>NC_140018.1:37676431-38876431 GCF_964263955.1 Coregonus lavaretus | reverse complement strand
ACAACGGCTGTGCAGGTGCCTTATTTTGTGCAGTGGGAGGGAGCTTCCGTCTTGCTTTGTTCATGGTGCCGACTAGGCTTGTTTTATTTGCAAGCAACTTGTTCGCCAATGAAGTGAAGAAATTGTCCATGGCGACAATTTTCCCCTTGCCAACGTAAGGGTCCACAAGCCTCATCACCACATTCTCCGACACACTCTCACCTGCTGCACGATGTGGATCTTTTCCCAAACGGTGCAGTCCCTTCCTCTCTCTTGTCTCACCGTTTAATTTGGTGGTAGCGCAAGCACCTGCTCAGTGCGTACCGTTATGGCTTTTTTTGCGCTTAGGTGTAGGTTCAGGCTGAGGCTCAGAATCAGAAGAATAATCATCAGAGATGTCATGATTCATTTCTTGCACACCATCTGAGTCGTTTTGATTCAGATCTTGTAGCAGCGCTAATGCAGCATGTGCATCCATTCGTTTTGGTCTTCTTGAAATTGTGAATTATGCACGTTCTCACTGTGTACTCCTGCTTGGATTTGGTGGACTGATATAGGGTACAAACAATTTTGAGATTATAATTAGAATATACCAGTACAATAGTACAAATGGTGTATCACATTTTAACAAACCAAACATTGAAATATAGTTATAGGAAAAATTAAAACCAGTCCGTGCATCAATACCGGTATATAGTAAAGTACGGTATATCGCCCAGCCCTAGTCTGGATTAGTGTCCCGCTCCTTGAAAGCGGCATCACTAGCCTTTAGCTCTGTGCGGATGTTGCCTGTAATCCATGGCTTCTGCTTGGGGTATGTATGCACTCACTAACTGTAAGTCGCTCTGGATAAGAGCGTCTGCTAAATGACAAAAAATTTAAACAAATGTAAAATGGATGTACGTATGGTCACATTGGGGACTCGTCAATGCACTTATTAATGAAGCTGCTGACTGATGTGGTAAACTCCTCAATATACTCCTCATATTCCAGTCTGTGCTAGTGAAACAGTCCTGTAGCTTAGCATCCACTTCATCGTACCGTATTGAGCACGTCACTGGTACTTCCTGTTTGCGTTTTTGCTTGTAAGCAGGAAGCAGGAGGATAGAGTTATGGTCTGATTTGCCAAATGGAGGGCGAGGGAGGGCCTTGTATGCATTTCTGTGTGTGGCGTAAAGGTGCTCCATTTGTTTACTCATCTGTGTCTGGACTCAACCTCCGTTTTCGTAACGTCTAAGCGAGCTGTCTGGCTTTTGCGATTGTGCTCTATTTTGGGGGGTGGGGGGTCACTTCAGAATGAAAAACAGGAATGCTTTCATAGGATTTTAGCATAAGTTCTCAAGTGACTGCACATTCACCAATAGAACAGAGGGCAAAGGCGGTCTATTTGCTTGCTGACATAGTCTCGTCAGGATGCCGCCTCACTTGCCGCTCTTTTGCTGCCACTTCCTCTTTCGAGTCCTGGGGGTTAGGGCCTTGTCCCGAGTAAGCAGAAAGTCCAGAGCTGCCGGCTCGTTGAAGTAAAAATGTTTGAGGTTACTGATCGCTGTTCTGATGTCCAGAAGCTGTTTTCGGTCATAGGAAATGATGGCGAGACAGTATGTACAAAAAAAGTTAAGATCAGCGTAAAAAAAACACACAAAATAACGGTCAGGAACCCGTAAAACAGTGACTATCCACTGCAGCGCCATCCTAAATTAAAATACACTGGAAACCCAGACAACTCAGGACCTCATTCAGACAATGAGCACCTTACCTCCCCTCTTGCGCTCCTCAGTTTTTCACAGACTCGTTCGCTGCAGCTATTTTAATTTGCGTCGGTGTGACCTCTTATGTAATTGGTGGGAGGAGAACCCCGCTACCGAGTCAGTCAATCTTCCTGCTTTTAGAAGTGAGTGATTTTATTAAGACTGGAGTCGGGACGCCGGGGATGTGGATAAATGTAGCAGAGGATGACTCTGAAGTGTACTCGTGAAACCCCTCAAACACCTTAAGGGATCTGCTAGAGGTGTGGTAAAGTCACCCTTACCTGGGCGTCATGAGCTATGTTAGTCAGCCATAGGATGTGAGGGGGTGGAAGTAGGGGATTAGAAGGATATTGGTCAGAGATGTTGGGTAGAATAATAGTGTACCAGCTTTGGTAGATAACATCAGCAGCTTAGTTGTCTTGTCTGCTTTTATCTCTAAGTTAGTGTTACATACACAGTTTATATTCTATACAGCTTCTCAGTGTCGGCTCCTATCAATATAGCGGTTTCACATTCAAAATGTTTTCATACTAGTATGAGGCCATATTCAATCCAAGCTGGCAACAGTGAATGTCTGGGGAAAAACCAAACAATAGTCTGTCTGTGCTGCAAGAATGCATGTTTGAATTAACATAATCAGTAAGAGAATGAAGTGAGAGTGAAAGAAAGAAAAAGATACCTAATTGGGTAATCATTCACCTTCCTCACAGTACGGGAAGAAAATGTTTTTGTCCAATCGATGAAACTCCCAGTTAGCGCTTTTGATTGAATAATACCATTTAGTGAATCCCAACTCCTGAACATACGGCAATTACCCTATTGTGGAAGCAGAGGGGATGAGCAGGTACTATGAGGTGTTTTTGTAGGTGTAACCTGCAAACAAGTGAGAACAGTTTTGAGAGGGGCTGTGGGGCTGCAGTTAGCGATGCCTCAGGAATGTGTGCACCGGAGCGATCAGGGTTGTCTATGTGGTCCAGTCCCATTTACTTTTGGCAGGCAGTGACCTCATTGGCGTTGACATCAGCCAGTAGCAGAAAGGGACTGTTGCTGTTACGTCTGTGTCGCTCCATTTGTTTACTAATCTGTGGAGCTATTGTGTCTGGACTCAACCTTGCGTTTTCATAATGTCTGAGCGATCTGTCTGGCTTTTGCATATTGCACTCTTTTGAGGGGTGGGGGTCACTTTAGATTCAAATTCAGGAATGCTTTTATAGGATTTTAGGATGAGGAGCCAGCCAAATTAATTATATAAATATGCCTCTGGTACCATTTTAAAGAAATGAGCGTCTACAGTGAAATGTGTAGCACCCCTCACACTTGATCTTTGAGATCCACAGATGCCCATCATCCAAGGGCTCTGCAAAGATAGATTGTGTGAGTCTTTGTATCTCCACCATTACTCAATTTCCTCCTAGTGTTCCTTGCTGATATGTCTTCTACAGACTGAGTCACTGGGCATTCTGTATCACGGTGTGGGCTGCAGCTGCAGACAGTTTTCCTATCGGGTTGGAAAATTCCACCAGGGCACGTGCTAGAGGTGGAGAGGAAACACATTTTGGGGCACTCCAGAAAAGTTACTTTCCCCAGCCACAAAATTGACCAATTCTGTTTTATTAGCTTTGAAAGACTGTAAAGGAAATAACTAGGCCTATCTGGGTCGGCTGATGTTGAGTTCTCAGTCTTGGTTAGAGTCTTGAGGCATTGAGCCTCCACCCTCTGGATCTTAATGTAGGTGCAGGGCATTGGCCTGCCTCAGCTGATGTCTGTTCCCCCAGACATCGTCATTATGTCGGAGGAGAATATTGGTGGGCACGCCCCCCCAGGGGGAAGCACAGGCCCGTAAGTCGTTCCTCTTGGCCCGGACCGGACCCTCTCTCCGGCACTCCAGAGGCACGCTGCCATCCGATGTTACTGGAACGTTTCCTTTCCTGTTTTTCTTTCTCTAGGAGAGTGAGATTTTGTTTTCGCCATGCAATATAATTGTATTTTTTTCTCCCTTCCACTTCATAGTGCAGCGTTAGAAACAGAACCCTGGGCCTTCCTTTTAAACCATCTCGCGCCACCTTTCGAACGGTTTACTCGACTCAAATACTGTGCATGCCGTCCCATCGTCATTGCAGCTTTAGAGTCCATTTCATTACTCAGCATTGTAATGGGAGTGTTTTTGTTTTATGTTTGGGTCAGCTCGACTGAGCCATCGTCATACAGCACATATTATCTTATTTCCTAATGATTCTCTCTGTCAGGCATTTGACCTCGGAGATGCTCATGTCCTGGTCGTATTTGAGGGGCCAATCCAGGCGACAGTCAGAGGCTGGTTTCAATCCCTCCATGACCCCAGGCAGACAGGCAGCCTTACCCAGGCAACACTCACTCCCACACCCACGCCACCGAGTTAGCCTGCTTCCTTCCTCCCAGGCCCTGTTTGTCAAGCGATATGTCACCCGGCATTACGGGTGTTTATCATTCATAACCCAGGATGGCCTCAAACAAGTAATTTCAGCAATGGTGGGAGTTGGGTGACTAACCCCCTCACTGAAATGAATTGCTTCAAGTGTTCATATGAGCAATTGGAGGACAACAATACCTCGAGAGCCACAGCCAATTGTGATTTAGTTTCTCTTTATTACATTGTCCCTTGCCTTGAATGGGTAAACCTCTTTTAGGGCCGCCTCCCTGGTATGAAGAGATATTTGTGCTGTGCTGGACGGTACAATGGGTGTCCAGGTCATATTTCCGTAGGATCTTGTTATTCCCCCCATTCCTGCGTGTTTTTTAACACGATTTAGACAGACCGGGATTGAACACTGGTCTCAAAGAGTGGTATGTGTGTATAGAACTGGGAGCGTCCGCTGGACCACAGGCTCTGCACTTCCTTATGTGTGTTCAGGAGTCTTGTAGGGGACTGTTTATTTCCTGCAGTGCGTCTTGGGTGCAGCAAATTGGGTCACGGGTGGAGGTATGTCTCGTTTTTGCTCCTCCTCCCAGGGCATCTCTTTTCCCATTCTCCTGGTTCAGCATACGCTGGCCCTGTTGGAGTATTTTTAACATACACAGAACAAAAATATAAACGCAACATGTAAAGTGTTGGTCCCATGTTTCATGAGCTGAAATAAAAGATCACAGAAAATGTCCATATGCACAAGAAGGTTATTGCTCTCAAATTGTGTGCACATATTTGTTTACATCCCTGTTAGTGAGCATTTCTCCATTGCCAAGAGAATCCATCCACCTGACAGGTGTGGCATATTAAGAAACTGATTAAGCAGCATGATCATTACACAGGTGTACCTTGTGATGGGGACAATAAAAGGCCACTTTTAAATGTGCAGTTTTGTCACACAACACAATGGCACAGATGTGTCAAGTTTTGAGTGATCGTGCAATTGGCATGCTGACTGCAGGAATGTCCACCAGAACATTGAATGTTCATTTCTCTACCAACATCGTTTTAGAGAATGTGGCACTACGTCCAACCGTCCTCACAACAGCAGACCATGTGTAACCACGCCAGCCCTGGACCTCCACATTCGGCTTCTTCACCTGCTGGATGGTCTGTGACTAGCCACCCAGACAGCTGATAAAACTGAAAGAAAAAAATGTCTGCACAAACTGTCAGAAAGCTCTTCTGCGTGCTCGTCATCCTCACCAGGGTCTTGACCTGACTGCAGCTTGGTGTCGTAACCGACTTCAGTGGGCAAATGCTCATCTTCGATGGCCACTGGCACGCTGGAGAAGTGTGCTCTTCACAGATTAATCCCGGTTTCAACTGTACTGGGCAGATGGCAGACAGCGTGTATGGTGTTGTGTGGGCGAGCGGTTTGCTGATGTCAACGTTCTGAACAGAGTGCCCCATGGTGGCAGTGGGGTTATGGTATGGCCAGGCATACGCTACGGACAACGAACACAATTGCATTTTATCGATGGCAATTTTAATGCACAGAGATACTGTGACGAGATTCTGAGGCCCATTGTGTTGCCATTCTTCCGCCGCCATCATGTCATTTTTCAGCATGATAATGCATGGCCCCATGTCGCAAGGATCTGTACACAATTCCTGGAAGCTAAAAAAAAAAGACCAGTTTTCCATGGCATGCATACTCACCAGACATGTCACCCATTGAGCATGTTTGGGATGCTCTGGATCGATGTGTATGACAGCGTGTTCCAGTTTCCGCCAATATCCAGCAACTTCGCACAGCCAGTGAAGAGGAGTGGGACAACATTCCAGTAGCCACAATCAACAGCCTGATCAATTCTATGCGAAGGAGATGTGTTGCGCTGCACGAGGCAAATGGTGGTCACACCAGATACTGACTGTTTTTCTGATCCACGCCCCTACCTTTTTTAATTATCCTCCTTTAAGTTATAACTGATCGAACACAAATGGATAGGTTTTAGCAAGGGTTGCATTACATAGCTTTCACCTATCCAGTTAAGTGAAATCAATGACTACTACTTCAAGAAAGGGTGGATGAAATGATGCACTTTTTTTGTATTTGAACAGGGCCTTGATATAGTGGTTCATTGAATATGTACATGGACTGCAACCATCTCCCTGTGATACTGACACTGCCATCAGAGGACATTCATTACAACCTTTTGTCCAGTAGAATTTAAAGAACTGGAGGCCAGTGTCAATCCAATAAGAAAAAGCCACATTCAACATCTTGAACCTAGAAATGTGATTTGTTTCAAGCCCTACCTCAAGACACTGAAAATGAAAATCGCGGTGGTGACATCTTGTCAACCTTCGTGGACTGGATCAATGTTAACATTTTCTGCCCGTTCCGAAAAGCACTTGGCATTGCCGTGTAGGCTATTTGGTGCGCATACAGTTAGGCCCTAAAGCTTAGGCTTACTCTATGCACTAATGCAAGATAGCTTAAAATCATGAAAGAAAAACCTCAATGTAGCATATACAGTGCCTTCAGAAGGTATTCACACCCCTTGACTTTTTCCACATTTTGTTGTTACAACCTGAATTTAAAATGGATTGCATTTATATTTTTTGTCACTGGCCTACACACAATACCGCATAATGTCAAAGTGGAATTATGATTTTTGAAATCTTTACAAATTAAATAAAATGAAAAGCTGAAATGTCTTGAGTCAATAATTATTCAACCCCTTTGTTATGGCAAGCCTTACTAAGTTCAGGAGTAAAAATGTGCTTAACAAGTCAAATAATAAGTTGCATGGACTCACTCTGTGTGCAATAGTAGTGTTTAACATGATTTTTGAATGACTACCTCATCTCTGTACCCCACGCATACAGTTAGCTGTAAGGTCCCTCAGTCGAGCAGTGAATTTCAAGAATCAACCACAAAGACCATGGAGGTATTCCAATGCCTCGCGAAGAAGAGCACCTATTGGTAGGTGATAAAACATTTAAAAAAGCAGACATTGACTATCCCTTTTGAGCATGGTGAAGTAATTAATTACACTTTGGATGGTGTTTCAATACACCCAGTCACTACAAAGATACAGGCATCCCTTCTTACTTCGTTGCTGGAGAGGAAAGATACCGCTCAGGGATTTCACCATGAGGCCAATGGTGACGTTAGAACAGTTAGAGTTTAATGGCTGTTATAGGAGAACTGGGGATGGATCAACAACATTGTAGTTACTCCACAATGCTAACCTAATTGACGGAGTGAAAAGAAGGAAGCCTGTACTACAGAATAAAAATATTCCAAACATGCATCCTGTTTACAAGGCACTAAAGTAATACTGCAATAAATGTGACAAAGCAATTCACTTTTTGTCCTGAAAACAACGTGTTATGTTTGGGGCAAATCCAATATAACACATTACTGAGTTCCACTCTCCATATTTTCAAGCATAGTGGTGGCTGCATCATGTTATGGGTATGCTTGTAATCATTAATGACGGGGAGTTTTTTTGGATAAAAAATAAATGGAATGGAGCTAAGCACAGGCAAAATCCTAAAGGAAAACCTGGTTCAGTCTGCTTTCCAACAGACACTGGGAGATTAATTCACCTTTCAGCAGGACAATAACCTAAAACACAAGGCCAAATCTACACTGACAGTGAATGTTACTGAGTGGCTGAGTTAGTTTTGACTTAAATCTACTTAAATCTATGGCAAGACCTGAAAATGGTTGTCTAGCAATGATCAACAACAATTATTATTTGTACACTTTATTTTACCAGGTAAGTTGACTGAGAACACATTCTCATTTACAGCAACGACCTGGGGAATAGTTACAGGGGAGAGGAGAGGGGATGAATGAGCCAATTGGAATTTGAGAGCTTGACGAATTTTGAAAGGAATAATGGGCAAATGTTGCACAATCCAGGTGTGCAAAGCTCTTAGACTTACCCAGAAAGACTCACAGCTGTAATCGCTGCCCAAGGTTATTCTACAAAGTATTGACTCGGGTGTGAATACTTATGTAAATGAGATTTCTGTATTTCATTTTAAATAAATTTGCAAACCTTTCCAAAAAACATGTTGCACTTTGTCATTATGGTGTATTGTGTGTAGATGGGTGAGAGATTTTTATTTAATTTAATCCATTTTGAATTCAGGCTGTAACACAACAAAATGTGGAATAAGTCAAGGGGTATGAATACTTTCTGAAGGCACTATAGATATAAATTGCACAAGAATGATACATTTATGAATTTAAGGAATTGTTTTCACTTTATTCAACCCACCCGCCCTTCATACACACAATATTTAATTACCCTAAATCCGCCTGCCCCGCAGATAATACCGTGGGGACTGCGGGTTATGAGTCAACCCGCGCATCGGTAGTGTACATGTGTCTGTGTGTTAGTGTTGTTACGATACCCACATTTAGACTTAGATACCAGGTTTAGTATCACGATACTCTATACCATGATGATACTCAATTCCAAAACGATACCAAGGCAAAAGAAGGCACATTAGCCAAAGTCACAGAATGTCACTTGATCCAGACAGATAATCTCAGCTACTGCTCTGTTCAATCGTTGGCCGTCTTGAATTCGATATCATTACATTTGAATTGTTTTACGTACATTTTTCAGAGACATTCATGTATGCATTTAATGAATGAATCATACAATCAATCTGACTTTGTTTTTACCACTCTAACTACATAACATTGGTAATCATTTATTTGAATGGTATATTGATAAACTGTGTAAATCAAAGATGTAGCCTAGGCCTATTGACAATACAAGTAAATGCATATTCAATAAGAGCGTGTGCATGCATTGAGTTATTGAGCTTGTTTTGGCTGATTTCATGGGGCTACAGATGAAAATCTGTTTCCCTTCCATTTGGGACTTTTTTATTGTACTGATTAGGGCTGTCCCCGGCCCAAAAAATTATAATATTGGTCGACTGAGTCGTCCTGTTCTTTCGATCAACTGATTGGTTGAAATGTTGAAATGGGGAAGTCAGATCTGTGGAAGACATTTTACTTAGTTGTGGAAACTACTGGAGGTCAAGAAAAAGGAGGGTATAGGAGCAAGCCTTGCATGAGTATTATGTGTGCCAAACAGTTGCCGTTAGATTACAATTTTACTTTTTCGAACCATTTGCAAAAGTGTAAACAACCCTAAATAAATAAGTGTACCAGAGTCCGTTCTAACAAACATGTATAAAGCCTTTACAGCAGACTAAAAACAGTTGCATGTATTCGTGAATTGTGGTTTATTTATTATTTAGGCTAATTATTCAAAGCTCCCTTTTATTAAATGTTTTAACAAAAATGCTTGTTTGCATTTCAAAGCATGAATCTCTCGTATGCTGTGTGCTGGCATGAACAAATGTATGATTGATTGATACAGTAGGCTATATATTGAGAAATAGGCCTAAGTAAGTTACGGTATTAAGACTAAACAGGACGCGCTCTTAGGCCTACAGCTCGATGGTGGTTATACAAGCCTACTATACAAAGCCTACTAATGATAACGACATTACTTATTATTATAATTATCAATTTCAGTTCTGCCCACAAATGTTCTATAGGATTGAGGTCAGGGCTTGGTGATGGCCACTCCAATACCATGACTTTGTTGTCCTTAAGCCATTTTGCCACAACTTTGGATGTATGGTTGGCGTCATTGTCCATTTGGAAGACCCATTTGCGACCAAGGTTTAACTTCCTGACTGATGTCTTGAGATGTTGCTTCAATATATACACATTTTCCTTCCTCATGATGCAATCTATTTTGTGAAGTGCACCAGTCCCTCCTGCAGCAATGCACCCCCACAGTTGATGCTGCCACCCCTGTCCTTCACGGTTGAGATGGTGTTCTTCGGCTTGCAAGTGACCCCCTTTTTCCTCCAAACATAATGATGGTCATTATGGCCAAACAGTTCTATTTTTGTTTAATCAGACCAGAGGACATTTCTCCAAAATGTACGATCTTTGTCCCCATGTGCAGTTGCAAACCGTAGTCTGGCTTTTTTATGGCGGTTTTGGAGCAGTGGCTTCTTCCTTGCTGTGCAGCCTTTCAGGTTATGTCGATATACAGTGAGGGAAAAAAGTATTTGCAAAACATGACTTAGTACTTGGTGGCAAAACCCTTGTTGGCAATCAGAGGTCAGACGTTTCTTGTAGTTGGCCACCAGGTTTGCACACATCTCAGGAGGGATTTTGTCCCACTCCTCTTTGCAGATCTTCTCCAAGTCATTAAGGTTTCGAAGCTGACGTTTTGGCAACTCGAACCTTCAGCTCCCTCCAGATTTTCTATGGGATTAAGGTCTGGAGACTGGCTAGGCCACTCCAGGACCTTAATGTGCTTCTTCTTGAGCCACTCCTTTGTTGCCTTGGCCGTGTGTTTTGGGTCATTGTCATGCTGGAATACCCATCTGCGACCCATTTTCAATGCCCTGGCTGAGGGAAGGAGGTTCTCACCCAAGATTTGATGGTACATGGCCCCGTCCATCGTCCCTTTGATGCGGTGAAGTTGTCCTGTCCCCTTAGCAGAAAAACACCCCCAAAGCATAATGTTTCCACCTCCATGTTTGACGGTGGGGATGGTGTTCTTGGGGTCATAGGCAGCATTCCTCCTCCTCCAAACACGACGAGTTGAGTTGATGCCAAAGAGCTCCATTTTGGTCTCATCTAACCACAACACTTTCACCCAGTTCTCCTCTGAATCATTCAGATGTTCATTGGCAAACTTCAGACGGGCATGTATATGTGCTTTCTTGAGCAGGGGGACCTTGCGGGCGCTGCAGGATTTCAGTCCTTCACGGCGTAGTGTGTTACCAATTGTTTTCTTGGTGACTATGGTCCCAGCTGCCTTGAGATCATTGAGAAGATCCTCCCGTGTAGTTCTGGGCTGATTCCTCACCGTTCTCATGATCATTGCAACTCCACGAGGTGAGATCTTGCATGGAGCCCCAGGCCGAGGGAGATTGACAGTTATTTTGTGTTTCTTCTTGTCACCTTCTCACCAAGCTGCTTGGCGATGGTCTTGTAGCCCATTCCAGCCTTGTGTAGGTCTACAATCTTGTCCCTGACATCCTTGGAGAGCTCTTTGGTCTTGGCCATGGTGGAGAGTTTGGAATCTGATTGATTGATTGCTTCTGTGGAAAGGTGTCTTTTATACAGGTAACAAACTGAGATTTGGAGCACTCCCTTTAAGAGTGTGCTCCTAATCTCAGCTCGTTACCTGTATAAAAGACACCTGGGAGCCAGAAATCTTTCTGATTGAGAGGGGGTCAAATACTTATTTCCCTTATTAAAATGCAAATAAATGTATAACATTTTCGACATGTGTTTTTCTGGATTTTTTTGTTGTTATTCTGTCTCACTGTTCAAATAAACCTACCATTAAAATTATAGACTGATCATTTCTTTGTCAGTGGGTAAACATACAAAATCAGCAGGGGATCAAATACTTGTTTCCCTCACTGTAGGACTGGTTTTACTGTGGATATAGATACTTTTTTACGTGTTTCCTCCAGCATCTTCACAAGGTCCTTTGCTGTTGTCCTGGGATTGATTTGCACTTTTCGCACCAAAGTACGTTCATCTCTAGGAGACAGAACACGTCTCCTTCCTGAGCGGTATGACGGCTGCGTGGTCCCATGGGGTTTATACTTGCGTACTATTGTTTGTACAGATGAACGTGGTACCTTCAGGCATTTGGAAATTGCTCCCAAGGATGAACCAGACTTGTGGAAGTCTACAATTTTTTTGATTTATTTTGATTTTCCCATGATTTCAAGCATAGAGGCACTGAGATTGAAGGTAGGCCTTGAAATACATCCACAGGTACACCTCCAATTGACTCAAATGATGTCAATTAGCCTATCATAAGCTTCTAAAGCCATGACATTATTTTCAGGAATTTTCCAAGCTGTTTATAGGCACAGTCAACTTAGTGTATGTAAACTTCTGACCCACTGGAATTGTGATACAGTGAATTATAAGTGAAATAATCTGTCTTTGAACAATTGTTGGAAAAATTACTTGTGTCATGCACAAAGTAGATGTCCTAACCGACTTGCCAAAACTATAGTTTGTTAACAAGACATTTTTGGAGTGGTTGAAAAACCTATGTGTATGTAAACTTCCGACTTTCACAGGTGAGCCCTGTATACAGATCAATACACAATTATAGAAAACAAACACATTATTCTGTCAAAAGGTACTCATTCAGCCTTTCGAATTACCCTAGAGCAGTGGTCTCCAACCTTTTCTAGCACGATAACTACTTTTTAAAAAAAATGAAACGTTGCGAGCTACTCATTATTTTTATGTTTTTATAGCTTTCAAATAGGCACTGTCTTCTTCTCATCTACCCTGCAACTCTTCTCCAGGTCTTTTGTGTACAAGAGGTGTTTTCTGTCAATATACCTAGTAAAATAATGGTTAAAGGGATTTTTCACC
The DNA here is from genome assembly GCF_964263955.1 of Coregonus lavaretus. Taxonomy (NCBI): domain Eukaryota; kingdom Metazoa; phylum Chordata; class Actinopteri; order Salmoniformes; family Salmonidae; genus Coregonus; species Coregonus lavaretus. Next base: position 38,863,839 of record NC_140018.1, on the reverse strand, counting down.
CAAATTACAAAATGACACATTGGTTTCCTTACCCTGTAAGCAGTCTATATACAAGGTATGACAGCAATCCATGCTTTGGTTTAGTTTCCCTGGCAGTGGCTGGCACGGTTTCCAAATGCTAACATTTTTGCATTTGAGGCACAAATCCCATTCAAGTCATGGGACCGATATTAGAATTTTTTGCATATCATGTTGAAGTCCTCTAAGTGACTTTGGTGAGCTTCAAAATACATTTGAGGTACTTTCGCATGATTTGGATATGATGCGCAACAAAATGCTAATATCGGTCTAACATGACCTGAATGGGATTTGTGGAAACCGTGCCAGGGAAACTAAACCAAAGCATGGATTGCTTTCATACCTTGTGCATAGACTGCTTAACAGGGTAAGGAAGCCAATATGTAATTTGGGTGAACTGTCCCTTTAATAAATAAACTCTAAGGGGGCCCATACATTTATATTTAGTATTTTCCTGAATTCTGTTTTATTATTCCTGGTTTGGGATTTTTTCCTTTTTTCTCTCTCTCAATATTTCAATTATTCATAGAGAAAAAATGTAAAATTGATGTTTTGAGTCTGTCAATGCTTAAATCACATCAGAAGAAACATTTTTGGGTCTGGAAACACAAAACGAACAAATTCATATTTTTAAGTGTAATTCCCCATTAATTGCGCATCTAAGAAGAGAGGAACGTGTCGGTCTAACAATGTTTCTGCTGTTAAGCCTACTGCTTTAGAGTTGCCTTTGGCAAACTCTGTGGGCTGTCTATGCCTTTTACTGAGGAGTGGCTTCCGACTGGCCACTACCATAAAAGCCTGATTGGTGAAGTGCTGCAGAGATGGTTGTACTTCTGGAAGGTTCTCCCATCTCCACAGAGGAACACTGGAGCTCTGTCAGAGTGACCATCGGGTTCTTGGTCACCTCCCTGACCATCTTGGTCACCTCCCTGACCAAGGCCCTTCTCCCTCGATTACTCTGTTTGGCTGGGCGGCCAGCTCTAGGAAGAACCTTGGTGGTTCCAAACTTCTTCCATTTAAGAATGATGGAGGCCACTGTGTTCTTGGGGACCTTCAATGCTGCAGCAATGTTTTTGTACTCTTCCCCAGATCTGTGCCTACGACACAATCCTGTCTTGGAGCTCTACGAACAATTCCTTCGACCTCATGGCTTGGTTTTTGCTCTGACATGAACTGTCAGCTGTGGGACCTTTCCAAATCATGTCCAATCAATTGAATTGACCACAGGAGGACTCCAATGAAGTTGTACAAACATCTCAAGGATGATCAATGGAAACAGGATGCACCTTAGCTCAATTTCGAGTCTCATAGCAAAGGGTATTTTGTTTTTATTTTTTATACATTTCTAAAAACCTGTTTTCACTTCGTCATTATGGGGTGTTGTGTGTAGATTGTAAAGGACATTTTTTTTTATTTAATCAATTTTAGATTAAGGCTATAACGTAACAAAATGTGGAAAAAGTCAAGGTCTGAATACTTTCCGAAGGCACTGTAATTATGTCTGGTTTAAAAACTTTAAAGGTTAGACCTTTATGCATTTTCATTTTCATGCTGTTATATTATGCATCTGCCAGTTCTGACTGCATTTTTTAAACTGTGAAATCTGATTTCTGCCATTGTCATTTCGGTGGGCTATCCCTTTAAGCGGGCACATCTCTCTAAGAAATGGAGGAGAGTTTTGAGCACTGTTTGGTGTGTACCTGGCTGAGGTTCTATTTGTTTGAAATACCTTTTAAGAGCCTATATTAGCCATTCCAAGTGAAAATTGTTGCTCATTCTTGTGGAATGTTAACCCCAATGACAAAGAATGTGTATGTTGATCGTTTTGGATGATGCCATGAACATTGAGATGTTTTAAGGAAATCTCCACCATGCCGGATTTTCCTCTTCCTCAGCCATCCGGGGAGATTGAACCTGTATTACTTTATGCCTTTACTGGTTTACTTATATTTTTGCATTTTGAAGGGGAATTGCAAATTATTTTCTTATTTTCATACTTTGTTCGTACTGGTCCCCCGTAGGAATCGAACCCACAACCCTGTCGTTGCAAGCGCCATGCTCTACTAACTGAGCCACATGGGACTGATGTCAATTATTCATGGGTAGCTAGCTAACAATTATTTGTGGCTATCTGGCTAGCTAACAGTAGTAGCTAGCCAGTTAGCCCTATTGACTTATTATGGGCTTGCGATCTACGGTCCATAGGCAGGTAAATATGCCAAAATTAACACAGCATATATTTATTAACGTATCAAGATAAAATATTGTAGTCAGGCAACATATGAGATGTGAAAAGGCAACATTTCATTCTGAAGTCGGAGTGTTTTTTCTCTCGCTTCAGCTCAAATAAAGGCCACCATTGATTTCAAGAAATGTTGTGTAATATTTCTTTGCCTACTTTCCGTTGAAGCTTGCCTCGATGCATGCTTCAAAATATGTACAAACGGAGTACGCATTCGAGAAGTGCCCTTCGTGCGCCGTTTCGCATACTTTGATTTGGGCTCATACTCCGACCCTCCCGTGCTCCAATTCACGTGCTCGGAGCACGGTAGTGTGCATTTTGAGAAACACCCATTGTGTCCTGTCTGTCAATTAATTTTCGAACCAATTACATGACGCCTGATCCATACCGATTGCAGACCATCTTTGAATCAATAAAGAGTGGTCAACAGTATCGAAAGCCTTTGATAAGTAAATAAAGATGGCAGCACACTGCTTCTTCCTATCCATACCCTTTAACACATAATTTAACACCAAGGTTGCAGCAGAGATGGTGCTATGACCCAGACTTGTGAACACTTAGATTACATCTCGTAGCTAGGAAGGATCTAAGCTGAAAGTTGACATAATGATTTTAAAAATGTTGCTAGGCAAGACAATTTCGAGAGATGGCGATAATTAATTAGGTCTGAGGGGTCACCACCTTTGTAGAGAGGGAGCACACCTTCCAAACCCTGGTGATAGCACCTGAGATAATCATCAGTTAAAAAATGTGTAAATGACTCCACAATCAGGGGAGCAGAAAGCTGCAGCAAGAAAGGATCAAGCAAATCAACCCTAGTGGATTTTTTAAAACAAATCTTAGGCAAGGCATCTAGCACATCACAAGTAGAAAGTTTTTGAAATGAAAACTAAGATTCACTAGAAGTTGACTGATCTTCCATCGAGCCAACTGGAGGCTGGGAGAGGGAAGAGCTGACTGACTGACCAGGGTCGATTTAACCACCATTTCTTTCAAATAAAAAGCCTCCAGAGATTACTTAGTTCATTTCTGACAGAACTTGCTTAGGCAGGGAAGGAGAGGAATTTACATGCTTTAGTGCATTAACTGTTTTCAGAAATGTAGATGGATCACCAGCAGAGTCTGAGATAGAACTTAGAAAGTAGCTTGATTTTCTCAGTTCCCTGTGTGTGTGTGAACTGTGACTAGTAGGGCTAAATGGTTTGGGTCACGGCAGGCAGACCGGCAGCAGCCACACTGGACAGTGGCTAACTAGCTCCATAATATGGGCCACCCAACGTTAATGCTTAGCCCAAGTACCAGACGGAGTCCATGCAAGGTCAAAGGTCATGCAACAATACAATGGCCCTTGGCCCTGCTGTCAACTCTCACACCCATTGCTATAGAGCCAGGTCAGGACTTCAACTCTTATGTTTGGAGAGGTGCTTGCTGCAACTGTCCAAAATTAAGAGGAATTGTGTAGGGGGTTAGTTATGTTGAGGTAGGTAACGTTGAGTAGTGAAACGCAAGTGGGTGGAGGCAGATGTTTTGATTTTCTGTGTGGGTCTAAATGGCCCGCTTTCATCTCACGGGGTCAGGTCCTCAAAAGCTCCCAGTGTAGGCCTATGGTGTGTGTGTTCCCACTAGTGTCATAATGATTTCTAGGTGATCTGTTAATTAGCCCCGATGAAGTGGAGCCGGTGACCTTTGAGACCTCTACAGGGTAGCTGGAGCGAGCGGGTTGAAAGGTCAACTCTGCAGTCTATGGTCTTAGTCTTTATTTGAGATCCCAGTGTAATAGTTGTAGCTAATATTTTCACCCAAAATTCCCATTGGCATCAGTGCAGTATTTTATGTGAACGTCTGCTCACATACCTCAAGTTAGGATTAGGCCCATAGTGTTCAGGGTTTGGGGTCAATTCCGTTTTTTATTGAACCTTTATTTGATCAGGGAGGCATACTGAGACCAAGGTCTCTTTTACAGATGAGCCCTGAATTTCATAAATTACTGAAAATACACGCATCAAAATATAAATACAAAATGCAAGCATAAAGAAAGAAAAACACGGTCATAAAGAAAACACATTCATCAGTAATAAGGCCCTCAATCAGCTTTCTGAATTTCCCTAGAGGCACCAGTACATCAAATGTAAGAACATTTTGAAGATCGTTCCACAAATAAGGTACAAGAAAACTAAAAGCTGATTTACCTAACTCCGTAGAGACCAAAGGAATTAAGTGGCAGCTGCGTTCATATTGATGATGTCGCCATAGTCTAGGACCGATTTTAGGAACGTCGACTGAATAATCTGCTTTCTACTATTTAGCGAGAAAACAAAGATCCTCTAGAAGTTTAACCGTCGAGTCAGCTAGAGGCTCGCAGAGGGAAGAGTAGTCGATTTCCTGACCAGGGTCAACTACTCCACTGTTTCTATAAAATAAAAAGCCTGCAAAGATAAAATTATGATTAAAAGCATCACTATCCCATTCTTCTCAGTTATGATGCCAGAGTCAGACAGAACGCTTCAATGCATTTACTGTTTTACAAACTTTAGAAGGATCACCAGCAGAGTCAGAGAGAGCGCTTAAAAAATTAGCTTGATTTAGATTTCTTAATTGAGAGAGTACATCTGTTTCTCAATTGTCTGAAAGATTGCCAGTCCACTACAGTCAGTTTTCCTTGCTTTGGCCCAGGCTTGATTTCCTCTCTGAATGAGCTCAGATTAATTCAGAAGAAAACCAAGGGTTCGATCTATCTTTGACTGAATTGTTTAAAGGGGCGTGTTTATCTGCCAGAGGAATAAATATGGAGGATACATTTTCTAGAGCCAGCTCAGGGTCAGGAATACAGGAGACAGTGGTTTTCAATTCAGTTGAAAAATTGCGCATTATTTCCATCAGAATTGTTTAATTTAAAAAGCTAATTTATATTATCTTTCTGAATTGGCTGCATTGAAAAGTAAATGGACCCCATGTTGCACCAAAGCTCTGGGTTAGACCATGGTGTCTTATCTAAATTCAGTTTTCTTATGTAAACATAATGTACAGATATGATTGTGAAAGCTTAACAATAGTAGCTTTCCAAATATTTGTGCTGTAGCCATAGTTTGATAAGAAGCATATTGTGGTCCTGCCCACAAAAGAACAGGTGATGGAAGGAGAAAATGTGACAAAGATAGTTATGGAAGGGAGATTTTAATTGAGGGAGAGACAGAAAAAGAGAGTATAGGAGAGAGACTGAGGGATACATTGAGGTCAGAGCATAGGGGTGTAGCAAAGAGGAAAAGCAATAGACATTGATTTATGTCTTTGCTATCTTTTCTTTCTCTCCTAATAATCTCTCCCTTCCCTTCTCTCTCACTTTCTCTCGCTTTCTTCTTTATCTCTCCTAATAACATTTTACATTTTAGTCATTTAGCAGACGCTCTTATCCAGAGCGACTTACAGGAGCAATTAGGGTTAAGTGCCTTGCTTAAGGGCACATCGATAGATTTTTCACCTAGTCGGCTCGGGGATTAGAACCAGCGACCTTTCGGTTACTGGCGCAACGCTCTTACCCACTAAGCTACCGGCCGCCTCTCCCTTCCCTTCTCTCTCCCTGTCTGTCTTTCTCTCGCTTTCTCTCCCCCCTCTCTTTCCACCATTCTCTCTACCCCTCCCCATCTATCTCATCCCCTTCTCTCCTTCCTTCCCTCCTTACTCCACCCACCACTCTCTCACACATAAGTGAGCCTTGACTTCTTTTTGTCTCTCCCTCTGTTTGCCACTGGATACGTCAGGCCCATGTGCTCGCGAACACAGGGGTAACTAGCTGTAGTGGTGGTACTAGCAGCAGAGTTATGGCAACGGCGGAGGGAAATGCCTCGTAGACTCAAAGCACTAGGACCTAAATCACACAGGAGGCAGGAAATGGTATGTCTGCCCTGTGTGTGTGCGCGTGCGTGACAAACAGGAAGGTATGTACAAGGAGGGAATAGTATGGCTACCGTGTGTGTGTGTGAACGGAGCAATAAATGTATGCATGTGAAAAACAGGGATGAAGCTGGAGAGGTAAACACATTCATGGGGGTTGTGGAAAGTGGGCCAGTGGCCAATTAGCCTAGCGAGCCATATTGACTGCTGTGCGTGTAAAGGAATGTGTGTGTCTCTTGTGTGTTTGCATGCATTTGCGTCTGTCTTTCTGTCTGTCTGTCTGTCTGTCTGTCTGTCTACCGTTCTATGTGGATACCTCTGTTTAGCTGTATATTTTAATGGTTCCCACAAGACACTAACTCATTGCCTAGTCCCCACTAGTTGACAGCTCATCCTGACCTGTTGAACTAGGGCCAGGGCTCGCCCTGTAATCTATAGCTACCTCAAACCACCTCTAGCCCTGTTCCCACACCATCTAGATCAGTGTCTACTAGTATAAATCCCAACCCAGCCCTCAGAGACCAGGTCCTCAGCCGTTGCACATAATTGATGGACACACCCTATTAACACACACTATTAAACAAATCAAGGGCTTGATGCTTAGTTGATTTGTTTAATCTGGTGTGTTAGTGCTGGGCTGGAACAAACATGTACAGCTCTGCCTCAGATTGTCTCGTTAACCTCAGCTATTATGTTGATTCACTTTTTCTGCTGTGTGTGTGTGGCTGATATGAAGGAATAGCTGGCGGAGTGTGTTCTCTCCAGGGACACTTGTTTGCTCAGCAAAGCCCCCTGTTAACCTACAGGCTTCGGTCCCCTTATCCTGTCTCCTCCACTGAGAATAGTGTGTGTGTGTGAGAGGGAGAGAGAGAGCATTCATATGCATCATATTTGTAGATACATTTATTTTAAAACCTCCTATTCTGTGACATCCATGCAGGGTTGCGTCAATGGACATAATTTATTCATCGTTAGCTGAGCAGCATACATTTGTACGCAAATGTTATTTGCATGAGGATTTTTTCCCTCCATTGCAATACCATGAATAATATTTGTAGTGATAGTACCATTTGGATGTGTGTGTGCGTGCTTGTGCGTATGTGTGTATCCACATGACCTAGAGTGAATTATTCAGTATTCACATCTCTCCCTCTCCCACTGAACAGCTGTGTTTAGTCATGGTGAAACACAGGATGCTGCTGCCACTGCCCTGCGGGCACCACACACACACACACACACACACACACACACACACACACACACACACACACACACATCGTGCAGACATGCGTATACCGGTAAATACTTGCATGCAATGACCTATACTAGATCACAGATGTGCAGCAGACATACACACACAGGGAGATATAACTCCCCATGCAAGAGAGACCTGTGTGGGCAGACTGTTCAGATGCTCCATAAAATGTTTTATTACGGTAAAGTGGCTGCCTGGATGAACACTAATTTACATTACATTTACGTCATTTAGCAGACGCTCTTATCCAGAGTGACTTACAAATAGGTGCATTCACCTTCTAGCCAGTGGGATAACCACTTTACAAATATATATATTTTTTTATTATTTTTTTTGAATCGTGTGTGTGTGTGAGGGTGTGTGTCTGGGTGTGACAAGAGGCAATCGTGTGTGTTCCTGTCTTAAGCAGATTCTCAGGTGTAATGCTGACACATGAACTGTGTGTGTGTGTGTGTGTGTTCAGTACTGTCTACTGTTCTGCCACTCACTTCTGTGGGAGTTTGAGAGGGGAACATACTCGCACCCACTCCCTCTCTCTCTCCCTGGCTCCGTCCCTCGCTCAATCCCTCTTTCCCAAGAATCGTCAGCGGTGAACACTCATTCCCCTCTCTCTTCCAGGAAAAGAGAGCGCTACCACGCATCAACTAACTCGCACCGATGAGCTGCCGGTTAATAAAGCAAAAAGTACAACCTTTGAGCAGTACGTGTGTGTGTGTGTGTGTGTGTGTGTGTGTGTGTTGTATGACAATGATAAGCATGTATGTTGCCTGTGTGTGTACTTCACAGCTGGACTCGCAGGTAGGTAACAGTGAACACAGGACTGACTTACATCACCGCTGTACACTCCTGATAGTTGCTACTCCCAATCTAACTTTTAAGACCATGTGTGTGAATCTATTTTTGAGTTGCCTCTCTCAAAAATGTTTCTATGGTGCTGTTATGGATAAACAAAAAAATGCTCATCCAGAAGCGGCACTTCTAGTGGCCGGTGATTTTAATGCAGGGAAACTGAAATCAGTTTTTACCTCATTTCTACCAGCATGTCACCTGTGCAACTAGAGGTGAAAAAACTCTAGATCACCGTTACTCCACACACAGAAACGCATGCAAAGCTCTCCTTCGACCTCCATTTGCCAAATCAAACCATAACTGTATCCTCCTGATTCCTGCTTACAAGCAACAACTCAAACAGGAAGTGGTCCGATGAAGCGGATGCTAAGCTACAGGACTGTTTCGCTAGAAAAGACTGGAATATGTTCCGGGATTCATCCGATAGCATTGGAGTTTACCACATCAGTCACCGGCTTCATTAAGAAGTGCACTGACTGCGTCATCCCCATAGTGATCATACGTACATATCCCAACCAGAAACTATGGCTTACAGGCAACATCCGCACTGAGCTAAAGAAATCCTACTACACCGGCTCTGACGTTCATCTGATGTGGCAGGGCTTGAAAACTATCACGGATTACAAAGGGAAACCCAGCAGCGAGCTGCACAGTGATGCGAGCCTACCAGATGAGCTAAATGCCTTATGCTCACTTCGAGGCACGCGACACTGAACCACGCATGAGAGTACCAGCTGTTCCGGATGACTGTGTGATCACGCTCTCCGTAGCCGATGTGAGTAAGACCAATAAACTGGTTAACATTCACAGACTGATTACCAGGTCGTGTACTCAGGATGCATACTCATGCGCTAAGCAGCTGTTCAACCTCTCCCTGACCCAGTCTGTAATACCTACATTTTTCAAGCAGACCACCATAGTCCCTGTGCCCAAGAATGCCAAGGTAACCTGTCTAAATGACTATCACCCTGTAACACTCACATCTGTTGCCATGAAATGCTTTGAAAGTCATGGCTCACAACATCAATGATGGATCGGGATGGGCCAGTTCCGGGGCTGAGGTGAACAGAGCCCTCAGGTTACTGAAAGCCCTGTCAGCCTCGGCAGACCAGCAGAGCCGGGACGGCCCACCCTTCAACAGAGAGGTGATTGGAGCTGCGACCTTGCCAAAGCACCGGATAAACCTCCGATAGTAATTGGCAAAGCCAATGAAGCGCTGCACCTCCTTTACCGTGGTTGGAAAAATGGGTAAAAAAATAATAAAACTCTTTGCAACGGAAAATCAAGATGAGTGTTTCTTATTGGACAAGTCCATGTAGGACCTCCCTTTTTCAGTCTATGGTGTCCAATCAGAAACACATATTTTGACCAATGGGTAAAATAATAATAATAATTTAATTGTGTAGATACTCCTATGAGAAAACCAATGGTCCAAATCTCAAGTCTCTATCATAATCAGTTCAAAAGTTATTGGAGTTTTTACCGTTGTAGGATGGGCAGAATTAGGGTGAATAAATCAATGATAAAAAAAGTGGTCAAAAATCTGGAAAATTGGGTCAGCTAGGCTGGATTCTGTGCAAGAATTGTGTTTACTGGCTACCTGACAGGCTCACTTTCCCATTGAACTTATCTTTCTTCTTGAAATCCACAGAAAATATAACAATATAGAGGTAAGATTGATATCGATTTTGAGACAACATGTAGTATTTTCATATTTAAGTATACACTTTTCATATTCATTCGAAATGTCTGTTCTTTTTCGAAAATGTCTGTGAAATATCAACGGAGCACTGAGTGGATAACACACTTTTTATTTTCAAAGCCTTTTACATTTAATTCCGCTCGTGTCATGCTCATTTTGATTTCTGCGACCCGCGGAAACATTGAAGACGAAGACCACAAAATGTAAAATACTCAAGTTATTACGAGAAACCTGCACAGCTATGTCAACAAAGTTCTGTGCTTATTATCGAATGTATTATGTTATGAAATCTGACTTTTTGGTTATAATGTTAATGATATGTTAAAGACCCCACTGAACTATTCAGAACATGAATAATCATATTTATCCTGATAAAATGTATTTTATAACATACGGAATTGAAATTTCATCACCAAAGCGCGTTTTTACCCACTCTGGGCAAAGTGGGTGGATAACCTATTTTAGTATGTTTTACACCATTTGGTGCCTAATGATCATGACCCAGGAGATTTAGTCTAGGCAGGGAGATCTCCAAACTCCATAGAAATCTATGTATTCTTATTAATGTTTCAAAACCAAATATGATGTCTTACATTACCAGGAAGTCAATTGTGGTTAAATGGTGTCCTGTGGAATAAAGTTCTGCCAAATAATGTTTAAAAAGATTACATACCCCACCATCTCTCATTTGCTAGGGTGGGTTTCAATGATTGAGGGGCCACATTCTTATGTTTTCACATAAGTTGCGGGTATGGACAGAGAATGATCACTAGCAAGATGAAGCTAGAAGAAAAGCTAAGAAAGTGGCATGTGTGAACCTGTTCTGTGTGTGTGTGTGTGTGTGTGTGTGTGTATGTCAGTGAAGCGAAGCTGTGTGTTTGTGCGCACAATGGTGTGCACACATGCTTCAGTAAGATCAAATCAGTTGCCATACCAGGCGGTGATGAAACCAGTCAGGATGCTCTCGATGGTGCAGCTGTAGAACTTTTTGAGGGTCTGAGGACCCATGCCAAATCTTTTCAGTCTCCTGAGGGGGAATAGGCTTTGTCGTGCCCTCTTCACGACTGTCTTGGTGTGTTTGGACCATGATAGTTTGTTGTTGATGTGGACACCAAGGAACTTCAAGCTCTCAACCTGCTCCACTCTAGCCCCGTCGATAAGAATGGGGGCGTGCTCAGTCCTTCTTTTCCTGTAGTCCACAATCATCGCCTTTTGTCTTGATCACGTTGAGGGAGAAGTTGTTATCCTAGCACCACACGGCCAGGTCTCTGACCTCCTCTTTGTAGGATGTCTCATCGTTGTCGGTGATCAGGCCTACCACTGGTGTCGTCGGCAAACTTAATGATGGTGTTGGAGTCATGCCTGGCCATGCAGTCATGGGTGAACAGGGAGTACAGGAGGGGACTGAGCACGCACCCCTGAGGGGCCCCCATGTTGAGGATCAGCGTGGAAGATGTGTTGTTACCTACCCTTACCACCTGGGGGCAGCCCGTCAGGAAGTCCAGGATCCAGTTGCAGAGGGAGGTGTTTAGTCCCAGGGTCCTTGGCTTGGTGATGAGCTTTGAGGGCACTATGGTGTTGAACGCTGAGCTGTAGTCAATGAATAGCATTCTCACGTAGGTGTTCCTTTTGTCCAGGTGGTAAAGGGCAGTGTGGAGTGCAATAGAGATTGCATCTGTGGATCTGTTGGGGTGTATGCAAATTGGAGTGGGTCTAGGGTTTCTGGGATAATGGTGTTGATGTGAGCCATGACCAGCCTTTCAAAGCACTTCATGGCTACAGATGTGAGTGCTACGGGTCTGTAGTCACCTTAGTGTTCTTGGGCACAGGGACTATGGTGGTCTGCTTGAAACTTGTTGGTATTACAGACTCAGTCAGGGACAGGTTGAAAATGTCAGTGAAGACACTTGCCAGTTGGTCAGCGCACGCTCTGAGTACACGTCCTGGTAATCTGGCTGGCCCTGCGGCCTTGTGAATGTTGACCTGTTTAAAGGTCTTACTCACATCGGCTACGGAGAGCGTGATCACACAGTCGTCCGGAACAGCTGATGCTCTCATGCATGCTTCAGTGTTGCTTGCCTCGAAGCGAGCATAGAAGTGATTTAGCTCGTCTGGTAGGCTCCTGTCACTAGGCAGCTCACGGCTGTGCTTCCCTTTGTAGTCTGTAATAGTTTGAAAGCCCTGCCATATACGAGGAGCGTCGGAGCCGGTGTAGTGTAATTCAATCTTAGTCCTGTATTGGCTGTTTGATGGTTCGTCGGAGGGCATAGCGGGATTTCTTATAAGCGTCCGGGTTAGAGTCCCGCTCCTTAAAAGTGGCAGCTCTACCGTTTAGCTCAGTGCGGATGTTGCCTGTATTCCATGGCTTCTGGTTGGGGTATGTACGTACGGTCACTGTGGGGATGACGTCATCGATGCACTTATTGATGAAGCCAGTGACTGATGTGGTGTACTCCTCAATGCCATCAGAAGAATCCAGGAACATATTCCACATACATTCTAAGTGATTTCAATGGGTCTTTCTCCATTTTGATTGTTATATACTGTTCAATTAAATCCAAAATCATTTTCAGCACTTTCGTCAATTTCTGCATTTCCTGCACTCATTTGAGATAATTTCCACAGTTATAGGCCTTATATTTAACCACATGTTGCAGTTAGACTTGTGATTTAGACCAAAACACTTTGGTGAACTGTTGGCATTATGGAAATATAATGATTATTCTATTTCTATAGTTATAATATAATAGTGGGCACTTTGAATACAGTGTTGTTTGACATGACAACTAATGAAAATGCCAGGAAGGAGTTATGTGTTTCCTAGGGGACCGACCCAATACTTTTTGGCTACATTGAATGTATTCTCTTAGGGAGAGAGGCGAATAGATGGAGGGAGGGGAATTCCAAGGGTAGCCCTTACCGTCTTGTGTGGGCGACATAAACCACGGCTGACAGCCGGCCAATCAGATCATCTACATCCGAGGGCAATGACGAGAGATCGGGGTCAGAAGGTCACCTGAGACCCCCATACTCCAATAGCATCACAGTGGGCGGCTACAGGAACGAGAGACTGTCTTGCTCCTTCATTCATGACAGAAAGAGCGAGGGAGGGAGGGAAAGGAAAAGAGGGAGAGGGAAAGAAAGGCAGAGGAAGTGTTTACCAAACTCACCAGGAAGTCATAGTCTGGGAAAGTTGGGAGGCTCTCTCTCTCTGTCTGTCTGTGTTGTTCTGGGCTTTCATGTGGAAGTAACTTGTGGGAAGTGAGATTGTTTTAGGGGCGGTATGAGGGGGGGGACTGGAAGTTACCAATAACAATGAAAAAAGGAATGTGATTGTGTGTGTTGTGAGAGTATGTGTGGAAGCCTGTATTATAGTACATACTTTAGTTTTATTGTCCAATATTGGCCTATACTATCCCCCTCACAACCAGAGAATGTCACCAGTGATGTACCTGTTCTTCTAAATGTCTGGAGGAAAGAAAATGTCTCACTTCTTCTAAACGTCTTTCTTTTCTCACTCTGTCTTCAGCTCTTCAGAGAAGTCCGAATAATGAAGATTCTAAACCATCCAAACATTGGTAAGTGTATCACTGACATACTGACTCACTTCTGTAAATCCTCATAACAATGTGTGCCCATACGTGTTTGGGACAAGTTGATTTCAACTCAGTCGGATTTAATTTATAGCTAAACTTAACTAGCTACCTACTTAGTTTACCGTACAGCAAAACATACTTTTTTTTTTTTTTTTTACACTTAGCAATGCGTAAAAAACAACACAAGAACATATGACAATGCCCCTGTGCACAAAGCGAGGTCCATACAGAAATGGTTTGTCGAGATCGTTGTGGAAGAACTTGACTGGCCTGCACAGAGCCCTGACCTCAACCCCATCGAACACCTTTGGGATGAATTGGAACGACGACTGTGTCAGTGCCCGACCTCACTAATGCTCTTGTGGCTGAATGGAAGAAAGTCCCTGCAGGAATGTTCCAACATCTAGTGGAAAGCCTTCCCAGAAGAGTGGAGACTGTTATAGCAGGAAAGGCGGGACCAACTCCATAGTAATGCCTATGTTTTTGGAATGAGTTGTTCAACGAGCAGGTGTCCTCATACTTTTTTTTACCTCCCAATCCCACTCATTCATTCTAATGAACTGGAGAATGGCACTCCACTTCCTCCTGTGGCTATCTTTAGCCTGATTGTGTGTGTGTGTCCGTGTTGCTGTGTGTCCACACTCATACACACCAGCCCTCTCAGGAAAACCTGGAAAGAGCCCAAAAAGTTAGAGGCCATGGGATGTGGTACCAGTCGTCATGGCAATGACATATTTCCTTTCTCTGTTCATATCAATAGGAGGGCTACTCCCTCCTGGAGAGCTGAGTTGCAGTGTATGTATGCAGGCTTATGCTCTAGCCCGGCACTAACAGACCAGAATCAACTAATGGTCCAGATTGAAGACCAGGATGCGTTGATTATTTATTTGAATCAAGTGTGTAATAAATTCTGGGCTCGAACAAAAACCTGCACGCGCTGTGGCTCTCCAGCACAGGAGTTGAAAAACCTGGATGTTAGCCTCTATTTGAATGTTTTGGTCTTACGTTTCATATACAAAATGGGAAATGTCCTCTACAAAGCCGATTTGTGATCACCCCGCCTTGCCTTGTCCAGCAGGCTCCCTTTTGGTGGTCTGAATCCGCCGGCGCATGGTTGGTATGAAAAATGTATGCACTCACTAACTGTTAGTCGCTCTGGATAAGAGCGTCTGCTAAATGACTAAAAATGTAAAACATTTTGGCGATCGTTTGGTTAAGCCTGGGGTAAGCCATTTTGTTGGTGCTTCTCACGCTCAACTTCCTCTCTTCCACTGATCCACTGTCTCCCTCCCCAAGCCAGGTAGGTCAGGGAGGGAAGGAGGGTGATATGCCGAAAGAAAGGATGTTAGTTAATCAAGAGAACGGGATGGATGGGAAGATATGCCCTCAGTGAATTTCAAATTGCAATACCAATAAAGCTTATTGAGTTAAAATATGACAATGGTCAAGAAAAGTGAGAGACGAGGTGGGCAATGTTCCCTCAAATTATTTGGGGCACTGAGCAAATTTTAGTTCTTGTGAACACTGAGGCTGTACCCTTACAGTTTTTGACAGTTTTAGGCTATTGTGGCAATTTGAGTATAATGTAGGCCTACCAACAAAACCAATGGAACAAATCCCATAACATTTTCACATGGAAATAGCTTTTTGATTTCTATAATATAGCCTACAGTAGCCTATATGTGGGGTTCAGTGCAGGCCAACATTGCATGAGACTTTTAAAAATGCTTTTTACATTATGAAGGGCTTGACATTTTAATGATTTTTTTACTTGGTTGGTAACACCATGGGCCAAATAGGACCTGTAAATTGCATTGTACTGTGTTGTATGATGAAAGAAACCACTTTACAAAATAAAATGAATTGTTATTACCATACAGAGAATTAGACAATGTAAGCTACCCCTCTGCCTATTGGCTTATTTGCATATTTTACCTGACTGGCTTTTCAAAGACGGCTTGAAATGTAGCCTACACGTTTTGTGCTCTTGTAGGAAGCAGTAACTCCCAATTGCTGACCTATACTTATCTATAACTGGGCTAATAACTCTCTAATTAGCAAAGAATATCAACAAATGTGCACACACGCGACTCCGCGCTCTGAACTGAACTGATCTGAAAAGCGCTTTCACTTGCGCTACCCCTGCCAATAGAATTCTACTCCGTTGCGCTCTGGCTCTGCCTACAACAAAATCACAGACTCAATCTTGCAAAGTTAGATATTGGTTTGTTTTGTTGCATTGAAAGGGGCTGACATGTTGATTCAATCACAGAAAAAAACGTTGATCTATATAATGCAAACTAATGGCGCGAACTCAGTGAAGTTCAATCTCTTGCCTGACATTTTTTTCTGCGCTGCAGTCCTGGAGGAGGTGTCCGGCCGCGCACATGCTCACCTTAGGTGGGGAAGAGAGACAGAGGGATACAGACATTGGGAGAGAGACGGAGTGATAGACAATGAAGGAGAGCGAGCGACAGAGGGAGACAGACTGAAGGAAAGACAGAGGTATACACCCATTTAAGAGGGAGAGAGACTGAGTGATACAGACAAAGAAGAAGTAATAGAAACAGACTGAAGTAGATGGCAAGACAGAGGGAGAGATACGAGACTAACTGATACAGACAGTGACTGTGGGATTAGTTGGCTATGGTCTCATTTCAGAACAGTATGTTGCCATTGAGCCTGGCACCGACATATGCTAGAAAAATCTGGAGGCTTTCTCTCATAGACAATTTCTTAGGCGGGATGCAAGGTAGCCCAAAGCAACATTTTAAGCACGCAGATACATACATGTTCAGATTATGCAAAATGTTGGTAAGAGTAACAAGGTGAATTTTGGGCCATATTTTCAGTCTTCTTACATTAATAGCAGGGTTTCCATTCTTGGTGGGGACACCCAGGGAGCGCACAGTTTTGTTCCATCTCAGCTCTAATACTCCTGATTTTCCCAATCATTGGCTTAGTGATCAGTTGAGAAAGAGGCTGAATGACAGACAGACAGACAGTAGGGCTGTACGATGTGGGCAAAAAATCGAATTGCGATTATTTATTTTTGTACCAAATATTGCTATTTGACTTGATATAAACCAAAACACTTGGGTGAACTGTTGGAATCATAGACATAGAATGATTTATATTAAGAACCAAAGTGGAAAGCAACATCGTTCTTCAAAATATTGCATGCCATATACATTTCTTGCGATATGGATATTGCACATGTCAATATTGCAATTTCGATGTGAATTTTATTAATTGTGCAGCCCTAACAGACAGACAGACCAACGGACAAGCAGGGTGCATTCCATGTACACAAAATATGTGCAATTCAACGTCCGCATAAGTTTTTAATGTACCAGACATCAATATGTTCTAGTTATCCTTATCCTGCAAAATTAGTGTATTCTGGAGTGCACCCACAGACACAGTGAAATAGATAGTGATTTAGAAAGCGAGAAAGAGAGTCGTGCTCATCTCTGCTCCAATTCAATTAGATGGGAAGTGATTTAGCCTGCTAGCTGGTGATTTCCCATCTAACTCTCTCTCTCTCTCTCTCTCTCTCTCGCCACAGTGAAACTGTTTGAGGTGATAGAGACTGAGAAAACTCTCTACCTGGTGATGGAATATGCCAGTGGAGGTAAGTTACTTAGTAATATGACATACAGTATAGTACATTATCATATTTATAATATGCTTTGAGCATAATCCATGAAAATCTCATTTATAAATATAAAATACATGTATTATGGTTATGATTATTAAAGTATGACACCCTTCTCTTGGAGAGCTACTGGGCGTGCAGGCTTTTGCCCCAGCCCTGTGCTAACTCACCTGCTTCAGGCAATCAAGGTCCTGATGAGTTGCTTATTAGTGGAATCAGCTGTGTTTGAGGGCAGGGCTGGATCAAAAGCCTGCACAACCAGTAGCTCTCCAGGAGGAGGGTTGGTCTGACTCCTGATATTCATAGTACTTTATTATAAGACATAGTATTGCCTTATCTAGGACAAATGAGGCAGCCTAACTAGCAATTGATGCTTTGTTGGTGGGTTCCAGACATTAAAAAGAATTTCGGGGACTGAGAGGAAGTTTTGGAATGTATCTATTCAGTCAAAGTTGAACTTAAACCTCTCTCTCTCTCGGTCTTGCTCTCTCCCTGTCTCTCTCTATCCCTTCACTCGATCTCTCTCTCTCCCCCACTCTTTCTCTCTCTCTCTCTCTCGCTCCGCCTTCCTTTCAGGGGAGGTCTTTGACTACCTCGTAGCTCACGGGAGGATGAAGGAGAAGGAAGCCAGGGCTAAATTTAGACAGGTACTGCAGCAGACTGGATTCAGCCCTACACATACGCACGCACGTACATATACTAACATACACACCCCATGTTCAAAGACACACTGGCTGGGTGTCACACAGACACACTTTCAAGCCCCCCCCCCCCCAACATCCTTGCCATCCTTAATTTTCAGCCGATCAAACCCCCCCGCTACTCAGTGAAAGGGGGTCTACCGTAAGTCCATACAGGGGCTCCCCTGATATCTGGGTCACTTGATGTAAGAGCTGTGGACAGGGAGCTAGGAGAATTGGGCGGGGGGGGGGGGGGGAGAGGGAGAAAGAGAAAGGAAGATAGGAGAAAATATGGATGGGATAAAAGAGGAGGATAGCAGGGGAGAGGAACCAGTACATGTCTTAAATTCATAGACGCTGTGTATCATTTTTGTATGATTATATGTATTATACCAGTACATGCATTTATACGTATAATACAGTGTTATGGATCTCTAAAGATACTAGATAGTGGGTGAAGGACTTTGGATATTTGCATAACGAAAGGGGAGGTTATTGGCATGAACAGTAGGCCTATTAATTAATTAATTAATTAATTCATTAAGGAGAGGCAAAAATGACCAAAACAAAAAATCTGGTAAATGAATAAAATAAAAATAGATTACCCCAATGGATAGGTACATTGATAGATATTGTTGTAGTTATAAAGTATGTTATTGACAGTAATCAGTCACTAGCTAGTTCTGTTCAAATCAGCCCCTGCTTACCTGGATGGGGAAAACCACCATATCTAACATACGCACACCGTGCGTGAGTCTGTACTAGCCACAAGCACTTCCTGCTGTCCAATCAATGAAGTTCTGAGAAGTGGGTGCCTGTCGACATCGCTAATTGTTCTCACACACTCACACACCAGACAGACAGTGTTGACCAGTCCCAAATGAACCTCAAGCTCCTCTGTCACGTGTCAAACTCATTTACATTTACATTTTAGTCATTTAGCAGACGCTCTTATCCAGAGCGACTTACAGTTAGTGCATACATTATTTTTTTATCGACCCCACAACCCTGGCGTTGCAAACGCCATGCTCTACCAACTGAGCTACATCCCCTACCGGCCATTCCCTCCCCTACCCTGGACGACGCTGGGCCAATTGTGCGCGCCTCCCCATGGGTCTCCTGGTCGCGGCCGGCTACGACAGAGCCTGGATTCGAACCAGGATCTCTAGTGGCACAGCTAGCACTGCGATGCAGTGCCTTAGACCACTGCGCCACTCGGGAGTACAACTCCAAATCGAAAGGGCTGTAGTTATAATAACTTTTATAAAAACGTATAAACTGTCTAATAATGTGTTCTAACTTCTAATTCTATGGTTTTGGTCCATTCCTTTCTAGATTGTGTCAGCTGTGCAGTACTGCCATCAGAAAAAGATTGTACACAGAGACCTGAAGGTAATGAACGCTTTATGTACACACACGCATACACACGCAACCTGGCACACATACACGTACCATGACACGCGCACACCCCCCCCCCCCCTTCAGAGCCATGGGAGAAACACTGTTCATTATCACCTCCCACCTCCCACCTACATCCTCTCACCTGCTACGACACGGGATGTTGTGTTACCATCCCCCAGAGGTGTGTGACATACTGTAGTAGTCTCTACAGGGCATTACACGCTCTGTTTCCACGATGACATGTCCTAAATTATGCATTTGCACAAGATAGAGGGAGAGTAACAGAGAGAGGGAGAAAGTGGGAGGAAGGAACAAAGAGTTGGATAGACAAACGAAGAGGGAGAGGAAGATGGAGAGTGGTAGAAACAAGAAGAAAGACAGATGTTGGATACCATGTCAGGGAGCAAGTAGGTGGCAATGTGCTCTCATTCTATGCCTGTGCTCCCTTTCTCTTCTTCCTCCGTTTCTCTTTCACCATCCTTCTCTCCCTCTTGTCAACCCCTCTCGCTCTCCCTTTCCATTTCTCCCTTCTGTATCTCTCTCCTCTCTTAATATCTTTCTCTTTCCCCCAGCTCCCCAATTTAAACTGACAACTGTGCTTTTTTGTGTCCCCCCTCCTTCCCTCTCTCCATCTCTGAACTGTAAGTGAACCAAGAGGGGTTTGACCCAGGCACTTCAATGGAATCCCAGAAAAAACTATTTAGAAACTATTTATATTTAATTAAAAATATACATTTTGATGTATCCTCCACATTGCATGTGCCTTTGGTGTTACCGAACGGTATAGCTTAATAATTTCTTTCCAAAATGGCGTCTCCTCTCTATTTCATGTAAGATTCATTCGGCCATATCTTTTTGAAGAGCTGAAGACAATCCCAGCCATTTTGTATGCTGAGTGAAAGTAGGCAATACTACATTACTTGCAGTATTGAAGGGTAAAAGGAATTTGAACTGTTTCCCTTCTAGTTCTTATTTCTTATTATACTGTGAACGCACTTATTTATTAGTGCATTAGAAGTGCCTATTATTATTATTATTATTATTATTATTATTATTATTATTATTGTGTGCATTATTACCTGATATAACTTGTTGTTGTCATTCATAACAACAACATGGCTCATTTGAAGAGATCCATAGGCATGTCACGAGACTTGTGTCCTGTTCAGGAGGATGTAGGGGCGGCAGGTAGCTTAGTGGGTAAGAGCGTTGTGCCAGTAACCGAAAGGTCGCTGGTTCTAATCCCCGAGCCGACTAGGTGAAAAATCTGTCGATGTGCCCGTGAGCAAGGCACTTAACCCTAATTACTCCTGTAAGTCGCTCTGGATAAGAGCGTCTGCTAAATGACTAAAATGTAAAAATGATGTAATGTTACAGAGCGTACCGATATAAATGTATCGTGTAAAACATATATTATATTATGTTTTACATTCTTTTTCTACCTGCAACATTCAAGACTGTAAAGTGTGGGTGACTGAGAGAGTCTGACAACGTTACTGCCCATGAAAATATCCAATGTTTACTTCGCTATTAGCATCTCATACATTTACATTTGAGTCATTTAGCAGACACGATAATCCAGAGCGATTTACAGTAGTGAGTGGATACATTTTTCGTACTTGTCCCCCGTGGGAATCGAACCCACAACCCTGGCATTGCAAGCGCTATGCTCTACCAGCTAAGCCACACGGGATCTACATCTTGTGTCACACTGAATGATGTCCCCGCACACCCCACTTAAAGTTCACTAGTTCCGGTGTAAAACCGACCCATCTACATCCCCCTTTTTTAAAATTAGAAACAACAATGTTCAGTGTTTCACATCACTAAATATATACCACACAAATAAACACCCACTTACCCACTTCCACCCCTCCTCACCCCCCCCCCCCCCCCCACACCAGGCTGAGAACCTACTCCTGGACGCTGACATGAACATCAAGATTGCAGACTTTGGCTTCAGTAACGAGTTCACCATGGGCAGTAAGCTGGACACGTTCTGCGGCTCCCCGCCCTACGCCGCCCCGGAGCTGTTCCAGGGGAAGAAGTATGACGGGCCTGAGGTGGACGTCTGGAGCCTGGGGGTCATACTGTACACGCTCGTGTCAGGGTCACTGCCCTTCGACGGTCAGAACCTGAAGGTGTGTTTGTATGTGTGTTTAACCTTTAACCCTGGCCTCCACTCTTATGGCCCAGTTTGCTACCCATCTGACCTAAATGTGCACTTGCTTTATAAGGAAAGGACTGGTGGAAGAATGGTGGAAACGCCATCTAGTCCATGCTTACACTTGCCTAACATGCCAACTGCGTGGGGAAGAGTGCATGTTTGCACACTTTGGGAGACAGGTTGAGAATTGGGACAAAGGGTCTATATATCCTCTGTAGGATCTGAAAGAGTGTTGTCTGAGGGGGAAATACTGTATCCCCTTCTACATGTCCACCGACTGACCCCTGACTTCTAAACTTCCAACCCTGCCTTTAACCTCTCCTCTCTATCTCCCCCTATAGGAGCTGAGAGAGCGTGTTTTAGGGGGGGAAATACTGTATCCCTTTCTACATGTCCACCGACTGACCCCTGACTTCTAAACTTCCAACCCTGCCTTTAACCTCTCCTCTCTATCTCCCCCTATAGGAGCTGAGAGAGCGTGTTTTAGGGGGGAAATACTGTATCCCTTTCTACATGTCCACCGACTGACCCCTGACTTCTAAACTTCCAACCCTGCCTTTAACCTCTCCTCTCTATCTCCCCCTATAGGAGCTGAGAGAGCGTGTTTTAGGGGGGGAAATACTGTATCCCTTTCTACATGTCCACCGACTGACCCCTGACTTCTAAACTTCCAACCCTGCCTTTAACCTCTCCTCTCTATCTCCCCCTATAGGAGCTGAGAGAGCGTGTTTTAGGGGGGGAAATACTGTATCCCTTTCTACATGTCCACTAACTGACCCTGACCTCTAACCCCCGACACCACCTTTTAACCTCTCCTCTCTATCTCCCCCTATAGGAGCTGAGAGAGCGTGTTCTAAGGGGTAAATACCGTATCCCTTTCTACATGTCCACCGACTGCGAAAACCTCCTCAAGCGCTTCCTGGTGCTCAACCCATCCAAGCGCGGCACACTTGAGGTGAGGGAGGATGCCCAAAATGTAAATATGTCTTACGCTTACTACTTATTTTACTTGGCCGTCCACCCCCTCGCAAGGACTCTTTCCTTCTTTACGTCACTCCTGCCTGGTTTTTATCTGTGTGGAGATGTATGGGATGCAAGGTTTGAACACAGCACCTTCATGTGGTCGCCCACACGCAGGCGTACGTGCACACACTGATATACGTGCGCGCAAACACACACCTCTTCCATCCGCTGAAGTAGATTTCCCACTTCTAGACGCACACACACGCACACATACACCCTCACACCCTCACACACACATCCTCACACACCTATCCCTCCTCCATAGTCCTGTCTGTACACACACTCATCTCCCTGTGCTGAAGAAACAGACATAATTAATTAAACCGCAAAAGGCAGTCCTACCACTCACATCACGTCTGTGTGAGCATTCTTTGTGTGTGTGTCCGTGAGTGTGTATATTTGTGTAAATTTTTGTATTTATCTAAAACTAACCTTAGATCAGTGTCTAGGAGCAACTTAATTCTAGTCCTTTTTGTACAGTACCACATCACCCAGGGGAATAATAAAACCGTGTCCCAAATGGTACCCTATTCCCTAAATAGTGTCTATTACTGCTAAGCACTGCTTAAGGCCGGCCTGTGTGTGTCCACCCACGTGTGTGTATCTTTCTCCCTTAAGCACTTCACCCTACGTAGGCAACATGCTTTTATAGTGCAACTAGCTAGCTATATCCCCCCGTACCTCTCTTGATTCAGAGGGGTTGGGTTAAATGCGCAAGACACATTTCGGTTGAATGCATTCAGTTGTGCAACTGACTAGGTATCCCCCTTTCCCTTTATTTGGATACCAAGGGGTAGCTTAGCGTGTCTAAACATGTGCACCGATGCGAACACTTACACACGCACACACACACTCTTACTCATCCAACCACCTTGTACCCTCCTGGCTACCCACCTGCCTTCCACAGTCGATCCATCTCTAGCTCCATAGAGGGCCCACTCCCACCAAGACAGCAGCTGAACTCGTTTGCCTCGTGTGCTTCAGTTTGTTTTTGTTATAATCATTCCAAATACTCTGGTAATGTTTTGATATAATTGTAGGCTCGGACCTAATTTAGGTGTTCTCTGTCACCTGGAGTTGCATGGAAAATGGTCCAGGAACAAAGAACAATGCCAAAGGACTATTACGAGTCACATGTGATTTATATTTAATATACTGTATATTCACATATAAAATATTACTGCCCACTACATAGTCAACAAGTAACTTGGCTATATAAAAGATCCTCTATCTTTTCATTTATCGGAGAAAGCAAACATATAAATCACTCCGGTTCCATTGCTGAATGCTCCTCCACCACGCACCTGGTTGGTTGAAAGCCTCCTGTCCTACCGACACAAGCCTCTCCCAAGCGGGTGTGATACCTAGGCTACTCCCGTGGTGTGCTGCACTGCTTGGCACCCACCTTTCGGTCTGCTCCTGACTACCCAGGCCTCCCCTCCTGTCTGGTACAGGTACCCTTGCCCCCTTCTCCCCCGAGCTTCGCTCACTGCTCCAGCATGCACACACTGCGGTCTCTGATCCAAATTGTATCTTTAGCCTGTGGACTTTTGTGGACTTTTACTTGGGAACTTGTATGCATTTAGAGTTGTATTACTTGGCCTTTATTGTTATTTTATTGTAGCTTAGGCCTATTTGAGGTTAGTGTGCAACCTCATAGGCCTAATTTTTTTAGATCCGATAACTTTTTATGGTTATTTCTCACATTGATTAATCGGCTACAAAGGAACATGTTGCTATTGTCTACCCTTTACTCTTACACTGAGGATGATGCATTTAGCTTGCCCCGCTATTGCAGTGGAGAACTCTGTGCGTTTTTCTAATTCGACATGGGAGAAACCGCACGCTACCATTTACATGTCTGGATTGTTATTTTGGTACTTAACCATGTTTCTGGACTGATTGGTGGAGTGCTGCAGAGATGGTTGTCCTTCTGGAAAGTTTCTCCAATCTCCACAGAGGAACTGTGGAGCTCTGTCAGAGTGACCATCGGGTTCTTGGTCATCTCCCTGACCAAGGCCCTTCTCCCCCGATTGCTCAGTTTGGCCGGGCGGCCAGCTCTAGGAAGAGTCTTGGTGTTTCCAAACTTATTCCATTTAAGAATGATGGAGGCCACTTTGTTCTTGGGGACCTTCAATGCTGGAGGTATTTTTTTGGTAGCCTTCCCCAGATCTGTGCCTCGACACAATCCTGTCTCTGAGCTTTACAGACAATTCCTTCGACCTCATAGTTTGGTTTTTGCTCTTACATGCACTGTCAACTGTGGGACCTTATATAGACGTGTGTGCCTTTCCAAATCATGTCCAATCAATTGAATGTACCACAGGTGGACTCCAATCAAGTTGTAGAAACATCTCAAGGATGATCAATGGAAACAAGATGCACCTGAGCTCAATTTTGAGTCTCATAGCAAAGGATATGAATTGGTATGTACAGTTGAAGTCAGAAGTTTACATACACTTAGTTGACTGTGCCTTTTAAACAGCTTGGAAAATTCCAGAAAATGAAGTCATGGCTTTAGAAGCTTCTGATAGGCAAATTGACATAATTTGAGTCAATTGGAGGTGTTCCTGTGGATGTATTTCAAGGCCTACCTTCAAACTCAGTGCCTCTTTGCTTGACGTCATGGGAAAATCTAAAGAAATCAGCCAAGACCTCCGAAAAAAATGGTAGACCTCCACAAGTCTGGTTCATCCTTGGGAGCAATTTCCAAACGCCTGAAGGTACCACGTTCATCTGTACAAACAACAGTACGCAAGTATAAACACCATGGGACCACGCAGCCGTCATACCACTCAGGAAGGAGACGCGTTCTGTCTCCTAGAGATGAACGTACTTTGGTGCGAAAAGTGCAAATAAATCCCAGAACAACAGCAAAGGACCTTGTTAAGATGCTGGAGGAAACAGGTACAAAATTATCTATATCCACAGTAAAATTAGTCCTATATCGACAATTATGTGGATATATTGAAGCAACATCTCAAGACATCAGTCAGGAAGTTAAAGCTTGGTCGCAAATGGGTCTTCCAAATGGACAATGACCCAAAGTTGTGGCAAAATGGCTTAAGGACAACAAAGTCAAGGTATTGGAGTGGCCATCACAAAGCCCTGACCTCAATCCTATAGAAAATTTGTGGGCAGAACTGAAAAAAACGTGTGCGAGCAAGGAGGCCTACAAACCTGACTCAGTTACACCAGTTCTGTCAGGAGGAATGGGCCAAAATTCAACCAACTTATTGTGGGAAGTTTGTGGAAGGCTACCCAAAACGTTTGACCCAAGTTAAACAAGTTAAAGGCAATGCTACCAAATACTAATTGAGTGTATGTAAACTTCTGACCCACTGGGAATGTGGTAAAATAAATTAAAGCTGAAATAAATCATTCTCTCTACTATTATTCTGACATTTCACGTTCTTAAAATAAACTGGTGATCCTAACTGACTTAAGACAGGGAACTTTTACAAGGATTAAATGTCAGGAATTGTGAAAAACTGAGTTTAAATGTATTTGGCTAAGGTGTATGTAAACTTCCGACTTCAATTGTAAGTAAGGTATTTCTGTTATTTATTGTTAATACATTTACAAAAAAATCTAAAAACCTGTTTTTGCCTTGTCATTATGGGGTATTGTATGTAGATTGATGAGGAAAGAAAATAATTTAATAAATTTTAGAATAAGGCTGAAATGTAACAAAATGTGGACAAAGTCAAGGGGTCTGAATACTTTCCGAATGCACTGGCTTGCGAAAGCATTCACCCCCCTTGGCATTTTTCCTATTTTGTTGCCTTACAACCTGGAATTAAAATGGGGTTTGTATCATTTGATTTACACAACATGCCTACCACTTTGAAGATGCAAAATATTAGACAAGAACAAGAAATTAGACAAAATAACAGAAAACTTGAGAATGCATAACTATTCACCTCCCCAAAGTCAATTCTTTGTAGAGCCACCTTTTTCAGCAATTACAGCTGCAAGTCTCCTGAGGTATGTCTCTATAAGCTTGGCACATCTAGCCACTGGGATTTTTGCCCATTCTTCAAGGCAAAATTGCTCCAGCTCCTTCCAAGTTGGATGGGTTCTGCTGGTGTACAGCAATCTTTAAGTCATACCACAGATTCTCAGTTGGATTGAGGTCTGGGCTTTGCCTAGGCCATTCCAAGACATTTAAATGTTTCCCCTTAAACCACTTGAGTGTTGCTTTAGCAGTATGCTTAGGGTCATTGTCCTGCTGAAAGGTGAACCTCCGTCCCAGTCTCAAATCTCTAGAAGACTGAAACAGGTTTCCCTGAAGAATTTCCCTGGATTAAGCGCCATCCATCATTCCTTCAATTCTGACCAATTTCCCAGATCCTGCCGATGGAATTATTATTATTATTTAGGGGCTTCATAGCAAAGGGGTTGAATATATGCACGCACCACTGTTCCGTAATTTATTTTTTCGAATTTTTTGAAACAAGTTATTTTTTTCATTTCACTTCACCAATTTGGACTATTTTGTGTATGTCCATTACATGAATTCCTAATAAAAATACATTTCAATTACAGGTTGTAATGCAACAAAATTGGAAAAACGCCAAGGGGGATGAATACTTTTGCAAGGCACTATACGTTGTAAAATTGTATTCATAGGCTAGGTTGTAACAACCTCATGATGGTTATAGGGAAAATGTGAGTATCACGTAGTATCCTAAACCTATCAATGTTACATTGAGCTGGGTGAATGGAATATGAATGACAGTCATACAATATGCTGTAATAGAAATAAGGCCATGCACATTTTTTTTTAAATAATCGTCCGCCCTCATCTTAAACGGAACTGACCGCCATTGTTGTTAACAATGTAACAAGGTTGAATGCAGTGTCCTCTAAAATCCTCATTGATTGATCTTAATTTAAC
Source organism: Coregonus lavaretus (assembly GCF_964263955.1). NCBI lineage: Eukaryota > Metazoa > Chordata > Actinopteri > Salmoniformes > Salmonidae > Coregonus > Coregonus lavaretus. The sequence continues at coordinate 38,836,457 of NC_140018.1, read as the reverse complement.
TAACGTCCACATCATTTTAATGCTTCTGCTTCAAATTATATAAGTGAACACTGTGCTGCTGCCTGTGTGAGGGATTGTAAAATTCCTAAACTGCCTCCACGTATCATCATGAAAATAAACTGGAAGCAGTTTGATACTCAGGGTTTTATACATTGTTTTTTACTTTGCCTGGAATAGAGTTTAATTCATCCCTGATGTTGAATTAGCCTTTTCCTACTTCCATAAAGCATTCCAGGATGTATGCAACAAGCATTTCCCTTTCAAACAATACAGAATTAAAGGCAGAGACAACCCTTGGTTCTCAGATGAACTAGCTAAAATCATAAGGAAACGGAATGCTTTGTGGGCTAAGGCAAGGTGGTCTGATTCAGCTGATGGTTGGATGGCTTTTAAACGCCTTCGGAATCAGGGTGTGGCTATGACCCGAAAGCTGAAAGCAGACCACTATCTCAAATCAACTGCTGATAATCTGAATAATCCTTCAACATTTTTGAAAAGTTTATAGTGCAAAGGAGATGCACAGCTCCCTAAACAGCTGCTAGTTGACTCACAGGTGGTAATTGAGAACCTTTATTCTGAACTCTTTTAATCAAAATTTTCTTGATGCAGGCATATTATTTGATAGGCTTAAAGGTCAACATTTGCACACCTGTGAAATGACCTGACACTCCCAAGCACTCCTTCTCCAGGTTCTCCTTCTCGCCCTTCTCTGTCTCAGAGGTGCGTAGAGCCCTGAAAGCAATTGATGTAAAAAAAAAAAATCCCCTGGCTCTGATGATCTAGACTCACGCCTACTACAATTAGCTGCAGACATCATTGTGCCTCCTTTAGATTCAGATCAACTTTATTATCCCACCAGGGGGAAATTAATTTGGTAATGTGCTTAAAAAGACAGTACATAAACACAGAAACTACACAAAATAATTAATTCAAAGTGCTATAGCTACACATTTAAAGTGAAAGTGCAAAATGCTGTATACTCGAGGAACCAACAGACTATCTATTATACAACCTAATGGCTGTCGGAATAAAAGATTCCCCATATCTATGAGTTTTAATTTTCTTTTAAAGAAGTCTCTTTCGCCTTGTCCGGCTGCTGCTGTGACTGAATTTTGAGTCAAGGGGATGAGTACTGTCCTGTAAAATGCTTTCAAGTTTTAGTAGGATGAGTTAACATGCATCTTTAAGCTCACCCTAGAATGAAATCCCCAAGTTGTGGAAATCAGCATTTGTCCAACCTCTTTTGAAAGGAGGTGATCACACTCTTCTGAATAACTATCGGCCCACATCTAAATAGTCTGTTCTGGCAGAGGTATTGGAGTCCCTGGTCAATAAGCAGCTTAAGGCCTACCTCCAGGAAAACAATATTTTGAGTGGGATGCAATCAGGTTTCAGGTCTAGCCACTGCGCTGTCACAGCAACTTTGAGGGTTTTGAATGATATTCACTGTGCTCTGGATAAGAATCTGTGTATCTGTATAGACTTGTCAAAGGCGTTTGACAGTGTGGACCATACGGTTTGTCATGCTCTGGAGTGGTTTGTGAACGAGTGCCTTGACTTTTTCCACATTTTGTTATGTTACAGCCTGAATTTAAAATTGATTAAATAGATATTTTTTGGTCACTGGCCTACACACAATACCCCATATTTTCCAAGTGGAATTATGTTTATTTTATTTTATTTTATTTATTAATAAAAACTGAAAAGCTGAAATGTCTTGAGTCAATAAGTATTCAACCCCTTTGTTATGGCAAGCCTAAATAAGTTTAGGAGTAAAAATTTGCTTAAACTGAGTTTAATGGCTGTGATAGGAGAAAACTGAGGATGGATCAACAACATTGTAGTTACTCCACAATACTAACCTAATTGACGGAGTGAAAATAAGGAAGCCTGTACAGAATACAAATATTCAAAAATATGCATCCTGTTTGCAACAAGGCACTGAAGTAAAACTCAAGCTGCGTATTTGGTATTATTACCGGCACTAAGCTTGTTTTCCTATGCCACCAGAAAATAGTTTTCTTGTATTATGGTGATACTATTTATGTGCAAGACTCAAGCTCTACACTGAAGGCTCTTGACGCTGTGTATCATGCAGCCCTTTGTTTTGTCACCAATCAGAGGCGTCTAACTCATTGTAATTTCTACAGTGCTGTCAGGTGGACATCACTAGCAACATGCAGGCTCAAACACTGGTACATTCTTATTTATAAAGCCATTTTAGGAAAACTGCCATTTTATCTATCCTCTCTTCTGGCTCGGAATGAAAACACATACAAACTCAGCTCTCAATCTTGTTTTATGCTAAAAGTCCCAAAAACTAGAACCAAGCATGTGGGAAAAAAAGGTCCTTTCATTACTCAGTTCCTTGGTCTTGGACGTGTCTTCGGTCTGTGTTGTCCATTTTGTATTACATTGTTTTTTTTTGTATGTTTTTTTTTTTTTAGATACCCCATCCCCACAAGGAGGCCTTTTGCCTCTTGCAAGGCTTTAATTGTAAATAAGGTTTGGGCTCAATTCCATTTCAAGTCAGTCGCCTCAGGAAAATTGCCATTGAAATAATAATGGCTCATTTCCAGCAATCCATGAGCTGAATTCCAATTCAATTCCCTGAAATGGCTGAAGCGAAATGGAACTGAGCCAAACCCTGGCTCCCCCATTCTCCCAATTTCAATTTATCAGATGCTCCCCAATGGAATGGATCCTGGGTTGCGTTCAGGATGTTGCAATGTTCCAAAATGTTGCAAATATAAATATATTGAGTTGACACGATTCCCTCTTGAGAGAGAAGGATGTCTATTTCTATCTGAATGTTATGTAAAATTCTCGCTGAACGCGACCCCAGTAAACTACTCTACTGACCCACAGTCCTTCTATAGACCCTCAACCAGGGTTGGAATCAATTATATTTCAATTCAGTCAATTCCGTATTTGAAATGGAATTGGAATTGGTCCCAACCCTACCTCCCTCTGTCAAATCTGGACCTGGAGGTCCACCACTCTGCTGGTTTTCATCCTTCCCCTCTAATCAGGGACTGATTCAGACATGAAACACTAGGGTCGATTTCATTTGGCACCAACGGTTGTTTGTGTTTTCTGTTGAAAAACGTTTTGAAATGTTTTCCATGGTGTGCCCAAATGAACACAACCCAGGTGAGTGGCATCTCTGGCCATTCAGTGACATGAATCCATGAATCAGTCAATCAATCATTTTACTACCAGGAAGAACAGAAAACCAGCAGTACTGCAGACGTCCAGGCTGTGACTTGAGTACCAGTGTTGGGGACAATACTATTTCAATTCAAAGAATTGAACCAAATCTGAATTGAAATGGAATTGAATCCAACCATGTCACTACCCCTGTACTAAAGGATCCATTCATTTACATTTTAGTCATTTAGCAGACGCTCTTATCCAGAGCGACTTACAGAAGCAATTAGGGTTAAGTGCCTTGCTCAAGGGCACATCAACAGATTTTTCACCTAGTCGGCTCGGGGATTAGAACCAGCGACCTTTCGGTTACTGGCACAATGCTCTTACCCACATTCCTAACATTCAGGGTGCCAGGCTGGTTCTGCATTCAACAACCCCACTTCCTGGTCTTGCCAAACAAGCCCATGAGAAAAGAGTTGGCCAAAGTAGAAAGACACTGGCACATAGTGCATTCGGAAAGTATTCAGACCCCTTGACTTTTTCCACATTTTGTTACGTTACAGCCTTGTTCTAAAATTGGTTAAATAAATGTTTTTCCCTCATCAGTCTACACACAATACCCCATAATGACGAAGCAAAAACAGGTTTTTAGAAATTTTAGCAAAACAACAGAAACAGAAACTGAAATACCTTCTTTACATAAGTATTCAGACCCTTTGCAATGAGACTCGAAATTGAACTCTGGTGCATCCTGTTTCCATTGATCATCCTTGAGATGTTTCTACAACTTGATTGGAGTCCACCTGTGGTAAATTAAATTGATTGGACATGATTTGGGAAGGCACACAACTGTTTATATAAGGTCCCACAGTTGACAGCGCATGCCAGAGCAAAAACCAAGACATTAGGTCGAAGGAATTGTCCGTAGAGCTCCGAGACAGGATTGTGTCGAGGTACAGATCTGGGGAAGGGTACCAAAACATTTCTGCAGCATTGAATGTCCCCAAGAACACATTGGCCTCCATCATTCTTAAATGGAAGAAGTTTGGAAACATCAAGACTCTTCCTAGAGCTGGCCGTCTGGCCAAACTGAGCAATCGGGGGAGAAGGGCCTTGGTCAGGGAGGTGACCAAGAACCCGATGGTCACTCTGACAGAGCTCCAGAGTTCCTCTGTGGAGATGGGAGAACCTTCCAGAAGGACAACCATCTCTGCAGGACTTCACCAATCAGGCCTGTATGGTAGAGTGCCAGACGGAAGCCACTCATCGGTAAAAGGCACATGACAGCCCGCTTGGAGTTTGCCAAACGGCACCTAAAGGACTCTGACCATGAGAAACAAGATTCTCTGGTCTGATGAAACCAAGATTGAACTATTTGGCCTGAATGCCAAGTGTCACGTCTGGAGGAAACCTGGCACCATCATTACGGTGAAGCATGGTGGGGGCAGCATCATGCTGTTTTTCAGCAGCAGGGACTGGGAGACTAGTCAGAATCGAGGGAAAGATGAACGGAGCAAAGTACAGAGAGATCCTTGATGAAAACCTGCTCCAGAGCGCTCAGGACCTCAGACTGGGGCAAAGGTTCACCTTCCAACAGGACAACGACCCTAAGCACACAGCCAAGACAACTCTTGAGTGGCTTCGGGACAAGTCTCTGAATGTCCTTGAGTGGCCCAGGCAGAGCCCGGACTTGAACCCGGTCGAACATCTCTGGAGAGACCTGAAAATAGCTATGCAGCGACGCTCCCCATCCAACCTGACAGAGCTTGAGAGGATCTGCAGAGAAGAATGGGAGAAACTCCCCAAATACATGTGTGCCAAGCTTGTAGCGTCATACCCAAGAAGACTTGCGGTTGTAATCACTGCCAAAGGTGCTTCAACAAAGTACTGAGTAAAGGGTCTGAATACTTAAGTAAATGTGAAATTAACGCTTTTATTTTAATTGTATTATTGCTAAAATGTCTAAAATCAGTTTTTGCTTTTTCATTATGGGGTATTGTGTGTAGATTGATGAGGGGGAAAAAACTATTTAATCAATTTTAGAATAATGCTGTAACGTAATAAAATGTGGAAAAAGTCAAGGGGTCTGAATACTTTGCAAATGCACTGTATATGCCACTATTCTACCCAATCCCAAATCGACCCCTTGCCCCTTTCCCTCGGGCTCTCGCCCTTACCGCACTTGTTTAGTACTGAAAGCATTAGATACGCAATATTATAATGGCTCCTAATTTTGCCTTTTGATAGCCTAGGTGGAAATATTGACATATTGCTTATAGTACCTATCCAATCCTTTACAGATCTAAGTGCATAGGCACACGGTGTAGGGGTGAGGGGTTGATTTAGGATTGGGCATCACTGTTATCAAATTCCCCTTCGTTTGGTGGGTAATTGGGCCTGCAGAGCGAAGACTAATGTATGTGTCTGTCCTTCGCCCTCATAGCAAATCATGAAGGACCGGTGGATAAATGCGGGCCTCGAGGAGGATGAACTGAAGCCATTCATGGAGCCAGAACAGGACATCACGGACCAGAAGAGAATAGGTACATTGAGTCAAACACTCCTCTATATACACTGCTCAAAAAAATTAAGGGAACACTTAAACAACACAATGTAACTCCAAGTCAATCACACTTCTGTGAAATCAAACTGTCCACTTAGGAAGCAACACTGATTGACAATAAATTTCACATGCTGTTGTGCAAATGGAATAGACAACAGGTGGAAATTATAGGCAATTAGCAAGACACCCCCAATAAAGGACTGGTTTTGCAGGTGGTGACCACAGACCACTTCTCAGTTCCTATGCTTCCTGGCTGATGTTTTGGTCGCTTTTGAATGCTGGCGGTGCTTTCACTCTAGTGGTAGCATGAGACGGAGTCTACAACCCACACAAGTGGCTCAGGTAGTGCAGCTCATCCAGGATGGCACATCAATGCGAGCTGTGGCAAGAAGGTTTGCTGTGTCTGTCAGCGTAGTGTCCAGAGCATGGAGGCGCTACCAGGAGACAGGCCAGTACATCAGGAGACGTGGAGGAGGCCGTAGGAGGGCAACAACCCAGCAGCAGGACTGCTACCTCCGCCTTTGTGCAAGGAGGAGCAGGAGGAGCACTGCCAGAGCCCTGCAAAATGACCTCCAGCAGGCCACAAATGTGCATGTGTCTGCTCAAACGGTCAGAAACAGACTTCATGAGGGTGGTATGAGGGCCCGACGTCCACAGGTGGGGGTTGTGCTACAGCCCAACACCGTGCAGGACGTTTGGCATTTGCCAGAGAACACCAAGATTGGCAAATTCGGCACTGGCGCCCTGTGCTCTTCACAGATGAAAGCAGGTTCACACTGAGCACGTGACAGAGTCTGGAGACGCCATGGAGAACGTTCTGCTGCCTGCAACATCCTCCAGCATGACCGGTTTGGCGGTGGGTCAGTCATGGTGTGGGGTGGCATTTTTTGGGGGGGCCGCACAGCCCTCCATGTGCTCGCCAGAGGTAGCCTGACTGCCATTAGGTACCGAGATGAGATCCTCAGACCCCTTGTGAGACCATATGCTGGTGCGGTTGGCCCTGGGTTCCTCCTAATGGAAGACAATGCTAGACCTCATGTGGCTGGAGTGTGTCAACAGTTCCTGCAAGAGGAAGGCATTGATGCTATGGACTGGCCCGCCCGTTCCCCAGACCTGAATCCAATTGAGCACATCTGGGACATCATGTCTCGCTCCATCCACCAACGCTGTCCAGGAGTTGGCGGATGCTTTAGTCCAGGTCTGGGAGGAGATCACTCAGGAGACCGTCCGCCACCTCATCAGGAGCATGCCCAGGTGTTGTAGGGAGGTCACACAGGCACGTGGAGGCCACACACACTACTGAGCCTCATTTTGACTTGTTTTAAGGACATTACATCAAAGTTGGATCAGCCTGTAGTGTGGTTTTCCACTTTAATTTTGAGGGTGACTCCAAATCCAGACCTCCATGGGTTGATACATTTGATTTCCATTGATCATTTTTGTGTGATTTTGTTGTTAGCACATTCAACTATGTAAAAAAAAAAATTTTCATTCATTCAGATCTAGGATGTGTTATTTTAGTGTTCCCTTAATTTTTTTGAGCAGTGTATATCAGCGGCTCCCAATTCGCTTCCTTACCTTTCAATGTTTGCAGATCTGAACGGTCTGTATAGGTATAAAGAGTGTAGTGTTGGAGCTTACACCTTAGATCTGCAAACATTAAGGAAGGGTTAGGGAGGGAATTGGGGACCGGCTTTACATCTATAAATCTATACACTGTATCGTCCTAAATGGCACCCTATTCCCTATATAGTGTACTATTTGATAGGGCTCTGGTCAAAAGTAGTGCACTATGTAGGGAATAGGGTGCCATTTGGGACACTGCCAATGACTATATTAAACCAGGGATGGTCATACCTCTACATGGAGAGTTACTGAGTATATAGGCTTTTGTTCCTGCCAAGCTCTAACACACCTGATTCAGGGCTAGAGCAAAAGCCTGCACCCCAACTAGCTCTCCAGGAGGAGGGTTGGTGAATGTTAAGACATTTTAAAAAATGCTGGAACTCTTATTTGGCGGTTGCAGGGGGGGGGAGTAGATGGGTTGGCACATGTATTTAGAGGGAATCACCCCTTACCCCCTGTGTTCGGGGCTAGCCTTGCATGCTGTGCTAAAAGTGAGCCTGACAGAGCTGTGTTTTTCTCAGACACATGCGGGCAGCACATGGCCTAGCACTTCACTTAGACACACACACATTAACACACACACAGTCATTAAAACGCACACAGTCATTAAAAATCATGCACGACCATGCATTAACACAACCACACTCAGTAACACACTGTCATTATTGAAATACATGTGTGCGTGCACACAAACAGATCCACAAGTCGATACTGAGTCTGGCAGGCCTTTTTCTTTCCACTCTGACCCCCAGGGCTGTCGATGGCAGCATTGATCTCACTCAGCAGTGTGTAACTGAGGATAGAGAGATTGAGTAGGAGAGAGACAGGGAGAGAGACGAGTGTGTGTCTGAAAGGATATTCCAAAACCTCAACAAGAAGGCCCTGTTTGGTTTACTCCCCCACATTATGTGCAGTTTATTCACCTTTTATTTACTGTCTTCGTTTTTGGGTTGGGTTTTGTTTCTTACACCAGCCATCAGTCAATATGTCGCTAATGTATGCATTAGTATGTTGCTGTACATCCAATTTCCCCTTGTGGGATTAATAACGTTTATTCAATTCAATTAAGTTCAATGCCTAGTATTCTGGGTTCCCCCTCACCAAATAGGAAATGGGGATAGATGTTCACAAAGTCCCAGCCTATTGGTTGTTTGCTTTTTTTCTTCTTCACATATTTGTTTCTTTATTGGATAGAGACCGTGAGAGGGAGAGACTGGAACATTGAGAGGGTTTGTGTCAGAAGGGTGTGGGCCGGATTCAAACCCACAGCGACACGGTACATGTGTGCTCTGTAGGCAGCAGCCCTAACCGTTAGACCACCCCAGGCCACAGCCTATTGGGTATTTAATGCTAATACCTGTCCTGTCCCACTCCTGATCCCCTGCAGACATCATGGTGGAGATGGGCTACACTCGGGAGGAGGTCAGTGAGTCTTTAACCAGGATGAAGTATGATGAGATCACCGCCACCTACCTGCTACTGGGCAGGAAGTCCACAGAGGTAAGGACAGACTGGGCGAAAGCGGCCTCATCCCAAATCGTTCCCCAAGACCTGCGTCCTATGCACTGAGTGGATGCTGAGAGTATTTGACAGGTGTAATCAATCTGGTAATAGCTCCACCTTACCCTCTGATATGCTCGGTGGAAGTTTCACCATATTGCTTATACCAATCAAATCCTCTCAGATCTCCACAAGTGTGTAGGGTTAAGGGAACAATTTGGGATTGACCCAGTACCTGGCCATAAATGACCATGTTAGAAAGCACTGGCTCTATCATGTATTGGTTCCTTGTTTTTAGCACAAATTATTTGTTTTAATCAAGGTTTAGGGGTATGTAAGTGGTTGAAATTATACAGGTTTTAAACCAAATGACATGCAGAATGTCTGAAGTGATACAGTCTGTCTGGACGATACCGTCACATTATTTGCGCTGTCAAAATGTCCCCATTCAAATGCTATGTTAAACATATTGAGTGACTTTTCGTCACACAAAAGAGCACAGATCTGTGCAAAAAAAATACAGTAAAACTCATCTGCAGCGTGATTTAATTGGAAACCTTTCTTCTCTCATCTTCTCTCCCAGTTGGAGGCCAGTGACTCCAGCTGTAGCAGTAACCTGTCTCTTCCCAAGGCGCGACCCGCCAGCGAGCACAACAACAACGGCCAGTCTCCAGCCCACCTCAAGGCCCAGCGGTCCATCTCCAGCACCCAGAAACAGAGACGTTATAGCGACCAGGGTGAGAGAGAGAGGGAGGAGAGGGGGCATGGAGGGAGGAGTGGAGGCAGGGAGGAAGATGATGTAAGTGGGTTGGGAGGAAAGAGGGAGAGGGAGGAAAAAGACATGAAAGGGGAGATGAGGGACACGGGAGAAGTGTGAGGGGGGACGAGGAAGAGGGGATATGGGATAATATAGGAAGAAGGATGTGAACCTCCAATGCAGCACAGTTCCCATTCTAACTCCTCACTGATCCCTGTGTCTCTCTCTCTCTCCCTCCATCCATCCAGCTGGTCCGTCCATCCCCTCAGTGGGCTACCCCAAGAGGAGCCAGACCACATCGGCCGACAACGGCGACCACAAAGAGGAAGGGGGTGCCCAGCCCCGGAAGTCTGGTTCGTCGGGCGGGCGCGTTGGCGGTGTTGCCCCTGCCAGTCCCCTACTGGGTAACGCCAACAACCCCAACAAGGCCAACATCCCCGACCGCAAGAAAGGCTCAACCACACCCACCGTGAGTACAGAGAGATCACATAGAATATACACATGGAATATACACTACATGACCAAAAGACACCTGCTCGAATGAACGTCTCATTCCAAAATCATGGGCATTAATATGGAGTTGGTCCCCGCTTTGCTGCTATAAAAGCCTCCACTCTTTTGGGAAGGCTTTCCACTAGATGTTGGAACATTGCTGTGGGGACTTGCTTCCATTCAGCCACGAGCATTAGTGAGGTCGGGCGCTGATGGGCGATTAGGCCTGGCTCGCAGTCGGCTATCCAATTCATCCCAAAGGTGTTCGATGGGGTTGACAAACCATTTCTGTTTGGACCTCTCTTTGTGCACAGGGGCATTGTCATGCTGAAACAGGAAAGGGCCTTCCCCAAACTGTTGCCACAGAATCTAGAATGTCATTGTATGCTGTAGCGTTAAGAGTTCCCTTCACTGGAACTAAGGGGCCTAGTCCGAACCATGAAAAACAGCCCCAGACCGTTATTCCTCCGCCACCAAACTTTACAGTTGGCACTATGCATTTCCACTGCTCCAGAGTCAAATGGTGGCGTGCTTTACACCACTCCAGCCGACGCTTAGCATTGCGCATGGGGATCTTATATATTTTTTCTCCCTTTTTCTCCCCAATTTCGATCTTGTCTCATCGCTGCAACTCCCCAACGGGCTCGGGAGAGGCGAAGGTCGAGTCATGCGTCCTCCGAAACATGACCCGCCAAACCCCTCTTCTTAACACCTGCCCACTTAACCTGGAAGCCAGCTGCACCAATGTTTTGGAGGAAACACCATTCAACTGACGACCGAAGTCAGCCTGCAGGCGCCAGGCCCGCCACAAGGAGTCGCTAGAGTGTGATATCCAAGTAAAGCCCCCCCGGCCAAACCCTCCCCTAACCCGGACGACGGTGGGCCAATTGTGTGCCGTCCTATGGGACACAGCCTGGGATTGAACACGGGTCTGTAGTGACGCCTCAAGCACTGCGATGCAGTGCCTTAGACCGCTGCGCCACTCAGGAGGCCGCGCATGGTGATCTTAGGCTTGTGTGCGACTACTCAGCCATAGAAACCCAATTCATGAAGCTCCCGACAAACAGAGGCAGTTTGGAACTCAGTAGTGAGTGTTGCAACTGAGGACAGACGATTATGACGCGCTACGTGCTTCAGCACTCGGCGGTCCCGTTCTTTGAGCTTGTGTGGCCTACCACTTCGTGGCTGAGTGGTTGTTGCTCCTAGACTTTTCCACTTCACAATAACAGCACTTACAGTTGACCGAGGCAGCTCTAGCAGGGCAGAAATTTTACAAACTGACTTGTTGTAAAGGTAGCATCCTATGACGGTGCCATGTTGAAAGTCACTGAGGTCTTCAGTAAGGCCAATCTACTAACAATGTTTGTCTATGGAGATTGCATGGCTGTGTGCTCTATTTATACACATTTACATTTAAAAAATATATATATTTTTTTGGGGAGGGGTGGAAGGATTACTTTATCCTAGGTATTACTCACTCCCAGGTATTCCTTAAAGAGGTGGGGTTTCAAATGTCTCCGGAAGGTGGTGAGTGACTCCGCTGTCCTGGCGTCGTGAGGGAGCTTGTTCCACCATTGGGGTGCCAGAGCAGCGAACAGTTTTGACTGGGCTGAGCGGGAACTATGCTTCCGCAGAGGAGGGGGAGCCAGCAGGCCAGAGGTGGATGAACGCAATGCCCTCGTTTTTGGGTGTAGGGACTGATCAGAGCCTGAAGGTACGGAGGTGCCGTTCCCCTCACAGCTCCATAGGCAAGCACCATGGTCTTGTAACAGATGCGAGCTTCAACTGGAAGCCAGTGGAGTGTGCGGAGGAGCGGGGTGACGTGAGAGAACTTGGAAAGGTTGAACACCAGACGGGCTGCGGCATTCTGGATGAGTTGTAGGGGTTTAATGGCACAGGCAGGGAGCCCAGCCAACAGCGAGTTGCAGTAATCCAGACGGGAGATGACAAGAGCCTGGATTAGGACCTGTACCGCTTCCTGTGTAAGGCAGGGTCGTACTCTCCGAATGTTGTAGAGCATGAACCTGCAGGATCGGGTCACCGCCTTGATGTTAGCGGAGAACGACAGGGTGTTGTCCAGGGTCACGCCAAGGCTCTTCGCACTCTGGGAGGAGGACACAACGGAGTTGTCAACCGTGATGGCGAGATCATGGAACGGGCAGTCCTTCCCCGGGAGGAAGAGCAGCTCCGTCTTGCCAGGGTTCAGCTTGAGGTGGTGATCCGTCATCCATACTGATATGTCTGCCAGACATGCAGAGATGCGATTCGCCACCTGGTTATCAGAAGGGGGAAAGGAGAAGATTAGTTGTGTATCGTCAGCGTAGCAATGATAGGAGAGGCCATGTGAGGATATGACAGAGCCAAGTGACTTGGTGTATAGGGAGAATAGGAGATGGCCTAGAACTGAGCCCTGGGGGACACCAGTGGTGAGAGCACGTGGTGCGGAGACAGCTTCTCGCCAGTAGGAGCGACCGGTCAGGTAGGACGCAATCCAGGAGTGAGCCGTGCCGGAGATGCCAGCTCGGAGAGGGTGGAGAGGAGGATCTGATGGTTCACAGTATCAAAGGCAGCAGACAGGTCTAGAAGGACAAGGGGGGGGGGATTCAGCAGTGAGGAGAATGTGGCAAAGAGCTTCCTAGGGTTAGAGGCAGATGCTAGGAATTTAGAGTGGTAGAAAGTGGCCTTAGCAGCAGAAACAGATGAAGAAAATGTAGAGAGGAGGGAGTGAAAAGATGCCAGGTCGGCAGGGAGTTTAGTTTTCTTCCATTTCCGATCAGCTGCCCGGAGCTCTGTTCTGTGAGCTCGCAATGAGTCATCAAGCCACGGAGCTGGAGGGGAGGACCGAGCCGGCCGGGAGGATAGGGGACACAGGGAGTCAAAGGATGCAGAAAGGGAGGAGAGGAGGGTTGAGGAGGCAGAATCAGGAGATTGGAGGGAGAAGGATTGAGCAGAGGGAAGAGATGATAGGATGGAAGAGGAGAGAGTAGTGGGAGAGAGAGCGATGGTTGCGGCGGCGCATTACCATCTGTGTAGGGGCAGAGTGAGTAGTGTTGGAGGAGAGCGAGAGAGAAAAGGATACAAAGTAGTGGTCGGAGACATGGAGGGGAGTTGCAGTGAGATTAGTAGAAGAGCAGCATCTAGTAAAGATGAGGTCAAGCGTATTGCGTGCCTTGTGAGTAGGGGGGGACGGTGAGAGGGTGAGGTCAAAAGAGGAGAGGAGTGGAAAGAAGGAGGCAGAGAGAAATGAGTCAAATGTAGACGTAGGGAGGTTGAAATCCCCCAAAACTGTGAGGGGTGAGCCATCCTCAGGAAAGGAACTTATCAAGGCATCAAGCTCATTGATGAACTCTCCAAGGGAACCTGGAGGGCGATAGATGACAAGGATATTAAGCTTAAATGGGCTAGTGACTGTGACAGCATGGAATTCAAATGAGGAAATAGACAGATGGGTTAGGGGAAAAATTGAGAATGACCACTTGGGAGAGATGAGGATTCCTGTGCCACCACCCCTCTGACCAGATGCTCTCGGGGTATGCGAGAACACATGGTCAGACGAGGAGAGAGCAGTAGGAGTAGCAGTGTTTTCAGTGGTAATCCATGTTTCCGTCAGCGCCAGGAAGTCGAGGGACTGGAGGGTAGCATAGGCTGGGATGAAGTCAGCCTTGTTGGCAGCAGAACAGCAGTTCCAGAGGCTGCCTGAGACCTGGAACTCCAGGTGTGTGGTGCGTGCAGGGACCACCAGGTTAGATAGGCATCAGCCACGCAGTGTGAGGCGTTTGTGTAGCCTGTGCAGAGAGGAGAGAACAGGGATAGGCAGAGGCATAGTTGACAGGCTGTAGCAGATGGCTACAATAATGCAGAGGAGATCGGAATGAAATGAACTAAACATCTGGGAAAGGAGAGAGCAGGGCCTCCCTCACCAAAAAACTCCCAAATATAACTCTCCCAACTTCCACCTCAGAAACTATAATTGTTTCACTGAACCACCCGAATAAAACTCTCCCAACTTCCACTTTAGAAATTAGAATTGTTGTAAACTACAGCGGTTCAATGTTTCAAGGAATAGACTCAACTTACTTTATTCAGCTAGCTAACTATGACGCCATAGCTAACTAGCATGCTAGCATCCAATAACACACAGTTTAGCACCAATACTTGGTTACAACAAACTACCAATAGTGTGTTAACACACTAAACAGATAATTCGTGTCCGTGTCTAGTTCCTTTCATAACACAGTGCATTCGGAAAGTATTCATACACCAGCAATGGGTGTGGCTGAAATAGCCAAATCCACTAATTTGAAGGGGTGTGCACATACTTTAGTATGTACAGTGCATTCGGAAAGTATTCAAACCCCTTGACTTTTTCCACATTTTGTTACGTTACAGCCTTATTCTAAAATGGATTTTTAAAAAAAGAAATGCATCAATCTACACACAATACCCCATAATGACAAAGCGAAAACATAAGTATTCAGACCCTTTGCTATGAGATTCGAAATTGAGCTCAGGTGCATCCTGTTTCCATTGATCATCCTTGAGATGTTTCTTCTTGATTGGAGTCCATCTGTGATAAGTTCAATTGATTGGACGATTTAGAAAGGAACACACCTCTACATAAGGTCCCACAGTTGACGGTGCATATCAGAGCAAAAATCAAACCATGAGGTCGAAGGAATTGTCTGTAGAGCTCAGAGACAAGATTGTTTCGAGGCACAGATCTGGGGAAGGGTACCAAAAAATGTCTGCAGCATTGAAGGGTCCCCAAGAACACATCATTCTTAAATGTAAGAAGTTTGGAAACACCAAGACTCTTCCTAGAGCTGGCCGCCCGGCCAAACTGAGCAACTGGGGAGAAGGGCCTTGGTCAGGGAGGTGACCAAGAACCCGATGGTAACTCTGACAGAAATCCAGAGTTCCTCTGTGGAGATGGGAGAACCTTCCAGAAAGACAACCATCTCTGCAGCACTCCACCAATCAGGCCTTTATGGTAGAGTGGCCAGAGTAAAAGGTACATGACAGCCCACTTGGAGTTTGCCAAAAGGCACCTAAAGGACTCTCAGACCATGTGAAACAAGATTATCTGTTCTGATGAAACCAATATTGAACTCTTTGGCCTGAATTCCAAACGTCACGTTTGGAGGAAACCTGGCACCATCCCTACGGTGAAGCATGGTGGTGGCAGCATCATGCTATGAGGATGTTTTTCAGCGGCAGGGACTGGGAGACTAGTCAGGATCGAGGGAAAGATGAACGGAGCAACGTATAGAGAGATCATTGATGAAAACCTGCTCCAGAGCGCTCGGGACCTCAGACTGGGGCGACGGTTCACCTTCCAACAGTCAACGACCCTAAGCACACAGCCAAGACAATACAGGAGTGGCTTCGGGACAAGTCTCTGAATGTCCTTGAGTGGCCCAGCCAGAGCCCGGATTGAACCCGATCAAACATCTCTGGAGAGCCCTGAAAATAGCTGTGCAGCGTCACAGCTGGAGAGCCCCATCCAACCTGACAGAGCTTGAGAGGATCTGCAGAGAAGAATGGGAGAAACTCCCCAAATACAGGTGTGCCAAGCTTGTAGAGTCATACCCAAGAACACTCAAGGCTGTAATTGCTGCCAAAGGTGCTTCAACAAACTACTGAGTAAAGGGTCTGAATACTTACGTAAATGTGATATTTCAGTGCAAACATTTCTAAAAAAACAGTTTTTGCTTTGTCATTATGGGGTATTGTGTGTAGATTGATGAGAAAAAAAATATTGAATCCATTTTAGAATAAAGCTGTAACGTAAACAAAATGTGGAAAAAGTCAAGGGGTCTGAATACTTTCCGAATGCACTTTATAGTGTATATACACACAGGTTCGCACACCAACCACATTCACACTGCGTGACTTTCTTTCTTCTGTTTGTTCTTTCATTCTTTTTATTTATTTCTGTATCTATTTCTCTCACTGTCTGCACCATCTGTCTCACCCTCTCTCTCTATCAATTAAATTGAATAAACTTCATTGGCACGAAAAGTGAAAGAACTGACATTGTCAAAGCACAACAGTGTAACTGGGTCATGTTCTTCAAAAACAACAACAACAACAATTCCTCTCTTTCTTTCACTCCCCCCCCCCCTCCTTACGTCACCCTTATCCTATTTCTCTCCTTTCATCACCCTCTCTCTCTCTCCTTCCAGACTAACTCAACATCAGGGGGCATGACGAGGAGGAACACGTATGTGTGTAGTGACAGGAACGCCTCGGACCGCCACTCCGCCGTCATCCAGAATGGAAAAGAGAACAGGTGAGAGGTGTGAGAAGCCAAAGCTCTGTCTGTCATGTTGTCCTTCTTGGCCCCCTAAATACAGGCACACAGACCCAGACGCAGGCATACACACAATTAAAAAACAACATCATTTTAGTCATTTAGCAGATGCTCTTATCCAGAGGAACTTACAGGAGCAATTAGGATTAAAGACACATTGAGAGATTTTTCACCAAGTTGGCTCGGGGATTCGAACCATCGACCACTCGGTTACTGGCCCAATGCTCTTAACCGCTTGGCTACGCACGCACGCGCTCTCATGCACGCACGCGCTCTCATGCACGCACGCGCTCTCACGCACGCACATACTCTCACATACACTCTCACGAACGCACACACTCACGAACGCAAGCACTCGCTCACACACACACACTCCCACGAACGCACGCATGCACTCTCACACACATACACTCCCACGCACGCACTCTCTCACACACACTCCGAAGAACGCACACACGCACACACTCACTCACACACGCACTCCCACAAACCCACGCACACACTCACTCACACACTCCCACGAACACACGCACTCGCTCACATTCCCACGAATGCACTCTCGCGCACACATTTATTGTTTTTGTCTCAGGCGCACACTCTTTCTCTCACAAACACACACACATTTGTTGTCTTTGTCTCACACGCACACACTCCCTCTCACAAACACACACAAATACACACCCAATCTCTCTCCACACTATTGGAAGAAACACTATAGCCCGCGGCAGCTCCGTACACCACCCTATGCAAAATTCATGCTGGCCTTGAATATGGTGTTCTAGTTAAACACTGCGTCTGAAGGGAGATTGTTGTTTCAATAGAGGCCTTCAGTGCCGGAAGCCCTATTCATCATTATCACACACACGCACGCACACACAGTGTTTTCTCTGTAACATTAGGGACACACAGCCATGTGAAATAGCCATTGCCAAAAACCCATTGGTTTGGAACATCAGAGGGATACATTGGGGCCTGTAAATGTTAAGCTTAATAAAAACCAAAGTGTATATTTACCCAAGACATTTGCTCATTTAAAAGGACTCTCTTATCCATTTTTCTTTTTAAGTAGTCTGTATGTGGTGTTGGATAAAAAAAACACTTTTGAAAGTCACAACATAACTCTGTGTTGTTAGAAAACACAATAGATGGCCTACTTGGGGAAGTGTTCTGATTACAATTCTACGAGCCTGGTCAAGATTAAAATAGACTATGCCAAGAGAATCTTGAGGACTTGGAAGGTATGTTTTTAAAACTGAGACGTAAGCTTGTCCTTTATTGGTTTTTGACCGTTATTTGACCGGTTAGTCTGTCAGCAATGGTCACAGCCTTTCATCTCTCTCGTGTTCGTAGGCACCAAATGGAAGAAAATGGAACGGGAATGGACTTACCTGGGCTTGTCCACTAAGAAACGCTCATTTGGTTTTCCGAGATTACTTGTGTTACCATGGCAATTAATGTTGAGTTGTCAGATTTATCAACAAGATGACTTTTTGAATGTCATTCATGTCGCGAATGAGTCATTCACGACATTCACAAAGGAAATTAGTGCAATGCAACATTGCTATACATTGATCCAATTCCCCTCAATTATAAATAAAAACTGATATGTATCGAGGACTGAGGGCAACACAGCAGATTGAGGCACACTCCTATCCATTCAACAATCCACACCCTTTTACCAGTGTAACCCAATACAGACGCAGTCACCACTGCCAAATAAGCTCCCTTAAACATCTGCTTGTCTAACTACCTATACCATACTGCTGCCACAGTACATTCATTCAAGAGAGCCTTTCTGTCCTCTACCTCTCTCTTATGAAGTTTGACTCTTTTTGTATGCCCTCAAGGCTTTATTAAAACCCACGTTTTCTTCTCTGGCCCTGTGGCCTTTTTCGCCGCACTTTGCCTCCTGTCCTCTTGGGGGCAGCATGAGTGAAATGTCGGCGGCCTGTACCACTAGCCCCGCTGCATACGCCAAGGCCCTCACCGCCTCCTCGGCCTCAGTCCACCTGCGCCACCAGAAGGCCGCGTCCCTCTCGGCTTCGGGCCACACATGCCGCCAAACGCTGCCGCCTACCGACGGCGACTTCTTCAGGCCTAAGTAAGAGGCTTCCCACCCCAACTCCCAGGGGTTTGACCAGGGGGCCCCGTTTGATCTGTCTGCTTTTTTCTCTAACCTCGTTTTCCATCCCCCTCTCTGTCCGCACTTTATCTCTCTCTAACGCCCTCTGACCTCCCACCGAATGAGCTTCTGACCAATCGTACCCTTTCCCTCCCCAACACTCATCCCACGCATTTTCCCACTTCTCATTCCGTTAGCTCCACCCCCAAAGCACCTCCTCCAATGGCTGAGGACCTCTTTTAAAGGTCCATTTGTGTCTTAACGTGAAGAAGGATTGCCTCCTGCTCTGGTCTCTCTTTCCACTAACTTACCCCAGTGTCTTTGGTCCGAAGTAGTGCTAGCCAAATCTCACCTGATAAACAAACCATCCTTAATGTAGCAAAGATAAGCAACCTCTTTGTCATTGGCTCAAATGTCCTAAAGGTTCTGTTTAGGTTCCCTTTAACTCTTTAGTCAACTAAACGATAAAAACAAGTGTTTCACATTATGTGGTTGATAAAGTCATAACTAACCAAAACCATCCGAGTTGACATCTGCTGCAGGGTAATGGTACCCCCTCTTATGAACATGAATAACCTGGAAACCGGTCTGCTTTAGCCAAGTTCTTGGCTAACGTAGAAAACAGACCGTGACCCAGGCTTGATTGTGTGGTCTTGACCCTTAACTCCTCTCCTTCCTCCACCCGTTTCCTCCCCAGCACGACGTCCAGCCAACGGAACCCCGGCGGCGCCTCCACCCACAGCATCAGCAGCGGTACCACGCCCCCCGACCGGCTGCATTTCCCCCGCGGCACGGCCAGCCGCAGCACCTTCCACGGCGGCCAGCTGCGGGAGCGCCGCACGGCCACCTACAATGGCCCGCCTGCCTCGCCCACGCTCTCGCATGACGCCACGCTCCTCTCGCAGTCCCGCAGCCGTGGCTCCACCAACCTCTTCACCAAGCTCACCTCCAAGCTCACACGCAGGTAAGCCAAAGCCGCCAACGGTATCCCCGAAACAATGAAAACTACCCACTATTTCATACTCAAGTCTTTGTTTAATTTAGGTGAATATAATATCATCCTTCACATCGTAAAGATTAGACTCAATAAAATGTGAAAATTTGTGATATGGATTTTAGTCCATATTCCCCATTCATATAAAGTGAGCTCCAAAGGTATTGGGAAAGTAACCAGGTTTCCATCTAAACTTTTTATGCGAGGAAAGTACGTATCGGATAAAAAAAATTCAAGACAGGCCAGTGGAAACGCTTTTATGCGCAAATATTGATATAATAACCATCATATTGACATAAACTTGGAGTCACGATGACATGTTGTATGTGGTCTTCCCACATCGGGAAAGCATGCAAGGTATTGGTCTACAGATTAAGTAAGTTATTCAGCCGCGGGACAATTTTTTTTATTTAGAGGATGGTCGGCGGGCCCGGAACATAATTACAAGTAATTTGTAGACTGCAAATTGACCAAGAAGCCCAAAGAGATCATATTTGACTAAAACATTATCATTTCAAACCTTGCTTATACAATCACGTGTCTCTCTATGATGGGTGGGAATACTTGGGAACAGCTTTCCAAAATTAAAATCACTTTGGGCAGATTTCCTGGGCTTTTTAGTAATTTAATTTCAACAATGATAATAAAACAATTTAAAGTTTGAATTTTTTTCTTAGAAAACCTGGGGGGCCAAATAATTGTTTATTCGGTACATGGGAATTTAACTGCAAAAGGTATTTTTATGTGCACTACGTCATTACGCACACTGATGGTAACACATCTCTGGTGGGAAAATACGTTTGGTCCCCTAAAATGGGACGGGACATTGTACAAAAGTGCTATAATTTCTAAACGTTCACCCGATATGGATGAAAATACCCTGAAATTAAAGCTGACAGTCTGCGCTTGAACCTCATAGTCACAAAGTGCTGGAGTACATAGCCAAAACAACAACAAATGTCACACTCCCAATACTTTTGGAGCTCACTGTAGTTTATGACTCGCTGAGTGAAATGAAAGTTGTTTTTCTCTTACCTCAGAAACCCATGTACAGTACTTTACAGTACCTTAGTCTTAGTGCAGCTACATCATTCCCTCAAAGGTCTACCATGTGTACACTTGGATGTAGTGTAACTCTGAGTAATAGACCTGCCCTGCTTTAACATGAAATGTCAATATGTATGATATCTCTCACTTCTCTTTGTAGTCCTACACATAGTATATTCATGTTGCTTCCCCCCTGACAAAATATAGCAGTGTGGCTTTACATTTCTTTGTGTGCCTGAATTAGAATGAATAGAGGCAGCATCTCTGTTTTTGTGGATAATATTCATAATTCTGTCCAGACCGATATGGTCATAGACTGAAATTATTTAGAAAAGTAAGACGAATAGTCTCCTCTCTCAGAATCAATCTTAGCTCCAGGTAGTTCTACATTTTACCCAGAATTATAGTTTGATGTCACGATGTCTGTCATGTACAGAATGGCTTCATTACTTTTTGGGGCCTTTATGCATTAGATGAATAAAGAACAAAGACCCAGTTAAGTCAGAAAAGTAACAAAACATTAAAGTATTCTTTAATACATTAATGTAACTCTTTTTCACAACTCTATCCTTTCATAGCTGCTGTTCAGGATTTTCCTGGACCAGATTTGAACACCTAAGCTCTAGAATAATACTATATCCTAGGGAAGCTGCAATGGTTCATTATCTAAGCTGTCTGCAATATGCCAGTAACAGATGCTAGCAGCCAGGCTCAGACAAGAGATGTCTCACAGAAATGTTGACACCTAAAATGATTTTTTTATTATGCTGCTCCAAAAAAACAAGTTAATTGTTTTATTTTTTTAAACTAAAGACTTCTTATTACAACTTTTGACTGGTTGTTGTTACATTTTTGTATTTTTTTATAGAAATATGTCATTCAGGTTTATCAAAAGGTAGGAGGACCCCACCAACTGGCTCGGTGTGCAATTAATCAGAAACACTTCACTAATCGGTCAACTGTGTACTTTTTTAAAGAGCTCGAATAAAATGCCTGAAACTGACTGACCTCTTGGCTCCTTGAGCCCTAATCAGTGTGCAATTTAGCATGTCTAAGACCTATATGCTTTCTTATCGTTTTTTTAGTTCAACTAGCCATGATACTAATCAACCATGCATGGCTCTCTACAGAGCAGGTCTGTGCACAATTACTAATGTAAATGCTGACCTATTTCTTCTATAAATACAGTAGGTTTTTATTTATTATTGAAGGTAAGTCTTGTGCTCATTTCACATATGTATATGATTGCACAACTTCTGCACCATACAATGCATTTATGACTGTACATCAAATGCATACAAGTTAGTAAAAGGTTGGTGATAGCCATTCACTAGTTTGGCAGCAGCTAGGGGGATGGTATTCAGGCAAGAACCCTCCCTTTTGGTGACAAGGCTTTTATTAATTGTATGAAGTTGGTACCAAACTTTATGGATCAATGACTTCAGGGTTGCCCCAAGAGTCTGTTCTAGGCCCTGTGGAAATACATTTTTAGAAAAAAATGTATTTTTTAGTTTGCAATTGAGATATAGTGCATTTGATATATATACATACTACCGTTCAAAAGTTTGGGGTCACTTAGAATTTTCCTTGTTTTCCATGAAAACATACATGAAATGAGTTTGAATAGGAAATAGAGCAAAATGCATAGGAAATGTATCATTGACGAGGTTAGAAATAATGATTCTTAATGGAAATAATAATTGTGTCCTTCAAACTTTGCTTTCGTCAAAGAATCCTCC
The DNA here is from genome assembly GCF_964263955.1 of Coregonus lavaretus. Lineage (NCBI taxonomy): Eukaryota > Metazoa > Chordata > Actinopteri > Salmoniformes > Salmonidae > Coregonus > Coregonus lavaretus. The sequence goes on along the minus strand of NC_140018.1, from coordinate 38,814,151 downwards.
ATTTGCAGCAATTACAGCCTTGCAGACCTTTGGCATTCTAGTTGTGAATTTGTTGAGGTAATCTGAAGAGATTTCACCCCATGCTTCCTGAAGCACCTCCCACAAGTTGGATTGGCTTGATGGGCACTTCAATAGGGTTGAGATCCGGTGACTGTGCTGGCCACTCCATTATAGACAGAATACCAGCTGACTGCTTCTTCCTTAAATAGTTCTTGCATAGTTTGGAGCTGTGCTTTGGGTCATTGTCCTGTTGTAGGAGGAAATTGGCTCCAATCAAGCGCCGTTCACAGGGTAAGGCATGGCGTTGCAAAATGGAGTGATAGCCTTCCTTCTTCAAGATCCCTTTTGCCCTGTACAAATCTCCCAATTTACCACCACCAAAGCACCCCCAGACAATCACATTGCCTCCACCATGCTTGACAGATGGCATCAAGCACTCCTCCAGCATATTTTCATTCGGTCTGCGTCTCACAATTGTCTTCTTTGCGATCCGAACACATCAAAGTTCGATTTGTCTGTCCATAACACTTTTTTCCAATCTTCCTCTGTCCAGTGTCTGTGTTCTTTTGCCCATCTTAATCTTCTCTTTTTATTGGCCAGTCTGAGATATGGCTTTTTCTTTGCAACTCTGCCGAGAAGGTCAGCATCCCGGAGTCGCCTCTTCACTGTTGACGTTGAGACTGGTGTTTTGTGGGTACTATTTAATGAAGCTGTCAGTTGAGGACCTGTGAGGCGTCTGTTTCTCAAACTAGACACACTAATGTATTTGTCCTCTTGCTCAGTTGTGCACCGGGGTATCCCACTCCTCTTTCTATTCTGGTTAGAGCCAGTTTGCGCTGTTCTGTGAAGGGAGTAGTACACAGCGTTGTACGAAATCTTCAGTTTCTTGGCAATTTCTCGCATGGAATTGCATTCATTTCTCAGAACAAGAATAGACTGACGAGTTTCAGAAGAAAGTTATTTGTTTCTGGCCATTTCGAGCCTGTAATCAAACCCACAATTGCTGATGCTCCAGATACTCAACTAGTCTCAAGAAGGCCAGTTTTATTGCTTCTTTAATCAGCACAACAGTTTTCAGCTGTGCTAACATAATTGCCAAAGGGTTTTCTAATGATCAATTAGCCTTTTAAAATGATAAACTTGGATTAGCAAACACAACGTGCCATTGGAACACAGGACTGATGGTTGCTGATAATGGGCCTCCATACGCCTATGTAGATATTCCAATATAAATCAGCCGTTTCCAGCTACAATAGCCATTTAGAACATTATCAATGTCTACACTGTGTTTCTGATCAATTTGATGTTATTTTAATGGACATTTAAAAAAATTGCTTTTCATTCGAAAACAAGGACATTTCTAAGTGACCCCAAACACACACACACACACACACACACTATCAGTCAAAGGTTTGGACACACCTACTCATTAAAGGGTTTTTCTTTGTTTTTACAATTTTTTTCATTGTAGAATAATAGTGAAGACATCAAAACTATGTAATAACACATATGGAATCATGTAGTAACCAAAAAAGTGTTAAACAAATCTAAATATATTTTATATTTGAGTTTCTTCAAATAGCCATCCTTTGCACACTCTTGGCATTCTCTCAACCAGCTTCATGAGGTAGTCACCTGGAATGCATTGCAAATAAACAGGTGTGCCTTCTTAAAAGTTAATTTGTGGAATTACTTTCCTTCTTAATGCGTTTGAGCCAATCAGTTGTGTTGTGACAAGGTAGGGGGGTATACAGAAGATAGCCCTATTTGGTAAAAGACCAAGTCCATATTATGACAAGAACAGCTCAAATAAGCAAATGGAAACGACTGTCCATCATAACTTTAAGACATGAAGGTCAGTCAATCTGGAACATTTCAAGAACTTTGAAAGTTTCTTCAAGTGCAGTCGCAAAAACTACAAGCGCTATGATGAAACTGGCTCTCATGAGGACCGAGAGTTACCTCTGCTGCAGAGTTCATTAGAGTTACAAGCCTCAGAAATTGCAGCCCAAATAAATGCTTCACAGAGTTCAAGTCACAGACACATCTCAACATCAACTGTTCAGAGGGGACTGTGTGAATCAGGCCTTCATGGTCAAATTGCTGCAAAGAAACCACTACTAATGGACACCAATAATAAGAAGAAACCTGCTTGGGCCAAGAAACACGAGCAATGGACATTAGACCGTGGAAATTTGTCTTTTGGTCTGGAGTCCAAATTTGAGATTTTTGGCTACAACCGCCGTGTCTTTGTGAGACGCAGTGTGGGTGAACGGATGACCTCTGCATGTGTAGTTCCCAACGTAATTCATGGAGGAGGAGGTGTTATGGTGTGGGGGTGCTTTGCTGGTGACACCGTCTGTGATTTATTTAGAATTTAAGGCACACTTAACCAGCATGGCTACCACAGCATTCTGCAGCGATACGCCATCCAGTCTGGTTTGGGCTTAGTCCCACTATCATTTAGTTTTTTAACAGGACAATGACCTAACACACCTCTAGGCTGTGTAAGGGCTATGGAGTGCTGCATCAGATGACCTGGCCTCCGCAATCCTCCGACCTCAAACCAATTGAGATGGTTTGGGATGAGTCGGACGGCAGAGTGAAGGAAAAGCAGCCAACAAGTGCTCAGCATATGTGGAAATTCCTTCAAGACTATTGGAAAAGCATTCCAGGTGAAGCTGGTTGAGAGAATGCCAAGAGTGTGCAAAGCTGTCATCAAGGCAAAGGGTGGCTATTGGAAGAATCTCAAATGTAAAATAAACGTTGAGTTGTTGATTCCATATGTGTTATTTCATAGTTTTGATGTCTTCACTATTATTCAACAATGTAGAAAATAGTAAAAATAAAGAAAAACCCTTGAATGAGTAGGTGTGTCCAAACTTTTGCCTGGTAGTGTGTATATATATGCACACAAACTGAAGACAACCAACACTCTTTAGGATAATAATTTTATGGGCTAGGCTGTACCTTTTTACCTTTCTTTCGTTTTGCACGCAATGGACACCATCTTTAATTTCAGAGATCTCTTCGTAATTTAGGGTACCCTACTGGGCTCTTAATGTGGCTGCCGATCGAGATGATGATTGAGAGATGGTTCGTTGCAGGACTGAGTTCAGGTACCGAATTCCCCAGACTATAGAGAATTCCTCCCCATCGTCCTCTCTCTCCTCGCGTTGGTTTCCCTGAAAGCTTTTCTTGCCCAGCTATGGAACTTGTCCTTCAATTTCTCCTTGATTTGCTAGCTGGTGGCCCAGACCTTATCTACCTGGCTAAGGAACTTGTCCCTCGATTTCTCCTTGACTTGCTAGATGATACCTGGCCCCTATTCTAGAACTGGTAAAAGATAGAACTGGGGTATAGGGAAATAGTCAGTCCCAGACAGACGCACAGAGTAGTATGACTTAGAATCAGTTCCACAGAACCTTTTTTAAGTCCTTTGTGCAATAGACGTTTTCTCTTAATGACTGTGATTACTTGCACAATACAGCTCAACAGTGCAGACCTTTGACTAGACTGCCGCTAGCCATGCATTGTGGACTTCAATTGTAGCTGTATTTTGAAGCTCTGCAGTTCAGTTAAGTCTAGCTCTATTAATAGGATGTAGTTAAATGGTGTAGTACCACAATCGTTGCTCCACCAGTTCTAGTATCCTGCCTCTCTTCAGGGGAACTCCAGTCCATCCAGCCCATAGATAGTGCTCCTTCTGTCAGAGCATCAAACAAACCCTTCTCTCTCTCTTTTGTTTTTTCAATCTCACAGCCAACTACGTCCAGCACTCTCCATCTGCATGACTCAGACTGAATCCTCTTAGATGCGTTTCTTGTTTCTTGTGTGTGTCTGCGTGCATCTGTGTGAGAGGGTTTGGCGTGTGTGGGGGTCTACATATACAGTGCATTCGGAAAGTATTCAGACCCCTTCCCTTTTACCACATTTTGTTGTTACAGCCTTATTCTAAAATTGATTAAATAAAATGTTTTCCTCATCAATTTGCACACAATACCCCATAATGATGAAGCGAAAACAGGTTTTTAGAATCTTTAGCTAATTTATAAAAAAAATTAAATAATACCTTATTTACTTAAGTGTTCAGACCCTTTGCTATGAGACTCGAAAATTGAGCTCAGGTGCATCATGTTTCCATTGATCATCCTTGAGATGTTTCTACAACTTCATTGGAGTCCAACTGTGGTAAATTCAATTGATTGGATATGATTTGGAAAGGCACACACCTGTCTATATAAGGTACCACAGTTGACAGTGCAAGTCAGAAAACCAAGCCATGAGGTCGAAGGAATTGTCCGTAGCGCTACGAGACAGGATTGTGTCGAGGTAGAGATCTGGGGAAGGGTAGCAAAACATTTCTGCAGCATTGAAGGTCGCCAAGAACACAGTGGCCTCAATCATTCTTAAATGGAAGAAGTTTGGAACCACCGAGACTCTTCCTAGAGCTGTCCGCCCGGCCAAACTGAGGAATTGGGGAAGAAGGGCCTTGGTCAGGGAGGTGACCAAGAACCCTATGGTAACTCTGACTGAGCTCCAGAGTTCCTCTGTGGAGATGGGAGAACCTTACAAAAGGACAACCATCTCTGCAGCACTCCACCAATCAGGCCTTTATGGTAGAGTGGCCAGACGGAAGCCACTCCTCAGTAAAAAGCACATGACCGCTCACTTGGAGTTTGCCAAAAGGCACCTAAAGGACTCTCTGACCATGAGAAACAAGATTCTCTGGTCTGATGAAACCAAGATTGAACTATTTGGCCTGAATGCCAAGTGTCACGTCTGGAGGAAACCTGGCACCATCCCTACGGTGAAGCATGGTGGTGGCAGCATCATGCTGTGGGGATGTTTTTCAGTGGCAGGGACTGGGAGACTAATCAGGATCGAGGGAAAGATGAACGGAGCAAAGTACAGAGAGATCCTTGATGAAAACCTGCTCCAGAGCGCTCAGGACCTCAGACTGGGCTGAAGGGTCACCTTTCAACAGGACAACAACTCTAAGCACACAGCCAAGACAACGCAGGAGTGGCTCCGGGCCAGAGCCCGGACTTGATCCCGATCGAACATCTCTGGAGAGACCTGAAAATAGTTGTGCAGCGACGCTCCCCATCCAACCTGACAGAGCTTGAGAGGATCTGCAGAGAAGAATAGGAGAAACTCCCCATACAGGTCTGCCAAGCTTTTAGCGTCATACACAAGAAGACACAAGGCTGTAATCGCTGCCAAAGGTGCTTCAACAAAGTAATGAGTAAAGAGTTTGAATACTTATGTAAATGGCATATTTGTTTTAAAAAATATATAAATGTGCAAAAAATATATTAACCAATTTTTGCTTTTTCATTATGGGGTATTGTGTGTAGATTGGGGAAACAATTATTTAATCAATTTTAGAGTAAGGCTATAACGTAACAAAATGAGGTCCAGGGGTCTGAATACTTTCACTGTATCTGCGCTTGAGTTTGTGAATATGCCTTCAATTATTTTCATCTGAACACACACACTGCTGCCTGCACGCCTCGACCAAACGCCTACATAAAACAAACAGTCTCTCCTCACTCTTTTGTACTACCCCTCTGTTTTTCCTTCCCATTGCCAAAAAATAATGTATATAGGTAATCAAACTCTCTTGAGCTGCATGGCAATATTGAGGACAGGAAGTTCAACACTGACACAGAGCATCTGAGGGGATGCCTTTTGTTTCATCACACAGGACTTCTCTGCAGTTTGCATGTCCCATACTGGTGGTATGAAATGTCCGACTACCAGACGTGCCATTAGGCATTGTCCTTTATGGAGTAGATACAGTTTAACAATGCCTTCCTGTTGATACTGTCTTTTCCCCTTCTTTTTTTCCTCTCTCGCTCTCGTTTCTTGATATCTCAAATTTGAGCTTTTTTCCCCCTTCTGTATCAGTATTTTTGTTCCGCTCCCTTTTTAACTGGATTGTAAGATCAGCTTTTCTCTCTCCATGTCTTTCTTCCGCCCTCCTCCTCTCTGTGTTCTCTCACGCCTCCATATCTCAGAGGCCCAGCAGAGTTTGAGAGAAACGGGAGGTTGGATGGCTCAAGGTGAGACGGAATACTTAAAATAATCAGTGTTTTCTTCCACCTCCATCTCTCATCCCCCCCAACCCCATGTACAGTCAACCTAGCCATCTGCTCTGCCATGCTGGGTCTCCACTCCAGGCGAGCCTGGGGTTTTGGGGCCTATCTGGAGTAGGGCCCTATAAAATCCGCATTGTGGAAAAAGCAGACGGAATCACGGAATCCAGACATTAAAACGGAATTCAACAATATTCAAAAATCTATTGAACTTAGTAGGAAATAAAGTAAATGTATTGAAAATTCATTCATTTGCCCAAGTTAATCATAAGACTTGAACAAAATGCATCAGTGATTCATATTTTTTTCTGAAACGGCACAGGAATGCCCGTCTGTGTGCGGTGCGCATTTATGTCAAGTCTAGGCTGTGTAGCCGTTAGCGACAATGCTAATTTGAGGCAATGGCATTACCTTGCCCATGTAGAACAACGGTTCTGGTTGAACATAATGCTATTTCCCATGTGTTGTAATTATTTTGAGTAGTGGCAAATTATTGTCTTCTTTGCCTGCATGCAGAAGTGAGGTCTGCATTTTCTTGTGCTTGTCACTAGATGTATTGTGAAATTACATTGTTGCCTGTGTGTGTGTCCCCACTGCATGACTGCCTGTTGAAAGAACACAAGAGCGCCCCTGCATGGACGTGGGGTGTGAATGCACCAATGACGTTAATATGAATCTGTCACCAGTGCCTGCTTGTAGCCCTCCTGTAGCTCAGTTGGTAGAGCATGGCGCTTGCAACGCCAGGGTTGTGGGTTTGATTCCCACGGGGGGGCCAGTATGAAAAATGTATGCACTCACTAACTAAGTCGCTCTGGATAAGAGTGTCTGCTAAATGACTAAAATGTAAAATGTTGTATTCACTGAGTTTACAAAACATGATAGACTGACCAGGTGAATCCAGGTGAAAGCTACGATCCCTTATTGATGTCAGTTGTTAATTCCACATCAATCAGTGTTGATGAAGGGGAAGAAGGATTTTTAAGCCTTGAGACATGGATTGTTTCAGTGCCTTTGAACGGTGTATGGTAGGAGGTGCCAGCCGCACCGGTTTGTGTCAAGAACTGCAATGCTGTGGGGTTTTCCACCCTGAAATCAATATTAGGATGGCGTTCGTAATGTTTTGTACACTCAGTGTATATGCCATGTGTCTATATGGTGTTGTAGCCTAAGATATTCATGAGCAGGCACAATTAAATGTGTGAACAGAATGATCATGTGACATATATTTAGACACATTGGTACTTGCATTCAAAACTCACTTAGGCAGATGCATAGATTCTCAGACACTCTCACACACACACACACACACACACACATATACACACACTTGTACCCAGCCTCACCCCTCCAACTACTTTCACTCACACTCACCCTCCATTTCCCATTGCCACCCCTCTAACTAACTCCTCTCCCCCCCGGCAGTCGCAACGTGTCAGGTGATCAGGAGGACCAGCAGCAGCCTCAGCCCCCCCATGGCCAACACCCCAAGGACACCAAGCCACGCTCCCTCCGCTTCACCTGGAGCATGAAGACCACATCATCCATGGAGCCCCACGACATGATGCGTGAGATACGCAAGGTGCTGGACGCCAACAACTGCGACTATGAGCAGCGCGAGCGCTTCCTGCTGCTGTGCGTGCATGGCGACGGCCACGCCGAGAGCCTGGTCCAGTGGGAGATGGAGGTGTGCAAGCTGCCGCGACTCTCGCTCAACGGTGTGCGCTTCAAGCGGATCTCGGGCACATCCATCGCCTTCAAGAACATTGCGTCCAGAATCGCCAACGAGCTCAAGTTGTAGGGCCTCCTAAAGATATGAGGGGTGAAAAAGTGTTGAGCGAGCAGGTAAAATATTGCGATTTGAAATGGTCTAAAGCAGGGGTATTCAACTCTTACCCTATGAGGTCTGGAGCCTGCTGGCTTTTCTCTTCTACCTGATGATAAATAATTGCACCCACCTGGTGTCCCAGGTCTAAATCAGTCCCTGATTAGAGGGGAATAATGAAAAAATGCAGTGGAACTGGCTTCGAGGTCCAGAGTTGAATTTGTGGGGACTAAAGTAACATAACGTGGGGAAAGAAAGCGCTTCGAAATGGACTTGTCAAGTCAAATCTGAACGAGCTGGACAGTCGTTATAAAAAACTTAAGTAGCAGATTCACAACGGTTTTCCTCCAAGACACTTACGAAGTATGTATTGAAAACTATGTATAGCTTTAGGCAATAATTTCCTGTGTCTTTGGAGCATTATTATTACTATTATTATTATTATTATTGATGATGATGTGAAAGGTGGTCTTGAGCTGTTGGGACATTGGTCTAACATTGACATTTAGTTTTTGTCTTGTTTTGTTGCTGAATGCACTACTGCATTATTGCCTTTGTGGCTCTGGAACAGGGCTCTCCAACCCTGGTCCTGGAGAGCTACCATCCTGTAGGTTTTCGCTCCAATCCTAATCTACTGCACCTGATTCTTTTAATTAGCTGGTTGATAAGCTAAATCAGGTTAGTTACAACCGGGGTTGGATTCAAACCTACTGAAGGGGAGCTCTCCAGGAACAGGGTTGGAGAGCCCTGCTCTGGAAGATGCCTCCCCATTGGGAGTTTAAACTCTCATACAAGGGAGGGAGAGGAGTGGAGGAAGAACATAAAAACGGACCCCTTCCTCTTGCCAAGAGAATATGGCTGCCAGATATGAGTGGTTGGATAGCCTAGCTAATTGCACAACAAGTTACGGTATTATCGTTATCATTGTCAAATACTGTTGATTTTGGCAGTCGATTGCGCTCTCTCTCCTTACTAAGCCAGCCTCTACACACTTGCACACACACACTCTCATTCTATGATTTGAACCCGTTGTTCATCAGCGTTTATCCGTGTGGGTTACCAAGTTATCTGTACGGGGTCACCCAACCCTGAGAAGAGGGCATTGAAGGCGACACACTTTGGTATACCCCCGCTTCATAATGGGGGACTGTTGCAAAGTATCATGGGACTTTGAGTCATTCACTACAAAAAAAGAGACTTCAGAGAAATAAGGAAGATTTTCCTTCCTGGTGTATCTGAATATTTAGTTGTTTTTCCTTTTGTTACAATTTTTTTTTAAACAGTTCTCTTCTCGGATATTACTGAAATGCCCCCTTCTATCTGGTCCCACCCACCCGGACTGGTTCAGATGCGGTCGGCCATTCCCGGGACACATAAGATCAAAGTTCAAACATGGCCGTATTCAGGCCTTCAGTATTCACTCCCACCCTCCTAAAAACGCTGCCACTGTATTTTTTTGTGGGGAATGTAAATAATATACCTTAGTTTTACAACAGCTGCATATTGATATACTTCCTCGTTTTTTTATTTTCTAAGTCCGGACTATGAGCCCGGAACTGTGTAATTAATGTTAACTCATTCATCACCGGGTAAGTTTAACCAGTGTCTCCATTAAAATACCTTAAGTGACTAGCCTCTGTGTCTGACTGAATCCATGGCAACTTCAAGGGTTGTGGGTTTGATTCCCGCATGGAGACACCTAACGTGAATGTGTGTTGACGCTTTAGAAATAAAAATGTCTGAAGTGACCATATTCTCTCTTGTAAAATAGATTTTATGTCAATAAAACGAACCTGTATCAATAAAGGTTTAGATGAAAATGCAATATTAAGTAACTATAGTTTTGGAAAAAGGATGTGAGTAATGTGAGATCTTTCATATTTTTCCATGTTATCTATTGCAGTAATGAAGGTAGTAAAAAGTGCCTTCATTGTTACATTACTCACTAGCCATCACTGACACTGAAAAGGCATTAAAGGGTAACAAAAGCAATAACAAAGCAGGAACCCTGCCACTGTTTTAGTAAAAAGCTAAGGAATGGAGCTGGAGAAATGTAACCACTCAAATTCATAGACCGAGACAAAGGATGCAAGGACTGATCAGGGTGCAAATTAGGGGGGAGCGAGGGGGGGCTCAGCTCCTATGAATGAGACATTAGCTCCCCTAAATGCAACAAAAGTCAAACTTTGGGGGGGGGGGGGGGGTCTCTAAATAATGCTTATTTAACCATTCTCCTATTTGTTTAAAATGTTGTGGTAACGAACACCCACACCTCTGTCATGGTTTAAACCAGTGTTTCCCAACCCTGGTCCTCAAGTACCTCCAACAGTACACATTTCTATTGTAACCCTGGACAAGCACACCTAATTCAACTTGTCAACTAATCATCAAGCCCTCAATGAGCTGAATGAGGTGTGTTTTGTCCAGGGCTACAACAAAAATGTGTACTCTTGAGGGTACTCGAGGACCAGGTTTGGGAAACACTGATTTAAACCATTTATTTCTACCTGGCTGCACAAATCGCTTCCTTGTCCACGGCGCTATCAGCTCAGTAGTGCTGAATTTGGCCTGAGCTGAGCTCCTTTAAACGCGTAGATTTTCGTCATTTGTTTGCCGTGCACCCTTGATAAATAGCCTTTATTCCAATGCATTTCATTTATCATTGTTTGCTTTTGTCAGTCAGCAGTTTAGAGCGCTCATTGCTTTGTTTTTCAGGTGTGCGAGGGTTCTGAGCCGTCTGTGGCCAGAAGTAGACAATTTATTTAGCTTTATAATTTTCTATCAATATTTGTTTTCTTTCCTGGATCAGTTGATGATGGTCACCAATATCACTAGCCTACAGCTAGACACCAATACACACCCAATCCATCCAACATGAATGACAGTAGCCCTATAATTGACTATTTCGGTTAGAAGCATTTGATTTTGCAATGGCATAGGCCTACATTATTTGGGATTTGTGTGCCCATGAGAACTGTTATCACAGCGAAACATAATGAAATGTTACGTAGGCATAGTTACACTTACAATGCATTTTCCGAGATCTCCAAGATCCAGGAATCGTACAGGGTTCTAATTCAATTGTTAAATGGTTAATAATTACAAATAACACTGTCATAAATGTAATGAATGTAAGGAAATAAAGGTAGTGTTTTGTCACACAATCTGTGAAGACTACAAGCATTCAACTCATGAACTAGGGTGTAAATACGTTTTAATTCAACTTGTGTATTATATTGATGTAGGCTACGTGTTCTGCAGGTGTTCATGTGTGTAAAACTGCCTCGGCTTAGAGGGTAAGCTACCAGCAGTGGTGTAGGCCTAGTTGAGGCCTACACCACTGCCTATCTGGGCCCCGTGTAGCTCAGTTGGTAGAGCATGGCGCTTGCAACACCAGGGTTGTGAGTTTGTTTCCCACAGGGGGCCAGTATGGAGAAAATAAATGTATGCACTCACTAACTGTAAGTCGCTCTGGATAAGAGCATCTGCTAAATGATTAAAATGTAAAAATGTAATCTGGATAATCATGTCTCAATCTTCAGATGTACTGTAGATCTATGTCACTCTAATTATTTAGATCACTGTATTCAAGGTCAGCTCCATAACTCTGGATTGTAGGTTTCTGGCCCCATCAGTTGTCTGTGTTTTAGCATGGCTGTAGTGGAGTACTCTGGAGGTGTGTCCTAAATGGCACCCTATCCCCTTTGTAGTGCATTACTTTTGACCAGGGCCCATTTGGAATAAGTAAGATTCTGGGTCATTGAGTGAATTGTGATCACAGCCATGGCTCACACTATCACGCCTATCTGTTATGTTAATGAACTGTTTTGTATTCAACAGGTGTCTTAATACTTTGACTACGGCTAGCAATGTTGGCCTGAGTGGATAAGTAAAGTGTTACCATGGGTTCTGTTGAATTTAATTTCATGACTTCCCCCACAGGTAGGCTCCCCCTAAACGGGACCACTGTATGACAGTGGTCTCCAACTGGTCCTGAAGAGCTGGAGTACACAGGCTGTTATTCCAGCCCAGCAGTAATACACATACTAACAATAATCCTGGTCCAGACTGATGCCGGTTAGTTGATTATGTTAAACAGTTTGGCTATAAATAAGAATAGATTCTCAGATCATAAGGTCCAGTGGATACCAAAATGTTGTAGCTAGATATGTCATCAATATCTTGTCAAGGACGAGCATTCCAGTATTAACAAATTCTTAACAAGGCTTAAGAATGAGAAAATAAACTAATCCTATAAAATTATTACAACTAAATTGTACTCTACTGCATAAGCCTATTGAATCAAGACCTGGGTTCAAATACTTTGAGCGGTTGATCTAGACTGCATGGAGTGCCAAAATGGGCGGGATTTACAGTTATGACTATTCTATTGGGGCCCGATTCAGAAGTGCCTAGGAAAGGCGCACGTTTCAGTAGTTGGTATTCAGACTTACCTTACGCAGGTGCGTAACAGGTGTGGTTTTCTTACACGCGCTGAAGACATTTAATTCAACCGCTGAAAACCCTCCCACTTTCTGGCCAACAGATTTTCAATAAGTATCGAAAGCCATCCCTTTAAATTTGGTGTACCTTTTAATTCTAATTTTCTCGACTAGAATATATGGAGAGAACGGTTCAGAATATTAGATTAATTAATGTAAAAACATGCATATGTCTTTTCACCACCAATTGGTAGATTAAAAATACTGATTGTGTATATTTGGGATTTGGAGAGCCTTTACGCACAATAGTGGTTTGATTCATCCTGGAAGTTGCCATATTCAATTGTTCAAGCCATGAAATATTGGAAGGTGAGAAGTGTATAACTCTACCCTAATAATCCTCAATGATGTAACTGTTATGACAACAGTCCAGTCATCGTGAACCAGGCTCCAGGTTTAAACTGCTACTTATGGTCTGCGTTCCATAATGATTCAAATCAGCTACACGTCCCAAATTATTGCACAACTTCATACATTAGCCTAACAGGAACAACCACATGAGGAAAGAAATGGTATGGAAACTAACACTGAAGTCAGTGAGTTAAATATAGGTTTAACTGACGGTGGCTACCGATAATGGCTAATATTTAACTAAACATTGAGTCTGGGGATATAATTAAAACAAATAAACTAAGTTTGGTGCTATACTGTCATTTGCACATGGCTACAGAAGCCTATAGCTTGGAATGAAATTTGGAGACCCAAGTTTATTTTTCTTCAGCATTTCATAAACTTGTAGCAAAGGTGATATGCTTCAGTTTGTTGCCAGATGACTGGTTTCACGTCTCCCGTGTTAAGATAAAATAGATCTGAAACCATAGTATTTACAAGCTTATCCAAATGGCTTAGTCATTGATCTAGCTCTCGTCAATTTGTAAATGGTGTTATTGCTAATCGGAAAAGGGTAGATGTTCCTCTTGGAACTGACAGGTTGCATGACCTTATGTGCAATGTAACTTTGAATAAAGGTGGTACAATTGAGGGAATTAACTCAGAATACAGCGCATCTATAGACCCCTCCACACCATTTATTTGGTCTCCAACCCCTACGAATAGCATGCTATTCTCATGCTTAAGTTAAAGGTCAGAATAGTTTGAGAGAAGTGCATGAAGGGAATTATGTCAGAATTCCCCCTTGGTCAATTGAGCTAGGCAAGCTCAATTAAGCACAAAAAGTATTTGAAATGACTAATCTCCAAACAAATCTCTTGCTCAAAAAAGTAAAGACAAACATTCCATGGGCCAAAGATACTTTTATTTCAGGTGTTCATATCCATCAAACATTCTGCAAAAAGACTGCATTTGAGATACAAAATCCATCACACAGATGGAAGACTCGTCTAACTTTTGTGCCACTATGTCAGGCGGAGTGCATTTCCTTGATGTAGTTAAGATTGTTTTTGGAGACAAGGGGGCGATATTGGTGAAGGGGGGGTGAGAGATAAGAGGTCAGAAGGTTTGAGGGAGCGTGTTCACTTCTGGTCAGGCATCAGGTCGTCGAAGGACTGGCCGCCCTCCAGACGCTTTTCCATCTCGACGAGGGTCTTGACGCCGTCGACAACCATCTGCACCAGCTCCACCTCGGAGAAGCCCAGACGGTCGGCGTTGGAGATGTCGAAGACGCCGCCTACTGCTGCGGTGTCTACACCACCTGAGGGGGGAGTGGGAGAGACACAGAGCGTACATGTTTAGTACAAAAGAAAAGCTGAGCTAAAATGGTGGTGGATAAGGTTGGCTTCTCCGCCACTAGGGTGACAGGCCAATCCTGCTCCTGGAGAGCCAGTGGGTATGCAGGTTTTAGGTCCAGGCAGCCCTAATTTAACACATTTCAGCTACTGTAATCAAAGTCCTGGGGCCTCTTTATAAATGTTGCATGTGTACAAAATGCGCCAGTTCACGCAAAAGTTGGAATTTATAAAAACAGAATTTGATGTGAGAATGTGCTTAGCTTCCCGCAAACTATACACCAGGGTTCCCCAACTGGCAGTCCGTGGGTGGTTTTATTTGGCACCCCCAAGTTCTGAGAAAAGACACTTAAAATTCATTGTTGGACAAAAACACCATGAAAATCAGCTCCAATTGATTTTAATTTTGTAAATCTGTTCAAGTATTCCCACGCATAGAGACGTGATCGTGTACAAAATGTAAGCAAGGTTTGAAATGATTTCGTCAAATATTCTGTTAGGGCTTGCAGTCAATTTGCAGTCTACAAATTTGTAATTCTGTTCCGGCCCCCCGACAAAAACCCACTCAATAAGACCATGCATATGCACAGTCTCTAGTGGTTGAAGTATTGCATTGCAAGCAGGCAAGTTGCCTACCATTTGACATGCTTTTTCATAAAAAAAGACAAAAACAGGTAGCCTTAATATAACAAGATGGAATCATTTGCCATTTGTGAGAAGAGCAATTTTTGGCATCTTTGCATTCTAAAAGTAAGAAATAGGCATACATTTCCTATTTCATTCCATGATCCAGAATAAATTCACCTTTTCTGACTGATGGTTTCATACTCATGAAGTAGCCAAATATGTCTACAACATCCTATCATTTAATTGGACCCACTTTACAGTCGTTTAAGTATTTTGCTCCATGCAATCCAATCGAGCGCAGTTTAAGGGTAGAACAGACGGTTCACCTTTTCGATTTACATTTAGGGTACTGTACATCTGAATAGCCTACTGTAATTTGAAATGTTTCACATAAACAATATTTAACTTATAAACATAACATTTTCATAACCATTGCAGAATAAGCTTTAGCCTACAACAAATTACCATGCGCATCCCTAATTTAATTGGGCCTATTAGATAAACTATTTGAAGTGTTTTGCTCTATGCATCCGAAAGGGAGTGTGTAACTACCACTAAGTAGGCCTACTGTAGTTTTAAATTCGACATAGACAATGTTTCAGAATTAGCGGGCAGTGCATCATATTTAGGTTTGGGAAAAAGTAAAACAAACCATGTTTACAGGTCCACAACAATTTACAATAGTTTCTTTCAGAAACTGTCAGAGCAAATGTCACACCTCCAGAGAGACATTTGATTAAGTTTGCCATTGCCTTTAGAAACTGCCTTGGCCTAATTCCAATAAGGGCGTTATTGTCACCCAAAAAAGGGAATGAGCGTTTCAGGCAGAGTTTTAATGCTTGTTGATACGTGCACAGTTTCAGGACGAGTCTGATTTTTATTAATCAATATTTTTGTATGTGTGCAGTCTTTTCAGAAATGGTACATCTTGAATGCACAATGTTTTACCAACCTACAGTAACAAACATTGGTTAATAAATACAATTTGGAGAGACTATTCCAGGGCAATATATCAGATCTGCTGGATGTTCGCTTAATCCCAATAACTGCTAGACAGAATGTCCCATCTACATTTCCTAACAGGAAAATGTACATACCTGTGCCACGCTTCTGCAGCCTCAACCTCTTGAGGACCTCGCCGAATTTCTCGTGCTTGCTCATGTTGGGCAGCTTGACGTGCACGCCGGCGCGCAGCCCTGTGCCCAGGTTGGAGGGGCAGGTGAGCACGTAGCCCAGGTGCTCGTTCCACATGAACTCATGGCCCTTGTCCTTGAACAGTGTCTCAATCTGTAGAGGTCAGAGGAAACTGAGGTAAGGGGCTGAAGGTTATAAGTTGTGTTGAGAAAGCAACTGCAGTGTTGGGACTATTCTAGTTTAAGTTTAAAGGTTACCCCCTTTTTTGCAACAGTTTTTAAAGTGCCATTTCGCATTGAATTTTAAGTAGACTCCCAAATTGACTGCATTCAAATGTAACTAACCCTAAAGCAGTTGTTTGCTTTGCAATTTCTTTTGAACGTTACATTGTAGAATTGTGCCTTAGACTGGACTTTACACATTTGACATCCTTGACTCCTGAGTGCACATCACACACACACCTTTGTGAGGCCAGTGCAGAAGCGGTGGAACACCTCCTTCATGTTGCCACCCTTCTGCATAGAGATGACTCGCAGATGATCCTCCTCATTCACCCAGACCAGGAAGGTCTTGCCGTCATTGTGCCTGTCAACAAAATCAACATATTAGTTCACCATCGGTTGGAAGGAGACACCATTGTACATAACGATCAGGTTTATTCTCACTGAAGGCACCCTCCAGCTGGTACTCCAGTGTAGGGTGAAGTTATCCATAGACCCTGATCTTGGGTCAGTTTTTAAATGTTCCGCCACTAATGGTTAAGGTTAGGATTTAGGGAGGGTAGCTTATCCTAGATC
This sequence comes from Coregonus lavaretus, assembly GCF_964263955.1. Classification (NCBI taxonomy): domain Eukaryota; kingdom Metazoa; phylum Chordata; class Actinopteri; order Salmoniformes; family Salmonidae; genus Coregonus; species Coregonus lavaretus. Next base: position 38,797,483 of record NC_140018.1, on the reverse strand, counting down.
TGTACCTAGGGTAACTTTACCCCAGAGCCTCCTTTAATTGACCCACAACATCAGAACACATAACTGCATATCACTATTTTAGAGCAGGGCTCTCCAACCCTGTTCCTGGAGAGCTAACATCCTGTAGGTTCACGCCAACCCTAGTCTAGCACACCTGATTCAAAAAATTAGCTGGTTGGTAAGCGGAGTCAGATAAGTCATAATTGGGGTTGGACCGGAAACCTGCAGAAGGGTAGCTCTCCAGGAACAGGGTTGGAGAGCCCTGTTTTAGAGTATGGAATGTGGATTGAAGAATTGTAAAATGGGGCCTCCTGTGAAATTTGACCATTGAAGCGGTCAACTAATTAACGTCCATTTTATTGGCACATATTCCTTACTGCACTTTCGCTCCTTCCTTCATGAACACCGACAGCCCATGGGAGGAATTCACTGGAAAAGCTGCATGGCAGGAGAATGCCAGAATCTAAATCCCTTTACTCATCTGCCATCATGAAAGGAAGCCATTTTGGACTGTTCAAGTCTACATGGAGAACTCACTCTGCCGTGGTGCCCCTTGGGCTGGGGAACTCACCAGATGCCCCTGCCGTCGGGCCAGTCACGGCCCATCCCGGACGCCAGCAGCAGGGGGGACACGGGTTTGTCGAACAGGAAGTGGTCGTCAATCAGCTGTTGCTGTTCATCGTCTGTCATGTTCTTCAGGGCGTAATACTGGCCATTGAGGTCTCCATCCAGTGAGGCTAGACCTGCGAACAAAAACATGAGAATGTCAGTAAAACAAGTAGGCCTACGGGAGTTGTCATCCTTTTTCACCAACTATAAAGCAAGTTGCATATTTGTAAGGATTAGATCAACAATCAAGCAGTTATATTTTTCAAAGTGCCAATTTTAGGTAAGGATTCCATTATACAGTGGTTTAAAGTACTACTTAAGTAGTTTTTTGGGGTATCTGTACTTTACTATTTATATTTGACAACTTTTACTTTACTACATTCTCTACCGCCTCTGATCTGGCAGACTCACTAAACACAAATCCTTAGTTTGTAAATTACGTCTGAGTATTGGAGTGTGCCCCTGGCTATCTGTAAATAAATACAAACAAGAAAATTGTGCCAACTGATTTGCTTAATATAAGGAATTTGAAATTATTTATGTTACTTTTCATACTTAAGTATATTTTAGCAATTACATTTACTTTTGATACTTAAGTACATTTAAAACCAAATACTTTTACTCAAGTAGTATTTTACTGGGTGACTTTCACTTCTACTTGAATCATTTTCTATGAAGGTATCTTTACTTTTACTCAAGTATGACAATTGGGTACTTTTTCCACCACTGCCATTATACAAAACGTATCTAGAATAAGTAAGTCTTAACCGATGCAAGTCAAGAGCAGCAAGCCAATTGCAGTGTGGCATCATTTCAATAGTATGATTAAGCCAAAGTTCCACTCAGTGCAGTCAGGGGGCAGCATCACAAAGGGCATGCAGCGGGACTCAAGGCATTGGAGAATAGAGGGCTCGGTTACGCACTTTCGATGGCCATGTTCTCGATGGCGCGTCGCTCCCCACGGCTGCAGTGTGGGGGGAGGCAGAACCCACGGACACTCCTGCCAGTTCGCACTCTGGAGCTCAGGACGTAGTTGGGGTCCAGGTCATCCCCACCCTGCCAAAACAACGATAACCACTGCGTTAGCAATTAGCATGAAAGCTAACAGGTATGGACATTTGAGCGACTGTAAACCAGGGATGGGCTACATGGAGGTTTGAAAACAATGGGTTGTGTGGCCATTATGACCAATATGGATTTTTATTGATGAATTACATTTCAAATTGGTTTCCTGAATAGTTTGCGACACTGACTCATGTATGCCAACCTTGGGTGTGTGTATGTGGTGAATCAGGTTGTGTGCATGCGAGGCGATTCGGCATGTGTGTCCTTACCACAAGGTTATCTGGGTTCAGGTCGGTCTTGTGTTTGTCTGAGGGCTTGTATCCGCCGTGGCGGTCTTCGATGATGGGGTCCAGCAGCTCCTTGAACACCTCGTACGTCTCCTCGTCTCCGGCCACACAGCCCACTGTCATGATGAAGGGGTGGCCTGGAATAAAATAGGGACAGGGTGAAACTGGGCCTTTAGGAATAAAATGGCGCCAACAGTTGATGCCCTCCAAGTGACGATTTCACTGACAAAATGCAGTCCATTGGTTTTGACAGGAATCGGTTTTGGAATTTTATACAAAATGGTGGTCAGTTGTGCCAGCGGTCACATTGGTCTTAGTTCCAATAAAAGCTTTAGCCACCCTCTAGATGCAAACTCCTGTCAGAATAACACCATCTACGGTGAAGCCATTGGGCATTAATACACATTTGTGTTGATATTCATAATGCTGTACATGTCAAGTGGTTAAGAAAAACATTAGGTTGAGGTGACTGAGGTTTGCATCAGACTTGGGTTCAAAAGCATTTGTATTTAATTATTTGTCATTTAAATACTTGTGTATTTTCAAATGCATTTATTTAAAATACTACTAGTGTAGGACCTGGGTTAAGATGCATGGGAGTATTTAAATATTTGTTTTTGAAAAAACATTATAGATTTTTTTTTAATGCATGCCAATACCGTCCATGTGCATTTCCAAATACATTCCAATATCCAACTACTAGTATTTTTTTACAAAATCAGAAAACGCTACTCCTCAAAATGTATTTGAAATAGTATTTAAACCCAGGTCTAGTTTGCATACCGGTACACATCTTCAGCTGGTTGACGCTTACACTGGATGTTGTAGTAGGGCCTCACAATAGAGTTGATCAAATTAAAGGCCTACATTACAATGCAAAGTCACAGTAATTCAGGTGTTAAATGGACATGTGACCCAACAACCTTGAGGACTAGAGGGGAATAAAATACAAGGCCTCAATTTAGCCTGTAATGCCACTTCCTCAGCAATGGTTCTATGTAGACAAATGGTGGACTTGACCTTGCTCAACAAAGGTGGTTGGTGATGCTGCTGTGACAAATGGAACAATAAATAGGCTATGACCATGGATCCCATGTCAGTCCTAATGCATTGATACCTAACTGGAACAATGAGCTCGACAGGGCCACAAATAATGCATTCCTTGTTTTATACTGAACATTGCATTAGTGGACACGGCACAGGCCCTTGGTAACAAGGTCACCGTTTCAACAGAGGTGGTTTTTCACCCGGTACGTGTGACATTGCAAAATCCAAGCACCGGATGAGTGGGTTGGGCTATAACTAAAGCCCTCTACCCTCTCGACCCACTTCACTCGAAGCAGCATAACAGTCGACTTGGGACCTAAGTCGGCAAACTATGACTATTTACCTGGGTTATCAACCCCAGTTTGAATGACATCATCCACGGTAAATCCACTTGGAGTTTCTTTGTCCCGCAGGTTGGCGTACATCTCTGGAGTGAGCACCTTGGCCATGTGGTTGTTATGCTGGCTGAGGTCGGGGTACTCCTGCTCCGCGGAGTAGTTCATCTTCAGTTTGTTGTGGGTATTACCGAAAGGCATGATTGCGTTCACCTGTGCACAAGGATGAAACTATGTGATGTCAGTGGCCAAGAGCCTATTCCCGACAAATGAAATAACTCTAATAGGAAAAAGGTCGACAAAGACTTTCTTTATAGGCTACTGTGACGCAGTGGTAGGCTATTTCGACACCCGGCTTTGAGAGGTAGCAAACAAATTCCTGCCATTTGCTTGCCCTTTCCTCATAATCTGAGATGGAATACACGCAACATACAATCGGTGCCCAAATGTAGCAATTAATTTGATCTTTAATGTCAAATCTCCAACATAAAGGGAATGCATGAATTAAAATGCATGTTAATCCAAATATCTAGGTTACAGTGTGAGGTCATACTGTGCACCTTTGTTTGAAGCGACCGAATGCGTAATGTACAGCACCAGATAAGACCTTGCAGATAGACCACGACCTTGCGGTCTCTTCTATGTAAACTGCTATGGCAAACGGAAAATACAACCCTTCTCTACACTAGTTGGAGGCGATTTTAACCAGGATAAAATATTTTACAAGTCAGTTCGATTTAATCGTTTTGATGTGAAACCAAATCACTGACGTCTCCCCATTTCTCTACGGTAGATGCGCTTTACCGAGATGCTGTCTAAAATACCAAAGTCTTTGTTCAACCTACATTCCAAACGTTTTACCATTGTCATCATATAGCCTATTTAACCAATACATGTATTAACTACAAAGCACATTCGACATAGCAATTCTGCAAATATGATGACATACTTATGAATTTATGCATGTAAACACCGTAAAAAACATATCTTACCGTAGGACGTTTTTCTTTGGGAAAGACACAAAAATCCTTTCTTGCAACACACACCAAAGCTAATACTGGTGTCCAGAATTAATCAGCTTTGCTATGTCTTTATATGCCTGAGGAGCTCTCATCTGATTGGATACTATTTAGAATCCATTCATTCTATTGGAGAGGGAATAACTCAATTGCATATAGCGACAGCGCTGCGATTTAACAGCCGAGACCTCTCAGATCACGTGGTGCTTTCCTTGACAGCTCTCTTTATTGACAGCAGTTAGACATAATTTAATGGTACCGGTGGCTACATTCAATTTATCCGCACTGGGATGAATGGATATTGATGCTCCTAGTAAGCCTGATTGTCTCCACACACAGAACCCTGCCTTGCTCAAGTAGCAATGTCAAATATGTTAATATGGTCAAATGGGCTTCAGGTAGCTTATACATAAGCTAAAATGTCTGGCTATTTCAGGGGAATGTTCTTGATGATGATGGTGATATTTAGTGGCCTATTAATAGATATTAATAATTTTAGATTTTCATATTTCATATTCCAGTACTTTTGTGTTGCTCGTTTGCAATAACATTATAACAATAGGCATATTATACACTCCATGGGGCAAATAAATATTTATCCTAACAAAGACATTGCCTTATGGATGTGCCATATTGATATGCACAACATAGCATTTTAGTCTTAACAACTTGTGTGGGTAGGCGTATGATAAAAGTGCTCAACAAATTCTTATTATAAACTGGGTCGTTCGAGCCCTGAATGCTGATTAGCTGACAACCGTGGTATATTAGACCGTATACCACGGGTATGACAAAACACATATTTTTACTGCTGTAATTACATTGGTAAACAGTTTATAATAGCAATAAGGCACCTCGGGAGTTTGTGATATATGGCCAATATACCACGGCTAAGGGCTGTGTCCAGGCACTCCGCGTTGCGTCGTGCTTAAGAACAGCCATTAGCCGTGGTATATTGGCCATATACCACACCCCCTCAGGCCTTATTGCTTAATTATACCTCAGAGAGTTAATACTGCACGGTTGCCTTCCATGTAGGGAGCATTTCTATTAAATATAACATCTTGCTGATGCCTGTATGGAGCTCTCATTAAGATTACTCTCTGAAGCAGAAAATGCACTACACAACTGATGTGTTGTTTTCTTTCCATTTATGTGTGACATAATTTGGAAAGGCACACATCTGTCTATATAAGGTCCCACAGTTGACAGTGCATGTCAGAGCAAAAACCAAGCCATGAGGTCAAAGGAATTGTCCGTAGAGCTCCGAGACAGGATTGTGTCAAAGCACAGATCTTGGGAAGGGTACCAAAACATTTCTGCAGCATTGAACACAGTGGCCTCCATCATTCTGAAATGGAAGAAGTTTGGAACCACCAAGACTCTTCCTAGAGCTGGCCGCTCAGCCAAACTGAGCAATCGGGGGAGAAGGGCCTTGGTCAGGGAGGTGACCAAGAACCCGAGGGTCACTCTGACATACAGTTGAAGTCGGAAGTTTACATACACCTTAGCCAAATACATTTAAACTCAGTTTTTCACAATTTCTGACATTTAATCCTAGTAAAAATTCCTTGTCTTAGGTCAGTTAGGATCACCACTTTATTTTAAGAATGTGAAATGTCTGAATAATAGTAGAGAGTGATTTATTTCAGCTTTTATTTCTTTCATCACATTCCCAGTGGGTCAGAAGTTTACATACACTCAATTAGTATTTGGTAGCATTGCCTTTAAATTGTTTAACTTGGGTCAAATGTTTCGGGTAGCCTTCCACAAGCTTCCCACAATAAGTTGGGTGAATTTTGGCCCATTCCTCCTGACAGAGCTGGTGTAACTGAGTCAGGTTTGTAGGCCTCCTTGCTCGCACATGCTTTTTCAGTTCTGCCCACACATTTTCTATAGGATTGAGGTCAGAGCTTTGTAATGGCCACTCCAATACCTTGACTTTGTTGTCCTTAAGCCATTTTGCCACAACTTTGGAAGTATGCTTGGGGTCATTGTCCATTTGGAAGACCCATTTGCGACCAAGCTTTAACCTCCTGACTGATGTCTTGAGATGTTGCTTCAATATATCCACATAATTTTCCTTCCTCATGATGCCATCTATTTTGTGAAGTGTACTAGTCCCTCCTGCAGCAAAGCACCCCAAAAGCATGATGTTGCCACCCCCGTGCTTCACGGTTGGGATGGTGTTCTTCGACTTGCAAGCACCCCTGTCACGGAATCAGCCGAGGCTGCTCCTCCTCCTTGCTCGGGCAGGCTTCGGCGTTCGTCGTCCCCGGAGTACTAGCTGCCACCGATCTATGTTTCGGTGTTTGACTTGTTTTGTCCTGATTGTGTACACCTGTTTCACATTACGTTGTATTGTATTCCCTATTTAACCCTCTTGTCGTTCATTGTGTGTTATTGTATTCGTCATCGGCAGTGTTCGTGTGCGGGTTGTTTTTCCTCCTTGTATGGAGATTTTTTTCTTTTCTGGTTACTTTCAAGTAAAGTACGTTTCCAGTAAGCTCTGTGTCCTGCGTTTGACTTCGCCTACCGCATTGCACCGTCGCATTCTGACAACCCCCTTTTTCCTCCAAACATAACGATGGTGATTATGGCCAAACAGTTCTATTTTTGTTTCATCAGACCAGAGGACATTTCTCCAAAAAGTATGATCTTTGTCCCCATGTGCAGTTGCAAACCGTAGTCTGGCTTTTTTTATGGTGGTTTTGGAGCAGTGGCTTCTTCCTTGCTGAGCGTTCTTTCAGGTTATGTCGATATAGGACTTGTTTTACTGTGGATATAGATACTTTTGTACCTGTTTCCTCCAGCATCTTCACAAGGTCCTTTGCTGTTGTTCTGGGATTGGTTTGCACTTTTCGCACCAAAGTACATTAATCTCTAGGAGACAGAACGTGTGTCCTTCCTGAGCGGTATGACGGCTGCGTGGTCCCATGGTGTTTATACTTGCATACTATTGTTTGTACAGATGAACGTGGTACCTTCAGGCGTTTGGAAATTGCTCCCAAGGATGAACCAGACTTGTGGAGGTCTACAATTTTTGTTCTGAGGTCTTGGCTGATTTCTTTTGATTTTCCCATGATGTCAAGCAAAGAGGCACTGAGTTTGAAGGTATACCTTGAATACATCCACAGGTACACCTCCAATTGACTCAAATTATGTCAATTAGCCTATCAGAAGCTTCTAAAGCCATGACATTATTTTCTGGAATTTTCTGAGCTATTTAAATGCACAGTCAACTTAGTGTATGTAAACTTCTGACCCACTGGTGATACAGTGAATTATAAGTGAAATAATCTGTTTGTAAACAATTGTTGGAAAAATGGCTTGTGTCATGCACAAAGTAGATGTCCTAACCGACTTGCCAAAACTATAGTTTGTTAACAAGATATTTGTGGAGTGGTTGAAAAACGAGTTTTAATGACTCCAACCTAAGTGTATGTAAACTTCCGACTTCAACTGTAGCTCCAGAGTTCCTCTGTGGAGATGGGAGAACCTTCCAGAAGGACAACCATCTCTGCAGCACTTCACCAATCAGGCCTGTATGGTAGAGTGGCCAGACAGAAGCCACTCCTCAGTAAAAAGCACATGACAGCCCGCTTGGAGTTTGCTAAATGGCACCTAAAGTACTCTCAGACCATGAGAAACAAGATTCTCTGGTCTGATGAAACCAAGATTGAACTCTTTGGCCTGAATGCCAAGCATCACGTCTGGAGGAAACCTGGCACCATCCCTACGATGAATTATGGTGGTGGCAGCATCATGCTGTGGGGGATGTTTTTCAGCGGCAGGGACTGGGAGATTAGTCAGGATCGAGGCAAAGATGAACGGAGCAAAGTACAGAGAGTTCCTTGATGAAAACCTGCTCCAGAGCGCTCAGGACCTCAGACTGGGGTGAAGGTTCACCTTCCAACAGGACAACGACCCTAAGCACACAGCCAAGACAATGCAGGTCTCTGAATGGTCTCTGAATGTCTCTGAATGTCCTTGAGTGGCCCAGCCAGAGCCCGGACTTGAACCCGATCGAACATCTCTGGAGAGACCTGAAAATAGCTGTGCAGCAACGCTCCCCATCCAACCTGACAGAGCTTGAGAGGATCTGCAGAGAAGAATAGGAGAAACTCCCTAAAATCAGGTGTGCCAAGCTTGTAGCGTCATACCCAAGAAGACTCGATGCTGTAATCGCTGCCAAAGGTGCTTCAACAAAGTAATGAGTAAAGGGTCTGAATACTTATGTAAATGTTATTTTTCCGTTTTTTATATGTAATACATTTGCAAACATTTCTAAAAACCATTTTTTGCTTTGTCATTATTGGGTATTGTGTGTTTATTGATGAAGAAAAAAACCAATTTCATTAATTTTAGAATAAGGCTGTAACATAACTAAATGTGGAAAAAGGGGTCTGAACTTTCCAAAGGCACTGTATGTGTGGGGTACAGAGATTGGGTAGTCATTCAAAAATCATGTTAAACATTATAATTGCACACATTGAGTCCATGCCACTTATTATGTAACTTTTTAAGGACATTTTTACTCCTGAACCTATTTAGGCTTGCCATAACAAAGGAGTTGAATACTTATTGACTCAAGACATTTCAGCTTTTCATTTTTAATTAATTTGTTAAAATGTCCAAAAACATAATTCCACTTTGACATTATGGGGTATTGTGACATAACATCCAGTGGTGTAAAAATACTTTAAAGTACTACTTAAGTATTTTTGGGGGGATCTGTACTATTTATTTTTGACAACTTTTACTTTTACTGCACTACATTTTCTAAAGAAAACTACTTATTACACTTTAGTCATTTAGCAGACGCTCTTATCCAGAGCGACTTACAGTTAGTGAGTGCATACATTTTCATACTGGCCCCCCGTGGGAAACGAACTCACAACCCTGGCGTTTCAAGCGCCATGCTCTACCAACTGAGCTACAGGGGACCATACATGTTCCCTTACACCCAAAAGTACTCGTTACATTTTGAATGCTTAGCAGGACAGGAAAATTGTCCAATTCACACACTTATCAAGAGACTCACTAAACACACATGCTTAATTTGTAAATGATGTCTGAGTGTTGGAGTGTGTCCCTGGCTATCCGTAAATAAATAAAAAAAAAACAAGAAATGGTGCCATCAGGTTTGCTTAATATAAGGAATTTGAAATGATTTATACTTTTCCTTTTGATAATTAAGTATATTTTAGCAATTACATTTACTTTTGATACTTAAGTATATTTAAAACCAAATGCTTTTAGACTTTTACTGAAGTAGTATTTTACTGGGTGACTTTCACTTTTACTTGAGTCATTTTCTATGTAGGTATCTTTACTTTTACTCAAGTATGACAATTGTGTAATTTTTCCACCACTGATCAAATCTCAATTAAATCCATTTGAAATACATTCTGAAAGTACTACTGTTTGTGGCAGATGCTAAAATGCACACTGAACGGGTCTTGTTTTTGCGTCAAAGTGTAATCCTGAGTGGGAACTGTTAACGAGATGCAGCGCCATCGTCGTAACTGGCGTGTCGCAGGAAGCAGTTTGATGACAGGAAAGTCGAGGTGAGGAGGATAATTATTTAAGATACTCTTTGAAGAGGTAGGGTTTCGGGTGCTTTCGGGAAGATTTGCAGGGACTCTGCTGTCCTAGCTTCAGTGGGAAGCAGGTTCCACCATTGGGGTGCCAGGACAGAGAAGAGCTTGGACTGGGCTGAGCGGGAGTTGCCCTCCTGTAGGGGTGGCAGGGCCAAGAGACTAGAGGTGGCAGAACAGAGTGCTCGGGTTGGGGTGGACATGAGACTAGGAGTGTGTGTGTAGGGTTTTAGCATAGCCTGAAAGTCGTTCTTATAAAGGAGTTCCTATTGCTGCACCATGGTCTTGTAGTGGATGTGAGCTTTGACTGGAAGCCAGTGGAGTGTGCGGAGGAGCTCCACTGGTTGAAAACCAGGCAGGCTGCAGCGTTCTGGATAAATTGCAGGGGTTTGATGGCGCAAGCGGGGAGCCCAGCAAAAAGAGTGTTGCAGTAGTCCAGACGGGAGATGAGAAGTGCCTGGATTAGGACCTGCGCCGCTTCCTGTGTGAGGTATGGTCGTACTCTACGGATGTTGTAGAGCATAAACCTGCAGGAGCGAGTCACTGCTTTGATGTTTGCAGAGAATGACAGGGTGTTGTCCAGGGTCACGCCAAGGTTCTTTGCACTCTGGGAGGGCGACACTGTGGAGTTGTCAACCGTGATGGCGAGGTCGTTGAGCGGGCAGGCCTTCCCCGGGAGGAAGAGCAGCCCCGTCTTGTTGAGGTTGAGCTTGAGGTGGTGGGCCGACCTCCAAGCTGAGATATCTGCCAGGCACGCAGAGATGCGTGTCGTCACCTACGTGTCAGAAAGGGGGAAGGAGAAAAGTAGTTGAGTGTCATCCGCATAGCAATGATAGGAGAGACCATATGAGGATATGACGGAGCCGAGTGATTTGGTGTATAGAGATAAGAGGAGAGGGCCTAGAACCGAACCTTTTGGGGACACCAGTAGTGAGAGAACGTGGTGCCGACACAGATCCTCTCCACATCAGCTGGTAGGAGCGGCCTGCCAGGTAGGATGCAATCCAAGAGTGTGCAAAGCCTGGGACGCCCTGGGAGGGTGGAGAGGAGGATCTGATGGTTCATGTTGTCGAAGGCAGCGGATAGATCTAGGAGGATGAGAACAGAGGAGAGAGAGTCTGCTTAAGAAGTGTGGAGAGCCTCTGTGACACAGAAAAGAGCAGTCTCGGTTGAGTGACCAGTCTTGAAGCCTGACTGGTTATGTTCAAGAAGATCATTCTGAAAGAGATAACGAGAGAGTTGGTCAGAGACAGCACGCTCAAGTGTTTTGGAAAGAAAGAAAGAAGAGATACAGGTCTATAGTTTTTGACGTCAGATGAGTCGAGTGTTGGTTTCTTTGGGAGGAGGGGAGCGACTCGGGCCATTTTGAAGTCAGAGGGGATGTTGTCAGTGGTCAGGGATGAGTTGATGAGGGAAGTGAGGAATGGGAGAAGGTCTTCAGAGATGGTCTGGAGAAGGGAGGAGGGGATGGGGTCGAGCGGGCAGGTTGTCGGGCGGCCAGACCTCACTAGTTGAAGGATTTCATCTGGAGAGAGATGGGAGAAAGAGGTCAAGGTGTAGGGTAGTTCTGTGTGAGTGGGACCAGTGGACTCAATAGGCTGAGTGAATGAGGAGTGGATGTCGTCAATTTTTTTTTCAAAGTTGTTGACAAAGTCATCCACAGAGAGGGAGGAGGGGGGAGGGGTGGACAATTAAGGAGGGAGGAGAAGGCCGAGCAGGCCGTGAGGAAAGGGGACAGTGCGAGTCATAGGATGCAGAAAAGGAGGAGAGGCAAAATGAGGAGACAGGAGGGAGAAGGATTTAGCAGAAGGGAGAGAAAATAGGATAGAAGAGGAGAGAGTAGTGGGAGAGAGAGAGAGCAAAGATTACGACGGCACATGACCATCTGGGTAGGGCTGACTGGCTAGGGTTGGAGAAAAGGGAGACAGAAAAGGAAACAAAGTAGTGATCAGAGACCTGGAGGGGGGTTGCAGTGAGATTAGTAGGCAAACAGCCTCTTGTAAAGATGAGATCAAGCATATTGAGGAAAGGGGAAAGGAGGGGAAAGAAAGAGTTGGAAAGAAATTATTCGAAGTCAGACGTCGGGAGGTTGAAGTCGCCAAGTACGAAGAGCGGTGAGCCATCGTCAGGAAATGAGCTCATCAAGGTGTCAAGCTCATTGAGGAACTCTCCAAGGGCACCTTGTGGGCGATAGATGACAACAATGTTAAGCTTCAGTGACAGTGACAGCATGGAATTCAAATGAGCAGATGGACAGGTGAGAGAGGGAGAAAATTGAAAATCTCCAGTTAGGAGAAATAAGTAGCCCTGTGCCAACACTGCGACGACCAGATGCTCTTGGACTATGAGAGAAAACGTAGTCAGATGAAGAGAGAGCAGCTGGAGTTGCAGTGTTCTCTTGGGTGAGCCATGTCCCCGTCAGGGCCAAAAAGTCAAGGGACTGAAGGGCAGCATAGGCTGAAATGAACTCAGTGTTCTTGACCGCTAATTGGCAGTTCCAAACGCTGCCAGATACCTGGAATTCCACATGGGGGTTGTGTGCGCAGGGTACACTTAATTAGAATGGTTGCAGCCAAGGGGTGGGGAGCGTCTGTAAAGCCTACAGGGAGAAGAGCGAACAGGTATAGAAAACACACACATAGTTGCCAAAGCTACAAAATAGCAAAATTAGATAATCCGAAAATAACTAGGTAAGATACTTAAGTGAGAGAGTGGTGTGGAGCCTTCCTCTCTTTCCTTCCTCAAATAACTCTCCAGAACAACTTGGCAGAACCGTCTTTGTTTTCGCAACGGTCTTAGTTTTGCCGACGAGACCACCACTGACACGACCGCCGCTTACAGCTGCAGCTGAGAAACCAGGGGAGACTGAAGTACTAATACTAATTGCTAATTGCCTAGCAGAGGTGAAGAGCACACCTCCCTGGTTGTGAGATGACATTACAAGACAATGTTTCCTGAACGTTATTAGAAGGTGTTCAGTTAAGCATGGGGTTGCGGAAACATTCAGACATGTTGAAAGGCAAACTTCTTCTTCAGGACATCATGTCAGTGTTCCAGAGATGTCTCAGTGCAGTTGTGAAACACTGGACAAAACAAACATTAGAAAAGTGCTATCTTAACCAACCAATATATTCTGGAAACCTAAGCTTTGTTATTGCTTAGTAAGCACCATCTCGTTGCAGTTCTGTCAGAGGTGACACAAGAAAATGTCAGTGGCACGGGCACTTTGTGAGACTCCGCAGGCCCAGAGTCGCCCTTGGCTCCCTATTTCTGACAGACGGATGCGTGGGTGAGAATATTCATGAGGAGGACGGACATCAGACAACGGCACAGCGGGAGAGAGGCAAGGTGAAAGGTGACCGAGGCTCAGCTGACACATTGTAATGTTAAGAGAGACCAAAATGCCCAAAGTATCACTCCAGTTGGTCTAGAACGGAGGGGTTCTCTTTTCAAAGAGCCCTTTCAATAGTTGAAGAAGGGAAGGAAATCATGTTTCTTGGAGATTGAGAGGTGACTGTCAACATTTGGTTTCGCACAGTCCCAAAAGACTGCGATTTCAGTTGTTCCATTGATAGTTCAAATGGGAATTACAGTGCAGAAAATGTGAAGTGTTTCATATAAATTATGCTTACCTCAATGTGGGATGATGTGATGTTTCTTTCCCATACTGGACTAGCCCTTCATTACCCTGCAGTACCTCACTGAATTGCCTGTCACTCCCATCTGATCATCGATGAAACACTGTCTTTGCATTTCTCCAGAAACAAATATGTGTCAGACCCACATGAATGTATTTACAGATGCACTCATAACTACATATTCCCCTCTACCTAAATAATCACTGCATTCCCTGCCCACAGTCATCCCACTGGGCACACCAACGTGGAAATGTGGGTAATATTTGGTTGAGACGTTGATCAATGAGATTTCAACCTTTATTCACCCACTCAAATAGACAGCTAGAAGATTGTTGAATTCCCAATGTGTTATCACTATGCTTTCAACCATCTAAAAGTAAAACCAAATTTCAATGGAAAAACAATGTCAGATTTTTGGTTTAGTTGGCATCTAAATGTGTTTTTACTGCACCTGCAACCATTTTAAAGCACAACATAGCTCAAATGGGAATAGAATGTGTTATCACTGTGCTTCATCTAATAGCACAACCAAATGACCAGGGCCCGTATCCTTAAAGATTCTGAGAATCCTCTCAGAGAGCTCCTAACTTAACCTAAAAATTCCTTGCCAGGAGTTTTAGCTTAGAAGTGATTCCAGAACATTTTCAGTGAACTCTGAGCCAGGAATGGATGAAAAATCCTATCTTAGTGAGGAGGTGTGGTTGACCCCGTTGCTAGGTATGAGTCATCATTTCAAAAGCCGTGATTGGTTGATCCTACAAGTTTGATGAAAATGAACTTTTGGTGATAATGAGCAAAGGATGTACCCTCAAATCAATAAACATAATTATACACTCTAATCTTATGCAGACTATAATTGTAAATAATATTTCACATTCAAGAAAATATCTGGAAAATGAATAGTAAGCTGTAGGGGTTATAGCCTAACATTAGAATCTAAAATATGTGAAAACTTAAGCTCATTACACCCTGTTCAAATAATGATTTGTGTCTCATTTGCTCATATTAATATCCTAGCTGGCATATTTTGTACTTTCACTTCCATATGGACCCCATTGAAAACAAGATGGCCTATCTCAAGGGGCTGTCCTTAATGAAGTAGAAATTGCAACGTTACAACTCAGTGTGAACTTAACGAGGGTAACACAGCTCAGCTTTTAACAATGTCTGTGATTGCTGGCTGGTCTATTTATGAAGGCTTGTTAACAAATATCCTACAAACACAGAAAATGGAGAAAAAAAGGAATCGCAAGCCGAACTGGACTGAGGAGCAAGGTTTGTTGCTGGCCCAGTTGGTGAACGAACATAAAGGTATGTTACGAGGAAAATTTGGCCCAACTGTCACTAGCCAAGGCAAGAGGCGCGCCTGGGACACAATATCCCAAACAATCAATGCCTCTTTTCCACTGGTGGTGCGGACAGGCGACGATTGTGAGAAAAGGTGGTATGTGCTGCAGTCCAAGGCAAAAGATGAGATTGCAGCACACAAGCGGGAATCCTCACTCACAGGTGAGCAAAATACTATGGCCTACCACATAATCTGGCAATTTGCTCCTGCTGGCAAAGTTAATTTACATGCCTAAGTACTGTGTTCATTGACTGTTTCTTTCTAGGGGGTGGACCACCTGCAAAGCGGCTGTCCCAGGTGGCCGACACTGTCTTTCAAGTCCTGGGACACTCTGAGGTCAGTGTCACCGGGCTGCCAACAGGCATTGACACGTCAATGATGCAGGCCCTTGAAATGCAGCAAAGGTAGGACACAGGGTTATTCATATCAACAGTGTTTATTCATTGCAGAAGCCATTTCATGTGTTATCCATGCTCATTGTATTAAATTAATTTAATCAAAACAATAATTAAACTAGGCCTATGTATTTCTGTAGCATGGAGCCATCACAAGAACCGGGCCCATCAAGTTTGCCGCCTGAACCATCTGCAGCTGCTACTCAGGATAGCCCGGCGGATCAAACACCATTCCCATCCGCAGCACCTGCTCCGTCAGCATCCCTGCAGGAGAGAAGATTGCAACTCACAATTGATGTGTTTGAACAACAAAAAAAAGTCCTTTCCCTTCAGGAGGAGTACTACCGCCTTAAAATTGAACACCTAAAAAATAAACCATTTAGAGATTGTGTTCTGTGTCTTGCATTTAACAGTTGCAGGTGATGTGCAGTAAAACTGTGGTAGTTCTTAATACCATCACAAGTTCTCAAATGACATGGGGCTACAGCTTGCCTGAAATGTAAATTTGTGAAGTTTGCCCTGTAAGGCAGTCCACTCTGGGCTCGGTTCCCCTGTGGAATGTGAATATCTTCTTCACCACCATCCTCATCGTTGTCTCCATCCTCATCCTCATCGCCATCCTCCAGAGGTTCTGCAATCTGTCTAACCTTGCAAATATTGTGTAATATTGCACAGGCTATGATGACTTTGCTGACTTTTTCAGGCCTCAACCGCACCTCTCTGTGGAGAACATGAAAGCGCCTCTTAAGCTGGCCTATGCCACGCTCCACCACCGCTCTTGTTGTCTTGTGGGCCCTACAATAGAATACAGACCTTTAATTATTTGATGATAATATTGCACTACTTGGATGCTCTAACATATTGCTTGCATTTCATTTCCATGATTTTTGTATTGTTTGGCTTACCTGTTATAGTTTAGTTGGGGCCCTTGGCGTGGCTGGAGGTAAGGTGTAAGGAGCCATGGTTTGCATGGGTAGCCACTGTCCCCTAACAAGTGGCAATTAGCTGGCACATAGCGTCTCTCAAAAAGCTGTCTGATGCCACTCTCGGAGAGCATTCTCGCATCATGTGTGGAGCCTGGCCATTTAGCCACAATGTCCAAAATCTTCCAGGCCGCATTGAACACTATTTGCACATTGATGCTGTGGAAATTCTTCCTGTTAACAAAGACAGCCTCGTCCTCTGATGGCGCAATTATTCTCACATGTGTTCCATCAATTACACCCACAACGCCAGGGAATCCTGCAATGTCCATAAATGCCCTTTTATGTGTGTGTAAAGTGCGGGCATCCAGCGGGAATGAAACAAATTGTGTCACAATATTAGGTTGTGACAAAGCTGTCAGTGTTTGGGTGATGACTCTGCTGACGGAGGATTGGGACAGACCCAAGTCATCACTGCTGCATTGTTGCATTTTCCCTGTTGCCAAATACCTCAGGGTTGTGATTACTTTCTTCTCCGGTGTAATAGCGTTGTGGCGTCGAGTTGGTGAAGTAATTGCATCTCTAAGGAGATCCACCACAAACATGATTCCTGCACGATCCAATCTGTAGCGTCTCAATAATTCCCTGTCATCCAGTGTTTGCAGGACATCTCTCCTGCCTCCTCTGTTGGCCATTTTGTGCAGCTGCTTAGGGTAACTCCTAAGCCACTAAAAGTCCTCTTCCCTGCTCTTAGCAGATCTCGCCTTAGGAGCCCTTTTAAGCACTAGGACTCTTGAGGAATAGCTTTTATATTAACTGGGATTTTCGTGTCACTTTTAGGGGAAATTCTAAGAAAACGTCATGCCTCTGAGAATTTTCTTAGAATTTGGCCGCTAGGAGCCACTTTTTGCACAAAAATTCTTTAGAGATACGGGCCCAGGCTTGCAGTTGAGATTACATTAAAGGTACAAAGGGCAAGTGATCAATGCTGTTCAAGATTCTGCACAGATTATTATAGCAATTGTGAAGATATTCAGAGATCGGCCACTTTTGCACGCTATCTTGAACAAATCAAATCAAATCAAATTGTATTGGCCGAATACAACAGGTGTAGACATTACAGTGAAATGCTTACTTACAGCCCTTAACCAACAATGCATTTATTTTTTAATAAAAAAAGTAAAATAAAACAACAACAAAAAAGTGTTGAGAAAAAAAGAGCAGAAGTAAAATAAAATAACAGCAGGGAGGCTATATATACAGGGGGGTACCGGTACAGATTCAATGTGCGGGGGCACTGGCTAGTTGAGGTAGTTGAGGTAATATGTACATGTGGGTAGAGTTAAAGTGACTATGCATACATAATTAACAGAGTAGCAGCAGCGTAAAAAGATGGGGTGGGGGTGGGGGGGCATTGCAAATAGTTCGGGTAGCCATGATTAGCTGTTCAGGAGTCTTATGGCTTGGGGGTAGAAGCTGTTGAGAAGTCTTTTGGACCTAGACTTGGCACTCCGGTACCACTTGCCGTGCGGTAGCAGAGAGAACAGTCTATGACTAGGGTGGCTGGAGTCTTTGACAATTTTGAGGGCCTTCCTCTGACACCGCCTGATATAGAGGTCCTGGATGGCAGGAAGCTTGGCCCCAGTGATGTACTGGGCCGTACGCACTACCCTCTGTAGTGCCTTGTGGCCGGAGGCTAAACAGTTGACATACCAGGCGGTGATGCAACCAGTCAGGATGCTCTCGATGGTGCAGCTGTAGAATTTGTTGAGGATCTGAGGACCCATGCCAAATATTTTCAGTCTGAGGGGGAATAGGCTTTGTCGTGCCCTCTTCACGACTGTGTTTGGACCATGATAGTTCGTTGGTGATGTGGACACCAAGGAACTTGAAGCTCTCAACCTGTTCCACTACAGCCCCGTCGATGAGAATGGGGGCATGCTCAGTCCTCTTTTATTTCCTGTAGTCCACAATCATCTCCTTTGTCTTGGTCACCTTGAGTGAGAGGTTGTTATCCTGGCACCACATGGCCAGGTCTCTGACCTCCTCCCTATAGGCTGTCTCATCGTTGTCAGTGATCAGGCCTACCACTGTTGTGTTGACGGCAAACTTAATGATGGTGTTGGAATCGTGCCTGGCCATGCAGTCATGGGTGAACACTTGCCAGTTGGTCAGCGCATGCTCGGAGTACACATCCTGGTAATACGTCTGGCACTTCGGCCTTGTGAATGTTGACCTGCTTAAAAGTCTTACTCACATTGGCTACGGAGAGCGTGATCACATAGTCATCCGGAACAGCTGGTGCTGTCATGCATGCTTCAGTGTTGCTTGCCTTGAAGTGAGCATAGAAGTGGTTTAGCTCGTCTGGAAGTCTTGTGTCACTGGGCAGCTCGCGGCTGTGCTTCCCTTTGTAGTCTGTAATAGTTTTCAAGCCCTGCCACATCTGACGAGCGTCAGAGCCGGTGTAGTACGATTCAATCTTAGTCCTGTACTGACTCTTTGCCTGTTTGATGGTTCGTCGGAGGGCATAGCAGGATTTCTTATATGCGTCCGGGTTAGTGTCCCGCTCCTTGAAAGCGGCAGCTCTACCCTTTAGCTCAGTGCGGATGTTGCCTGTAATCCATGGCTTCTGGTTGGGGTATGTACGTACGGTCACTGTGGGGATGACGTCATCGATGCACTTATTGATGAAGCCAGTGACTGATGTGGTGTACTCCTCAATGCTATCTGAAGAATCCTGGAACATGTTCCAGTCTGTGCTAGCAAAACAGTCCTGTAGCTTAGCATCTGCGTCATCTGACCACTTTTTTATTAACCGAGTCACTGGTGCTTCCTGCTTTAGTTTTTGCTTATAAGCAGGAATCAGGAGGATAGAGTTATGGTCAGATTTGCCAAATGGAGGGTGAGGTAGAGCTTTATATGCGTCTCTGTGTGTGGAGTAAAGGTGGTCTAGATTTTTTTGTCCTCCTGGTTGCACATTTAACATGCTGGTAGAAATTAGGTAGAACTGATTTAAGTTTCCCTGCATTAAAGTCCCCGGCCACTAGGAGCGCTGCCTCTGGATGAGCGTTTTCCTGTTCACTTATGGCCTTATACAGCTCATTCAGTGCAATCGTAATGCCAGCATTGGTTTGTGGTGGTAAATAGACAGCTATGAAAAATATAGATGAAAACTCTCTTGGTAAATAGTGTGGTCTACAGCTTATCATAAGATACTCTACCTCAGGCGAGCAACATGCACGCTTTCTATTATTATTTAGTAACAGAAACCTCAAAATGTGGCCATGGATGTGTTACTCATTTTAAGGTTGAATAAATACTGTTACAGTAGTTTGTAAGATAGCCTTAACGTTAGGCTATTTACTGTATTACAAAAGTAATATTGAATTGTGTTTGGTTGACAACACAACCAAACATCAACATTTAAAGGAGATGTACTCTATCTAATGCTTGAATAATTTCACCTGAGCCACTGGCTTAATCTTATTCTTTAACTTAGATTTTTGGTTGAGATGGAGATGTGAATCCAACATATGAATTATGAATTTGTAGACAAACTGGAATTAAAGCCAGACTAAGTCAGTAGCACAGCTAGAACTATCCAAGCAGAAGATACATCTCCTTCAAATGTTGATATTTGGTATTGACAACCAAACACAATTCAATATCCAGTTTGTTTACAAATTAACATAATTGGTATGTTGGATTCAAGTCTCCATCTCAATCTATTCTTTCACTTTGAATTTTGGTTGAGATGGAGAAGTCTTTAACAAAATAATGGTGGGTCTGGAGTTCGGACTCACAGCCTTTTCTAATCATTAACTTAAAGATTACATTTTCAATCAACCAAAGCTTGAAAGCCTTATATGTATTGTCTGTTTTTTGTTGAATTGAAACAATAGCTGTTGATGACTTTGCAAATGCAAAGTATAGTTTCATTGATGATATACACTGCTCAAAAAAATAAAGGGAACACTAAAATAACACATCCTAGATCTGAATGAATGAAATAATCTTATTAAATACTTTTTTCTTTACATAGTTGAATGTGCTGACAACAAAATCACACAAAAATTATCAATGGAAATCAAATGTATCAACCCATGGAGGTCTGGATTTGTAGTCACCCTCAAAATTAAAGTGGAAAACCACACTACAGGCTGATCCAACTTTGATGTAATGTCCTTAAAACAAGTCAAAATGAGGCTCAGTAGTGTGTGTGGCCTCCACGTGCCTGTATGACCTCCCTACAACGCCTGGGCATGCTCCTGATGAGGTGGCGGATGGTCTCCTGAGGGATCTCTTCCCAGACCTGGACTAAAGCATCCGCCAACTCCTGGACAGTCTGTGGTGCAACGTGGCGTTGGTGGATGGAGCGAGACATGATGTCCCAGATGTGCTCAATTGGATTCAGGTCTGGGGAATGGGCGGGCCAGTCCATAGCATCAATGCCTTCCTCTTGCAGGAACTGCTGACACACTCCAGCCACATGAGGTCTAGCATTGTCTTGCATTAGGAGGAACCCAGGGCCAACCGCACCAGCATATGGTCTCACAAGGGGTCTGAGGATCTCATCTCGGTATCTAATGGCAGTCAGGCTACCTCTGGCGAGCACATGGAGGGCTGTGCGGCCCCCCAAAGAAATGCCACCCCACACCATGACTGACCCACCGCCAAACCGGTCATGCTGGAGGATGTTGCAGGCAGCAGAACGTTCTCCACGGCGTCTCCAGACTCTGTCACGTCTGTCACATGTGCTCAGTGTAAACCTGCTTTCATCTGTGAAGAGCACAGGGTGCCAGTGGCGAATTTGCCAATCTTGGTGTTCTCTGGCAAATGCCAAACGTCCTGCACGGTGTTGGGCTGTAAGCACAACCCCCACCTGTGGACGTTGGGCCCTCATACCACCCTCATGGAGTCTGTTTCTGAGGCCTGCTGGAGGTCATTTTGCAGGGCTCTGGCAGTGCTCCTCCTGCTCCTCCTTGCACAAAGGCGGAGGTAGCAGTCCTGCTGCTGGGTTGTTGCCCTCCTACGGCCTCCTCCACGTCTCCTGATAGCGCCTCCATGCTCTGGACACTACGCTGACAGACACAGCAAACCTTCTTGCCACAGCTCGCATTGATGTGCCATCCTGGATGAGCTGCACTACCTGAGCCACTTGTGTGGGTTGTAGACTCCGTCTCATGCTACCACTAGAGTGAAAGCACCGCCAGCATTCAAAAGTGACCAAAACATCAGCAAGGAAGCATAGGAACTGAGAAGTGGTCTGTGGTCACCACCTGCAAAACCAGTCCGTTATTGGGGGTGTCTTGCTAATTGCCTATAATTTCCACCTGTTGTCTATTCCATTTGCACAACAGCATGTGACATTTATTGTCAATCAGTGTTGCTTCCTAAGTGGACAGTTTGATTTCACAGAAGTGTGATTGACTTGGAGTTACATTGTGTTGTGTAAGTGTTCCCTTAATTTTTTTGAGCAGTGTATGACTTATAAAGTATGGTTACATTTCATTTACTCTGTTAAACCTACTCTTTGGAAGGACTTCGATAGCAACCGTGAGTCTTTATAGTTATTAAGAGATCTCTCAATAGTCATTCGCACGATAGCACATTGGTAGTAGTCAGCGACAAATATCAAAGCTGGGCTTGGTTGGAACCCTGGATGGGAGACCAAATGAATAGCTGTAGATAGATCAACTCTCCAGTAGGAGGTGCTGCCCAGCCTATTGTTATTTTTTTGATAGTGGCTATAACGTTGAAGATCTGACGTTGTTTCAAAGGTACAAATTCAACATATTTTATACAAGATTTGTCTACGTTGAAAATTGGTTAAAATTATTACTTAATGCTGTGGTTTATATTTCACACTCAAAACAACAGTTCATGATTTTTTTCAAATCCAATGTATTTTCCATGTAGATTCCACGTCACAATATGTTGACAAATTACGTTGAAACAACGTTGATTGTACCAGTTTGTGGCCAGTGGGATGTTTGTCGGCTAAACAATGTGACAGAGTTGAATGGCTGCCACTCTAACGCTACGAGAGGAATACACTGCAATACCATGGCAAGTGGCATTAAGAGTGTCCCAAAACAGCAAAGAGGGCCAAAAAACAGAAAAACAGGCTGCTTTTCAGATAGAAGCCCTCTCTTGTTGGCCCGTTTCAATGGGGGCCTTGTTTCTTTTCAGTGGTGACTGTCCTTTCAAGGTAAGTTACTCCATCTTCTCCACTAAGTCCACATGGATACAGAAAGGGAGTAGGGATTGGCCTGTACAGTGCATAGGGTATCCCAGACTGCTCTGTGTAATCTAATGCACTCAGTGCTCACCTGCCACTACGAGTGGTATAGGACACAGAGCAGGATCGAAAGAAGCTGTCATCGCCTGTCACAGTGCCATAGGCTGAAGCCACAAAACACATTTTTATTTTTATTTTTTTTATTTCACCTTTATTTAACCAGGTAAGCCAGTTGAGAACAGGTTCTCATTTACAACTGCGACCTGGCCAAGATAAAGCAAAGTAGTGCAATAAAAAACAACACAGAGTTACATATGGGGTAAAAAACATAAAGTCAGAAATACAACAGAAAATATATATACAGTGTGTGCAAATGTAGCAAGTTATGGAGGTAAGGCAATAAATAGGCTATAGTGCAGAATAATTACAATAGTATTAACACTGGAATGCTAGATGTGCAAGAGATTATGTGCAAATAGAGATACTGGGGTGCAAATGAGCAAAATAAATAACAATATAGGGATGAGGTAGTTGGGTGGGCTAATTTCAGATGGGCTGTGTACAGGTGCAGTAATCGGTAAGGTGCTCTGACAACTGATGCTTAAAGTTATTGAGGGAGATAAGTCTCCAGCTTCAGAGATTTTTGCAATTCGTTCCAGTCATTGGCAGCAGAGAACTGGAAGGAATGGCGGCCAAAGGAGGTGTTGGCTTTGGGAATGACCAGTGAGATATACCTGCTGGAGCGCAGACTACGGGTGGGTGCTGCTATGGTGACCAATGAGCTAAGATAAGGCGGGGATTTGCCTAGCAGTGATTTATAGATGGCCTGGAGCCAGTGGGTTTGACGACGAACATGTAGTGAGGACCAGCCAACAAGAGCGTACAGGTCACAGTGGTGGGTAGTGTATGGGGCTTTGGAGACAAAACGGATGGCACTGTGATAGACTACATCCAATTTGCTGAGTAGAGTGTTGGAGGCTATTTTGTAAATGACATCGCCGAAGTCAAGGATCGGTAGGATAGTCAGTTTTACGGGGGCATGTTTGGCAGCATGAGTGAAGGAGGCTTTGTTGCGAAATAGGAAGCCGATTCTAGATTTAACTTTGGATTGGAGATTCTTTATGTGAGTCTGGAAGTTGAGTTTACAGTCTAACCAGACACCTAGGTATTTGTAGTTGTCCACATACTCTAGGTCAGACCCGTCGAGAGTGGTGATTCTAGTCGGGTGGGCGGGTGCCAGCAGTGTTCGATTGAAAAGCATGCATTTAGTTTTACTAGTGTTTAAGAGCAGTTGGAGGCTACTGAAGGATTGTTGTATGGCATTGAAGCTCGTTTGGAGGTTTGTTAACACAGTGTCCAATGAAGGGCCAGATGTATACAAAATGGTGTCGTCTGCGTAGAGGTGGATCTGAGAGTCACCAGCAGCAAGAGCGACATCATTGATATACACAGAGAAAAGTGTCGGCCCAAGAATTGAACCCTGTGGCACCCCCATAGAGACTGCCATAGGTCCAGACAACAGGCCCTCCGATTTGACACACTGAACTCTATCTGAGAAGTAGTTGGTGAACCAGGCGAGGCAGTCATTTGAGAAACATAGCGGTGACCATGTCACACCATGCTACTTCCTGGTCATGCCACCCCAGGGAACCTCAAAACTGGTACAAAGTCACACTTCCCATTGACGATACACACCTGGGGTGTGTTCAGAAGAGTGAAACACTATTAAGATGGAAATGTAATGTATAGAGTTGACATGATTGCCTTGTCTCTGTGACAAAGAAGAATGTATGTTCTACATGTTACTTTTCTTTCTGAATGTTCTGTAATATTCCACCCTCCTGAATACGTTTCTGCAGTCTGCAGTTTTTAAAGAGATATGAATCATTAAGCAGACATGATTGGAATCATACAAGATTCTGAGGAGGAGAGGTCAATGCAAATTACACTACTCTTCTGTTTCCTTAGCTTGTCATGGTATACCTAGTGCTGATGAAGGTCATATGCCTTATTGAAGAAGGACAGGTTGTTTTTCCCCCTTTGCTTTTAACTGAGCCAGTTGATTAAAGGTAGACTCCAACCTTTTTGAATATAGTCAAGATTTGAAAGGAAAAACACAACAAGCACTCAAGAGCCTTGTCCTCCAGCTGAATCACATTGGATCAGTCAAGAGGCCAAACCGAGTTTTGAGCCAATGGTAATCATCCATGCTAGAGTGGGCGGCCCCATGCGTTGGTTATAGCTTGAAGGAGACGGGCTCTGGGCCAGGCAGCAGGCCAAGATTGCTTTATTATTGATGCTGATCTGCCCCTGTCAGTGCTGCCTGACAGGGTTTTTAATTAGACAGAGAAGCAGGAGGCTGAAGAAAGGCACTGGACAATGACATGACATTTCTGGTAAAGGATACCCAGAACTGGTCATCTAAGTTCAGAGAAGTCTTTAACAAAATATTGGTGGGTCTGGAGTTCAGACTCACAGCCTATTCTGATTGGGCCATGGCTTAAAGGGATACTGCGATATTCTGGTGTTTTTCTACTTACCCAGAGTCTGATGAACCCGTGGATACAAATTGTATGTCTCTGTGCGCAGTATGAAGGTAGTTTGATTTAGTTTCGCAAGCCAGTGCTAACTAGTGTTAGAGCAATGACTGGAAGTCTACAGGTACGGTAGCATACGCAGTATCGCTTTAGACTAGGCTGGCTAGGTACATTGGGTCACAAGAGAATAAGTACAACTTTAGGTAGTTCCCGTCGCATTAACCGTTTGACAACCTCTAGGGCCGGTTTCCCAGACACAGATGAAGCCTAGTCCTGGACTAAAAGCACTCTCAATGGAGATTCTCTGCTTTTTAGTCCAGGACTATGCTTAATCTGGGTCCAGGAAATCATAAATTAGTTTTGAGCAACAATGTCCTTCAATGATGCTTTCTAGCATAAAATGTTGGCACAAAATACCAAACAAAACACCATCAGCTACTGTATGGGTATTGCACCAATGACATATGAAGCCCGAACTCCAATGCCAGCTACGATTTTTCCCCTTCCATCATAGTAGCCCGCATGACAGTCAATAGTGGCATCTCTTGCATTTTTAACCAGCCACATGAATTTAGGTCACCAGCACTGTTTTATAAGAGCGTAATTATAGATAGATAGAATAGAATTACCAAAGGGGGTGGAGTTGCAATCTACTGTAGAGAGAGCCTGCAGAGCTCTATCATACTATCCAGGTCTGTGCACAAACAGTTTGAGCTTCTACTTCTAAAAATCCACCTTTCCAGTCTCTCACTGTTGACACTTGCTACAGACCCCCCTCAGCCCCCGGCTGTGCCCTGGACACCATATGTGAGTTGATTGCCCCCCATTTATACTCAGAGTTCGTACTTCTTGGTGACCTAAATTGGGATATGCTTAACACCCCGGCCATCCTACAATCCAAACTAGATGCCCTCAATCTCATACAAATTATCAACGAACCTACCAGGTACAACCCTAAATCCGTAAACATGGGCACCCTCATAGATATCATCCTGACTAACTTACCCTCTAAATACACCTCCGCTGTCTTCAACCAGGATCTCAGCGATCACTGCCTTATTGCCTGCGTCCGTAACGGGTCTGCGGTCAAACGACCACCCCTCATCACTGTCAAACGCTCCCTAAAACACTTTAGCGAGCAGGCCTTCCTAATTGACCTGGCCCAGGTATCCTGGATGGATATCGATCTCATTCCGTCAGTAGAGGATGTCTGGATGTTCTTTAAAAGTAATTTCCTCTCAATCTTAAATAAACATGCCCCATTCAAAAAATACAGAACTAAGAACAGATATAGCCCCTGGTTCTCCTCACACTTGACTGCCCTTGACCAGCACAAAAACATCCTGTGGTGTACTGCATTAGCATCGAATAGCCCCCGCGATATGCAGCTTTTCAGGGAAGTTAGGAACCAATATCATTGGACACTGTGTTAACAAACCTCCAAACGAGCTTCAATGCCATACAACACTCCTTCAGTAGCCTCCAACTGCTCTTAAACACTAGTAAAACTAAATGCATGCTCTTCAATCTAACGCTGCTGGCACCCGCCCACCCGACTAGAATCACTACTCTCGACGGGTCTGACCTAGAGTATGTGGACAACTACAAATACCTAGGTGTCTGGTTAGACTGTAAACTCTCCTTCCAGACTCACATGAAGCATCTCCAATCCAAAGTTAAATCTAGAATCGGCTTCCTATTTCGCAACAAAGCCTCCTTCACTCATGCTGCCAAACATGCCCTCGTAAAACTGACTATCCTACCGATCCTTGACTTCGGCGATGTCATTTACAAAATAGCCTCCAACACTCTACTCAGCAAATTGGATGTAGTCTATGACAGTGCCATCCGTTTTGTCACCAAAGCCCCATATACTACCCACCACTGTGACCTGTACGCTCTTGTTGGCTGGTCCTCACTATATATACTACCATATTCGTCGCCAAACCCACTGGCTCCAGGCCATCTATAAATCACTGCTAGGCAAATCCCTGCCGTATCTTAGCTCATTGGTCACCATAGCAACGCCCACCCGTAGTATGCGCTCCAGCAGGTATATCTCACTGGTCATCCCCAAAGCAAACACCTCCTTTGGCCGCCATTCCTTCCAGTTCTCTGCTGCCAATGACTGGAACGAATTGCATAAATCTCTGAAGCTGGAGACTCTTATCTCCTTCACTAACTTTAAGCATCAGTTGTCAGAGCACCTTACCGATCACTGCACCTGTACACAGCCCATCTGAAATTAGCCCACCCAACTACCTCATCCCCATATTGTTATTTATTTTGCTCATTTGCACCCCAGTATCTCTATTTGCACATCATCTCTTGCACATCTATCATTCCAGTGTTAATACTAATTGTAATTATTTTGCACTATGGCCTATTTATTGCCTTACCTCCATAACTTGCTACATTTTCACACACTGTATATATATTTTCTGTTGTATTTTTGACTTTATGTTTTGTTTTACCCCATATGTAACTCTGTGTTGTTGTTTTTATCGCACTGCTTTGCTTTATCTTGGCCAGGTCGCAGTTGTAAATGAGAACTTGTTCTCAACTGGCTTACCTGGTTAAATAAAGGTAAAAAAAAAAATATATATATATATATATATATATATACAGTGGGGAAAAAAAGTATTTAGTCAGCCACCAATTGTGCAAGTTCTCCCACTTAAAAAGGTGAGAGAGGCCTGTAATTTTCATCATAGGTACACGTCAACTATGACAGACAAATTGAGAAAAGAAATCCAGAAAATCACATTGTAGGATTTTTAATGAATTTATTTGCAAATTATGGTGGAAAATAAGTATTTGGTCACCTACAAACAAGCAATATTTCTGGCTCTCACAGACCTGTAACTTCTTCTTTAAGAGGCTCCTCTGTCCTCCACTCGTTACCTGTATTAATGGCACCTGTTTGAACTTGTTATCAGTATAAAAGACACCTGTCCACAACCTCAAACAGTCACACTCCAAACTCCACTATGGCCAAGACCAAAGAGCTGTCAAAGGACACCAGAAACAAAATTGTAGACCTGCACCAGGCTGGGAAGACTGAATCTGCAATAGGTAAGCAGCTTGGTTTGAAGAAATCAACTGTGGGAGCAATTATTAGGAAATGGAAGACATACAAGACCACTGATAATCTCCCTCGATCTGGGGCTCCACGCAAGATCTCACCCCGTGGGGTCAAAATGATCACAAGAACGGTGAGCAAAAATCCCAGAACCACACGGGGGGACCTAGTGAATGACCTGCAGAGAGCTGGGACCAAAGTAACAAAGCCTACCATCAGTAACACACTACGCCGCCAGGGACTCAAATCCTGCAGTGCAAGACGTGTCCAACTGCTTAAGCCAGTACATGTCCAGGCCCGTCTAAAGTTTGCTAGAGTGCATTTGGATGATCCAGAAGAGGACTGGGAGAATGTCATATGGTTAGATGAGACCAAAATAGAACTATTTGGTAAAAACTAAACTTGTCGTGTTTGGAGGACAAAGAAAGCTGAGTTGCATCCAAAGAACACCACACCTATTGTGAAGCATGGGGGTGGAAACATCATGCTTTGGGGCTGTTTTTCTGCATAGGGACCAGGACGACTGATCCGTGTAAAGGAAAGAATGAATGCGGCCATGTATTGTGAGATTTTGAGTGAAAACCTCCTTCCATCAGCAAGGGCATTGAAGATGAAACGTGGCTGGGTCTTTCAGCATGACAATGATCCCAAACACACCGCCCGGGCAACGAAGGAGTGGCTTCGTAAGAAACATTTCAAGGTCCTGGAGTGGCCTAGCCAGTCTCCAGATCTCAACCCCATAGAAAATCTTTGGAGGGAGTTGAAAGTCTGTGTTGCCCAGCGACAGCCCCAAAACATCACGACTCTAGAGGAGATCTGCATGGAGGAATGGGCCAAAATACCAGCAACAGTGTGTGAAAACCTTGTGAAGACTTACAGAAAATGTTTGACTTGTGTCATTGCCAACAAAGGGTATATAACAAAGTATTGAGAAACTTTTGTTATTGACCAAATACCGTATTGGTCCGAATATAAGACGGCCTTTTTTCCCCTCGAAATAGGTCCAAAAAAGTCGGGTCGTCTTATATTCGGGGTCTAGTATTCAGAGCGCAGTTTCTCTTCTTCGGCGCTCCCTTTAAATGTCAATACACATTCGCGGGCACAGATGGCGCCAAAAATTCGTTCCGGACGGAGGGAAGAGGCGTCCTTAACAACCAGCCCGTTACCGGTGTTTAAAGATGGAAAGACAGGCTGACCATTTAGAGACAAGTGGCTCAAAAGTGGGCCAGGTCAATAAACAACAGCGGAGGAGCTATGATGCCAATTTCAAAATAATGGTTGTCAATAAGGCAGAGTCATCTAACAACTGCCAAGCTGCCAAGACATTCGGGGTCACTGAGTGTAATGTAAGAAGATGGCGAGCAGAAAAACAACGTCTAAAAGATGCTAACAGTCAGCGAAAATCCTTCCGTGGTCCTCAAAGTGGTCGTTTCATTGAGGTTGACCGGAGGGTTTTTGAATATGTCAGGGAAAAAAGAAGTGAGGGAATGCCCATTACCAGAGCTGTCATCCAGGTTAAGGCCCTGGAAATCGCCAGAGAGCTCAACATCACTGGATTTAAAGCCAGCCTCGGCTGGTGTCGTAGGATGATGCGGCGTAATGGACTGTCACTTAGACGGAGAACGAGTTTGGCCCAACGCCTGCCGTCAGACTTCGGAGAGAAGCTGCTTTCGTTTCAGCGCTTTGTTATCAACCTGAGGAAGAAGCACTCCTACCCGCTGGATCAGATCGGCAATGCTGATCAGACACCCGTTTATTTCGACATGCCAACATCGGTGACTGTCAATAGAAAGGGAGAAAAGTCTGTGTGTGAGGGATAGAGAGACATCGGAGGAGAAGTTTGGCGAATTTTTGTTAAGTTTAGTTAAATGTGTGGCCTGTATTTTCTCTGTTATTTAAAAATGTTGCTTTATTATTGCTTGATATTAATTTTGAATCATACTGTACATAGTTTGCCTTTGTGTTTAATTCACTGTGTTTTTAATATTGTTATTTTAAAATAAAATGAAGTTCTTTGTTCGGCAAATCTAGTCTGCAAATCTGTTTTTCTAAATGTTTGTGTTGAAAAACGGGGGGTCGTCTTATAATCAGGGTCGTCTTATATTCGGACCAATACGGTACTTATTTTCCACCATAATTTGCAAATAAATTCATTAAAAATCCTACAATGTGATTTTCTGGATTTTATTTTCCCATTTTGTCTGTCATAGTTGACGTGTACCTATGATGAAAATTACAGGCCTCTCTCATCTTTTTAAGTGGGAGAACTTGCACAATTGTTGGCTGTATATATACAGTGACTGTATATATACAGTGAGGGAAAAAAGTATTTGATCCCCTGCTGATTTTGTACGTTTGCCCACTGACAAAGAAATGATCAGTCTATAATTTTAATGGTAGGTTTATTTGAACAGTGAGAAAAACATTCAGAAAAACGCATGTCAAAAATATAATAAATTGATTTGCATTTTAATGAGGGAAATAAGTATTTGACCCCCTCTCAATCAGAAAGATTTCTGGCTCCCAGGTGTCTTTTATACAGACAACGAGCTGAGATTAGGAGCACACTCTTAAAGGGAGTGCTCCTAATCTCAGTTTGTTACCTGTATAAAAGACACCTGTCCACAGAAGCAATCAATCAATCAGATTCCAAACTCTCCACCATGGCCAAGACCAAAGAGCTCTCCAAGGATGTCAGGGACATGGTTGTAGAACTACACAAGGCTGGAATGGGCTACAAGACCATCGCCAAGCAGCTTGGTGAGAAGGTGACAACAGTTGGTGTGATTATTCGCTAATGGAAAAAACACAAAATAACTGTCAATCTCCCTTGGCCTGGGGCTCCATGCAAGATTTCACCTCGTGGAGTTGCAATGATCATGAGAACGGTGAGGAATCAGCCCAGAACTACACGGGAGGATCTTGTCAATAATCTCAAGGCAGCTGGGACCATAGTCACCAAGAAAACAATTGGTAACACACTACGCCGTGAAGGACTGAAATCCTGCAGCGCCCGCAAGGTCCCCCAGCTCAAGAAAGCACATATACAGGCCCGTCTGAAGTTTGCCAATGAACATCTGAATGATTCAGAGGAGAACTGGGTGAAAGTGTTGTGGTCAGATGAGACCAAAATCGAGCTCTTTGGCATCAGCTCAACTCGCCATGTTTGGAGGAGGAGGAATGCCGCCTATGACCCCAAGAACACCATCCCCACCGTCAAACATGGAGGTGGAAACATTATGCTTTGGGGGGGGGTTCTGCTAAGGGGACAGGACAACTTCACCGCATCAAAGGGACGATGGATGGGGCCATGTACCGTCAAATCTTGGGTGAGAACCTCCTTCCCTCATCCAGGGCATTGAAAATGGGTCGTGGATGGGTATTCCAGCATGACAATGACCCAAAACACACGGCCAAGGCAACAAAGTAGTGGCTCAAGAAGAAGCACATTAAGGTCCTGGAGTGGCCTAGCCAGTCTCCAGACCTTAATCCCATAGAAAATCTGTGGAGGGAGCTGAAGGTTAGAGTTGCCAAACGTCTGCAAAGAGTGGTGGGACAAAATCCCTCCTGAGATGTGTGCAAACCTGGTGGCCAACTACAAGAAACATCTGACCTCTGTGATTGCCAACAACGGTTTTGCCACCAAGTACTAAGTCATGTTTTGCAGAGGGGTCAAATTCTTCTTTCCCTCATTAAAATGCAAATCAATTTATAACATTTTTGACATGCGTTTTTCTGGATTTTTTTGTTGTTATTCTGTCTCTCACTGTTCAAATAAACCCACCATTAAAATTATAGACTGATCATGTCTTTGTCAGTGGGCAAACGTACAAAATCAGCAGGGGATCAAATACTTTTTTCCCTCACTGTATATAATCTTGAATAATCAACCCTTCTCCTCTCCCTCTGCTAGGGAGAGGGGGCAGTAGTGCATAGAAAGTGTGCACTGATATTCTTCTATTGGCAGGATAAAGCTGGGATGGTTCTGTTCCAGGGTGGGGTGCTTCGATTGTAGGAAGGTATACCATGCTCACTGTCAGCGTGTTTACTTGTGTGTATTTAGCCTGTCTGTGTCTGTGTCCCATCTAGGGACAGGTGTTGAAAATTAGCATGAGGTATACATACAATGGTAAAAGGGCTGAATGTTTATTCAATGTGTCAATGTGCTTGTACCTGTCCCTATCCAAATAAACTGTGTTTGGTGATGGATTTGTGAGGGCTAGCAGAGAGATTTATGTGGCTGTGTAAGTGTGTTTGGCCGCCACTGTATGACCTTGAGCGATGCAAAGTAACGTTTTCTGTGGCAATGGCAGAGGAGAGGGGGGCGGAGAATGAGATGTTATGGGTCAGTGATGCTAAAGAGCGCTTGCTGTTAATCAACACAGCGATTCGAAGGGGCTGAGGCTTCTCACCATACATTTCCCCTTTTCGCACACTCCCCATCCCCCACACAATCTGCTGTAGCAGCGGCTTTATTAGCAGGTGATTTTAAGGTGGCCCCAATGACAGTCCTTGGTGTCAGTTGACCATATAACCCCCGATAAAGGCGAAGGATCCTCCTTAAGAATGAAGGTTGAACTGAAACGTTCATGGCTTCATTGAAGCTACCTCAGTGTAGGCTACAGTAGATCTGAGAGTTATGCCTTGGATTACGTAACGCCTCTTTCTCCATACACTGTGATTAAGACAGGCTTTATGCCTCATGTCAGAAGAGTGCCACTAATATTCTAAACGGTGGCCTCCCTCATCTCTTGGCCCCTGCCTATGCAGTATTTAGCTCTAGCTTTGCATTAAAACATCCTTCCTTTTGCACAATGCTAAAATTGCTTGATCCTCAGTGGATCAAGCGAAAGTGCAGTTGGCGGACGCACAGATTCCCTATTGCGTAATACTCCCTCTCTCACTCTCACACACAGAAGCTCAGTGGGGGTTGGGCATGATGTAGGGAGGATTTGATTGGAGCGCTATAACAGGGAAGCGAGCTCAGGTCATTCCAGTCGGTAGTTCCATCATGATCACGCACTGTGAGGTAAGGGATCCACTCTAATCCCTATGCTGTCCGCCTGTCCCACACTGGACTCATGCCACCTTTCAGTCTTAGTGTGTGTGTGTGTGTATGTGTGGTATGTACGAGTGATACCACTAAACACATTGCATCCTACTGAGAAACATTCTGCTTGGTCTCATCCTCTGACTCAGCCTCCTCCATCTCTGCATCCACCATGGCTGGTGTCACTCACCCATCACGTGACCTCGCACACAGATTGTGCTCTTATCACGGGCCAGCTGATGTGCTAGAGCGCCCTGATGCACTGAATTAAGCCTTTTAGCTGCTTGACAGAACCCACTGGCCTTCCGGCCATCCTCGCTACCAAGGACATTCTGTGGCAACACTGAAGACAAGGTGTCATGTGGTCTGCACTTTCTCCTGGTTTGCGTCCCAAATGGCACCCTATTCTCTATATAGTGCACTACTTTTTTCCAGGGCCCATAGGGCTCTTCTCAAAGTAGTGTACTATGTATGGAATAGGTTGCCATTTGGAACTTAGACCTGGTTTCAGCTGAGAGTAGAAACACTCGGTTCCCATGGCAGTATTACCCCACAGGCAAGAAACGGGGTTGTTTGAATTTTGTTAGCGAGGTAAAAAGTTGTTTTCTGAGAGATGGTACAATAATGCAATTTTCCTGCTCCAGCTACAATGGGAAGTAGTGGCCTTGACCTGAGTTTGACACCAGAGCCTCTATCTCCACTGTGACTTTATCCTCTGTAGTTAAACAGCGAGACCATGTCAACAGACAATTGAACGCCGGAGCTGTTTAGCAGTGAAGGAGTGGTTGTAGACACTGGGTTCCATTATGTATTTAACAGCTAAACTGTGGTACACACTGGTGGTTTAAAAGTGGATAGTAGTTTGATCCATTGGCCATATGATCCAAGACCATATGACTCTGAAACCATACACTGTGTGAAACCATACACTGTGTTTTTAGTGGGTGGTATTTGACCCATTGCCAGGCCATGACCATGACCACTGCATTTTCTAACAATGCTATACTATACTGAACAAAAATATAAACGCAACAATTTCAAAGATTTACTGAGTTGCAGTTCATATAAGGAAATCAGTCAATTGAAATCAATTTATTAGGCCCTAATCTATGGATTTCATATGACTGGGAATACAGATATGCATTTATTTTTCACAAATACCTTAAAAAAAAGTAGGGGGATCAGAAAACCAGTCAGTATCTGGTGTGACCACCATTTGCCTCATGCAGCACGACACATCTCCTTTGCATAGAGTTAATCAGGCTGTTGATTGTGGCCTGTGGAATGTTGTCCCACTCCTATTCCATGGCTGTGCAAAGTTGCTGGATATTGGCTGGAACTGGATCATGCTGTTGTACACGTCGATCCAGAGCATCCCAAACATGCTCAATGGGTGACATGTCTGGTGAGTATGCAGGCCATGGAAGAACTGGGACATTTTCAGCTTCCAGAAATTGTGTACAGATCCTTGCGATATGGGGATGTGCATTATCATGCTGAAACATGAGGTGATGGCGGCGGATGAATTGCACGGCAATGGGCCTCAGGATCTCATCATGGTATCTCTGTGCATTCAAATTGCCATTGATAAAATGCAATTGTGTTCATTGTCCGTAGCTTATGCCTGCCATTACCATAACCCCACCGCCACCATGGGGCACTCTGTTCACAACGTTGACATGAGCAAACCACTCGCCGACATGACGCCATACACGTGGTCTACGGTTGTGAGGCCGGTTGGCCTTACTGACATTTCTGGGATCTTTTATTTCAGCTCATGAAGCATGGGACCAACACTTTACATGTTGTGTTTATATTTTTGTTCAGTGTATTTATCTCAGTCTCATTCTTATTTGCTTCATGGGATTAGCTCAACCTCCTATGTTTGTTTTAAAGGTGCGCTATGCAGAAATTGCTCCGCCATTTCCTGGTTGCTAAAATTCTTATAGGTCGCCTAATTTCAGTTTGTGACAAAACAAGAAAGTATAGTGTAGAGAATCATTGTACCATCTAAACCGCTGAGAAATATATTTTCCATAACCCAAAATATTGTATTTTCAGCTGTTTGAAGCTGGTGTACAAAACCAAAAGTAAAAGATGCAAAAAACGAACTTAAGAACGGGAAGCATAGAAATAGTTTGCATAAACAGCTCTACTGCTTCTTAGACTTGCTTTCAATGAGAAAGACAGATCTATAACTCACATTTCTATGTGAATTTGGTCGGGTTGCCCAAAAAGTTACATATTGCAGCTTCAATAATTTGTTTTTATGAGGTGCCTCAGCAACCAAATATTATCAATGGATAATAAAGGATAATGTGACTTGATATGGGCAGAGGAGCTAGCTATAACACTGAAGTATTTTTAGCAGGAGCATATTCTTTCTCCATCTCTGCTCTGCCTCCACTCTCCTCCTCCTCCCCTCCTCTCCACAAAGCGACATTCACTTCCTCCTCTGGTCACCTTCATCCGTCTGCTACCCAGTTCCTGCAAGCCTTGCGGCAGTCAGAGGGCGGAAATAGCTATCTTTCAGTCTTAATTGATTCTGGCTCGGTGGCGGTAAATGGAGCTCTTGCCCATCATACATGTCAGCATGGCACTAGCCTGTCTGTCTGTCTGTCTGTCTGTCTGTCTGTCTGTCTGTCTGTCTGTCTGTCTGTCTGTCTGTCTGTCTGTCTGTCTGTCTGTCTGTCTGTCTGTCTGTCTGTCTGTCTGTCTGTCTGTCTGTCTGTCTGTCTGTCTGTCTGTCTGTCTGTCTGTCTGTCTGTCTGTCTGTCTGTCTGTCTGTCTGTCTGTCTGTCTGTCTGTCTGTCTGTCTGTCTGTCTGTCTGTCTGTCTGTCTGTCTGTCTGTCTGTCTGTCTGTCTGTCTGTCTGTCTGTCTGTCTGTCTGTCTGTCTGTCTGAGTCTATGTCTGTCTGTCTGTCATGTTATGACAGTCATGTTATGTCTGTCTTTCTCTGTCTGTTTGACTCTGTGTATGTATGTCTGTTTGTCTGTTACAACAGTCTGTCTGTCTGTCTGTCTAGCTGGACATTTCAAGATCCAACTGTCCTTCCCTGCTTCATTACCTCCTCCTCTCCACCTCTCTCTCTCTCTCTCTCTCTCTCTCTCTCTCCACTCCCATTCATCACCCCCTCATTTGCATATGAACTCCGAGCCACTGTATTAAATGAAACATTGGCTCCATTGTTGTCATGAGAACAAAAATAGCAGTAACTTAATGCCTTCTCCTCTCTCAGCGTCACCTCTTTGCCCCTTACCCCCTGCCTGCCTGCCTACTTTGGGTTCGCCAGTCACATTCAGATGCTCTTGGGTATTAAAATATGATCTCCTATGTGGTCGCGTCTGAATGTCCAGACACACATCGCTCAGTAACTCGGCGTGACGGGTAGGCAGCAAGAGCTAATTTCAGGAAAAAAATTAAGCTATTTGACGTCATTTGAAGGGTTTGTTTTCTGCCGAATTACAAACAGGATTTTGTGTCACAATCAGACTTCCCCTAGCATCCCAATTCCTGAACGACCGTTGATATCTGTGCCATGGTCCCTAGTTCTTTTCATCTTCCTTTCCTAAAAACCTTTCTGGTTTTCTACCAGACGAGTACTCTGAAGAGCATGTGCTCACACGGTGTGCCAGGTTAGCTAGCCATGAGTGCTTTTGGGAAAGTGCAGCCTCGTTAAGTGGAGTCATCCATTGTTTCCCTCACTGCTTTTTGCCATTCATTCCCTCCGAATGTGAAGTTGTGATGATTCAAATGTAGACGCTTTCAGAGGAGAAGTAGATTGGGTTTTTAATGCCATGGGATGATGAAATCTGGGCCTTGTGTCTGTCTCATAGCAAATGGGAGGATCTCCTAATTCAAATGGTGTAAAGTTGAGATGCATATTCATAGCAAAGACCTTGATATAAACAAATGAACAGTGTGTACTGTATGTCATCAATACTCTTCGTGTCTAAGAACATATTGCAGGCTAGTTTCAATATCTATGACAACAAGGAAACCAAGGACAAATGCTATTTTTGCCTCCGTGTCTCTTAGCCTTGCTTTCTCTTTCCCAGAAGTAGTAATCCATTTTGGTTATGCAGTTAACATTCATCTTTAAGAGCCCTGCATAATCAAACGTCTCTTAGCTTATCTATCAAAGTGCCTCCATTTTGTCTCAGTTGGATGCAAAAATACAGTTTGTAGCATCATATCTTGTTTGTGTCTGTAAGAGCCACTACCTGCTATAAGGTAATCGGTGTTTGAGCTACCAGAATAATTCATTTGAGAATATGGTTGGTGTTGGTGACTGTTTTGTAGAACTTGAACCCTCTGAAAAGTAGGATGACATTCCCTGCATTAGTGGTGAGTTTTCCCACTGAGTCATGTGTCGCACCACCGCTGTGCTACTCATACCTCCCCGCACCTCTAACTGTCTCTTGCTCCCTCCATCCCTCCCTCCCTCCCCCTCTTTCCAATCTGCCACTGTCCCCTTGCCCCGTACCTTTGGATGTTTTTAATACCAAGAATCCATCACTGTCATTGGCTCTGCCCGCCTCCTCCAAGGACACCGCCGCTCCGGGATTCTGATCGGCTGATTGGCTCTCTCTCTCTCTGCCCCCTCCTCTTCCCACCTTCCGCTTGTTTCTACACAGTACACACCCTACTACTACGCCATATTACGCCCTACATTCTCAAGCCCTGAATTTCTGTATTCCCCTTAGAGTGTACTACTTTGGACCGGAGCCCTATGGACCTTGGTCAAAAGTAGTGCACTATAAAGGGATTCATGGGGTGCCATTTGGAACACTACTTGACCTTGAACGCGGGCTTCCGATCAGGCCTGATGAAAACCTGTCCTGTGTTACTGTGGTTTATGTTCTTTCATTATTACGGCTCTATTCGGTTACCCCCTCGGACCAGGTCCTCTGCCAGCAGAGCTAGTATAGTGTCGGTCACTGAGGCCACGGCCACAGCTATGCTGCCTTAAGGCCCTTCAATTGTCGAAGGAGTAGGATTAACAAGAAAGCAGAGAACATTAGATGCATACTGTATGCACTGATCGTTTGGTCAAAGAAGGCATACATATACTGTATGTTGATATATTTGCACCTCATTGATTGGAGCATTTCTATATTTTCACCGATAAATCTCTTGCATCACATCTAGCACTCACTTCCCATAGTCTCTCCAAGGGTCCTCCATGGCCTCAACGTTCCCATTCCCAACCTCAGAAGACCAACAACATCGAAAGAGGCCTTAAAAGGCCAGCACACAGAGTCCTGGCATCCGCGTTGGCCACTCGACATGGCAACCGGCCGTGTCAGCACTTCTCTCAATGCCATTTTGTTTGTTCTTCAAAGCGAAGGAAGAACAGAGCAAAACCTTCCTCCCTCCTTCACACTTTGCCTCAGTCTCCCACCCTCCCCTCCTCCTCCTCCTCCTCCTCCTCCTCCTCACCCTAAACTCTCTCTACCTGTGTCTGTGCAACTAAGCAGCAGCAGAGGAAGCAAACGCACAGAAGGATTTCGAAGCTCCATTGATGCCAATCAACAAATGTCGCAGCTAGCTATAGCTGTTTCACGGGTAATCCCAGTCCATGCACTTTAAAATGTTGTAGTGCCTGACTAAAGGGCCTAGCATTGTATAAATGATGGCTCTTGCGTTTGTCTCTCTTAATTACTTTTGAATGACAGGAGGCCAGTGCAGGAGGCTGCATGCACACACACACTGTGAGGCTGGAGAACACCACATTTACATTTACATTTGAGTAATTTAGCAGACGCTTCATTCTTTCTTTCCCTCCCCCTCTTCATTCTGTAGTTCCATCTTTTCCCTCTTTCTCTCTCTCCATTTCCATTTCCCTTTCTTTCTATGTCTGATGGTCTCTCTCTTTCTCTCTCATTCTGTGGACTTTTACATACTTCTCATAGTGCTGGAGGACACAGATGGCTTTTACCATAGGAGCAGATTAGGCAGTCAGAGCTTCGCCACAGACCCCATGTGCTCCCAGGCCTAGCTGTACTGTATGAATGATTTAGAGTGCACAGATAAGGCTGTGCGATCGCTGTGCTTTGGGAACAGTGTATCCACTATTCAACCTCCACACCCCCCGCCCCCCAGCCCGGCTCTTTTTCTTCCCAGCCTCGCACTCACTGACCTGGTCAACAGCTTCACTTACCTAGTCGGGACAAGACTCCAGTCGGTACAGGAGCAAGCCAGTGGAAAGAGGAGGGAGGAATTGGGAGGAGAATGGAGGAGAGAGGGGTTTATTGGATGGATGGAGGAGGAGGAAGGGCCAACCACTGCAGTCACTGCTGCAGTGCTGAACTCTCCCAGATTGCACCTGGTCAGGTCTGTGTGCGGGTGTTTGGGACTGTGCCCGGCTTTTTTTCTCCTCTCTCCCTGACGCTCTCATCCTTCCTCCGTCCTCTCCTTTATCCACGGATCATACCATAGCAGTCTGCCCTCCAGAAACATGCACACACACACAGACACACAGCCTGGTTTGCACCGATTAAATGTCAGCACCATACACATTGCATGGACATTGACCACCAAGGACAATCTAGCGGGCAAGTCTAGTGGGCAGTGCCAGCGTGTGGGAGTGGATCAACAGCCTGGGTACTAGCCAGTGATAGTATTGGCGGAGAGGGGTGTGTGGCTGGCGGGAATTGCCAACAACATGAATTACTGAATAGGTCAGCCATAACTGCTCTAACCTCTAGGTACTGTACGTTTGAGTCATTTTTTTAGTAGATGTTCCAGCGCAATTTATAGTGAACGCAAACAAGATGTCTTAGAGATGGGATAATAATAAAAAACCTAACATCCAGGGTGGCAAGTACGTGAATTCAACACTGCACCTGTGAAATCTTGTGTAAAAAATGTATACTATGCCTAGAACCGTTGAATCGGACAGTACCCCAAGATGAATGACGATCATCTGGTCCTGGCACATTGACCTATCTTGAGCGTCTGTATTAGAAGGAACACATGATACGAGTGGACAATTTGCACTAGGGGACATTATGGAGGGTTGCACCCGGAGAGAGTGAAAGGGGAGCCGACGGGGTTATCTTTCTTTTACCTCGACACGTTGCCTGACCCTTTTGTGCTTGTCGGCCAACCGCCTCGTGGTTCTGATTACATTAAACTTGAATGTACCCTCTGACAAACGGGCAAAAGGCTGAAGCCACTATCCTCTTTACAACCCCTCCCTCTTCTCTTAATCGCTCCTTCTCTCTCTCTCCTGCACTCTCTTCTTCCCTCTGCATATTTCTTCTTCAGGCCATCCTGGTCTCTGTCTTTGCCCCCGTTGCTCTCCTCCTATCCACTGTGTTCTTTCCTCCTCTCATCCTCCTCTCCTGCCATTCCTCCTCCAACCTCTTTGCTTGTTCACTCATTTTCTCAAATGTTTGTCATCATTCCAAATGCATTCCCTCTCATTCCTCTTTTACTCACTCTTATTTTACAACACTGTTGCCTAGCCCTAGTGAACAGTTTTACCACAGTATAGCACAGTGGGCTAATTTCCCTCAGACCAAAGCTATAATAAACACAGCAGATTCAACACAATTCAACACAGTGGCTAATGCTACATTTCTGTAGCGCGACACATTCATTTAGCACAGGGGTTGACGCTGCATCTCTATCTGAAGCCACATCCTTTCAGCACAGGGGATAATGCTAAACTTAAAGCTACGTTGTTGGAGTGCAGAAAGACTGCAGCCTAGAACTGCTCCACACAGCACAGCAGCACTCATTTATTCATGAAGCACAGTAGCAAAATGGAGGGAGCGGAGTGAGATGCACACTTGCACGCTATCTCAGCCTTCCAACCCTCCAATCAGCTGCCTCTTAGCCTCCATCTCTTCCTTCTTCTGATAGGCTGCATATCAATGCTCACAGCCTGGGGTCCTCGTCATCCTCACCCCATACACGTATACTGCATGTATGCTCAAATGCTCATACACTACATGACCACATCTCATTCCAAAATCATGGGTATTAATATGGAGTTTGTACCCCCTTTGTTGCAATAACAGCCTCCACTCCTCTGGGAAGGTATTCCACTAGATGTTGGAACATTGCTGCGGGGACTTACTTCAATTCAGCCACAAGAGCATTAGTGAGGTTGGGCACTGATGTTGGGCGATTAGGCCTGGCTCGCAGTCGGCGTTCCATATCATCCGAAAGGTGTTCGATGGGGTTGAGGTCAAGGCTCTGTGCAGGCCAGTCAAGTTCTTCCACACTGATCTCAACAAACCATTTCTATATGGACCTCGCTTTGTGCACGGGGGCATTGTCATGCTGAAACAGGAAAGGGCCTTCCCCAAACTGTTGCCACAAAGTTGGAAGCACAGAATCATCTAGAATGTCATTGTATGCTGTAGCGTTACAATTTCCCTTCACTAGAACTAAGGAGCATAGCCTGAACCATGAAAAACAGCCCCAGACCATTATTCCTGAACCACCAAACTTCACAGGGCACTATGCATTCGGGCAGGTAGCATTCTTCTGGCATCCGCCAAACCCATATTCGTCTGTCGGACTGCCAGATGGTGAAGCGTGATTCATCAATCCAGAGAACGCGTTTCCACTGCTCCAGAGTCCAATGGCGGCGAGCTTTACAACATTCCAGCCGACGCTTGGCATTGCGCATGGTGATCTTAGGCTTGTGTGTGGCTGCTTGGCTATGGAAACCCATTTCATGAAGCTCCCAAGGAACAGTTATTGTGCTGACGTTGCTTCCAGAGGCAGTTTGGAACTCGGTAGTAAATGTTGCAACCAAGGACAGAAGATTTTTACACGCTACATGCTTCAGCACTCGCCGGTCCCGTTCTGTGAGATTGTGTGTACTAACACTTCGTTGCTGAGCCATTGTTGCTCCTAGACGTTTCCACTTCACAATAACAGCACTTACGGTTGACCGGGGCAGCTCTAGAATGGCAGAAATTTGACAAACTGACTTGTTGGAAAGGTGGCATTTGTGATCGACCGCCTTGATCCGGTCTTATGTAGCAAAATTTGAAATTGTGTTTTTTACATTGGATAAAAGCAGAGACACAGAGCTACAAAATTGTATATCATACACTGCATTTGAGGAACAATAGGAAAGTAATTCTGCTTTGAAAGTTGATAAACTTGTAACCTCTGTTGAGAAAATGGCCCTTGAATGTTTTGGTACACTTACTGGAGAGCTCTTCTTTGACTACACCCATTCAGCATTGTTCACACCCTCTTATGCCAGCCCCACTCATCCTTTTAGGATACACATGTGAGGTCATGTGCTAAACAGTGAGCAGTGTAGTAAAGATTAAGACTAAAAGTGGTAAAAGTAGTAGCCTACAATAAGGAAACATTCCAGGTAAACAGAAAGTGTCCAGACACAAATATTTTATAAATATTAGATGACGCTTACCCAGACACACTTGTATAAATTGATGGGTCATGTGAAAGAAATGCTATAACCCCCAGCCACATCTTGCTAAGTGGATGGGTCTCTAAAGAAGGTGTAAACGGTACAGCGAAATGGTTATTTGCATAGTAGCAATATCAAAAATAGATAGTGTCAATATAAAGAAAATAATATACAGTATGTACAACAACGATATCAATAACAATATCAGTGATAGATGAGGTAGTTACAGTTGAAGTCGGAAGTTTACATACACCTTAGCCAAATACATTTAAACTTTTTCGAAATTCCTGACATTTAATCCTAGTAAAAAATCCCTGTCTTAGGTCAGTTAGGATCACCACTTTATTTTAAGAATGTGAAATGTCAGAATAATAGTAGAGAGATGATTTATTTCAGCTTTTGTTTCTTTCATCACATTCCCAGTGGGTCAGAAGTTTACATACACTCAATTAGTATTTGGTAGCATTGCCTTTAAATTGTTTAACTTGGGTCAAACGTTTCGGGTAGCCTTCCACAAGCTTCCCACAATAAGTTGGGTGAATTTTGGCCCATTCCTCCTGACAGAGCTGGTGTAACTGAGTCAGGTTTGTAGGCCTCCTTGCTTGCACATGCTTTTTCAGTTCTGCCCACAAATGTTCTATAGGATTGAGGTCAGGGCTTTGTGATGGCTACTCCAATACCTTGACTTTGTTGTCCTTGAGCCATTTTGCCACAACTTTGGAAGTATGCTTGGGGTCATTATCCATTTGGAAGACCCATTTGTGACCAAGCTTTAACTTCCTGACTGATGTCTTGAGATGTTGCTTCAATATATCCACATCATTTTCCTTCCTCATGATGCCATCTATGTTGTGAAGTGCACCAGTCCCACCTGCAGCAAAGCACCCCCACAGCATGATGCTGCCACCCCCGTGCTTCACAGTTGGGATGGTGTTCATCGGCTTGCAAGCAACCCCCTTTTTCCTCCAAACATAACGATGGTCATTATGGGCAAACAGTTCTTTTTTTGTTTCATCAGACCAGAGGACATTTCTCCAAAAAGTACGATCTTTGTCCCCAAGTGCAGTTGCAAACCGTAGTCTGGCTTTTTTATGGAGGTTTTGGAGCAGTGGCTTCTTCCTTGCTGAGTGGCC
The DNA here is from genome assembly GCF_964263955.1 of Coregonus lavaretus. Lineage (NCBI taxonomy): Eukaryota > Metazoa > Chordata > Actinopteri > Salmoniformes > Salmonidae > Coregonus > Coregonus lavaretus. The sequence goes on along the minus strand of NC_140018.1, from coordinate 38,753,766 downwards.
TTTCAGGTTATGTCGATATAGGACTCGTTTTACTGTGGATATAGATACTTTTGTAAATGTTTCCTCCAGCATCTTCACAAGGTCCTTTGCTGTTGTTCTGGGATTGATTTGCACTTTTCGCACCAAAGTATGTTAATCTCTAGGAGAACGCGTCTCCTTCCTGAGCGGTATGACGGTTGCGTGGTCCCATGGTGTTTATACTTGTATACTATTGTTTGTACAGATTAACGTGGTACCTTCAGGCATTTGGAAATTGCTCCCAAGGATGAACCAGACTTGTGGAGGTCTACACATTTTTTTTTGCCCATTATTCTTTTCAGAATACTTCAAACTCTGTCAATTGGTAGTTGATCATTGCTAGACAACCATTTTCAGGTCTTGCCATGGATTTTCAAGCAGATTTAAGTCAAAACTTTAACTCGGCCACTCAGGAACATTCACTGTCTTCTTGGTAAGCAACTCCAGAAATGTGAATTCATCTCCCAGTGTCTGGTGGAAAGCAGACTGAACCAGGTTTTCCTCTAGGATTTTGCCTGTGTTTAGCTCCATTCCGTTTCTTTTTTATGCTGGAAAACTCCCCTAATGATTACAAGCATACCCATAACATGATGCAGCCATCACTGTGCTTGAAAATATGGAGAGTGGTGCTCAGTAATGTATTGGATTTGCCCCAAATATAACCCTTTGTATTCAGGACAAAAAGTGAATTGCTTTGCCACATAATTTGCAGTATTACTTTAGTGCCTTATAGCAAACAGGATGCATGTTTTGGAATATTTTTATTCTGTACGCCTTCCTTCTTTTCACTCTGTCAATAAGGTTAGTATTGTGGAGTAACTACAATGTTGTTGATCCATCCTCAGTTTCCTCGTATCACAGACAACTCCGTAACTGTTTTAAAGTCACCATTGGCCTCATGGTGATATCCCTGAGTGGTTTCCTTCCTCTCCGGCAACTGAGTTAGGAAGGACGCCTGTATCTTTATAGTGACTGGGTGTATTGATACATCATCCAAAGTTTAATTCATAACTTCACCATGCTCAAATGGCTATTCAATTTCTGTTTTATTTATTTATTTTTACCCATTTACCAATAGATGCCCTTCTTTGCAAGGCATTGGAAAACCTCCCTCGTCTTTGTGGTGTAATCTGTGTTTGAAATTCACTGCTTGACCAAGGGACCTTACATATACTTGTATATGTGGGGTACAGAGATGAGGTAGTCATTACAAAATCATGTTAAACACTATTATTGTACACGGTGAGTCCATACAACTTATTATGTGACATGTTAAGCAAAGTTTTACTCCTGAACTTATTTAGGCTTTGTAACATATACGCTGGGAGTCAGGAAGCAGGTGCAGAAGGTGAGTTTAATGATGAACAAAACATGAGAAGCGTACAGAACGTGAGAGAAAACAATACTACCTAATGACTGATGTCAACTGAGGGCTAAATAAAGGGGGAGTAATCACGGAGTAAATGATGACCAGGTGTGCGTAATAATAGTTGCCAGGGCTGGTGGTTAGTAAATCGGCCAAGTCGAGCGCCGGAGGGAGCAGGATTAGGAATGACAGGCTTAATAACAATAACAAAGGGATTGAATACTTATTGACTCAAGACATTTCAGCTTTTCATTTTTAATTAATTTGTAACAATTCCAAAAAACAATTCCACTTTGACATGATGGGGTATTGTGTGTAGGCCAGTGACAACAAATCTCAATTTGAGCCATTTTAAATTCATGCTGTAACACAGGAAAATGTGGAAAAAGTAAAGGGTTGTGAAACTTTCTGAAGGCACTGTATGGATGATCACGTATGTTTGTGCTCACACCAGCACGTCATGCTGACAACTATAATGAGAGTAAGGAAAGATGCTTCATTTTAAAATGTGGACTTGTGGTTAGAGTACAACGCTGAGGGATAAGGTTAAGAAGGACATCTACCTTGGAGTAAAGGACAGAAATATGTATATGTATGGATAAGCACAGGCGTATTTGCAGGCTATGAGAGTTTTTTGTTGTGAACGTTTTCGCTTTTCTCTATTTGTAGGTGGTAGCCTGGTAGGTAACCTACTTTTGTTTTGTTGTGTTTTTCTAGCATGTATCCGATTCTTTGATTTTTGAGAGGGAGAGTTGGGCAGGCCTGAGGGACCCGGCATTGCCAGTCCTCTCCCGGCCTTGTTGCCGTGCGACCGGCTGCCTGTGGTCATGCCTGCATTCACCACGCTAACTGCCTGTCTTATTTGTCAATGGACGGGCCTGTTACGGTCCTCAGTTGTCACTACCATTCAAGGGCTCATAATTGCCGACCGAAAACCCTGGAGAAACACCTGGAGCTAATGTAGCTGCACCAATGCCTCGCTTTGTCTCACAGTTTTGCCACAAAGTACACTACCTCCTGTACCATCAAGACACAGATCTCTTAAAAGAGGCTTTACCACTCCTACAAAGATGAAGTGGGGTAAAGTTGCCCTGGATACTGATCTAAGGACATTTTTAAGTTTTCTCTTAAATGGTTATGGTTTGTATTTGGGATAGGGGAGGCTGATCCTAGATATGTGCATATAAGGGTAACTTCTACCCGAAGCTTCGACATCGAGGCTAACGACATTACTATTCCTAGCAGAGCTAGCTAGTTAGCTAACAGACTTAGTGCAGCGCTGCCGTCTTTGAGACATTTCGCCCTCATCACTGGCGTGGCACACACCCCCGCAGCCCGTGCAAGGCAGGGTGCCCCACGAGCAAGGCGCCCCCCCCACCCCCCAGATAGCATATGAACACATCATAAGCCATTAAATAAATGTTTAGAATTACAGGAAATTACCTCTAAAACAGCAACATTATCTTTCAGCCTCATGGCAAAATGTGTATAAAATATATATAAAACTGCAAATGTTTCTCTCTGCCCCATGGCAAAAATAAATGAATAAAATAAATACATTTGGTTGCTTGGACCTTGCGTGGGGGCCTCAGGAGGATATCAGGAGACAGAAGAAATATAAACTTCATACTCCCTCGCGGCTGTCAGGGCCTCGAAAGAGCATGTCAGCTGCCATCGTCTTTGCCCCCCCCTGCTGTGTAAGTCACTGTGACCGGTTTAACTGCGATGATCTTACGCCGCCGTCCAAGGAGACAAAGATTTAAGGAGAGGGTGATGTGACGACAGACAAAATGATGTAAACGTTTCAGTTGTCGAGCTGAAGTGGAGTTGTGGGGTGTGTGTGTATGTGTGTCTGTCTGTGTATCTATCTTCGGTGTGTTGTTGTAGCTATAGATGTGTGTATTGTAGTTGAGGAAGTCCCTGAAGAATTGTCAGGAATAATTAATAACACAGATGAAGTAGATAAATTCAATAATATACACTGATGGCCCAATTAAATTGAACAATTTTGATTAAAATGGGACCTACAGCATGTTCCTACAGACCATACTGCACACAATTATATTTCTACTACGACAATGCAATCGGTGCTCTCCCCTTGTCCACTCTGCTGTCTGCCCATGTCACTATACCTCAAGGCTTGCTTTTAATTGGATTGAAATACAGGCTTTTATGGAAGAAGCAAACTGGGTAAATTGATATCATGATTGATTATTGAGCTATTCACATAGCAGTAGACACAGTTCCCACCATGCTACTAGTCAGAATGGTACAAAATGGTAAACACATCATTATCAATATTTTATTTCTTACTCAGAACGTTTCATTTTGTTTCTTTCACCATTTTTTCCCCCTTGTAATGCAAGCCTCTGCATCTCAGCTCTGTACAGAATGGGCCTGACGTTGTCCTTTGTATTAGCCCTGGTCTTCTGTTAAACATAGCTAGCATTTTCCTGCATCTTCATTCACAAACATCCCACAGCATCACCCTTCTTCAATGTAAAGAAGTCACAGGAGTATCTTTATTGAGAGGAATGTGCATCGTCACTCACACAACAGTTTCATTGTCTATTACATCCAAATACCTCAAGCCTCTACACAAACAATAACCCAAATCAGGTCTCAAGCTGTAATAGCATTCTGGGTTGCATTATCTCACAAGATAATCTTTTATCAATTCAATGTGCTGTTGTTGTTGGTGATGGCCACCACTTAACATTAGCATTCCATGCGCTACAACCCAATTTTGTTTTCTTTTGACTGGATTTCTGCTCATTAGCATGGAGAACACAGCACGATTAAAAGCCAGCTCTCAAAATTGAGCGACTTTGACAACAAAGGGGAGCGAACGTGAAACTATGGTCTACTTACAGCTGTAGGAGAGGAGGAGGGGCAGCTTCAGTATTTATTCTCTCAACTTATCCATTACTGAGGCTACCCTTTACTGCCCAAGACAGACGGGGGTATCATTTGGTGTTAGACTTCCCTGACCTAATGGAGATTTGGTCGCTAGTTTGAATTCAGTATATCTTTATTGTTCCTGATGGGCAATTTGTGTGCAGCATGAAACATTTCATATTTTAATAAGGCTTGTCTTGTCATCTTGTTTTGGGCACATTCTTATGAGCTAGCTGAAATAACTAGCAATAGTTAGCAAAATGATCCATCTACCAACCACTGGTCGAACGAGGAACATGTGGGAGTATTTGACAGCACTTTAAGTTGACTGATAAACAACAGAATTGAACGTCAGCCATTTTGCCTTGATTTTTTTCATTGTCCTTCATGTTTTATTTAAATGATGTTGTATTGGGAATATTGACCTGTTTCTCCCTGTAATGGTCCAGTTGTCTGCCTAAAGGCTACACAGACACAGAGGCTGAAACCTCCCGTGGTTCTTCACAGATAATGTTTGGTTCCCTGGGGGACGGTTTTGGCAAGGTCGGAGTGACACCCGTCCTTGGAATGCTAGGCATGACGTGGCTGACGTTGAGTAGATCATTTAGTATTATCATTGTACGCTGATGATTCATGTTTTCTTTTAATCCACAACTTGAATCCCTCCACAGCCTCATAGAGGATCTAGATACATTTTCTAACCTCTCTGGATTACAACCAAATTATGATAAATGTACTATATTACATATTGGATCACTAAAAAATACAACTTTTAAATTACCGTGTAGTTTACCAATAAAATGGTCTGATGGTGATGTGGGTATACGTGGTATATACAGTGGGGAGAACAAGTATTTGATACACTGCCGATTTTGCAGGTTTTCCTACTTACAAAGCATGTAGAGGTCTGTAATTTTTTATTGCATGTCATAAGTATTTGATACATCAGAAAAGCAGAACTTAATATTTGGTACAGAAACCTTTGTTTGCAATTACAGAGCTCATACGTTTCCTGTAGGTCTTGACCAGGTTTGCACACACTGCAGCAGGGATTTTGGCCCACTCCTCCATACAGACCTTCTCCAGATCCTTCAGGTTTCGGGGCTGTCGCTGGGCAATATGGACTTTCAGCTCCCTCCAAAGATTTTCTATTGGGTTCAGGTCTGGAGACTGGCTAGGCCACTCCAGGACCTTGAGATGCTTCTTACGGAGCCACTCCTTAGTTGCCCTGGCTGTGTGTTTCGGGTCGTTGTCATGCTGGAAGACCCAGCCACGACCCATCTTCAATGATCTTACTGAGGGAAGGAGGTTGATGGCCAAGCTCTCGTGATACATGGCCCCATCCATCCTCCCCTCAATACGGTGCAGTCGTCCTGTCCCCTTTGCAGAAAAGCATCCCCAAAGAATGATGTTTCCACCTCCATGCTTCACGGTTGGGATGGTGTTCTTGGGGTTGTACTCATCCTTCTTCTTCCTCCAAACACGGCGAGTGGAGTTTAGACCAAAAAGCTCTATTTTTGTCTCATCAGACCACATGACCTTCTCCCATTCCTCCTCTGGATCATCCAGATGGTCATTGGCAAACTTCAGATGGGCCTGGACATGTGCTGGCTTGAGCAGGGGGACCTTGCGTGCGCTGCAGGATTTTAATCCATGATGGCGTAGTGTGTTACTAATGGTTTTCTTTGAGACTGTGGTCCCAGCTCTCTTCAGGTCATTGACCAGGTCCTGCCGTGTAGTTCTGGGCTGATCCCTCACCTTCCTCATGAACATTGATGCCCCATGAGGTGAGATCTTGCATAGAGCCCCAGACCGAGGGTTATTGACCGTCATCTTGAACTTCTTCCATTTTCTAATAATTGCACCAACAGTTGTTGCCTTCTCACCAAGCTGCTTGCCTATTGTCCTGTAGCCCATCCCAGCCTTGTGCAGGTCTAACATTTTATCCCTGATGTCCTTACTCAGCTCTCTGGTCTTGGCCATTGTGGAGAGGTTGGAGTCTGTTTGATTGAGTGTGTGGACAGGTGTCTTTTATACAGGTAACAAGTTCAAACAGGTGCAGTTAATACAGGTAATGAGTGGAGAACAGGAGGGCTTCTGAAAGAAAAACTAACAGGTCTGTGAGAGCCGGAATTCTTACTGGTTGGTAGGTGATCAAATACTTATGTCATGCAATAAAATGCAAATTGATTACTTAAAAATCATACAATGTGATTTTCTGGATTTTTGTTTTAGATTCCGTCTCTCACAGTTGAAGTGTACCTATGATAAAAATTACAGACCTCTACATGCTTTGTAAGTAGGAAAACCTGCAAAATCAGCAGTGTATCAAATATTTGTTCTCCCCACTGTATATCCCAAAAATAAATAAATGATCTCACTCCAATACATTTTAATAGAAAGTTTTGCAAAAATACATAACATCTTGCTACCATGGAAAGTAAATATCTGTCTATTTGTGGAAAAATCACCCTGATTAACTATTTTGTATTATCCCAGTTTACCTATTTGCTTATGGTCTTGCCTATGCCTAGCGAACAGTTTTTTAAAATTACAGTGGGGGAAAAAAGTATTTAGTCAGCCACCAATTGTGCAAGTTCTCCCACTTAAAAATATGAGAGAGGCCTGTAATTTTCATCATAAGTACACGTCAACTATGACAGACAAATTGAGATTTTTTTTCTCCAGAAAATCACATTGTGGGATTTTTAATGAATTTATTAGCAAATTATGGTGGAAAATAAGTATTTGGTCACCTACAAACAAGCAAGATTTCTGGCTCTCACAGACCTGTAACTTCTTCTTTAAGAGGCTCCTCTGTCCTCCACTCGTTACCTGTATTAATGGCACCTGTTTGAACTTGTTATCAGTATAAAAGACACCTGTCCACAACCTCAAACAGTCACACTCCAAACTCCACTATGGCCAAGACCAAAGAGCTGTCAAAGGACAGCAGAAACAAAATTGTAGACCTGCACCAGGCTGGGAAGACTGAATCTGCAATAGGTAAGCAGCTTGGTTTGAAGAAATCAACTGTGGGAGCAATTATTAGGAAATGGAAGACATACAGGACCACTGATAATCTCCCTCGATCTGGGGCTCCACGCAAGATCTCACCCCGTGGGGTCAAAATGATCACAAGAACGGTGAGCAAAAATCCCAGAACCACACGGGGGGACCTAGTGAATGACCTGCAGAGAGCTGGGACCAAAGTAACAAAGCCTACCATCAGTAACACACTACGCCGCCAGGGACTCAAATCCTGCAGTGCCAGACGTGTCCCCCTGCTTAAGCCAGTACATGTCCAGGCCCGTCTGAAGTTTGCTAGAGTGCATTTGGATGATCCAGAAGAGGATTGGGAGAATGTCATATGGTCAGATGAAACCAAAATAGAACTTTTTGGTAAAAACTCAACTCGTCGTGTTTGGAGGACAAAGAATGCTGAGTTGCATCCAAAGAACACCATACCTACTGTGAAGCATGGGGGTGGAAACATCATGCTTTGGGGCTGTTTTTCTGCAAAGGGACCAGGACGACTGATCCGTGTAAAGGAAAGAATGAATGGGCCATGTATCGTGAGATTTTGAGTGAAAACCTCCTTCCATCAGCAAGGGCATTGAAGATGAAACGTGGCTGGGTCTTTCAGCATGACAATGATCCCAAACACACCGCCCGGGCAACGAAGGAGTGGCTTCGTAAGAAGCATTTCAAGGTCCTGGAGTGGCCTAGCCAGTCTCCAGATCTCAACCCCATAGAAAATCTTTGGAGGGAGTTGAAAGTCTGTGTTGCACAGCGACAGCCCCAAAACGTCACTGCTCTAGAGGAGATCTGCATGGAGGAATGGGCCAAAATACCAGCAACAGTGTGTGAAAACCTTGTGAAGACTTACAGAAAACGTTTGACCTGTGTCATTGCCAACAAAGGGTATATAACAAAGTATTGAGAAACTTTTGTTATTGACCAAATACTTATTTTCCACCATAATTTGCAAATAAATTCATTAAAAATCCTACAATGTGATTTTCTGGAGAAAAAAATCTCATTTTGTCTGTCATAGTTGACGTGTACCTATGATGAAAATTACAGGCCTCTCTCATCTTTTTAAGTGGGAGAACTTGCACAATTGGTGGCTGACTAAATACTTTTTTCCCCCACTGTACATATATGGACAAGCAATGACAGAGCGGCATGGACTAAGATACAGTACAATATTATAGAATACTGCTACTCGTTGTTTATTATCTATGCATAGTCACTTTACCCCTACCTACATGTTCATATTACCTCAATTACCTCGACCAACCTGTACCCCCGCACATTGACTCAGTACCGGTACCCTCTGTATATGGCCTCGTTATTGTTATTTTATTGTTGCTCTTTTATTTTTTACTTTAGTTTATTTAGTAAATATTTTTCCTAACTCTTATTTTTCTTAAAACTGCATTGTTGGTTAAGGGCTTGTAAGTAAGCATTTCATGGTAAGGTCTTCACTTGTTGTATTCGGCGCATGTGACAAATAAAATGTGATTTGATTTCTGATTTGATTTAATTTAATCATTATGCTTAATTCTATGTACAAAATATATATGTTTATTGTTCTGCATATCTCTTGAGCTGTCTGTATCCTCCTGACCAGTGGTGTTGTAAAAAAATATATATATATATATATGCTTCTTGCTTCTCTGCTAAAATCTGGGTAAAAGATTGAAAGGAATGTGAGCCTTATTCAGTGCATTTAGTAATTGCTTGCTTTTCTAAAGTCTACCATCCTTGCCAGCAGGTATGCCAGCTAAGAACGTTAGGCAATCTCTAACTTAGCAAGAACGAGTGCATTTTGATTTCACTGGTAGAATTGGGAAGTTTCGACTTCCCTGTGTATTCGTCTGCTCATAGTGAACCACAAAGTCCAGCATTCATAGTGAATGCCGATGCCGCCCTGCTAGGTAGATGATGTGCCCACAAACTTGGCTGATGGCATTTTTTACATTGAACGACCAACACACAGTAATCTCAGAACTTCTCTAGGCATTTTTTTTGGAAAATGTTTGTTTTTCACTAATGTTTGTCATAACGACCGTGTGGTGTTTGCTCTGGGCATTACTGACTCAAATGAACGAGATGAGTCGAAAGATTAGTTGTTTTGACTAAACGAGTCAAAAAGATTTGAGTCATTAAAAAGAGCCAAACTTCCCATCACTATTAAAAACACCAATATTCAGATTGAAGAACCACTTTGAGTGTTTCAGAGTACTTCCATTCTGTTCTAAAACAGATTCTGTGGATCAAAACACTTAGATTGGGTTTACATTCAAACACCAGATCTCAGCTTAGGTGCACTACTTTTCATGTTTTCAGTACACAATGATGGCATTTCGAGTCTTTCTATTTCACAGTGCAGGCTGAAAGGTGTGTGAGGAGGGGAGGACTAGGACAAGAATTCAGCCCTGGCATTTTATCCACACCAGCCTCCCGCAGCATCTTCTCTGTTGTCACTCTGTGCTTCTTCTTGTTCTCTGTCTGTCTGTCTGTCTACCTGTCTGTCTGCCCTTCTGCTTAAGCCATATACATTATAAAAGCCAAGCTAACAATTTAGGCTATATTGCAAATTAGTTCCCCTGAATCAACACCTACACCATTACAGGGCTCCAGACTAACATTTTCCTCTGGTGTCACTGGTGCCATTCACTTTTACAGTTGGTGGCACCAGCCCATGATTTGGTCAGACTCAAATCATGATTTATCATCTTATTAACTCATTCATAGTGCTTTATTAAGAAGTATAATAAATAGACTACTGAGGTACAGTGGGGAAAAAAGTATTTAGTCAGCCAACAATTGTGCAAGTTCTCCCACTTAAAAAGATGAGAGAGGCCTGTAATTTTCATCATAGTATATGGGTATATAACAAAGTATTGAGAAACTTTTGTTATTGACCAAATACTTATTTTCCACTATAATTTGCAAATAAATTCATTAAAAATCCTACAATGTGATTTTCTGGAAAAAAAAATCTCATTTTGTCTGTCATAGTTGACGTGCAACTATGACAGAGATTTTTTTTCTCCAGAAAATCACATTGTAGGATTTTTAATGAATTTATTTGCAAATTATAGTGGAAAATAAGTATTTGGTCAATAACAAAAGTTTCTCAATACTTTGTTATATACCCTTTGTTGGCAATGACACAGGTCAAACGTTTTCTGTAAGTCTTCACAAGGTTTTCACACACTGTTGCTGGTATTTTGGCCCATTCCTCCATGCAGATCTCCTCTAGAGCAGTGATGTTTTGGGGCTTTCAACTCCCTCCAAAGATTTTCTATGGGGTTGAGATCTGGAGACTGGCTAGGCCACTCCAGGACCTTGAAATGCTTCTTACGAAGCCACTCCTTTGTTGCCCGGGCGGTGTGTTTGGGATCATTGTCATGCTGAAAGACCCAGCCACGTTTCATCTTCAATGCCCTTGCTGATGGAAGGAGGTTTTCACTCAAAATCTCACGATACATGGCCCATTCATTCTTTCCTTTACACGGATCAGTCGTCCTGGTCCCTTTGCAGAAAAACAGCCCCAAAGCATGATGTTTCCACCCCCATGCTTCACAGTAGGTATGGTGTTCTTTGGATGCAACTCAGCATTATTTGTCCTCCAAACACGAAGAGTTGAGTTTTTACCAAAAAGTTCTATTTTGGTTTCATCTGACCATATGACATTCTCCCAATCCTCTTCTGGATCATCCAAATGCACTCTAGCAAACTTCAGACGGGCCTGGACATGTACTGGCTTAAGCAGGGGGACACGTCTGGCACTGCAGGATTTGAGTCCCTGGCGGCGTAGTGTGTTACTGATGGTAGGCTTTGTTACTTTGGTCCCAGCTCTCTGCAGGTCATTCACTAGGTCCCCCCGTGTGGTTCTGGGATTTTTGCTCACCGTTCTTGTGATCATTTTGACCCCACGGGGTGAGATCTTGCGTGGAGCCCCAGATCGAGGTAGATTATCAGTGGTCTTGTATGTCTTCCATTTCCTAATAATTGCTCCCACAGTTGATTTCTTCAAACCAAGCTGCTTACCTATTGCAGATTCAGTCTTCCCAGCCTGGTGCAGGTCTACAATTTTGTTTATGGTGTCCTTTGACAGCTCTTTGGTCTTGGCCATAGTGGAGTTTGGAGTGTGACTGTTTGAGGTTGTGGACAGGTGTCTTTTATCCTGATAACAAGTTCAAACAGGTGCCATTAATACAGGTAACGAGTGGAGGACAGAGGAGCCTCTTAAATAATAAGTTACAGGTCTGTGAGAGCCAGAAATCTTGCTTGTTTGTAGGTGACCAAATAGTTATTTTCCACCATAATTAGCAAATAAATTCATAAAAAATCCTACAATGTGATTTTCCGGATATTTTTTTCTCAATTTGTCTGTCATAGTTGACGTGTACCTATGATGAAAATTACAGGCCTCTCTCATCTTTTTAAGTGGGAGAACATGCACAATTGGTGGCTGACTAAATACTTTTTTTCCCCACTGTATTCAAGAAATAAGTTGTTTAATCTAACACATTTAAGCAGAAATGCATGATTCAAGATATTTTGATGTGCAACCTAATCCAGTGATTGTCATGAATTTATGGTTGACAATTAGACTATAGTTTCAATATTTTACTGTCAAAATAGGACTGAATTTTCTGAAATTTTTGGTTAAATAGAGATTAATTACATATCGTTATGTGCACTAACTAATATCATAGGCTAATTCATGTGGGGTTCAACACCTAAGGAAGTGGAAATTCAAAACACATGAACTAGAATGCTAACTCTAAATACCCACTGCTAGTAGCCACACATTTATCCAACAGTACATTTAATGTTGTAAAAAAACTTTGCAGTTGCAGGCCTATTAGCCTAAGCCCTCGCAATGGCCGGTGTGCATTTTGCATACATGCCGCTCCATATCTCAAAGCCATATCAAATATCTTGGTTGTACGATAGTTGCTATTGAGCTGAAAATGGAGAGTTGAGAAAAATATACTTACAGAAATCTGAGACCCTCCTTTCTTCGACAGGGACATGGGGACATAGGTTCCAAAGCAGTGTTTTTCCTGCAATTGCATTTTGAAATGTTCAATGATCAGAATGCATTTAGCTCTTGAGCGCATGGGAGAGAGAAGAGTGGCTTGCTCATAACAGCAGCAGGCCCCAGCGAGGGCACAGGCACAGGGGCAGGGCAGACACCTTCATTAGAGGAATCATGAGTATAATGAATGCACTTTACTGTTTCACCAAATCATGGTTTTAGCCGCCCCAATGTTCCCTCTAAATCAATGTTCCCTCTAAGCTACGCGCAAAATAAATATCAGCGTGCGCAGAGAAGCACGAGATTGAACTTCACCCAACTTTCTAGAGTTTTTCCCGTTAGTTAACACTATTAACGTTTCCCTTTACTGTGGGAATTGTGATCGAATCAATGCAATATTAGCCACTTTCAATGCAACATACCGAAACAAAACAAACAATGCAAGACTTAGTATGCAAAACTAGATTTTGTTGTAGGCAGAACGCTTCGGAGTAGGATTCTATTGCATTGACAGGCACAACTCAGGCCCATACTCTACACAGACTGGGTGCACCATAACCAATCAGAGCTGCAGTAGGCCTATATGCAAATAGACCATTGCCATATATGGATCTGTGCCATTCACTTTGAACTGGACTGTTTTTACAGCATGAGTGGTTATGAGTAGAAGCGCTTGTTTTGCGATCGAAGCGAGAGCTACATGTAGCTACGTGTGCACATTTGTACATTTGTTCATATCCTTTGCTAGTTAGTGAGTTATTAGCTCAGTTATAGGTTATTTGTAGTCAGCAATGGGGGAGTGATTGCTTCCTACAAGAGCATAAAACATGTACATTTCTAGACATCTTTGAAAAGTGAGTCAGGTAAAGAGGTTGTTTTGTCTTAAAGGAGCAGTGTTGTTTTTTGAGACAGGCTTGAATAAGCTAAGTAGCCAATAGGCAGAGGGTAGTATAATTCGTCTGATTCTCTGTAATAATGGTATGGGAATAATGACACATTTTATTTTGTTAAGTGGTTTCTTGCATCAAACAACACAACAACATTTTCAGTCATCTCATTGTCTGAAGGACAAGTGGATAAACAGGTTAATGTCAAGCCTTGCATGTTTTTTTTCTCCCAAAGTCTCATGGAATGGAGGCCTACATTGAACACCACACAGTGGCTGCTACTGTAGGCTGAACGATAGAACAACTATTTCCATGTTAAAATGTTATGGGATGCATTTTCGCCATTGTTTTTGATGGTAGGCCATTCTGGTAGGCCTACATTATGATCAAATAGCCACAGTAGCCTACTTGACCACTTTTAAAACTAACTTAAAGCGGGTACAGCCTCAGTGTTCACAGTAAACGTGTGCCAGAAGTTGCACAGAATTTTCACAATGCTCAAGTTTGCGCTCAGCAAACCTGAAATTTGCTCAGTGATGACATTTTTTTGAGGGGACATTGGTCACAATTTAGAATGTGCTCTTTCTACGTTTATAGGCACCCTTTCCATTTTTTTTTTACAATCAATGATCTTGGCTGTCTAACTGATGACAGAGTCGGAGCAGGTGTCTTTGCTGATGCCACATTTGACTTTGAATTTGAGTTTGCGTGACCTCAGCCTATCAGAAAAACGTTACAGCCTTATTCTAAAATGGATTAAATAAAAAATGTCCTCATCAATCTACACACAATACGCCATAATGACAAAGCGAAAACAGCTTTTTAGAAAACTTATTTACATAAGTATTCAGAACCTTTGCAAGAATACTCTAAATTGAGCTCAGGTGCATCCAGTTTCCATTGACCATCCTTGAGCTGTTTCTACAACTTGATTGGAGTCTACCTGTGGTAAATTCAATTGATTGAACATGATTTGGAAAGGCACACACCTGCCTATATATCGTCCCACAGTTGACAGTGCATGTCAGAGCAAAAACCAAGCCATGAGGTCGAAATAATTATCCATAGAGCTCAAGACAGGATTGTGTCAAGGCACAGATCTGGGGAAGTGTTAGGTTGGGTGGTGGACTCAGGTGCAGAGACGGACACACGGACCAAGAGAGTAAAAATTAGGATGTAGTTTATTCAACGTGTATTGGCAGAGAGAAGTAGTCAGGGTGGAATAGCTTCAGGCTGGGGTAGGAGCTGAGTGGGGTGGAGAGCCAGTAGTCCTGAGAGCTGGATAACGAGGATATCAGGCAACAGAGGAGCAGGTAGCGGCGTGGGAATGGCAGGCAGGCAGGCAGGCAAGCAGGCAGCAGGAACAGACGAGATCTGGTCGAAGGAGAGACAGGTTACAAAACGTGGCAGGAACAACAATAATACTGAGAGAGTACAACTACACTGAGAGTGCTGTACGGGCCAAGTTACCACTGGAAGTGTAGGAACGAACTGGCGCTGGAGAGGTGTCCAGCCCGGGTAGATATCTGCTGCTTGATTGGTGCCAATGAGCTGCAGCTTGATGTAACTGCTGTGGTGATAGAATGGCCACGCCCGCTGACCTAGAACCTCTGACTGCACAGCAGGGGGAGACAGACACAAACAACACACACAGGGGAGAAAAGGGAAAGGAACACCAACAGGAACAGGACCAACAGAGCTGGACCGTAACAGTACCCCCCCCTCAACGGGCGCCACCCGGCGACCCACCCGGCTTGTCAGGATGGTCCCTATGGAAGTCATTCACTAGCTGAGGATCCAGAATAAAACGTCTGGGAATCCAGGACCTCTCCTCGGGACCGTATCCCTCCCAGTCCACCAGGTACTGAAGCCCTCTACCACGCCTTCGGACGTCCAGCAGTCTCCGAACCGTGTAGGCTGGATGGTCGTCAATAATGCGCGGTGGCGGAGGGGGATCCACCGGCGGACACAAAGGACTGGAGGAGACTATCTTCAGCTGGGACACGTGAAATGTAGGATGGACTCTCATGGCCTGGGGAAGCTTCAACCGAACAGCCGAAGGGTTGATGATGGATTCGACCTCAAAAGGACCCAAATATCGGGGCGACAGTTTACGGGAGTCAGTGCGCAGGGGAATGTTGCTGGAGGAGAGCCAGACACGCTGACCAGGCTGGAACTGTGGAGCGACTACCCTGTGCCTGTCCGCCACCCTCTTATTCCTCTCTTCTGTCCGTAGAAGGGCCTCACGGGTGTCCACCCACACCTTGCGGCAGCGACGAAGGTTATCCTGAACTGACGGGACGGTTAACTCCTTTTCCTGAGACGGGAACAATGGCGGTTGGTACCCCAAAGCCGCCTCAAAGGGTGAAAGGCCGGTGGCAGATGAGGTGAGGGAATTGTGGGCATATTCAACCCACGGGAGGTGTTTGGCCCAGGTGGACGGGTTCTGGGATGTCACACAGCGTAGAGCAGCCTCCAGGTCCTGATTGGTCCTCTCAGTCTGGCCATTGGACTGGGGATGGAACCCTGATGAGAGACTGACAGAGGCACCCAGAGCAGAACAAAACTCCTTCCATACCCGAGAAATGAACTGTGGACCTCTATCGGACACTATGTCCACAGGTATTCCATGGGGACGGAATACATGTAGGACAAAGAGGTCGGCCGTCTCACTGGCAGACGGTAATTTTGGTAATGCAACAAAATGGGCAGATTTAGAGAATCTGTCCACGATGGTGAGTATGGTGTCATTACCCTCAGACATAGGAAGTCCAGTGACGAAGTCCAAGGCCACGTGAGACCAAGGACGACTCGGGACTGGGAGAGGCCGCAGCAGGCCCGAAGGAGCCCGGTGGGAAGCCTTATTTTGGGCACAGATGGAGCAGGCCGCCACGTACTCCCGGACGTCAGTCTCGACGGATGGCCACCAAAAGTGCCTCTTCAGTAGCGACAGTGTACGGTTCATACCAGGGTGGCAGGAGAAGCGCGAGGTGTGGATCCAGTTGAGCACTTGCGGCCGCACTGCTGCGGGAACATAGAGAAGGTCGGGGGGGCCATCGGTCGGTCCAGGTTCCGACTCTTGTGCCGATCGGACGAGGGACTCGATTTCCCAGTGAACCGCCGCCACCAAACAGGAAGCGGGCAGAACAGGTTCAGGATTGCTGGAGTCTTCATTGTCTGTAAACTCAGCCAGGTCCAAGTACTCCTCAGGGACTGAAGAGAGGTCTGGGGTTTTGACAGGGGAAGCAGGGGAACCTACCGAGGGCGGAATAGCCGACCCAAGGCAAGCAGAATGGCAGTGAGTGCTCCAACTGTGTATCTTGTGGTTTTGCCAGTCAATATGGGGGTTGTGAAGGCTAAGCCAAGGGAAACCGAGGATAAGGGGGGAGGCCGAGGAGGAGACTACTTTAAACTGGATGGTTTCTTTGTGATTGCCGGACAGCATGAGAGAAACGGGGACAGTTTGGTGGGTGATGTTGGCAAACTGACGGCCGTTTATAGCGGTTACTGTTATAGGCTTAGGCAGGGGCTTAACAGGGATCTCAGCCTGAGTGACCAGGTTAACGTCAACAAAATTATCCTCAGCACCAGAGTCAATGAGAGCAGCTAATGGGAGAGACAGATTCCTGAACTGGACTGTAGCTGGGATAACTAGACGGGGTGCTGTGGGCATTGAGTCAGGTGTAGCATTCGCAAGTACGCCCACTTTTACCCGCGAGCTTTGTCTTTTAGGACGAACCGGACAGTTAATCAGGAAATGAGTGCGGTCCCCACAGTACATGCACTCACCAACCCGCATGCGCCGTTCCTTTTCGGCAGGGGACAGACGAGCACGGCCCAGCTGCATGGGCTCGTCTAGTTCCATGGAGGGATCCGCTGAGGTGTGTGGGCGGTGTCCGAGTGGTGATGTTGCTCGGGTTGCAGAAAGCGAGGGAGCCCCGCCTGCGGTGTGGACCCGACCGCCCCTCTCCTGTCTCCTCTCCCGTAGCCTGTTGTCTATTCGTGTAGCAAGGGAAACGAGAACATGAAGGTTAGCAGGCTCTTCACGAACAGCTAGTTCATTCTTAATCGTGTCACTTAACCCGTGAACAAACGCTCCCTGAAGAGCTTCGTCATTCCACTTGGAATCGGCTGCCAAGGTCCAAAAATCAATGGCGTACTCAGCCACGCTACCCGTGCCCTGTCGTAGCTTCAATAGTCTCTTAGTGGCGGTTCCGGCATAGTCCGGGTGATCAAACACAACTTTCAATTGAGAGGAAAAATCGTCAAACGACAGACTGGTAAACTGCTGAGTAGAACAAGCCGCTTCTGCCCACATCAAAGCTTTGCCCCTCATTAACCCCAGTGCGTAATGTACCTTTGAGGATTCCGTGGAGAAAGACAGGGGCTTCTGTTGGAACACCAAGCGGCACTGAAGCAGGAAACCACGGCATTTGTTCAGATCCCCGGTGAAAGGTTCGGGTGGGGTTGTAGGGGGTTCCCGAAGGGCAGGAGCGGAAGCCGAGTCTGGAGCCACTGTAGGAGGAACAGGCGGAGGAGAAGCAGAGGGAGACAGGGTAGTGAGTGTTACCAGGTTAACTACCTGAGAGGTGAGATGAGATACTTGATCCAACAACTGCTGGTTGTTATCCAATAGAATCCGGATGAGTTGGTCGTGTTGTCCCAATAGTACTCCTTGTGAATGGAGGGCGTGTTGTACGCCATCACCCGTTGTTTCATGTGGCATCTCTGCTGAGTCCATGTGGGGCCAGTTCGTTCTGTTAGGTTGGGTGGTGGACTCAGGTGCAGAGACGGACACACGGACCAAGAGAGTAAAAATTAGGATGTAGTTTATTCAACGTGTATTGGCAGAGAGAAGTAGTCAGGGTGGAATAGCTTCAGGCTGGGGTAGGAGCTGAGTGGGGTGGAGAGCCAGTAGTCCTGAGAGCTGGATAACGAGGATATCAGGCAACAGAGGAGCAGGTAGCGGCGTGGGAATGGCAGGCAGGCAGGCAGGCAAGCAGGCAGCAGGAACAGACGAGATCTGGTCGAAGGAGAGACAGGTTACAAAACGTGGCAGGAACAACAATAATACTGAGAGAGTACAACTACACTGAGAGTGCTGTACGGGCCAAGTTACCACTGGAAGTGTAGGAACGAACTGGCGCTGGAGAGGTGTCCAGCCCGGGTAGATATCTGCTGCTTGATTGGTGCCAATGAGCTGCAGCTTGATGTAACTGCTGTGGTGATAGAATGGCCACGCCCGCTGACCTAGAACCTCTGACTGCACAGCAGGGGGAGACAGACACAAACAACACACACAGGGGAGAAAAGGGAAAGGAACACCAACAGGAACAGGACCAACAGAGCTGGACCGTAACAGGAAGGGTACCAAAACATTTCTGCAGCATTGAAGGTCCCCAAGAACATACTGGCCTCCTTCGTTCTTAAATGGAAGAAGTTTGGAACCACCAAGACTCTTCCTAGAGCTGGCCGCCCTGCCAAACTGAGCAATCTGGGGAGAAGGGCCTTGGTCAGGGAGGTGACCAAGAACCCGATGGTCACTCTGACAGAGCTCCAGAGTTCCTCTGTGGAGATGGGAGAACCTTGCAGAAGAACAACCATCTCTGCAGCACTCCACCAATCAGGCCTTTATGGTAGAGTGTCCAGACGGAAGCCACTCCTCAGTAAAAAGCACATGACAGCCCGCTTGGAGTTTGCCAAAAGGCACCTAGGACTCTCAGACCATGAGAAACAAGATTCTCTGGTCTGATGAAACCAAGATTGAACTCTTTTGCCTGAATGCCAAACGACACGTCTGTAGGAAACCTGGCACCATCCCTACATGAAGCATGGTGGTGGCAGCATCATGCTGTGGAGATGTTTTTCAGGAGCAGGGACTGGGAGACTAGTTAGGAATGAGGGAAAGATGAACAAAGCAAAGTACAGAGAGATCCTTGATGAAATTCTGCTCCAGAGCGCTCAGGACCTCAGACTGGGGAGAAGGTTCACCTTCTAACAGGACAACGACCCTAAGCACACAGCCAAGACAACTCAGGAGTGATTTCAGGACAAGTCTCTTAATGTCCTTGAGTGGCCCAGCCAGAGCCCGGACTTGAACCCGATCTAACATCTCTGGAGAGACCTGAAAATAGCTGTGCAGCGACGCTCCCCATCCAACCTGACAGAGCTTGAGAAAATCTGCAGAGAAGAATGGGAGAAACTCCCCAAATACAGGTGTGCCAAGCTTGTAGCGTCCTACCCAAGAAGACTCAAGGCTGTAATCATGCCAATGGTGCTTCAACAATGTACTGAGTAGAGTGTCAGAATACTTATATAAATTTGATTTTTAAGTATTATTTTTTTTTATACATTTGCAAAGATTTCTAAAAACCTGTTTTTGCATTGTCATTATGGGGTATTGTGTGTAGATTGATGAGGGGAAAAAACGATTTAATCCATGTTAGAGTAAGGCTGTAACGTAACAAAATGTGGAAAAAGTCAAAGGGTCTGGATACTTTCCGAATGCACTGAATGTGAAGACAAATAAATTGTTTATTTTCTCTTCTGTAGGCTACACTCATTACGTTTTAGCTTCAAGACGAAAGCAGAGTTGCTATAACATCATGTCTTCAAGTAAGGTTAGCCTATAAAAAATGTATGATTAACTCTCTCATATGAATATAAAAGTACAGTAGGCCTACCTTACAACATTACAATAAACTAGCTTCATTTTTAACAATATCTTGCAAATCAGTACATGTGGTAAAAGCAAATTGAAAACGTGGGTGAATAAAATGTAAGTGAATTCACTGCGATGAGCTGTTTTATATGGAAGCTCATACCCACCACCAAAATAAATAAATAAAATGCCTCATGATTTGTCAACGTACACAATTTGTTTGTGCTTCAGACTGATCAACTGTAGCCTACTGATAACAGCTACAGCTGCAGGTAGCCTAGAGAAGTCTATGCGCTCTGATCCCATCTGGGCCAGGGGAAACATAACGTCATGTTTTTATAACCTAAGCTACTGTATGTATTTCTAGCCTAAAATAGGCCCATTTGTTTGTATTCTGAGAAAATGTGAATGTGATCAGATTTGGTTTATATTCACACTTCAGTGGCTAGGCTAGCTAGGCCTTTTTAATCCAAAATTATTGATTGGATTTAATCAATCAACACAATAGTGATGACATACTGTATGAGTATCTTTTTAATCACAGATGAAAAGGCCTACACTATGCAACCCTGCATACAACGAGCTCAGCCCTTTTAGTTTTTCTCCAATTGTAGTTATTGTCTCTTTGTCTGTGTAAAGGGTTTTCATGTTTTCATCCTCCATAGGGCCAGGAGTTATAAAAATGATCTGCTCTCATCATACATAGCCTATACGAAACCGTTTTTTTACAGCTGATTTATTACTATGTCATACGCTACATCTAGGGTCCGGAGTTGGTTAAGGTAGCTTACTAACAGATCAGGAAAAACTCTGGTCCCCAGGAAATCAATTTCCCCTCCACAACTCTAGGACCTGTGGTGCCACCTCTGAAATCACCACATAATGTCACAAATGAAATAGCATATCGTATTTGTATGATTTACATCAAGGGTATTCAACTCTTACCCTACGAGGTCTGGAGCCTGCTGGTTTTCTGTTCTATCTGATAATTAATTGCACCGACCTGGTGCCCAAGGTCTAAATCAGTCCCTGATTAGAGGGGAACAATAAAGAAATGCAGTGGAACTAGCTTCGAGGTCTAGAGTTGAGTTCGAGGGATCTACATTTTACATGCTTTTGGTAGTGGAGATGGGCTTCCATAGTTTTACATGGCTCAGTGCCTCCAGAAGCTACTGAGACAATCTCAGAATGTAACAGGCTGTTACTGCAATTTCAGGTAAAACCTCAGTAAAACAAGTCTCAAATATTAGGATGTCTATACTTTTCAGCTGTTTCAAAAACATTGCTCTGCTATTACCATTTATACTGTAGAAGTGTTGGCTCAATGAGAGGGGGCAATTGTCAGGCGAGTGTTGTTCGTAGCGGTCGAAACATAGCAAGTAATCGACTTTACATTTGAGTAATATGTGTAGCCGACTGTATTTTTACGAAAAGTGTAGTAAGTGTGAAGAGGCTCTAAGTCTACTCACTATCCACCTCCTTAGGTGGGCTCATATTCCCCCAGTGTCTCTATTGTTGTCACACCTCAGTGATGACGGCAGCTAAAGCCATCCCGGTCGAGAAGGATATTTGATCTCCCAGTGAAATAATGACATTGAGAGTCTGAGAGTGAGTGGGTTATCTCTTCTTTGTGACTGTGACCCACATGGCTCTCTTTTCTCTCCTATGGCCTTTGACCATTCCTGCCATAGCTTCCCCATTCAAATGATTTACTTCCTGTCCCACGGGAGACATTTTAACTGTATTTTTTCCTATAATTAGTGTCTAGCTGAGAGAATTATATGATTGGTGAGTGTTCTTTACTGATGGGCTTAGACATACACAGCTCACAGCTACGGTTCTTGTCCATCCATTTTACTGCAAGTGAGATTGATGAATAATTTACATATATGAGAATATTCTGCAATCCACACACTGCAATCTATGCTCCCCATGTGGTTTATCAACACAATGATTTAGGTAAAAAAAAAGAAACTATTTTGAGTCAGTAGTGGACTGAAGATGGAGGGGTTCAGCTCTTTGTTCATTAAGGTGACCCCCTCAGAGTGGTCACCATGGAGGCATGACAGCCCATTAATTTGTTGTGCTGTTGCCATGGCAACCTAGGGTCCTAGGTCTTGGTCAGTTTCACACACACACACACACACATACACACACACAACACACACACACACACACACACACACACACACACTAAATGAGAGGTGTGCCAGACAATGGAGTCCGGGGACTAAAACTGTCACTTTTTTCACACACTCTCACACACACACACACACACACACACACACACACACACACACACACACACACACACACACACACACACACACACACACACACACACAACATGACTCAATTAACAAACCACCCCCACATTCATTAGTAAGTGTAGCAGGGCGGAGAATGGTCCCAACTGTTACATGAGGTCATTGACATGCTTGGACTGTGTCACGACAGTGTGTTTTCTCAATGGTCCTCTATATGTGTCACAGTAGGGATCAGCCTGTATTTTTAAAAGGATCCACTCACTCACACTGGCTCATCTCTGGTCACCTTGATCCATGGCATGTCAAAACGGAGGTGAGGGTAAAGTGGTTGTGCTGCTGTCTGAAGACCAGGTACACACACACACACACACACACACACACACACACACACACACACACACACACACACACACACACACACACACACACATACACACACACACACACACACACACCGCTCGCTCACACAATCACTCACTTTTCCTTATCTGCTTACTCAAATCAAGGCCCTAATGGGCTGCCCCCCACAGTGCAAAAGTAAGCCTGTCCACACACGCATGCTCACACACACACAAGCACACTCAATTCCGCTACACGTAACATTTATACACACAACCACTCAAACAAATACTGCATGTATACTTTGACACATAAACCTACACATGCAAACACATACACATACAAATGCACTCACATGCAAAAATAAAATGTGTGTGTCACATGAATCTGTACTGTACAGGCCAGACTATAATCCCTAAGCCTCTTTAGGAGTGTGTGTGTGTGTGTGTTAGCACTAATGTGTGTTCAATGGGCATGTTCTCTAAGTAAGGTGACATTGCAAGAAGCTTCCAAGACCTGCTGGGACAAATATTGGAAACTAATGGCGAAGTTCTAAGTAATTCCTTAATAGAGTACAACGTAGCATACCATAGCATAGCATAGAGAAATTAAGGTGTATTGTTTCTTCATGACCGCCAATGTGTAGTAAACTTCCTATCTAGAGTACATTTTAGACTGTATGTCAAAGAATAGAATATATACTTTTTGACAAGTTCCATGCTTAGTCCTCTCCTGTACTCCCTGTTCACCCATGACTGTGTGGCCGCGCACGAGTCCAACACATCATTGAGTTTGCCGACAACAAGAAGATGGTAGGCCTGATCGCCGACGACAATGAGACAGTCTATAGGGAGGTCTGAGACCTGGCAGTGTGGTGCCAGAACAACAACCTCTCCCTCAACGTCAGCAAGAAAAAGGAGCTGATCGCGGACTACAGGAAATGGAGGGCCGAACACGGCCCCATTCACATCGACAAGGCTGTAGTGGAGCGGGTCGAGCGCTTCAAGTTCCTTGGTGTCAACATCACTAAGGATCTATCATGGTCCATACACCAACACAGTCGTGTAGAGGGCACGACAACGCCTCTTTCCCCTCAGGAGGCTGAAAATATTTGGCATAGGCCCTCAGATACTCAAAAAGTTCTACAGCTGCACCATTGAGAGCATCTTGACTGGCTGCATCAACACTTGGTATGGCAAATGCTTGGTATCCGACCGCAAGGCGCTACAGAGGGTAGTGCGTACAGCCCAATACATCACTGGGGCCGAGCTCCCTGCCATCCAGGACCTCTATACCAGGCTGTGTCAGAGGAAGGCCCTCAAAATTGTCAGACTCCAGCCACCCAAGTGATAGACTGTTCTCTCTGCTCCCGCACGGCAAGCGGTACAGATGCAACAAGTCTGGAACCAACAGGAACCTAAACAGCTTCTACCCCCAAGCCATAAGACTGCTAAATAGTTAGTGCGGGTAGCTATTTGGTTAGCTACCTCTGTATATAACCAAGTTATTGTTACTCATTGTGTATTTATTCTAGGTTTTATTATTACGTGTTTTACTTTTTTATTATTTCTCGATTTTCTCTCTGCATTGCTGGGAAGGGCCCGTAAGTAAGCATTTCACTGTTAGTCTACACCTATTGTTTACGAAGCTTGTGACTAATACAATTTGATTTGATACCCACGGGACTTTGGGATGAAAATAATGTTTTTTCCCTCCGATTATTTGGTCGTCTTTCTGCTTTGTATGCGGTTGCCTACCTATTGTATTAAAAGCGCTTCTTTGTCGCATTATTCACACACTCTCAGCTGATTTATGTTCAGTAGCCTACCTCTCCTCTCCTAGTTGGGCATGCGAGATGAAGTGCGCCTACAGTATATGTGTGGTCTCAATCAAATAGAGTAGGCTGCCTATGAATGGATGGAAAATCACGTGACAGTTATCTTTCCAAGGAAATTAACCTAATATGATTAAGCTATAGTTTACTACAGTGTCTGTAAATAAATATTGATCATGGAAAGAAGTGAGGGCGCTCAACCAACGTGAGTCGAGGTGCAATACATTTTTTTTGTTTGTGAGGCTTTGTCTTCGGGTATATGAGGCTTATGTGGCTATAGTGGAGTAACCCTCCGCAGTAAACCTTGGGCTAACCAATAGCTTCTAGCTATATAAAGGTTTGTTTGTGTGTATAGAAGGCCGAACCTCAGTTCAGCCTTGGGCCAACCTTATTCCTTCCTCTTCCCCTGGGTAATCACCAGGGTGAATCCTGTTGACTTCCTGGAAACGGCTTAGTGACGCCACTCATTAGGGACTATTTCACCACAGTGCTCTTGCGTGGAATTCCTGAAATAGCAGGTCCTCTATGGGTGAATGGTTGGTGGTTGGGGGTTTGTGGTTGCGGGTGAAGCTACAGTAGGATCAACAGCCGTAATAATCGTTGCCGCGGTTATGTGCGGAGGGAGAGATTAAATGTGCACGCTCGTGTCGACTGCTCTTACAGCAGACTGGTCGTTACCGCACCGGCCCAATCCCTTACATAATCAGCTTTTCCTTTTCTCCTCTCCTCTCATCTGCTTGTGTGGGTTCATTTCAAGCTCTCTCTCTCTGTCTGTCTGTGTGTCAGTCTGCATTCCCTGTGAAAGCAGAGCCAGACTCTATATTTTTGCTTCTGTTTTAGCACTGCTTCGTCCTAGTCAGGTTTTCATTGTAAAGAGAATGTAAAAGAGAAGTGAAACCACAAGCCTATAGGATCTGTGGATAAAATAGCTGTACGTAACACATCAAAGGAGAGTGTGTGTGTGTGTGTGTGTGTGTGTGTGTGTGTGTGTGTGTGTGTGTGTGTGTGTGTGTGTGTGTGGACGTGTTTAACTATACTTGTGGGGACCAGAAGTCCCCATGCCATGTATTGCTTGTCTACATTCTTTGAAACCGATCTTGTATCTTCACAAGAGGAATAAGAAGAAAATACAAGACAAAGACAAGACAGCGAGCAAGGCCAAGGGGCTGACATTTTGTAATGCAAGGCAAGTAAATGTCTTGTATCAGCGAACACTCAGACAGTAGCAGCTATAACAGCTTTGTACTCCATCCTTACTTGAGAAACAAGTGTTACACTCAAAATCTTTCACGTAGGTAATGCAATGATAAGAATAGGAGATTTTCGCAAAACATCAAGCTACTTATGCTTATCTGAAGGATTCAGCCCTGTGTCCCTTTCTCTCTCTCTCTCTCTCTCTCTCTCTCTCTCTCTCTCTCTCTCTCTCTCTCTCTCTCTCTCTCTCTCTCTCTCTCTCTCTCTCTCTCTCTCTCTCTCTCTCTCTCTCTCTCTCTCTCTCTTTTGTTGTTGTCTTCTCACCAAGCTGCTTGCCTATTGTCCTGTAGCCCATCCCAGCCTTGTGCAGGTCTACAATTGTATCCCTGATGTCCTTACACAGCTCTCTGGTCTTGGCCATTGTGGAGAGGTTGGAGTCTGTTTGATTGAGTGTGTGGACAGGTGTCTTTTATATAGGTAACGAGTTCAAACAGGTGCAGTTAATACAGGTAATGAGTGGAGAACAGGAGGGCTTCTTAAAGAAAAACTAACAGGTCTGTGGGAGCCGGAATTCTTACTGGTTGGTAGGTGATCAAATACTTATGTCCTGATTCTACCTGGATATTGTTGGAGAGGCTTCCATTAAAGAACACCCTCAGTGTTCTGTTAGACAGATAACTCTTTATCCACAATATAGCAGGGGGTGTAAACCATAACACATAGGTTTTTCCAGCAACAGACTATGATCGATAATGTCGAAAGCCGCACTGAAGTCTAACAAAACAGCCCCCTCAATCTTTTTATCATCAATTTCTCTCAGCCAATCATCAGTCATTTATGTAGGTGCTGGGCTTGTTGAATGTCCTTCCTTTTAAGCGTGCTGAAAGTCTGTTGTCAATTTGTTTACTGTGAAATAGCATTTTATCTGGTGAAACAGCATTTTTTCCAAAAGTTTACTAAGGATTGTTAACAGGCTGATTGGTCGGCTATTTGAGCCATTTAAGGGGGCTTTACTATTCTTAGGTAGGGGAATAACTATTGCTTCCCTCCAAGCCTGAGGGCACACACTTTCTAGTAGGCTTAAATTGAAGATATGGCAAATAGGAGTGGCAATATAGTCCGCTATTATCCTCAGTCATTTTCCATCCAAATTCTCAGACGCCGGTGGCTTATCATTGTTGATCGGCAATAATATTTTTTTCACCTCTTCCACACTTACTTTACAGAATTCAAAATTACAATGCTTGTCTTTCATCATTTGGTCAGATATACTTGGATGTGTAGTGTCAGCGTTTGTTGCTGGCATGTCATGCCTAAATTTGCTAATCTTACCAATGAAAAAAGAATGAAAGTAGTTGGCAATATCAGTGGGTTTTGTGATGAATGAGCCATCAGATTCAATGAATGATGGAGCGGAGTTTGCCTTTCTGCCCAAAATGTCATTTAAGGTGCTCCAAAGCTTTTTACTATCATTCTTTATGTCATTTATCTTTGTTTCATAGTGTAGTTTCTTCTTCTTTTTATTCAGTTTAGTCACATGGTTTCTCAATTTGCAGTACGTTTGCCAATCGGTTGTACAGCCAGACCTATTTGCCAACTCTTTTGCCTCATCGCTCTCAACCATACAATTTTTCAATTCCTCATCAATCCATGGGGATTTAACAGTTTTTACAGTCATTTTCTTAATGGGTGCATGCTTATTAGTAACTGGGATAAGCAATTTCATAAATGTGTCAAGTGCAGTGTCTGGTTGCTCATCATTACACACCACAGACCAAAAAATATTATTCACATCAACAACATAGGAATCACTACAGAACTTATGTATGACCTCTTATACACAATATTAGGCCCAGCCTTTGGAACTTTGTTTTCCTAGATATGGCTACTATATTATGATCACTACATCCGATAGATTTGGATACTGCTTTCAAACAAATTTCTGCAGTATTAGTAAAGATATGATCAATACACGTTGATGATTTAGTTCCTGTACTGTTTGTAACTACCCTGGTAGGTTGATTACCTGAATCAGGTTGCAGTTTGACGCTTTCTCTTGAGTGGGCAGCCTGATGAAAACCAGTCAATATTTAAATCACCCAGAAAGTATACCTCTCTATTGATATCACATACTGTATATTATCAAGCATTTCACACATGTTATTTTACATTTTACATTTTAGTAGACGCTCTTATCCAGAGCGACTTAAGTTAGTGAGTGCATACATTTTTTTTTCATACTGGCCCCCCGTGGGAATCGAACCCACAACCCTGGCGTTGATCCAGATACTGACTGTTAGCACTTGGTGGTCTATAGCAGCTTCCCATCAGAATGGCCATTAGGTGAGGCAGGTGAACCTGTAACCATATTACTTCAACAGTATTTAACATGAGATCCTCTCTAAGCTTTACAAGTATGTGGTTCTGAATATAGACCGCAACACCGCCCCATTGGCATTTCTGTATTTTCTGTAAATGTTATAACCTTGTATTGCTACCACTGTATCATCAAAGGTATTATCTAAGTGAGTTTCAGAAATTGTCAGAATATGAATGTCATCTGTTACTAGCAAATTATTGATTTCATGAACCTTGTTTCGTAAGCTACATATGTTAACGTGGGCTATTTTTAACACTTTTCTGGGATGCTTGATTATTTTTCTTGCTTTACTGGGAAGCTTAGCAGAGGTAGACATACTCAGGTTATTTTTATTAGTGCAGGGTGAGCTGCACACAGTGGACTTCCTACTAGGGCACACCACCTCAGTGCTAACAGTACTCTGATTCCTAGGCATATGATTACTGCATACAATAGCTGTTGGATCAGCAGAGGCATTCCGGGCAGTAAGAGGGACATAAATTAGGCTTTTTACATTGTGTCTTCCAACGCCCCTAGGATAATGTACATTTGCTGAATCATTATGACAACTCAGTGACACAACGGTAGGGATTAAATGAGCTGGACTTGGGTCATTGATAAGTCATCGTCTCAACGCAGCCTTATAACGCAGTGAAAGGATCCAGGAAACCAAATTATTTGGGTGGATTCCATCCTCCTTATAATACCAGCTTTGTTTCCAGAAGGTATCAATTTGTCAATAAATGTTACACCCACAGAGCTGCAATAATCTCGTAGCCAGTTATGGAGGGCTAAAAGTCTGCTGAACCGTTCAATGCCACGATTTAAGGAGGGCAGAGGGCCAGATATTATGGGGCATTTGTTGGTATCAAGTAGAGACCCAATCCATCTTCAGCTGTTCTGAGCTGCCCTTCATAATGTAATTTGACCCCACATGAACCATGACAGTATCAGCCTCCGGTGACTGACTCACAGCCTCGGGAAGCAACCTGGTGATATCCTGAACTTTTGCCCCAGGAAAACACAATAGGATTGCAGGTTCACTTGGCACATCTAAAGCCTTTTATTTTGGGTTGTTGTTATAGGCCACCAAGTGCTAACAGTCAGTATCTAAATAATATGTGTGAAATGCTTGATAGTGTATGTGATGTAAACAGAGAGGTCTTTCTTGGGGACCTGAATATTGACTGGTTTTCCTAAAGCTGTCCGCTCAAGAGAAAGCTTCTCACTGTAACCAGTGCCTGTTAATCTGGTTCAGGTTATTCATTAACCTACCAGGGTGTTTACAAACACTACAGGAACAAGATCATCCACATGTATCAATCACATTTTTACTAATACTGTAGAACTTTGTTCTAATGCTGTGTCCGTACCCATTGGATGCAGTGATCACAATATGGTGGCTATATCTAGGAAAGCCAAAGTTCCAACAGCTGGGCCTAAAATAGTGTATAAGAGATCATACAAAATATTTAGCTGTGACTCTTATGTAGATGATGGTAAAAATAGTTGTTGGTCTGATGTGATTAATAAGGAGCATCCATACACTGCACTTGTTGAATTTATGAAATTGCTTCTTCCAATTATTGATAAACATGCACCTGTTAAGAAACTGACTGGTAGAACTGTTAAGGCTACATGGATTGATGAGGAATTGAAAAACTGTATGGTTGAAAGAGACGGGGCAAAAGGAGTGGCTAATAATTCTGGCTGCACATCTGACTGGCTGACTTACTGCAAATTGAAAAATGATGTGACTCAACAAAAAGAAGAATAAACTGTATTATGAAGCCAAGATCAATGATATAAAATCGTTGGAGTACGTTAAATGAAATTATGGGCAGAAAGACAAATTCAACTCCATCTTTCATTGAATCAGATGGCTTATTCATCACAAAACCATTTGATGTTGCCAATTATTTTAATGATTACTTCATTGGCAAAGGGGGCAAAAGTAGGCAGGAAATGCCAACAACGAACAGTGAGCCATCGTACTCATGCATAAAAAAAAGACAAAAAGAAAAGAAAAGCATTGCAAGTTTGAATTTTGTAAAGTGTGGGAGAGGTGGAAAAATAATTGCTATCGATCAATAATGACAAACCTCCTGGCTTTGACAACTTAGATGGAAAGCTACTGAGGATGGAAGCTGACTCTATAGCCACTCCTATCTGTCATATCTTTAATCTGAGCCTAGTTGAAAGTCTTTGTCCTCAGGCCTGGATGTAAGCCAAAGTCATTCCGCTACCCAAGAATGGTAAAGCAGCCTTTACTGGTTCTAACTGCAGACCTATCAGCTTGCTGCCAACTCTTAGCAAACTGCTAAAAAATATTGTGTTTGACCAAATACAATGCTACTTCTCTGGAAACAAATTAACAACAGACTTTCAGCATTCTTATAGAGAGGGGCACTCAACATGTACCCCAATGACACAAATGACTGATGATTGGTTGAAAGAAATTGATAATAATAAGATTGTGGGAGATGTACTGTTATATTTCAGTGCAGCCTCTGATATTATTGACCATAACCTGTTGTTGAGAAAACATACAGTACCAGTCAGAAGTTTGGACACACCTACTCATTCCAGGGTTTTCTACAGAATAATAGTGAAGACATCAAAACTATGAAATAACACATATGGAATCATGTAGTACAAAAACAGTGTTAAAATAATTTTAGATTCTTCAAAGTAGCCACCCTTTGCGTTGATGACAGCTTTGCACACTCTTGGCAGTCTCTCAACCAGCTATCCCATCTGGAAAAGAGGAACACCTATGTAAGAATGGTGTTCATTGACTATAGCTCAGCATTCAACACCATAGTACCCTCCAAGCTCATCATTAAGCTCGAGGCCCTGGGTCTGAACCCCGCCCTGTGCAACTGGGTCCTGGACTTCCTGACGGACCGCCCGCAGGTGGTGAAGGTAGGAAACAACATCTCCACTTCACTGATCCTCAACACTGGGGCCCCACAAGGGTGCGTGCTCAGCCCCCTCCTGTACTCCCTGTTCACCCATGACTGCGTGGCCAAGCATGCCTCCAACTCAATCATCAAGTTTACACAACAGTAGTAGGCTTGATTACCAACAATGACAAGCAATCCTACAGGGAGGAGGTGAGGGCTCTGGGAGTGTGGTGCCAGTAAAATAACCTCTCACTCAACGTCAACAAAACAAAGGAGATGATCGTGGACTTCAGGAAACAGCAGAGCTTGCACCCCCCTATCCACATCGACGGGACCGCAGTGGAGGTGGAAAGTTTCAAGTTCCTTGGCATACACATCACTGACAAACTGAAATGGTCCACCCACGCAGACAGTGTGGTGAAGAAGGCGCAACAGAGCCTCTTCAACCTCAGGAGGCTGAAGAAATTTGGCTTGGCACCTAAAACCCTCACAAGCTTTTACAGATGCACAATTGAGAGCATCCTGTCGGGTTGTATCACCGCCTGGTACGGCAACTGCACCGCCCACAACCGCAGAGCTCTCCAGAGAGTTGTGCGGCTGCCGAAAGCATTACCGGGGGCAAACTACCCGCCCTCCAGGACACCTACAGCACCCGATGTCACAGGAAGGCCAAAAAGATAATCAAGGACATCAACCACCCGAGCCACTGCCTGTTCACCCCACTATCATCCAGAAGGCGAGGTCAGTACAGGTGCATCAAAGCTGGGACAGAGAGAATGAAAAACGTGCTTCTATCTCAAGGCCATCAGACTGTTAAATAGCCATCACTAGCACATTAGAGGCTGCTGCTGCCTATTGAAATCACTGGCCACTTTAAGAAATGGAACACTAGTCACTTTAATAATGTTTACATATCTTGCACTACTCATCTCATATGTATATCCTGTATTCTATAATATTATTCTGTATCTTAGTCCATGCCGCTCTGTCATTGCTTGTCCATATATGTATATATTCTTAAATTCCATTCCTTACTATTTTTGTGTGTATTGGGTATATGTTGTGAAATTGTTAGATATTACTTGTTAGATATTACTGTACTGTCGGAGCTAGAAGCACAAGCATTTCGCTACACCCGCAATAACATCTGCTAAACACGTGTATGTGACAAATAAAATGTGATTTGATTTCTCCAAATATTGAAAGTGCGTGTGGGCAAAGGAGAGAAACAAAATGGTGCAGTTTGAGGCCATGTGGCGGAGAGTGAATCGGGCGCTGGTGTGAGCAGGTGGGTCTGGGCACGTGTGATGTAGTTGTCGTTTGTATGTGTATGTTTTGTATTGTCTAGAAATATAAAATAAAATCTTACAAAAAAAATAAATAAGGAAAAATGACAAGCTTGCAACACACATCTGATTATTCATTATGAATAGGATTTATTTGATTTATTTAGTTTACATTCTTCATTGTAACTACAATATCACAAATAATTGAACACAAACAACATGAGCAGATTAACTTGGTCAAAACATTTCTTTATTAAAGACTATCAGAAATAATGTTGGTACTTATTTATTTTGATCCAAAGCCACGAAGGAGTGAGTCACTCAGCTTTATGCTGACAAATATAGCTTTATGCTGTGAAATAGCCGACTAAATAGGCCAAGCCTTAACGAATATATTAAAATGCCTAAATAAACTAAATAAATGAAGTAGCTCAGGCCTTTTTCCCCTCCCTATCCTCGCTGGACTCTCTTTTCATTCAGTTTCTTTTTAACATCAGCAAAGAGGGACTCCGTGTTTCAGAAACTCCCTTTACAGTGGGGAAAAAAAGTATTTAGTCAGCCACCAATTGTGCAAGTTCTCCCACTTAAAAAGATGAGAGAGGCCTGTAATTTTCATCATAGGTACACGTCAACTATGACAGACAAATTCAGAAAAGAAAATCCAGAAAATCACATTGTAGGATTTTTTATGAATTTATTTGCAAATTATGGTGGAGAATAAGTATTTGGTCACCTACAAACAAGCAAGATTTCTGGCTCTCACAGACCTGTAACTTCTTCTTTAAGAGGCTCCTCTGTCCTCCACTCGTTACCTGTATTAATGGCACCTGTTTGAACCTGTTATCAGTATAAAAGACACCTGTCCACAACCTCAAACAGTCACACTCCAAACTCCACTATGGCCAAGACCAAAGAGCTGTCAAAGGACACCATAAACAAAATTGTAGACCTGAACCAGGCTGGGAAGACCGAATCTGCAATAGGTAAGCAGCTTGGTTTGAAGAAATCAACTGTGGGAGCAATTATTAGGAAATGGAAGACATACAAGACCACTGATAATCTCCCTCGATCTGGGGCTCCACGCAAGATCTCACCCTGTGGGGTCAAAATGATCACAAGAACGGTGAGCAAAAATCCCAGAACCACACGGGGGGACCTAGTGAATGACCTGCAGAGAGCTGGGACCAAAGTAACAAAGCCTACCACCAGTAACACACTACGCCGCCAGGGACTCAAATCCTGCACTGCCAGACGTGTCCCCCTGCTTGTCCAGGCCCATCTGAAGTTTGCTAGAGTGCATTTGGATGATCCAGAAGAGGATTGGGAGAATGTCATATGGTCAGATGAAACCAAAATATAACTTTTTGGTAAAAACTCAACTCGTCGTGTTTGGTGGACAAAGAATGCTGAGTTGCATCCAAAGAACACCATACCTACTGTGAAGCATGGGGGTGGAAACATCATGCTTTGGGGCTGTTTTTCTGCAAAGGGACCAGGACGACTGATCCGTGTAAAGGAAAGAATGAATGGGGCCATGTATCGTGAGATTTTGAGTGAAAACCTCCTTCCATCAGCATTGGGCATTGAAGATGAAACGTGGCTGGGTCTTTCAGCATGACAATGATCCCAAACACACCGCCCGGGCAACGAAGGAGTGGCTTCGTAAGAAGCATTTCAAGGTCCTGGAGTGGCCTAGCCAGTCTCCAGATCTCAACCCCATAGAAAATCTTTGGAGGGAGTTGAAAGTCTGTGTTGCCCAGCGACAGCCCCAAAACATCACTGCTCTAGAGGAGATCTGCATGGAGGAATGGGCCAAAATACCAGCAACAGTGTGTGAAAACCTTGTGAAGACTTACAGAAAACGTTTGACCTGTGTCATTGTCAACAAAGGGTATATAACAAAGTATTGAGAAACTTTTGTTATTGACCAAATACTTATTTTCCACCATAATTTGCAAATAAATTCATTACAAATCCTACAATGTGATTTGCTGGAATTTTTTTTCTCATTTTGTCTGTCATAGTTGACGTGTACCTATGATGAAAATTACAGGCCTCTCTCATCTTTTTAAGTGGGAGAACTTGCACAATTGGTGGTTGACTAAATACGTTTTTTTCCCCACTGTATATAGAGGGGCTTTCACTCTTTCACACAGTGGTAAATAAAGCCAGTTTGTTATTTATAATTATTTATTTCTGTTTTTAGATGGAGAGAAACCAAAAGCCCACCGTGCCTGTTTTTCGAAAATCGTCAGGCCACATGTCAAGTGTAATAGCGCAATTGTATTTACCCAAGTTCTCTCTCAACTCCGGGACCACCCGCCAGCTAATTGTTTGTTGTTGCCTGATGCAGGACTCTAGTGCCAGAGAAGAGAGACTCTCGGACTGAAACATTCACACCTCCATTAATTTATGAAAGATAGTCAATTTGTGCCACAGTTTAGACTACCGATAGATCAGCGTTCTAACTCCCCCTTGTGATAGTGTGGTGCAATGACAGAATTATGCAATTTACCACAATCTGCCACCATTTACCACAAACGGTCGCGGCATAAGCTCGAAACCTTTATTTGAGGATCCACTGTAACAAAATGTGAAAAAAGGGAAGGGGTCTGAATACTTTCCGAATGCACTGTATAGGGCTATATAACATTCTAGAACAGCATGATCTATTTTGGATGCAATTTAAATGGAGTTGATGGAGAGAGAGAAACACTGCGAGAGAGTGCTTGTGTGTGCACTGATTCAAAGAAACGATTTTCGAATGATTGGCTGTAAAAATTGTAATCTTTACAATTAAAAAACAGTTACCATGATGAGATGATACAGTACGTCTACATGCATTGTGAACTGTGCTCCATACTGATATGGGCTGTCTGTCTCCACCCTGAGCGTTGATTCAACATGCAGAGGCCGTAGAGAAGCCAGATTTAGACATCTCATATACAGTGCATTCGGAAAGTATTCAGACCCCTTGACTTTTTTCACATTTTGTTACTTTACAGCCTTATTCTAAAATTGATTAAATAAAATATTTTCCTCATCAATCTACACACAATACCCCGTAATGACAAAGCGAAAACAGGTTTTTAGAAAGTTTTGCAAATTTATAAAAAATAACAAACAGAAATACCTAATTTACATAAGTATTCAGACCCTTTGCTATGAGACTCGAAATTGAGCTCAGGTGCATCCTGTTTCCATTGATCATACTTGAGATGTTTCTACAACTTGATTGGAGTCCATCTGTGGTAAATTCAATTGATTGGACATGATTTGGAAAGGCACACACCTGTCTATATAAGGTCCCACAGTTGACAGTGCATGTCAGAGTAGAAAACAAGCCATGAGGTCAAAGGAATTGTCCGTAGAGCTCCGAGACAGGATTGTGTCGAGGCACAGATCTGGGGAAGGGTACCAAAACATTTCTGCAGCATTGAAGGTCCCCAAGAACACAGTGGCCTCCATCATTC
Source organism: Coregonus lavaretus (assembly GCF_964263955.1). Classification (NCBI taxonomy): domain Eukaryota; kingdom Metazoa; phylum Chordata; class Actinopteri; order Salmoniformes; family Salmonidae; genus Coregonus; species Coregonus lavaretus. The sequence continues at coordinate 38,718,216 of NC_140018.1, read as the reverse complement.
TTAAATGGAAGAAGTTTGGAACCACAAAGACTCTTCCTAGAGCAGGCCCCCCTGCCAAACTGAGCAATCGGGGGAGAAGGGCCTTGGTCAGGGTGGTGACCAAGAACCCGATGGTCAGTCTGACAGAGCTCCAGAGTTCCTCTGTGGAGATGGGAGAATCTTCCAGAAGGACAACCATCTCTGCAGCACTCCACCAATCAGGCCTTTATGGTAGAGTAGCCAGACGGAAGCCACTCCTCAGTAAAAGGCACAAGACAGCCCACTTGGTCTCTGGTCTGACGAAAGCAAGATTGAAATGGCAGGTTCTACCCAAGCTTCCAGATCTTCCAAATAAACCTGTTGCACAAATTGGACCATGAGGAACTAGTGTTTTGGATCAACAACCACAAACTGAGGAGAACAAACTGTTTGCTTGCAGACAGAGGCACAAACGTTGACAGTTGATTTTGGCTGTATTGCTGAGACCTTAGAATGGGATTTGCTATCTTAAATGCCACAGTTAGAGTAATGTAAGAAAGAGGAAAGAAGACGTAGTACTGAAACCAGTGAAAATGTAGAGTCACAAAACATATATTTACTTTTATACCGTTACATTCTTTGTTGCATTTATTTGTGTAATTATTCTAACTGGAAATATTTTATGTACCTTTTTTTATTTGTGTAATTACTTTGCTATGTATTGTTAACATTCTTCCTGTTGTTGCTGTCTGAAACTTTATATAGGAATATGTTTTATGGACTGTGATGTGTACACAGTGCAAGAGCAGTAACACAACTGCTATAGCCTTTTCCCAATCTTCTGGGCCAGTGCTTTGGGGAAAGCCCACACCTTTTCTACTTTGAAAGTTGTGTAAAGGTTATAGTAGTACACTTTGTTACTTATTTCATCCAAATAAGGAAACTACAAGTTAATTTACAATTAAGTCATACAATCCATTGAGCATTGATGTTTCCAAATCTTGATTATTTATTGAAGTCAAGTAAAGGAGAAAAGCGAGAGATTCAAAAATGTCCTTTACGAACAGGTAACTACAGTGGCTTGCGAAAGTGTTCACCACCCTTGGCATTTTTCCTATTTTGTTGCCTTACAACCTGGAATTAAAATGGATTTTTGGGGGATTTGTATAATTTCATTTACACAACATGCCTCCCACTTTGAAGATGCAAAATATATATTTTTTGGTGAAACAAACAAGAAATAAGACAAAAAAACAGAAAACTTGAGTGTGCATAACTATTCACCCCCCAAAGTCAATACTTTGTAGAGCCACCTTTTGCAGCAATTACAGCTGCAAGTGTCCTGGGGTATGTCTCTATAAGCTTGGCACATCTAGCCACTGGGATTTTTGCCCATTCTTCAAGTTGGATGGTTTCCACTGGTGTACAGCAATCTTTAAGTCATATCACAGATTCTCAGTTGGATTGAGGTCTGGGCTTTGAGAAGGCCTTTCTAAGACATTTAAATGTTTCCCCTTAAACCACTCAAGTGTTGCTTTAGCAGTAGGCTTAGGATCATTGTCCTGCTGGAAGGTGAACCTCCGTCCCAGTCTCAAATCTCTGGAAGACTGAAATAGGTTTCCCTCAAGAGTTTCCCTGTATTTAGCGCCATCCATCATTCCTTCAATTCTGACCAGTTTCCCAGTCCCTGCCGATGAAAAACATCCCCACTGGGTTTGCGCCAGACATAGCGTTTTCCTTGATGGCCAAAAAGCTCAATTTTAGTCTCATCTGACCAGAGTACCTTCTTCCATATGTTTGGGGACCACATGGCTTTTAGTGAACACCAAACGTGTTTGCTTATTTTTTTTCTTTAAGCAATGGCTTTTTTCTGGCCACTCTTCTGTAAAGCCTAGCTCTGTGGAGTGTACAGCTTACAATGGTCCTATGGACAGATACTCCAATCTCCGCTGTGGAGCTTTGCAGCTCCTTCAGGGTTATCTTTGGTCTCTTTGTTGCCTCTCTGAATAATGCCTTCCTTGCCTGGTCTGTGAATGTTGATGGGCGGCCCTGTCTTGGCAGGTTTGTTGTGGTGCCATATTCTTTCCATTTATTAAATAATGGATTTAATGGTGCTCTGTGGGAATTTCAAAGTTTTGGATATTTTTTTATAACCCAACCCTGATCTGTACTTCTCCACAACTTTGTCCCTGACCTGTTTGGAGAGCTCCTTGGTCTTCATGGTGCCGCTTGCTTGGTTGTGCCTTTTGCTTAGTGGTGTTGCAGACTCTGGGTGTGACGAGGTGTGAATGAAGGTGTCAGGCGCAGGAGATAAAATACAGAAGTCCAGAGTTTATTCCGTTTACATAAATCAAACGCCCAAAGTGTCAAACAAAGCTATACAAGGGAAAACATTCACCTTGGCATAAATACAGTGAATAGTAGCTCAACCGAGCTACACGCTCTCACAACAAACAATCACTCACAAAGACAAGGGAAACAGAAGGAACACTTATACACATACTAATTAGGGGAATGAGCACCAGGTGTGTGTGATTGACAAGACATGACAAGTGGAGTGATGAGAATGGGATCGGCAGTAGCTAGTACTCCGGTGACGACCAATGCCGAAGCCTGCCCGAACCAGGAAGAGGGGCAACCTCAGCGGAAGTCGTGACACTGGGGCCTTTCAGAACAGGTGTATATATACTGAGATCATGTGACAGATCATGTGACACATAGATTGCACACAGGTGGACTTTATTTAACTAATTATGTGACTTCTGAAGGTAATTGGTTGGACCAGATCTTATTTAGGGGCTTCATAGCAAAGGGGGTGAATACGTACAGGTATGCACACACCACTTTTCCGTTATTTATTTTTTTAGAATTCTTTGAAAAAAGTTTCTTTTTTCATTTCACTTCACCAATTTAGACTATTTTGTGTATGTCCATTACATGAAATCCAAATAAAAATCTATTTAAATTACAGGTTGTATTGCAACAAAATAGGAAAAATGCCAAGGGGGATGAATACTTTTGCAAGGCACTGTAAATGGTATTCTTAATGTTAATCAATCCGGGTTCAGACTTAAACATAGCACCATTATGGCTACCATGCTTGTTATAAATTATATTGCAAATGCCTTAGATTAATTAGAAATAATTGTGCAGCCATGTTTGTAGACTTGTCAAACGCTTTTGATACTGTAGCGTATAGACCATGTTATTATGTTGAATAAGCTGTCCTCGATAGGGTTGGGGACTGATGCTTGCCGATGGTTTCATAATTATCTCAGTGACTGTTCTCAGGCCGTCAAGGTAGACTGGGTCAAATCTGAGTTCCTTGAGTTACATAAAGGGGTTCCCCAAGGTTCGATACTCGGCCCACTGCTGTTTACAATCTATATAAATAACATTTGTAATGCTGTAAAAAATTGTAATATTCATTTGTATGCAGATGATACAGTGCTGTATTCCCTTGCTCACATTTGAAGTCTGATTTTCAACCACTGCAGAGGTTGCTATTGGATCTAAAGTTAGTGCTAAATGCAAACAAAACAAAATGCATGTTTTTTTTCTAGGTCCCATTACCAAGATTTAAATTAATTTGTAATGACTAGTTTGAACGGTACTCAAATAGAGTTCAAGGTTGGTTTCTTTTACAGAAACATGTCTTACTTTTGTTAATAGGAAGGAAATTGTCCCGGCCATATTTATGTCTACAGGCTATGCGTGGAAGCCAGTGGATGCAAAATGTTTTTATGCTAATTAACCAGTTATTTGCTTGACAATCACCGGCTGATAAAATGTAATGAATGCCACAGCCCTAGACATGATCAACCAAAACACAGTGCATTCGGAAAGTATTCAGACCCCTTGACTTTCTCCACATTTTGTTAAGTTACAGCTTTATTCTAAAAGGGACTAAATTACTTTTTTCCTCATTATTAATCTACACACAATACCCCATAATGACAAAGTGAAAACAGGTTTTTAGAAATGTTTGCAAATGTATTAAAAATAAAAACTATTCAGACCCTTTGCTATGAGACTCGGAATTGAGCTCAGGTGCATCCTGTTTCCATTGATCATCCTTGAGATGTTTCTACAACTTGATTGGAGTCCATCTGTGGTAAATTCAATTGATTGGACATGATTTGGAAAGGCACACACCTGTTTATATAAGGTCCCACAGTTGACAGTGCATGTCAGAGCAAAAACCAAGCCATGAGGTCGAAGGAATTGTCTGTAGAGCTCCGAGACAGGATTGTGTCGAGGCACAGATCTGGGGAAGTGTACCAAAAAAGTTCTGCAACATTGAAGGTCCCCAAGAACACAGTGGCCTCCATCATTCTTTAATGGTAGAAGTTTGGAACCACCAAGACTCTTCCTAGAGCTGACCACCCGGCCAAACTGAGGAATCGGGGGAGAAGGGCCTTGCTCAGGGAGGTGACAAAGAACCCGATGGTCACTCTGACAGAGCTCCAGAGTTCCTCTGTGGAGATGGGAGAACCTTCCAGAAGGACAACCATCCCTGTAGCATTCCACCAATCAGACCTTTATGGTAAAGTTGCCATACGGAAGCCAGTCCTCAGTAAAAAAGCACATGACAGTCCGCTTGGAGTTTGCCAAAAGTCATGTAGAGTACTCTCAGACCATGAGAAACAAGATTCTCTGGTCTGATGAAACCTAGATTAAACTCTTTGGCCTGAATGCTAAGTGTCACGTCTGGAGGAAACCTGGCACCATCCCTATGGTGAAGCATGGTGGTGGCAGCATCATGCTGTGGGGATGTTTTTCAGCGGCAGGGACTGGGAGACCGGTCAGGATCCAGGAAAATAATAATTGAGCAAAGTACAGAGAGATCCTTGATGAAAACCTGCTCCAGAGCGCTCAGGACCTCAGACTGGGCTGAAGGTTCACCTTCCAACAGAACAACAACCTTAAGCACATAGCCAAGACAATGCAGGAGTGGCTTCGGGACAAGTCTCTGAATGTCCTTGATTGGCCCAGCCAGAGCCTGGACTTTAACCCAATCTAACATCTCTGGAGAGACCTGAAAATAGCTGTGCAGCGACACTCCCCATTCAACCTGACAGAGCTTGAGAGGATCTGCAGAAAAGAATGGGAGAAACTCCCTAAATACAGGTCTGCCAAGCTTGTAGCATCATACCCAAGAAGACTCAAGGCAGTAATCACTGCCAACGTTTTTTTAACAAAGTACTGAGTAAAGGGTCTGAATACTTCTGTAAATGTGATATTTTTAAATTTTTTATTTAATACATTTGCAATAATTTCTAAACCTGTTTTTGCTTTGTAATTATGGGGTATTGTGTGTAGATTGATGAGGAAAAAACAATTTAATCAATTTTAGAATAAGGCTGTAAAGTAACAAAATGTGGAAAAAGTCAAGGGGTCTGAATACTTTCCGAATGCACTGTGTTTTAGATTATGGGTATATTATCTATATGCAAGCAGTAGCATCTACACTAAACCACTAGATTGTGTTTTCCATTGGTTTATTACTGGTGATGGTCATAGAACTCACCATTGTAAAGAGAGAGCAGCATTTTCTTGCGTTTATCTACAAAGCACTCATGCAGAAACTTCCTATGTATCTATCATCATTAATTTAATTTAGACTTACAAATTAACAAACCCAGTCTCAGGCTTGGGTAACACTGGAGGTCCCTTGGGTAAAGCTGCTTTTAGTGTTTCCAAATCAAATCAAATCAAATTGTATTGGTCACATACACGTGTTTACCAGATGTTATTGCTGTTGTAGCGAAATGCTTGTGTTTCTTGCTACGACAGTGCAATAATATCTAACAATTAATATCTAACAATTTCACAACATATACCCAATTCACACAAATCTAAGTAAAGCAATGGAATTAAGAATATATAAATAAATATATGTACAAGCAATGTCAGAGCGGTATAGACTAAGATACAGTAGAATAGTATAGAATACAGTATATACATATGAGATGAGTAATGCAAGATATGTAAACATTATTAAAGTGACTAATGTTTCATTTATTAAAGTGGCCAGTGATTTCTAATCTATGTATATAGGCAGCAGCCTCTAAACTGCTAGTTAAGGCTATTTAACAGTCTGATGGCCTTGAGATAGAAGCTGTTTTTCAGTCTCTCGGTCCCAGCTTTGATGCACCTGTACTGACCTCGCCTTCTGGATGATAGCGGGGTGAACAGACAGTGGCTCGGGTGGTTGTTGTCCTTGATGATCTTTTTTGGTCTTCCTATGACATCGGATGCTGTAGGTGTCCTGGATGGCTGGTAGTTTGCCCCCGGTGATGCGTTGGGCAGACCGCACCACCCTCTGGAGAGCCCTGCGGTTGCGTGCGGAGCAGTTGCCATACCAGGCGGTGATAAAGCCAGACAGGATGCTCTCAATTGTGCATCTGTAAAAGTTTGTGAGGGTTTTAGGTGCCAAGCCAAATTTCTTCAGCCTCCTGAGGTTGGGTCCTGGACTTTTTTTGCGCCCTTTATTCGGAACAACTTACACAGCTCTCTGAAATGAGATGTTCTGTTCCCCCTTGGTCAGTTCAGAGTAAGGATCAGAGATCTCTATGTTGATAAATGTGTCTGTTTTTCTTAATATGTTTTGTATATTGTATATGTTTGATGTATTTATGCAAGGCTCATCTGTAAAAGAGACCCTCTTCTCAGTATGACTTCCCTGTCAAAATAAAGCTGAAATAAAACAATTATAAAAATAAAAAAATTCAGTAATGGGCAGAGCAGAAAACAAAATTGAGAAAAGTAAGGGAATGCTCAGAATGTTGTTGATGATTTTGTCAGGGTTAACCTCATTGGCTGATGTGCAATAAACGGAGACACTCCCATGAACACCTGTTTGCACCATCTCAAGTGCAAGGTCATGTAATTTCTCTCTCAGGTTTTGCCTATGCTCTTCCCTGACCACCCTATGTCTTGTTTGTAATTTCTGTCCTGCATGCCTCTCCAAAGGACTTGAATTGCCCTCACATACGTCCTTGAAGTTGCATGAGGTAGCACAATTGTCACAGCAGTCATGTTTGGGTGATATTGGTTGCGTGACCTCATCATCAAAGAACTGTAACAGTTTCACCCGCCTGCAGCTGGTACTGTTTGACACATACAGTCTCATCTTATCTGAAACGCCGACAAGCTGTCATCAATGGTGCAGGATAAGTGAATGTGAGCTTGTGCCGTCCCTCCCCGCACTTCCGTATGCCTGCATGTAGGACTGAAGGTCTTGAGGTGGTCCATAGTTGACTACATAATGGATACCCTTAAAGTCTCCAGTGCTGAAGTAGCCATCAAAACTCTGAGATTAGATTTCTCATCTTTCATGGCTGTGATGATGTGCAATTTTATGTGCTCGGGGTTCTGTGTGGTACACGTCAAAAAGCCTGTTTTCCAGTGTGTCTTCTGCTCCTGCTGGATGCACAGATTTCTCCCCATGGAAATGCTGAAAAACCTTGTTGTACAGCAAAGAACAGTCTTCAATTATTTTACAGCATATTACAGTCCTTGGGGTCTCAGGCCCCTTTGACTACAACTCTGTGAGCAACCATGAAAACTTCTCTACAGGGTCAGACGACACCTTCTTCACGGCCAGTCTGATGTTGTCCCTGTCAGGACTTTTCACCACCTCAACACATAGCTGCATTCCTTGTAGCCTTGGAAGCTGTAGCTGTGATGGCCAATACAGGAACTAGAACTGGTTGGAGTGACCAGAGCTCGCCAACCATTCCATACCACTTCCAAAAAGCAGCCTCCCTCCCCTGTGCTTTACCCCTTTATAGGAAATGGGATAAAAACAAGAACATTTGCATTAGTTGTCATAATAAAGGACTAAATAATACTGCTTCAATGACAACATTTTCATGTTGAATGGTAGAGTGTGACGTTTGTGTTAATTTAAAGGAGTGTCATTTTAAAAGAAGATTCAACATTTTTGGGCTATATGTTTAGAAGTTTTATACATTCTAAGGCTGCATGATGCGACTCTAATAGTGATTTGAAAAAAGGTGCATGAAAGGCATGAGCTCTGATTTGTTTCTTGTGCAGGTTGAACACACTTCATCAGTCTCTCATTCACAACGGCCACTTTGGCCGCAAAAGGCATGGATTTTTTAGGGGGCACTTGATAATATTCTCACCAGGCCTCAAATTTCCCTGCGGCATCCCCCTTGTGTGGCCGTAATGCCCCCTACAAAATCCACGCCTTTTGCGGCCAAAGTGGCCGTTATGCCCTTAGACTGAATATAATAATTATAATTCCCTTCCCCCGGCTGCAGTGCTCCGAAACACCTCTAATTCACATGGCTCTCTCAGATATCTCAATTCTTATTAGCCAATCAATGCCGTCACGTGATCGGGTCCTTCTCACAGCTAAGAAGTAGGCTACAAGTGAAGACAGTCACGTCGGGGACGCAACTGCGCACGTCAATCTTATCGAATTCCGAGGCGCATATTGAATATGTTAAAAGAACTGTCCACATAATACTTTTCGTCATCCAACAAGATGAGTAGGCCTAATAGCAACAGCACTAGCCTATGCCAATCTACTATCCCCCATAGTACAAAAGTTGACCTATTCTATTGGTCAACTTGTCCTTCTGTGCAATAAATAAATATTCCAAACATACAGTTGTGGGATGTGATATATCCCAAATTAATACAACCACTCGCATCAAAAACACTTTTAAAAGCAATGAGGCTGATACAACAGATCAGAACCTTTATCTTAAAATATTGATAAACTATTAGGCTATGTCTTCACATTATAAGCGCAGCGATGTGCACACTGCAGTAGGCTATAAGCGCAACTGTTCCAAAATGCAATCAATTAGCGGGAAAACACTGTTCTCAAAAGTGAACGCAAATGCGAGTATGCATGTAATGCTTTATTATAAAGGTGCATTTTTATCGTGAAAGTTATCTTTCCCAAACTTGAAACTAACGGAACAGGGGCATGGGAAGAAAAAAATAATGTCATCTATGCACTTAAATAACAAATGGAGGATGCTTTTCCCGTGGTTCATTTTCATGCCAGCCAGGTAGGCTACTCCTGTTGTAAAGTGAAGCAATGTGCTTAATATTAGGAAAGTTGATAAATAAATATAGTAGGCTTAGCCTATAGAAAGCTGATTGGATCCTCTTTTTAATAGAGGCCATCAAAACTCTGTTTTCTCACACAATTGCATAGCCTATAGAATTGTTGCGCAACATGAGCTCATGGGCTCTCATGAAGTGTTTGATTTGATTTTCGAAAATATTTGCATTGATGTCAGAGTGATTAGAGGGACAATAGAGTGCTGATTACCTGGAAGCTATCAATTGTGGTAGGCTACTAATGACCATCAGCAGCATCAGAGCTTGTAGAAGAAAAGGGCAAAGTTTGATGAAAATGCTTTAAAAGGGGAAAGTTTGATGTCAAAATCCAGGTCATGTTATATGATCAACCAAAACACAGGGCCTTCCCCCCCGGGCAGATAACCAGATGTTTGTTCTTGACTCTGTCCGCTCCTCGGTCCTGGAGTGGGCCCACTCCTCCAGACTTGCCAGCCACCCTGGCTCCCGTCGGACCCTGGCCTTTGTGCGACAACGCTTTTGGTGGCCTACCATGGTTCCTGACATCTCCGCGTTCATCGCCGCCTGCACGATCTGTGTGGAGAACAAGACTCCTCTGCAAGCTCTGGCTGTTCTCCTCCAACCTCTGCCTGTTCCTCACCGTCCCTGGTCTCACATATCCCTGGACTTTGCCACGGGTCTTCCCCTGTCTGATGGCAACACCGACATCCTGACAGTTGTGGACCGGTTTTCCAAACCGCCCACTTCATTCCTCTCCCCAAGCTACCCTCCGCCAAAGAGATGGCCCAGCTCATGGTGCAGCATGTCTTCCGGATCCACGGACTCCCAGTGGACATGGTCTCCGACCGGGGTCCTCAGTTCTCGTCCCGGTTCTGGAAGGCGCTCTGCACACTCATTGGGTCGTCGGCCAGCCTGTCCTCCGGTTTCCACCTTCAGTCCAACGGCTAGTCGGAGTGAGCCAACCCCACCACCTGGAGCCAGCAACTAGTGTGGTTCGAATACGCCCGCAACACCCTTCCCTGCTCTGCCATGGGTCTTTCGCCCTTTGAGTGTTCCCTGGGTTATCAGCCCATGCTCTTCATGGAGCAAGATGAAGAGGTCAGCATACCCCCGGTCCAGATGTTTGTCCCGGTCGGCTCTTCTCAAGACCCCCTCCAGAGATTGACGACAAGCGGACAGCTACCGGACCCCGGTTCCCCGGTATCGTCTCGGGCAGAAGGTAAGGCTACCCACCCGAGATCTGCCCCTCTGGGTGGAGTCCTGCAAACCTTCACCCCGGTTTATCTGCCCTTTCCCCATCTCCAAGATCATTAGCCCCTCTGCTGTTCATCTTCTGTTGCCCTGTACCCTCCGTATACATCCCACTTTTCATGTGTCTAGGATCAAACCCATGTCTCACAGCCCTTTGTCTCCTGTTTCCTCAGGCCAGGAGATTCCAGTACCTGTTTGACTGGAAGGGTTATGGCCTGGAGGAGAGGTGCTGGGTCCCCGCTAGGGACATCCTGGACCCAGGCCTCATCGTTGAGTTTCAATGCCAACACCCCGGTCAACCAGGTATGCACCCAGGTAGGACGCCAGGTGGCGCCAGGCGTCGCCCATCTTCCCCATTATCCCCAGTATATTTATATCTGTGTTCTCTGCTTGTCTGTTGCCAGTTGGTTTTGTTTCATCCCGTTTTCCCCCTTGCTCCTGTCTTTCTCAAAGTTCCTGTTTTCTAGTTTTCCCGGTTTTGACCATTCTGCCTGCCCTGACCCTGAGTCTGCCTGCCGTTCTGTTCCTTGTCACACCACCCTGGATTATTGACCTCTGCCTGCCCTGATCCTGAGACTGCATGCCATTCGGTACCGTTTGGACTCTGATCTGGATTACTGTCCTCTGCCTGCCCTTGACCTGTCATTTGCCTGCCACCTGTTTTTGTAATAAACCTTTGTTACTTCAAAACTGTCTGCATCTGGGTCTTCTCCTGAAACGTGATAATATTGTTTCCTAATAAACAGTTGTATTGAATTTAGTCCATGTTTTTGTGCAATCAGATTCAGATTCAGATACAGATCAACTTTATTATCCCACCAGTGGGAAATTCATTTGGTCATGTGCTTAAAAAGACAGTATATGAAAACACAGAAACTACACAAATTAATTCATTCAAATTGCTATGGCTACACATTTAAAGTGAACGTGCAATGTGCTGTATACTCGAGGGACCAACAGACTATATATTATACAGCCTAATGGCTGTTGGAATAGAAGAGTCCCCATATCTATCTGTTTTAATTTTCTTTTGAAGAAGTCTCTTTCCCCTTGTCTGGCTGCTGCTGTGACTGAATTTTGAGTGAAGGGGATGAGTACTGTCCTGTAAAATGCTTTCAAGTTTAGGAGGATGAGTTTTGTGTACAGGTTTGTGGCTGATTCTTGATCAGTACCAATTATCCTTCCCGCCGTCTTAATCAAGCGCTGAAGCTTGACTTGGTCTTGCACTCGCATGTTTCCGAACACGCATATCAGACCAAAGGACAGCACACTCCGCAGGACAGATTTATAGAACATTTGTAAGATATGGCGGTCGACATTAGAATGGTTCAGTTTGCGTAGAAAAAAAGTTCTCTGTTGCAATTTCTTTATCTTTGCAAAGGCACAGTTCATTGAATTTCAGTTTATTGTCTATTTCGATTCCCGGGTACTTATATGTGGTCACTTTATCGACTGATTCCCCATTGATCTTTCCATTATGCATGTGTTTTGTCATTCTTGATGAAATCACTGTATATTGAGTTGTTGCAACTTAATAGGTTTAAGGCAATCGGTTTCCTTAAACCATTTGAGTAGCACGTTTTCATGTTTACGTGAGCTTAACTAATTTGTATTTAAGTACATTTCACTCACAAGAGTTGTTACATCATTTAAATACACTTTACTCAATTATTCCAGTAAAGTCAACAACATTTAAGTTAGCTTCACTCAATAGTGTTATGTTATATTTACGTTGTTTTTTCAAGTACGGTTAACAAGAACACTTGTGCTTGCACAAATATTGACAGTACAGTATGCTCAAATTATTCATTTTTCAAACTCAAATGGGTCAAGGCAATTGGTTTCCTCAAACCATTTGTGTAAACTTAACTTTTCAGGTTTTACAGTGTGGTGTTACTGCTCCTCACTGGTGTTACTTCTCCTGCTGGTAACACCAGTGTCTAGCAGTAACACCAATTACCTTTTTGTCTATTTAAGTTATTATCAAAGTTCCTACAAATATGCTATCAGCACAAATAAGCATTCAGTATTGTTACAGTATCTTATCCAAATCCTACTCTATTACTTTGGTCAGGTAGGGCCAAATTAAGTGCAGCACAGGGATGCTGACCCTGTTTGCAGAGCAGCCTTCAGCAAAAGCATCAGACATATTTGAAGGATGTTCAGTTCAGTAGTGTTAGATTAGTTTTAGTTCAATAATAGGCTGCCTACATTCTCATGTTGTTTTCCCAATGATGCAAAGCTCAAATATTTCCGACAGAGGTATTTCAACAGTCAAGGATAATGAATCGGTTGAGCTAAGGAAGTATATTTACAATGTTCTGTGAGAATGTTGTATACGTTTCTTTGAAAGTGTTAATGATAATCATGTGTCATAAAATATATGTTTTGGGTTCAATATTGGGCTATTATGTTATTTGAGTCATGTTCCATAAGGATTTCCTTGTGGAAAACAGTTTTAATGTGAAATAAATGGTTGAAGTTGCTTCGAATAATCATTTGTCAAGTCATTGGTGTTACATTGTGTCAGAGGTGTTACAGCACAGATTATTAGTGTATTGGCATGAGAGGTGCCACATTCTATATGTTACGTTTTTTTACCAACCGAATTGTAAAATTATTCAAAAGTAAACATTTTAAGGATATAATTATTACATTTTGATAACTAAACTTAAATTATTGTTAGCATTAGCGCATAAACAGGATAGTACAAATAGAAAAATGTTGCACTATACAACTTAACACATACCTGATTAAGTTAAAATAAATAATATTCAAAAAATATCTTCAAATTACCATTACCCTTAATCTTCTTGATTAGATATGGAAATTGTTTTGAGAGAAAAATATTACAGAAAGCCAGAATTGTCATTTAAAGTGTGAATAACACCAATATCGAAAAAGCAGCACAAGCGTTATTTGAATCAATTTATTCAAATTATTCAAAATGTATTAAGCTATCATTTATGTTGGTGAATAATGTTAGAAGTTCAGTAATATTGTACAATAGGTTATGGTCAATAATAATTAAGTCAATAAAAAAAATTCTGCAAGTTGAAATGCCACGCAATTCAAGAACAACCCTAAACCTAGCTAAACCTACGCCCCAGTTTGCCAGTCATGAATAAACAAACATAATATGGTGTGAGAAGTGGAATAAAGAATAATTTTTAAAATGCTGCAGTTACAAAGAAAAAGGTTCACACGGTCGAGGAGGAGCCTGAATAATGATTTGTTGATTCTGTCGAGATTTGCAATTCAATGAAAGCTGAAAGGAATGTGCCATGGAATAAATTAGATTATAAACTGGGTGGTTCGAGCCCTGAATGCTGATTGACTGACAGCTGTTGTATACCCGTATACCACAGGTATGACAAAACATTTACTTTTACTGCTCTAATTATGTTGGTTACCAGTTTATAATAGCAATAAGGCACCTCGGGGGTTTGTGGTATATGGCCAATATACCACGGCTAAGGGCTGTATCCAGGCACTCCGCGTTGCATCGTGCTTAAAAACAGCCCTTAGCCGTGGTATAGTGGCCATATACAGCACCCCCTCAGGCCTTATTGCTTAACTATACCATTCAAGCTTGATACTGGAGCTCAGGTTGACAGGTCTGCAAAGTGTCATCTTATATTATATTTGATTATTCCATTAGTAATGCTTTGATCAATACATTATGTTACAGTATGTCCTCTAGTGTGAGGGTAGGGTGTCAGAGCAGTGCTGGTATGTCTTATACTTATACAAACATCTAAAGCTCAATACATCCAAGTTTGGGCGAAATCGATAAATGGTCCCCCGTAGCAGGTCGAGTCAAAGAGGAATCCAGATTCCCTGAGGGAATCGGACAAAAAGGCATCTGAGCGTTCCAAACTGAGCAACATAATGTAATTGGCCCACGCTGTACCAATATAAATAAGCCTGGCTCCGGACAGAAACCTATTTCCACTGTTCCAGGAGCTGCTCTCCCACTCATATATCCTAATCATATCTTTTCCAGACAGATCATAGACACTGATCATAGGCCAGTGGAGCAGCTTCAGAAGCCCCTCGTTGATGCTTTTAAGTCCAAAGAGTTGGCATGCCATCAATCCTGTTCACAGTGTGGTTGTGATGAAAATACAAAATGGCGCCATTTCAGCAGCTTATGCAACCCTGTGGAAGCCGAGCACACAGGGTCAGCTTAGGACAGCAAAGCCCCCACCATGCTGAGATGAATAGGTCCACTTAGGTTCGGATTCGGACAACCGCAGTACTTTACATAGCACAGCTCTTGACTTTTAAAGATAATTTACCCTTGAGCCGACATCCACAGCATTTACTGTGAATGCGATCTCCGTCAGTGGAATTGCCTTTAAAACTGCAGTGTGATGTCGGTGCAGTGCATTTGTTTGAATCTGTATAGTGTGTGTGCATGTGATTACACATGACTACACTTGGATATGTAGTTTGACCAGTAATTTCATACAATGGTGGCCAGTGCTTCGCACTCCAAATCCAGCTGCAACCGTTGACTTTATGGGTATGGGTGTTGTGGGCATTGTGGGCATTATTTCTTTGTCATTATCCATGTGATTAGTATTCTTATAGCTCTCTTTTGAGACCTCACATCTGTGCAGCGAGGCCTTCTCCCTCTGTAAAAAGCCAAAGCGTTTCTAGGTGAGGGGCGGATGACTTCACTTGCACAATGTGAGCTACTATCGCACACACAGCTAACTCTGGGCTAGACCAAAGACCTGCATAGCCAGTAGCTCTCCACGACTTGAGTTGGAGACCCCTGATGTATACCACTGTCAGGTATCCGCTTATGACTGGTTATAACATCTTATGTCACGATGCTAATGTCATGGCAGAGTCAGTTCGGTCACTTTACCAAAGTCAGGGTAAAGTCAGTGAGGACATTGCTGACCTCCATGGGTTGATGGAAGGGGTTGGCATTAGTGTGGAGAAGGCTTAACTGATTACTGTGCACGAACCCAGCATGGAGTCCTCCCTTTCTCTGCATTAGTCCGCAACCCCGTACACACACTCACGCATACAAAGGTTACAAGCAGACTCATTCTCAAAAATTCACGTACACAGACACTAACACAATTCGCGCACACACAGGATTGGCCATTGTGCCAACCTGTCCAGCTCCGATGTTCGTCTCCATGCCACAATCTCTCTGGCTCATTAAGGATTCATCCAAAAACATTTTGAGAGCGTTGGAGTAATGGGCAACATGTCCAAGAGTGTGTGTTTGTTTGTTTGTTTGTTTGTGTGTGTGTGTGTTTGTGAGAGAGAGAGAGAGAGAGAGAGAGAGAGAGAGAGAGAGAGAGAGAGAGAGAGAGAGAGAGAGAGAGAGAGAGAGAGAGAGAGAGAGAGAGAGAATTAACTGAATAAAATATTATTATTGTGATCTGGTCAAGTTAATCAGTGGGCTTTTTCTTATTGACAGAGACTCTCAAATGTTTCAATTAGATTATATCACTGTTATTGTAAATTTGCGTGGAAATGTGTCAGACCATCTATACTGGTCTCATAAAGCCGATTGACTCCTCAGAATGCAATTTCTACCCCAAAACAGAGGACAGGTCATTATGTTTATAAGCAGGGGTATTGAATAATTGTGAAGGTGGGAGGAGGTAAGCTCTCACACTCATGGTCCTGGTGGCCTACTTCTCCTCCAACCTATCAACACAGCACAAAGGACCAAACCACCCATGAAGTCCTTCTGTCCAGGGAACCCCCCTCATTTTGTATGGGAGCTGAATACCACCACTGTCTGTACAATAACCACAGTCAGCACTCAGACTGCCTTCCCTTCCACCCACAACCCCTCCCATACCTGAAGGTCCACTATCCAAGAGGAACTGGACCAAAAGAGGGTGGCGGTGGTGGTGTGTGTATTTGTGTATGTGTGCATACTGTATGTTAACGTGCGCGCATGTGTATGTGCAATGTGTGTTTGGTGCAATGTGTGTGTGTTGAGTGTCACCATGCAACTGAAAACACAAAGCACATTTCCTATGTTTGAGACACTATTGATTATATATGATAAGAGGTGCACTCTAGCCTCTCTGGAATGTACGCCAGCCTCCACTGTATTCTTGGTGAACATGATGTCAGAAGTGGGATCCTTTGACATGGTCAGGCAGGGTAGGGTTCTTTTTTCCCCCTCAGCAGAAAAGCTAGACTGGCTAGACAGCTAAGCTGTCTGGTTCTGAAGGAGGAACAGGTGGGGGCGACTAGATAACGCTTCACTGCTCCCCCTGTGGTAACACCTTGCTAGTACATTAAAGCACATCACCTCAGATGATGTCATACTCCAAGTGCCCCCCCCCTTCCTTTTCTTGTCATCTCTCTTTCTCTCTCCCCATTTGTTAACTTTCTGTTGTTGTTGTTGTAGTTTTTGGCTTACGATCCCATTAGGGGACTATTCTATTTTGGCCCGTTTATCTGTTTACATAAATTTTTTAATGATACCTTTGATTCAATCTCGGACGTGACAAAGCCAGCAAATGGATCCAGAGATGATGCTCCATTGGAGGCAAAAAAAAAAAGATTTCACATAGCCTTTGTGGTTAATGGGAAAGAATGGGAAAGAACTTGTGGTCATGGGCAGTCTTTGTCTTTGCACGCTTTCATAGAAGGTCATCCTTATGTACAGTATATATGATGTTATTGTATTAATCTGCAGTGCAGTGATATGAGTTGGTTAGAAAATTCGGACTGTATCTCCCAGTTCCTAAAGTTGATCTGATTGCATACTGATTTAGACCTATATAATAAGTTTAATTTAATTCCATGTATTATGTGCTTAATCAATCAGTTAGGCAATGAGCTACAATGAAATCCAGAGAAATGCAAGAAAATGACTTTGGATTAGTAGTAGGAGATTTAAGATTTTGACAGAAACAAAAGGGAGCAGGCTGATATCTTGCTTCAAAGTGAAGCTAGTATAGTGCTATCATGAGCATAGCAGTGTCATCATGACAATAGTCTATGATAGTATCCACAATTTTAGTTACATAAGTGGTCTGAGGTATAATATTACAGCAAGTGTAAAGCTAAAGTGTAATTTTACATGGATACAGAAATATTGCTATAGCAGCGTGGTCTGATATCTACCATTTATGCTTATTTTCTCATACAGGATATGAGAAAAAAATTCCTTTGATTGACAGGCGAGGTTATGTAAGAGAATGTCACTGTCCTTGAGCCTCATGACCCGTTCCGATGCATTGTGGGATTACTAATTTCCCTGGTCACTGGAGGTAAAAACTGGAAGAGGCAGAGTGTCGCCTGGTCTACCTGCTGAGAGAAGAGGGAGTGAAGGAGTTAATCACCATGGAGACAGAACCCACGGCAACCAAAGGCCAATTGGGGCAGGACTAATCCCCATTGTCACGGCAACCGACCAGCTGCCGCCAGTCTCCTGCATCCAAAGCCAGCCTCCATTGAGAGCTTTTTGAGATCGCCGTTGCTTTTCTTCTTGCTACTGTATGAAGACATATCTACTGAGAACAGATCTAGGATCAGTCAGTGACATTGACAGATCAGCCAGTGACATTGTCAGGTAGAATGGCCATCAGTGGCTGATCTGAGACCTGTCTATGAGATATGTCATGACTTGCCCTCATGGGTTGAGGATCAAACATGCCGGCTAGGCAAAGGTTTGAACCCCTCCTTTCCTGGGGGCCAGTTTTATGACCGGTCGTAAATACTGTGCAGACTTTCTCTTCCTTGCCATTAAGTATTGGGAGAAAGGACCCCTTTGTTAACAAAGGAAGTCTTCCCGGCAAGACTCCAACATCCAAAAGTGGATAATTAAACACTATTCCTACTTAAAAGAATGTGGAAAATGGTTGGTGGGGACTTAAAGAATTCGTTACTATGCTGTGATGTCATTAAAGACTGTGGAACAGGGGTACACCTCCCAGTTATGAAGTTTGCATCTAATTGTTGTATAAAACGAATGATTAAGTATAATAATACTTCTGTGAAGATAACAATGTGATTATAGCATTCTAAATGAGATTATTGTTTTCCATATTGATTTGTTCTCAGTCAGTGGCCACGCCCAGATGAGCACAAACATGATGGAACGCCCCTTTACCCAGAGTGCATAAAAAGCCTTTTAAAAACATTTTAACATTAGACCAGCAGATGTGAAGCGTGAGCTAAACGTTGCAAATGGTTGAATTACTATTAGACCAGGAAGCCCACAGCTTAAAATGGTTGACACTCTACAAGACCAGCAGACGTGAAGCGTGAGCTAAACGTTACAAAATGGTTTAAAGCTACAACTCCATACCAAAGGAAGACCAGCAGATGTAAAGCGTGAGCTAAACGTTGCAAATGGTTTAATTTCTACAAGACCAATAAGCGTGAACCTGAAGCTACAGGTTACAAAATGGTTAGACCAAAAAGACCAGAAAACGTGAGACGTTAGTCCACATGTTTGACATGGAGAAACTCTGAAACTCTCAGCCTCTACACGAGGTGAAGGAGGCAATGCACTATACCTTATAATTTCAGTCTGCAGCTGGCATGTATAGTCGTCTAGAGAACTTTTACTAAAGACACAAGAGGAGAGGACAATCCTTCTCAGACAACCGCAGGTACATCTGAAGTATCCATCCTAACCACCACTACGACCAGAAACTCTACCAAGGACATTGGGATCTCTGGTGGGCAAACCAGAGTCCTACACCATCAACTCAACTATCGAGGACAGATACACATAAATACATGTTGCATTTCTAATCCGAATGAGCGTTATTAGGGTGCATCAGTATTATGATTACTGTGTAGCGTAGTTTCCAAATTAACCACGATAGTTTGAATCTCTGTCTCTCCCTTCCACTCTGACCCTCCTTCTACCCAAGCATTCATGCTATTGTTAGTCCAGTCCACTAGGGACCTGTTTTCATTGTATTACGTTAGTAATCAATAACCTATGTGTGTGTGTGTGTGTTTGTATTGTGTTATTATTTAGTTAGTTAGTAAATAAATAATTAAGCCAATTTGTGTACTGCTGATTCATCAATAAGGTTACGGTTCTTGCAGGTTCAAGGATTATGCAACGTTCAGAATGAGACTGATAAGAGGTAATTATTTAATAAGTGACTGTTATCGATATATAACATATATCTTCTAAGAGTTTAATTTGGGAGATGGTAACTCGTTAAACAACTTATTCCGTGGTGCCCCAAATTCCTAATTAGTTAATTGTTACATGATTAATTTAATCGAGTGACAATTAAACATAGTTAGGTGATTCGATAAATAACAGTCATACATTAAAGTAAGTCACGTCACGACAGCTACCTTGGGTAAACCTTGTCTCACTTCAGGTGCAACACCTCAAGGTGACCTGTGATTGGGTAAAGGTTTTTGTGTAAGCCTACATTAACCCCTTACACTCATAGGAATTGGCCTATATGGATAGAGTTAATTCAAATATTTCTTACAGAAAAATATGGAAAGCACATGCATAACCATGGTGGCAATTAAAAGGGAACAGTTTGGAGATTGCTTTGCTTTATCTTGGCCAGGTCGCAGTTGTAAATGAGAACTTGTTCTCAACTGGTTTACCTGGTTAAATAAAGGTGAAATAAATAAATAAAAAGATTATGGGGAAATGATTAGACCAAAGCTTTGGACACAACTGTTAACCTGACACAAGACAGAATCCAAATATTACACTCTCGATTTAAGTGCATTTTACATTTACTGTGCTTTTCGCCTCATTTGATGATAACACAATCTGAAAATACTCTGGATACATTCAGTAACATGATAAGAATATCCTTTGAAAATTTGGGGTTAGACAAGAAAATGACAACGGTTTGAATGAGAGGTCTGACTGGTGTTTCCAAGTGGCCACACACCTCTCCAAACTATGCACAGTTCCTAATAATTTCAATTTTATGACTCAAAGAAGAGTCTTCAACTATAAGCAGCTTTTTGGAGCTCTCATAGCTGTGCCGTTGAGTTTTATGATATGGAAATGTGAAGTGCACATTTGGACTCACGGGTGTTTGAATTGCTTGCATGACATCAAAGCGATATTTAATATAATCCTCAATGTCTCATCTTTCAAAATACATAGAGTCCTCGTAATTTACTGCATTTCCCTCACTCAGACCATAAAAACTGCTGGAGGGATGGGGGTTACTTGTTGTCATGCACGGTGCTCAAGTTCAGAACGGCTGTCACTCAAAACTCATACAGAGCTGTGAAGTGGAGACCGTGAGCTCTGACATCATGTATAGCATGTTACTGTACAGGCACTGTGTTCCAATTTAGGCGCTTATCAGTGTCCAAATCTGACATTTTCAACCCGTATACAGGTATGAGTGTAAAGGGCTACCCTACATTGCGGCATTAGACCATTCTGAAACTCCCTTGCTCAACAGAGAGGAGACAAAAGGGAGGAGCGTGTGTGTGTGTCTGTGCATGTGTGTGTGTGTGTGAAAAGAATGTCGGTTGGTCCGTCTGAATGTGGTGTGTATGGTGTCGCACTATCCTTTCACGCTCCTCCTAACCACATCAGCCTTTACACACACACACACACACACACACACACACACACACACACACACACACACACACACACACACACACACACACACACACACACACACACACACACACAAGCACTTTCAGTGTGTTTGAGGGGATCAGTTTGAGCCAGCGCAGAATCACTAATCTTGGTGACATAATGAGTAGTAATTTGTGGTGAAGGTGACATGTAGATCAATGATTCTGCCTACAAGTTCTCACAGTCTCACGTCAGAATTAGACGTTCATCCATGTTTCTCAAAGTGGTTCCAAATGTCACATTTCAAAGTGTTTAAGGTGAAGTTTAGGCATTAACTCCAAATGTTTATGGTTAGGGTTAAGTTGAGGCATTAACTCAGAATTCTTAAGGTTAGGCATTAACTCCGAATGGTTATGGTAAAAGGTAAGGTTTGGGATAGTCTTACAGTTTTTTTGGATTGCTTACACACTAAAATTAAAAGTAGTACACTATTAGCAAAACCTTACACTCAAGAAGCAAAACATCAGCCCATATTTACACAACTATAAGCACATTGTCAACCTTACACTTGTTGCAAAACTCTACACACAGTGATTTGCAAAACACTAAACACACTTAACATACATTACACACAAAAATCTATCATGAAGTCACGTCCTTGCAATACCAAAGCACTGACTGTCAAATTACCACACCGTCCAACCAATTGGTTCAACACAGTCATCAGGTGTGCAAACACTCGTTTGCTTAATTGTAGACACACCAATCAGGTGTATAAGCACTATAAAAAGCAGCAGGTGAGTTCATCGGTCTTCAAGCACAATGGAAAGAGTCAGAGAAAGAGTAAGACGAGGAGGAGGAGGAGGACGACGAGGAGAACGAGGAGGAGGACGAGGAGAACGAGGAGAACGAGGAGGACGAGGAGGACGAGGAGGACGAGGAGAACGAGGAGGAGGACGAGGAGAACGAGGAGAACGAGGAGGAGGACGAGGAGAACGAGGAGAACGAGGAGGACGAGGAGGACGAGGAGGACGAGGAGAACGAGGAGGAGGACGAGGAGAACGAGGAGAACGAGGAGGACGAGGAGGAGAACGAGGAGGAGGAGGAGGAGGAGGAAGGGGAGGAAGAGGAAGAGGAAGAGGAAGAGGAAGACAAGAAGGTGCTCAAAGAGGACCGAATCTGACAAATGAGATCCGCGCAACACTGGTTGATCACATTGTTAACCACGGCCTGACGCTGAGGGAGGCTGGACTGCGAGTACAGCCAAATCTAAGCCGATATACAGTGGCAAGTGTGATGAGAACATTTCGACTGGAAAATAGGTATTGTAAAAATATCATCATATCAAAAACATCTGCACGGTTTCAGTAACTGCTTACAGTACAATATTCTATGCACTATCAGCACTTCTGTTACCTTTTCCTGTGAAATTACTGTACTATTGTATACTGTTTTTTTTTCTACATAGGATTGAGGGTCAGGGACGACAAGGGGGAAGGCCTCCTATGTTCACAGAACAGCAAGAGAGGGAGATAGTAAACATGGTTTTGGCCAACAATGCTATAACACTCAAGCAGCTCCAAGCTAACATTGTCAATAACCACGCCATTTTCAACGATATCCATCAGGTCTCAACATCAACACTGGCACGCATCCTAAAAAAAAAACATATTCAAATGAAGCAAATTTATCGAGTGCCTTTCGAGCGCAATTCCGAAAGGGTGAAACGACTGCGGCATGATTATGCAGAGGTATGTAATTCACTTTAGCAGTGTGATCTTGCATACTGTCTCATAATCGTTTACTGTACTGTAATATGTATACTAGATCTACACTGAACTACACAATTTTGCCTGACACTGTTTTTCAGAGAGTTTTACGAATGGATGGAGAGGGGATCCAGCATGAGTTCATTTACGTAGATGAGGCTGGGTTCAACCTGACGAGAACACGAAGGAGGGGAAGAAACATCATTGGCCACAGGGCTATAGTCAATGTCCCAGGGCAACGTGGGGGTAATATAACACTCTGTGCAGCCATTACACAGAATGGGGTCCTCCACCGCCATGCCCATATGGGCCCTTACAACACAGCACTCATACTTACATTCTTGGACCAATTGCACAACATAACAGCAGCAAATCAAATCGATCATATGCAATACATTGTTGTCTGGGACAATGTGTCTTTCCACCGCTCTGCTCTGGTTCAGAACTGGTTTCAGCAACATCCACATTTCACCGTCCTATATCTTCCACCATACTCTCCATTCCTCAACCCTATAGAAGAGTTTTTCTCGGCATGGCGGTGGAAGGTATATGATCTCCGTCTCCAGGCTGAGGTACCCCTCATCCAAGCCATGGAGGAGGCCTGTGACCAGATGGAGGTAGCAGCAATGCAAGGATGGATTCGTCATTCAAGACGTTTCTTTCCAAGGTGTCTTGCTAATGACAACATTGCCTGCGATGTTGATGAAATTCTCTGGCCAGATCCAGCTAGGCGAAGAGACAATGTCTAGTTATTTTTTTTATTTTATTTTTACAGTTTTTTCCAACTGCTTACACACAAAATCTTTTCATGTCACACGGTTTTTGAAACCTCTCACTCAAAGTGCAAAACTACACACCAAATCTCCAAAACCATAAGCTATTTCTCAGCCTTTGACTCAGTTGTCAATTGCATAAAACACTTTTTTCAAAACACTACACACAATTCTCTACCTAAAACACAAAAATCTAACAGGAAGTGACTTGCTTTCCTTTTTCAAACACAACCAATCAAAATGCTACACTTATTCACCAGGTCACACACACACTCCTCACATGTGCAAACACTAATTGCTTAACTGATCACTAACCAATCACTGCTTTACTGTAGTATAGGCCTATAAATAGGTCAAAGGTCAGATTACCTATTTTGAACAATGGATGCCAACAATGGACAGAGAGCAAGAGGAGTAGGAGGGAGAGGAAGAGGAAGAGGAAGAAGAAGAAGAGGACGACGGCAAAGAAGAGAAGGAAGGAGAGCCATCTCTGATGAGATTAGGGCAACACTTGTTGATCATGTGATCAACCACGGTTTGACCATGAGAGAGGCTGGACTGAGAGTCCAGCCCAACTTGAGTCGATTTACAGTGGCGTCCATAATTCGAACCTTCAGAAATGAGAACAGGTATGCAACTATCTAATGACTATTTTAGCATTACAGCAATGTACTGTAAAATACGTATGACTGCATAGTATTGCATAAACATTTGTAACTCTAAGCCATCCATTTACTGCACTGCATTGAATGAATGAGGTTGGTTATCATGCTGTACTACATTTTTGTGTACATTGTTTACAGTTCCTATGCTGAACACATACTGTGTTTGAATTCTGTACAGAGTGGAAAGGCAAAGACATCATGGAGGACGAGGACGCTTGTTTACAGATGTACAAGAGACTGCAATTATAAATATGGTTTTGGCCAACAATGCAATTAGGATTCGAGAGATAAGAGAGCATATCTTGAATAATGACACCATATTTAACAACATCAATGCTGTAAGCCTGTCGACCATACAACGCATCCTCCAACGGCACCAAGTGACGATGAAACAAATTTACAAGGTGCCATTTGAGAGAAACTCTGACAGAGTCAAGAATCTGCGACATGACTTTGTAGAGGTATGTATGCAACACTACTTCCAGTACTTCAGACATACCATATTTACTCATCTGTATATCCTTTTGTCTGTTACAGAGAGTATTGGAGATGGATGCCCATGTAATTCGCCATGAATTTATTTATGTGGATGAGGTTGGCTTCAACCTCACCAAAACCAGGCGCCGTGGAAGAAATGTAATAGGACAGAGGGCAATTACCAATGTCCCTGGACAGCGTGGGGGTAATATAACTATGTGTGCTGCCATCACTCAAAACGGGGTCCTCCATCACAATGCCACACTGGGTCCGTACAACACCGGCCATATGCTCACTTTTCTGGATGCAATTTACACAATGCTTGTCCCTGATCCAGATCAGGAGCCTGCTAGATTTGTGGTTATATGGGACAATGTTAGTTTTCACCGGGCTGTTCTGGTCCAAAACTGGTTTGCCACCCATCCACAATTTGTAGTTTTGTACCTACCCCCATATTCACCTTTTCTAAATCCCATAGAGGAATTCTTCTCAGCCTGGCGCTGGAAAGTGTATGATCGCCAACCCTATGCCCGCATGCCGCTACTCCAGGCAATGGAGGACGCATGTGGGGACATAGAGGTTTCCTCTGTCCAAGGTTGGATACGCCATGCTAGGAGATACTTCCCTCGATGTTTGGCAAGAGAAAACGTATCTTGTGATGTGGACGAAGTATTGTGGCCAGACCCAGCCCGGAGAAGAGATGAAGCGTAGCTTAGCACTGGTGACTGCCTCCCCCCCCCCCTACCATTTCCTGGACTGCCCCCCGGGACCCCCCACACACAATTGTGTTCTTTACTGTATTCTAAAGAATATACTTTTGGTTTACATATGTTTATGGTTTTGTTGTATGCTACTGTATACAACAGTAATGTTTGGCCTAATAAATATTTTCTGTTTCTAAATTGCATTGGTGTTTACAGTGTACTTGTTACCCCTCTCAGCAGATTACTTTCACTGTAGAACATTGTATTGAAATGTATATATAAGCCTATGAAAGACCAAAGAGCTTTAGACTTAGAACAACAGTGTTTACATGGTATATCCAAAAATTCACTATTATGAAAGAAGTGTTTGCCATTTGATGCAAATGCTTCATTCTGACATGTGTTTATGGCATTTTGAATGCAGTGTTACATTTTGAAGGAGATGTGAGGCATTTTGCATTTTGTGTGTGCAGTTTTGGGAATTGTGTGTAGAGTTTTGAAAAAAGGAGACATAGTTTTGAAAACGTGTGTAAGCAGTTGGAAAAAACTGTAACTTACAATACGTAAAGTGACGTTTGGTTACAGTATTATGAATCTCCACGTCAACATTTTGGGCGTGTTGAGAAATAAATGAGTTTCTTCAGTCTGCAACATTGGTCTTGTGTAGTGTTTGGTGAATTTACATTATATTTGTACTTTGTTGAGAGTAGCCTACTCTAATCATAGGGAAGTAGAAGTGCTAAAAGTGTTTTAGGTTTATCACAGCAGAGTGTAACTCGTGCAAACAGAGTATAGTAATGTGAAACGTGTGTGTTTCATATGGTAACAAAGTGTGGTTTTTAAAAAGAAGTGTATAGTTTTTACAAGAGTGTTTAATTTTGCAAAGGATCTGTAGTGTTTTGCTAATTGGGTGTGTGGTTGTGCTAAATGTGTGTAGTGTTTTGAAAACACGGGCCCTGTTTTGAAAATCGTGCTTAAGCAATCAAAAAAAACTGTAAAGCAAACATTTCTAAAACACCTTTCTATCGCAGAATTCGAACACGCAACCTTTTGAATCAGAGGCAGATGCTTATGCCCATCCACAACACCCTATCAAAACCAAAATCTACTTAAAGGTAACAGCGTTCACTGTTGTACCTAGTGGCCAGTTTCCATGTCATCTCCTGATGTCCTCAGACATGGATGGGACATCGAAAACTGACTTGTATCACAGTTGACCTGCCTGGATTCTGCACAGTCTGACGGCAATGTATTCAATCTCAAACACGCACATAATAACCACTCTCTTGTTACCTCTTCATGTGCAGTTACTACCTCTTTCCCTGCTGCATCAACTGTGCAAGCACATACAGCATCTTCATAGGACAGATGTGCTTATGTAAGACAATCTTTCTATGGTGCTGACTAGCATGATTTGGGTCTTTGGTTTATAGATCAAGATCAAATCAAAATATATTTGTCACATGCGCCGGATACAACAGGTGTAGACCTTACCGTGAAATGCTTACATACAAGCCCTTAACCAACAATAAGAAACAAGAAATAGAGTTAAGAAAATATTTACTAAATAAACGAAAGTAAAAAATAAAATAAAAAGTAACACAATAAAATAACAATAACGAGGCTATATACAGGGGGTACCGGTACCGAATCAATGTGTTGGGGTACAGGTTAGTCGAGGTAATTTGTACATGTAGGTAGGGTTAAAGTGACTATGCATAGATAATAAACAGTGAGTAGCAGCAGTGTAAAAACAAAGGGGGTGGCAATTTGATTAATTGTTCAGCAGTCTTATGGCTTGGGGGTAGAAGCTGTTAAGGAGCCTTTTGGACCTAGACTTGGCGCTCTGGTACCACTTGCCGTGCGGTAGCAGAGAGAATAATCTATGACTTACGTGACTGGAGTCTTTGCCAATTTTTTGGGCCTTCCTTTGACATGCCTAGTATAAAGGTCCTGGATGGCAGGAAGCTTGGCACCAGTGATGTACTGGGCAGTACGCACTACCTTCTGTAGCGCCTTGCGGTCGGATGCCGAGCAGTTGCCATACCAGGCGGTGATGCAACCGGTCAGGATGCTCTCGATGGTGCAGCTGTATAACTTTTTGAGGATCTGGGTACCTATGACAAATCTTTTCAGTCTCCTGAGGGGGAAAAGGTGTTGTCGTGCCCTGTTCATGACTGTCTTGGTGTGTTTGGACCATGATAGTTTGTTTGTGATGTGGACACCAAGGAACTTGAAGCTCTCGAACCGCTCCACTACAGCCCTGTCGATGTTAATGGGGGCCTGTTCGGCCCTCCTTTTCCTGTAGTCCATGATCAGCTCCTTTGTCTTGCTCACATTGAGGGAGAGGGTGTTGTCCTGGCACCACACTGTCAGGTCTCTGACCTCCTCCCTATAGGCTGTCTCATCATTGTCTGTGATCAGGCCTATCACCGTTGTGGCGTCAGCAAACGTAATGATGGTGTTGGAGTCGTGCTTGGCCACGCAGTCGTGGGTGAACAGGGAGTACAGGAGAGGACTAAGCACGCACCCCTTAGGGGCCCCTGTGTTGAGGATCAGCGTGGCAGATGTGTTATTGCCTACCCTTACCACCTGGGGGCGGCCCGTCAGGAAGTCCAGGATCCAGTTGCAGAGGGAGGTGTTTAGTCCCAGGGTCCTTAGCTTAGTGATGAGCTTTGAGGGCACTATGGTGTAGAATGCTGAGCTGTAGTCAATGAACAGCGTTCTCACATAGGTGTTCCTTTTGTCCAGGTGGGAAAGGGTAGTGTGGAGTGCGATTGAGATTGCGACATCTGTGGATCTGTTGGGGCGGTATGCGAATTGGAGTGGGTCTAGGGTTCCCGGGATGACGGTGTTGATGTTGGCCATGACCAGCCTTTCAAAGCACTTCATGGCTACCGACGTGAGTGCTATGGGGCGGTAGTCATTTAGGCAGGTTACCTTTGCTTTCTTGGGCACAGGGACTATGGTGGTCTGCTTGAAACATGTAGGTATTACAGACTTGGTCAGGGAGAGGTTGAAAATGTCACTGAAGACACTTGCCAGTTGGTCTGCGCATGCTCTGAGTACACATCCTGGTAATCCGTCTGGCCCAGCGGCCTTGTGAATGTCGACCTGTTTAAAGGTCTTGCTCACATCGGCAATGGAGAGTGTGTTCACACAGTCGTCCGGAACAGCTGGTGCTCTCATGCATGCTTCAGATGTGTACAGATATGATAGTGTTAAGCAAAAGTATACATATTTGAAGTTTGCGCCTAATGCTGAAGGTATTTATGACTACATAATATTTTGTGTGTGTGTTGGTGTGTTGAATATGGTATGTTGTCATTACATTTATGTGCAATATAGTGTCTAAGGCCGTGTCTAGACTTGACAGTTCATGCAACTTTAGTATTTTGATCATAGAGTTCTGATCACGGAATTCCGAACACGTCATTGCATCTACACCTACATTTAAATGTGTCTACCATGTCCACATTGTGTTCGGATTCCCTTTCCCCTATATTCAAATGCCACTATGGATTCTACAAACTGTGAAATAGGCTAAATATGATAATAACACAACAACAACTGATGGCAGTAGCTAACTACTGTAGCTAACTAGCCAGCTAACCTCTGTAGCTAGCCAGCAAGTTAGCAAGCAATGCTAAAGGGAAATTGCAAACGGATTAGCCAAACAAATAAATGTTTTTCTAAATATTAGCTAGCTGGCTAGCATTTATGAGGCCAGCAAACACGTTCCTCACACGCTAGGAACGTATTTCCTTCAACGTTATAATGAAAAGGTGCCTCTTGGTCCCAAAACACAAGTTTTATGGAGACTTGTGGGAGGAGTGCTGATGACGTCACCCACTGTATGCGCTTTTGGTAGCCTGATTGCTTCCAGACTGAGGAGAAATCCGCACACAACGCTTCCCAGACCACCTCCTGAAGTGGTCAGACAGATCTGAACACAATCAGACCACAAAGCGACTTTTGCACGTCTAGACCCGTCTTTTCAATACGATCTTCGTATTCTGATAGCAGAAGTCGCATGTAAGTGTCAAGTGTGGACACGGCCTAATATGTTTGTCTGGTGCAAATTTGAGTTGCACAACATTCTCCCTCCCTCTCACACATAACTTGATACATCCATCTAGTCCCGTCTTCATTGACTACAATGCCCTGTTTATCTCCCCACCCCATCCTTTCGACCGTCTTTGATGTTGTCCGCAGAGGTTTTCTTTCTTTCTCGACAAGCTGGAGGCGAGAGTGCTCCACTGCCACTCCACCTGAGAGCTAAGTGGACAAAGAGAGCATACAAACAACCTACTGAACAGCTACTCGTCAATGGTTAGTTAGAGTACGGGCTGAGTTGCTGCCAGTTTTTAGGCTGTGTAGAATGTTGATTGCCTGGATACAGAGCCAGACAGGGGAACTGGAGGAGGGGTGGAAGGATGACTGTGAGGAAAAAATCAAAATGTTTTCTTTTTTTGTCAGCTCTGACAGCACCATTTTAAAGGGAGCGAGGCAAGGGGAAGAGAGGGAGGGAGGGGCTTGAACAGAGGCTTGGAATGGTACGTAAGCCGGGTGTTTTATCTAACGCAATGCCATAAACAGCTGAGCTGAATAGAGATGGAGGGAGGGAGGGAGGGAGGGAGGGAGGGAGGAGGGGTGAGCAGTGTAGATATATGGATGGAGAGGCTCTCTCTCTCCGTCTCTCCTTAAGCGAACTGCTAAGCAGGGGGAGGGGTGGGTGAGGGAGGGAGGGAGGGGAGAGAGGAAAATGGGAGGGGAGGTCAAATAATCTGGGACAGCCGTGCCCATGTGACCGTTGCCATGGCGACATCAGCAGGGAGAGCAGAGCCGGGCAAGGAAAAAGTGTGTAATGTGTGTGTTCTCTTTCCTTACATCCTCTCCTTTCCTCTCTGACTCTCTCTATTTCAAGTGGACTCTTGCTGCTGTGTAGAACAGGGGTGGCGGTAGAATGATTTTACAGCAGTGTTCCAGTGAAGTCTAGAGCTGATATTACAGGCAGTTTTGGAGAGCATCACCACTGCTTGCTATAGTGTGCCAGCACTGCTACAGGATTCCGGTAGAGGGCAGCATTTACCAATGGTGGTGATGGGAGGACCCATGCCGGCTGTTACTGAATTGTCAAAATGTATTTTCTTTCCAAATCTCCTTTCCTTCATCTGCATAATATACTAGCCTTAACAATATATACTGACAAATGCACAAATCACAGGATACTAAAGGTTGCGGAGGGTGTGAAAAGGTCAGTTCTGGTGAATTCTTTAAAGGATATTCTACTCCAAAATGAATGAAAATATAATTCCCCCTCCTGAAATGAGCCCAATAACATATTGGTCCATATTATCAGGCAGGTCTGCTATTTAGCAAAAAGCATTATCACCTGATGTAGCCCACCTGATGCAGCATAGTAGCTAAAAATAAATAAACTGAGGGAAGCCCATCTGCATTTGCCTGTGCTTAGCTCTATTCTGCTTCTTTTTATCCCAAAAAATGATTTACAGTGCCTTGCAAAAGTATTCATCCCCCTTGGCATTTTTCCTATTTTGTTGCATTACAACCTGTAATTTAAATGGATTTTTATTTGGATTTCAAGTAATGGACATACACAAAATAGTCCAAATTGGTGAAGTGAAACAAATAATTATTTTTTTATTTTTATTTTTATTTTTATTTTTTCTCGGGGGGAATGGATCAGCTTAATATTGCAGATAGATTGTATCTTCTATCAATGTAATTGTCTGCATCACTTCCAATCCCCCATGTTTATTTTTATTTTTATATATATATTCCCCTTTATTACTTTTCAACCCCACCATCCTTTCCCTACTTGGAGTAAATTAGTGAACAACAATGCCCAGGCCTGTACTTCCGGTCTATACTTACTATCTACACCTTATGGACAGAGTTAATTTTACAATAATTCTATTATATATATATATATATATATATATTTTTTTTTTTTTGCTCCTGAACTTCTTCTACTCTCAACCTCTCCGATCATTTTCATGATGTCCATCCGGTTTGCTTCTAAATGCCATATCTTTCTAACTGTGCTCTTTCCCAAAAGCTCCCAACATACAACCTATATACTTATTATGGACACAGTATGCTTACATTATTAGCTATCTTTGTTATTATTTGTTGTTATTTGTTATTAGTCCCATCCTTCAACTCTATTCAATACCTCCCATCTATCTCTTAACACCATCCATATAGGATTTCTATTTGCCATATATATTTCAACCGTACTGTGATGTTTTACAAAAGTTCTGAACCTTTCTATTCTCATTGCTTCTACAGATTGTGAATTAAAAATAAACATTTTTGCTAAAAGTATTATTATATTATTGATTGATTGACTATGACTTTTCAGATCACCCAGTAATGCTATCTGCAAGGTTAGTTCCAGGTAAATATTGCAATCCTTTAGCCATTCCTGGACCTGTGTCCAAAAACAAGCTACAAATGGACAGAACCAAAACAAATGATCTAATGATTCTGTCTCTTCACAGCAAAATCTGCAGAGCTGGGAAGATTGTATCCCCCATATAAATAACATTCTATTGGTAGCAAGAATTTTATATAATAATTTAAATTGAAAGATTCTAATTTTTGAATCCGGTGTCGTTTTGCGTGTCAGTTCATAAACACTATGCCATGGGATCAGTACGTCAAAGATCTCTTCCCAACTATTTTGCAATCTATATGGGACGGCTGTCAATCCTTTGGTCCTTAAGTGAAACTGCTATACTTTTTTATTTATCACAGTTTTCCTTAACCAATTATGTTCTTTAATGCAAGGCCGACAGACAAGTTCCTTACTTTCTCCCCCTTCAACTTTCCTCTTCCACTTTTGCGGTAAGGCTGCAATTATTTGGTTGTAATTTTGGGTAGAGCAGACATCTCCATATGTTTTTGTTAGCTGCATGTGCGACATAACTCCACCAGTCCTACCGATGATATCATTTACGAAGATTATACCTTTTTTAAACATTCTGTCAAAAAATAAAGGTTTTTTGTCAATTAGTATATTTGAATTTAACCACAATATTTGTTGCATTATTTGTTCTGTCGTTTCTGGAGGATTAAATTGAAATTGCAACCAACTTTATAATAATAATAATAATATGCCATTTAGCAGACGCTTTTATCCAAAGCGACTTACAGTCATGCGTGCATAAATTTTTTATTTTTTTTGTGTATGGGTGGTCCCGGGGATCGAACCCACTTCCTTGGCGTTATAAGCGCCGTGCTCTACCAGCTGAGCTACAGAGGATCTTCTATGGCTTGTTTTAGAAATAGTGACATTTGGGAGATTATTTCCTTTTCAAATAACTGAAAGTGAGAGGTTGTAATCTGAATAAAGGGAAAAAGGCCTTTCTTGAACAGTGGGTGAGACAATCTTACTAATTTGCTTGAGAACCAGTTCGGATTTAAGTATAACTTTTGGATGACTGAAGATTTTAGTGATAGGTCTAATGCTTTAATATTTAATAATTTCTGTCCTCCGAATTCATATTCATTATATAAATATGCTCTTTTAATTTTGTCTGGCTTGCCGTTCCAAATAAAATTGAATATTTTTTTCTCATATCATTTAAAAAACTGTTTGCTAGGCGTAGGCAAGACCATAAGCAAATATGTAAACTGGGATAATACTAAAGAGTTAATCAGGGTGATTTTTCCACAAATTGACAGGTATTTTCCTTTCCATGGTAGTAAGATCTTATCTATTTTTGCTAACTTTCTATTAAAATGTATTGAAGTGAGATCATTTATTTCCTTTGGGATATGTATTCCGAGTATATCCACATCACCATCAGACCATTTTATTGGTAAACTACATGGTAATGTAAAAATTGTATTTTTTAGTGATCCAATACGTAATATAGTACATTTGTCATAATTTGGTTTTAATCCAGAGAGGTTAGAAAATGTATCTAGATCCTCTATGAGGCTGTGGAGGGATTCTAGTTGTGGATCTAAAAGAAAACATGAATCATCTGCGTACAATGACACCTTTGTTTCCAAAAAATATAAATAAAAAAATAATGGAAAAGTGGTGCGTGCATATGTATTCACCCCCTTTGCTATGAAGCCCCTAAATAAGATCTGGTGCAACCTATGTGGTTGAATCTGGGTTTGAAATTCACTGCTCAACTGAGGGACCTTGGACCACATTTTGTTATGTTACAGCCTTATTCTAAAATGGATTACATTGGGGGTTTTTCGTCATTAATCTACACACAATACCCCATAATGACAAAGCAAAAACAGGTTTGTAAATTTTTTGGCAAATGTATTACAAATACAAAATGAAATATCACATTTACATAACTATTCAGATCCTTTACTCAGTACTTTGTTGAAGCACCTTTGGCAGTGATTAAAGCTTTGAGTCTTCTTGGGTATGACACTACAAGCTTGGCACGCCTGTATTTGGGGAGTTTGTCCCATTTTTCTCTGCAGATCCTCTCAAGCTCTGTCAGGTTGGATGTGGAGCGTCGCTGCACAGCTATTTTCAGGTCTCTCCAGAGATGTTCGATCGGGTTCAAGTCCGGGCTCTGGCTGGGCCTCTCAAGGACATTCAGAGATTTGTCCCGAAGCCACTCCTGTGTTGTCTTGGCTGTGTGCTTAGGGTCATTGTCCTGTTGGAAGGTGAACCTTCGCCCCAGTCTGAGGTCCTGAGCACTCTGGAGCAGGTTTTCATCAAGGATCTCTCTGTACTTTGCTCCGTTCATCTTTCCCTCGATCCTGACTAGTCTCCCAGTCCCTGCCCCTGAAAAACATCCCCACAGCATGATGCTGCCACCACCATGCTTCACCTTAGGGATAGTGCCAGGTTTCCTCCAGACGTGACGCTTGGCATTTATGCCTAAGAGTTCAATCTTCGTTTCATCAGACCAGAGAATCTTGTTTATCATGTTCTGAGAGACCTTTAGGTGCAATTTTGCAAACTCCAAGCGGGCTGTCATGTGCCTTTTACTGAGGAGTGGCTTCCATTTGGACACTCTACCATAAACACCTGATTGGTGGAGTGCTGCAGAGATTGTTGTCCTTCTGGAAGGTTCTCCCATATCCACAGAGGAACTCTGGAGCTCTATCAGGGTGACCATCGGGTTCTTGGTCACCTCCCTGACCAAGGCCCTTCTCCCCTGATTGCTCAGTTTGGCCAGGCGGCCAACTCTAGGTAGAGTCTTGGTGGTTCCAAACTTATTTCATTTAAGAATGATGGAGGCCACTGTGTTCTTGGGGACCTTCAATGCTGCAGACATTTTTTGTTACCCTTCCCCAGATCTGTGCCTC
Source organism: Coregonus lavaretus (assembly GCF_964263955.1). Lineage (NCBI taxonomy): Eukaryota > Metazoa > Chordata > Actinopteri > Salmoniformes > Salmonidae > Coregonus > Coregonus lavaretus. The sequence goes on along the minus strand of NC_140018.1, from coordinate 38,683,674 downwards.
GACACAATCCTGTCTGGGAGCTCTACGGATAATTCCTTCGACCTCATGGCTTGTTTTTTGCTCTGACGTGTACTGTCAACTGTGGGACCTTATATAGACAGGTGTGTGCCTTTCCAAATCATGTCTAATCAATTGAATTTACCATAGGTGGACTCCAATCAAGTTGTAGAAACATCTCAAGGATGATCAATGGAAACAGGATGCACCTGAGCTCAATTTCGAGTCTCATAGCAGGGTCTGAATACTTATGTAAAGAAGTCATTTCTGTTTTAGATTTTTTAAAATAAATTTGTAAAATGTCTAAAAACCTGTTTTCGCTTTGTCATTATAGGGTATTGTGTGTAGATTGACTAGGGACATTTTTTATTTAATCCATTTTAGAATAAGGCTGTAACTTAACAAAATTTGGAAAAAGGTAAGGGTTCTGAATACTTTCCGAATGCACTGTACTTGCATGTGTAGGGTGCAGAGATGAGGTAGTCGTTCAAAAAATAATGTTAATCACTATTATTGCACGCAGAGTGAGTCCATTCAACTTATTCTGTGGCTTGTTAAGCAAGTTTTTACTCCTGAACTTATTTAGGCTTGCCATAACAAAGGGGTTGAATACTTATTGACTCAAGACATTTCAGCTTTTAAAAACATCATTCCACTTTGATATTATGGGGTATTGTGTGTGACACAAAATCTCAATTGAATCTATTTTAAAATCAGCCTGTAACACAACAAAATGTGGAAAACGTTAATACATTCTGAAGGCACTGCATCTCCCTGTGCGGCACTCGCAATTTGAATGCGCCTCAAGAGGAATATGTTTTGCTCGCATAGACTGCGAAAAGCTGAACAATTGATATTGTATTTTACTATGGGTGTGCCGAGTAGTCGGACAAAATGAGTATTGTAACGGATATGGACAATTTTCTGGATACGATTATTATCAGAGTATTTTTTGTAATTATCTGTGATTGGAAAAAAAGTTAATTTCAGGTGCCAGCACGGATCTTTCTCATTTTTATAATGTGCAAGGTTCTACGTGGTCTAAATAACTCAACTAACTGTCTGTAGGGCGAGCTGTATGTAGATCCTGCTGTTATGATTGGATAGAGTGCTGTATTCCTCAGTCCACTCTCCTTATAATTTCACCAATCAGTTTTTGTTTCATGTTTTCATTCTCATCATTTAGATTGCTGCTGCCTGCTACTATGATAAATCAAATGGCGAGGACATTTGTCAATGTGCATAATATCTAACAAGCGGGGCAAAGGTAGGGAAAAAAGGTGAAACGCTGATGCGCATTCTGACTGAGTAACAGCAAACTTGGCTGCCTGCTGCAAGTTGAGGGCACACACACAGACACACACCCCTCCACGCGCTGCTTCTATTCTGCAGGTGTTTTGCAGTGAGAATGTGCAGGGAAGTATTTTGCCTAAATCTATTTAGGCATATTAAAACACCAGTTTTTTCCAATCACGAGTATCATCTGATCGGATTATTATCTGTCAATTATGATTGCGATTACGATTATGGCCATGTCGGCACACCCCTATATTCTACTGTGGGGGTTGTCTGATTTTGCTGTTGCTAACTTTTGTTGTTGGCTGTGGAAAATGTAATCTGGACAACAATTAGATAATTCAAATAACCAAAGGTACCGGGTCTTAGCTCCGCCTGGCTCTCATTTGGATAATAGGTGCCGGGTCTCGGGCCCAGCCCAATTTAACCACTGGTTATAATGCACACTCACACACAATGGCCTGTTTTATTGTCATGTGGTAGTTAGACACATTTTGGTAAGCTAGTTAGCTAGCTGGCTGCAGCATCAATGGATGTCTAGCCAGTTAGCTTTCTAGCTAGCTAGCTAGTTTACTCATTGGAAAACAATATTTATGCTAAGTTTAATTGCTAGCTAGCTAACTAACTAGCTAACATTCATTATACATGTGATGTGTCATCCAACAATTTATTTTCAACTCAAATTTAGCTAGCCAGTTAGCTAGCTAGTATTAGCTGTTTGAATGGCAGCCTCATCACATTGATTGGGAATTCTCCGACTACAGCTAGGTAACTAGCCAGGGCCTCATTTTACAGAACCTTCGTAGCATTAAGATCATCGTTAGAACCGCCTTACAATGAATCTTTAGTAGCTGAGGTGTTTCCAAGAGTATTCGTTAGTAACATGGCTCTTCAAAACCTTTGCGCAGCCAAAGTGCATTGTTAGATGATCTTTTGCCCTTCCACGTTACTTTATTCACAGATCTCTGCTAAACATAGAATCAAGATGTTTAGGCTATCTGTCTGACTGTGACTGCCGATAACTTCAGAACGAAGTTGACTACCAATTCAATTATTTGCAATTGTTACAAACAAGTGAATGATAAAATGATGATTCAAGTGAAAACTGAGGTGACTGCATTATTTATTTAACCTTTATTTTAACAGGGAAGACATATTAAAAGCTGCATAGGCTACATGGGCCTAAGCTATAGTATATAGGCTGTTTCAGTCATATTGAAATCAATTTCATGTTCAATTAATTGAGTTCTATTTTGCGACTAGACTGCTGTCTGTAATTTCTGCTTCAATGTGTTTCATGATGTGTGACAACATCTGCGCAATGATGTGCCCAATCTGTGATTTAGTGCATTATTATTGGTAAGCATAATAAGCTATCTCAATAGCCTATTTGCAGCCATAGGTGGTGGTAATATCTCTCTAAGACCTGATCCGTCTTCAGTGTTGTGGAATAATTCTAATGTTAAGGTAAGATTTGAATGGAGAAAACTGATCCGAGAGTAGCACTGCTTTTCTTTCGATCCTATCAGTATCAACACATGGTCTAATGACGCACTTAGCAAACGTTCTCTCTATGTGCTTGTTTGGAAACACATTAAAAAAGTTGGCTCATAAATAACTGTGCATCTGGTACGATCATCGTAATGCTTAAATGTGCACTATGCAGAAATCGCTCCTCCATTACCTGGTTGCAAAATTCTAATAGTTCACTTAATTTCAGTTTATGTGACAAAACAAGCAAGTATAGTATAGAGCAGGGTTCTTCAATTCCGGTCCTGGAGGGCCGAAACACTTCTGTTTTTTATTTCTACCTGGTAGATAATTGCACTCACCTGGTGTCCCAGGTCTGAATTAGCCCCTGATTAGAAGGAGAGGATGAAAAACAGAGGTGTTTCGGCCCTCCAGGACCGGAATTGAAGAACCCTGGTATAGAGAATCATTGTACCATCTAAACCAATGTGAAATATATTTTCCATAACCAAAAATATTGTATTTTCAGCTGTTTAAAGCTGGTGTACAAAAACAAAAGTAAAACACGCAAAAACTAAACTTAGGAACGAGAAGCATAGAAATAGCACATATAAAACAGATCTACCGCTTCTTAAACTTGAAGAAAAATAGAAATAATATTGTAGAAGTTACTGAAATTGAAAAACTAACACGTTTGATAACTCGTTAACACAAAAAAAGTAATCTGAGTACTCTAACGCGTTACCCCCAACACTGGTAATGAGTGACAGTGTGAATGTTTGAGTGTACCTGATGAGACTGCTAGTGGTTGTGGGTGCCCAGATGTCTGAGAAGGCTTTCAAGGTCAACAGACATTGCAGATGTCTGAGAAGAAGGCTTTCAAGGTCAACAGACACTGCAGATGTCTGAGAAGAAGGCTTTCAAGGTCAGCAGACACTGCAGATGTCTGAGCAGAAGGCTTTCAAGGTCAACAGACACTGCAGATGTCTGAGCAGAAGGCTTTCAAGGTCAACAGACACTGCATGGAGGAGTTCATGTAGCATGTGTTCCTGAGGTTTGGTAACCTGGGATGGAAATGGGTGGTCCAAAATGTTTGTTTTTTTGAATCTCAAAGTCCTTATATGGCCCTCGAATAATGACAAATACTTTACTCAGCAAGTTCACTCCCACTAAGGCCAGATTTGAGTCTAGAAGACCATTGTGTGAACAACCGTCATTTAGGATGTAACCACTAGCATTATGAATACTATGCATTTGATCTCTCTTACAAAATATAATTGCAGTTACAGTGCAGTACATTGTGGTTATATTGCAGTCATACCACAATTAATGCGTCCAATATAGCCCTGTTACTTTAGCTTCACAACTGCAATACATTTTTGTAGGTCTGATTTCTGCATCAAAAAAGCGTCTCTGAGCTGAATGGTGCCTCTGGTGGTAGTAGGTCTGGGGTCCTGCTTCCGTTGGGCCTACTGTAAATCAGTGCCATTTGACAGGTTAGTAATTGGATGCGGGGTCCTATAGTGCCTTCAGAAAGTCACCTGTGATCCCGGCACCTATGATCCAAATGAGAGCCAGGCGGAGCTGAGATCTGGCACCTTTGGTTATTTGAATGATCTAATGAAAACATTTTGTCCAGATTGTATTTTCTGCCGCCAACAACACAAGTAAGCAACAGCAAAATCAGACAACCGCATAGTAGAATAGTTTACCTATTCAATTGTTCAGCCTTTCGTATTCTATGCGAGGAGAAAATTTACCTCTCGAGGCGCTTTTAAATTGCGAGTGCCACATAGGTAGATACAGTGCCTTCAGAAAGTATTCACACCCCTTGACTATTTCCACATTTTGTTGTGTTACAGCGTGAATTTAAAATGTATTGAATTTAGATATTGTGTCACTGGCCTACACACAATACCCCATAACGTCAAAGTGGAATTATGTTTTTTGACATTTTTACAAATTAATAAAAAATGAAAAGCTGAAATGTCTTGAGTCAATAAGTATTCAACCCCTTTGTTATTTATGGCAAGCCTAAATAAGTTCAGGAATAAAAACTTTCTTAACAAGTCACATAATAAGTTGCATGGACTTACTCTGTGTGCAATAATAGTGTTTAACATGATTTGTTAATTACTACCTCATCTCTGTACCCCACACATACAATTATCTGTTAGGTCCCTGATTTGAACAGTGAATTTCAAACACAGATTCAACCACAAAGACCAGGGAGGTTTTCCAATGCCTCGCAAAGACGGGCACCTATTGGTAGTTGGGTAAAAATAAAATAAAAAGCAGACATTGAATACCCCTTTGAGCATGGTGAAGTTATTCATTACACTTTGGATGGTGTATTAATGCACCCAGTTACTACAAAGATATGAGGCCATTGGTGACTTAAAAACAGTTACAGAGTTTAATGGCTGTGATAGGAGAACACTGAGGATTGATCAACAACATTGTAGTTACTCCACAATACTAACCTAATTGATATTGTGAAATGAAGGAAGCTGTACAGAAAAAACGTTTTGTCCTGAATACAAAGTGTTATGTTTGGGACAAATCCAGTACAACACATTACTGAGTACCACTCTCCATATTTTCAAGCATAGTGGTGGCTGCATCATGTTATGAGTATGCTCATAATCGTTTGGGGAGTTTTTCAGGATAAAAAAGACATGGAATGGCGCTAAGCACAGGCAAAATCCTAGAGGAAAACCTGGTTCAGTCTGCTTTCCACCAGATATTGGGAGATTAATTCACCTTTCAGCAGGACTATCACCTAAAACATGACAAATATACACTGGAGTTGCTTACCAAGAAGACAGCAAATGTTTCTGAGTGGCAGAGTTACAGTTTTAAATTAAATCTGCTTGAAAATCTATGGCAAGACCTGAAAATGTCAGTATAGCAATGATCAACAACCAACAAGAGCTTGAAGAATTTTTAAAAGAACAATGTGCCAATGTTGCACAATCCAGGTATGGAAAGCTCTTAGAGACTTACTCAGAAAGACTCACAGCTGTAATCGACGTCAAAGGTTATTCTAACACTCAGGGGGTTGAATACTTATCTAATCAAGATATATTAGTGTTTTATTTTTCATTTATTTGTTTACAAAGTAAAAACTTTGACATTAAAGAGTATTATTTTGTGTAGATCGTTGACCAAAAATGACAATTAAATCAATTTTAATCCCACTTTGTAAAACAACAAAATGTGGAAAAAGTAAAGGAGTGTGAATACTTTCTTGCATCTTCAAAAGTTATACACAGGAGATTGAGTTGAAGAAACTGTAGAAGGCAATTCAAATTTGCTGTTTCCATTTCCTTTTATACAATTTGTTAAAGTTTATGTCCATCACTTTTTTGGCATAATTGTTGCCCATAACATGTGGCCCATTATATGACATTATATTGCAATCAGACTGTACCATGTCTGCAATGTCTATGGGGTTGTACAACTGGGTTTTACACTTATTTGACCTCATTTCACTTTGCCCTGCTCCCCTTCAGCTTAATGGAATGCCCCACCAGACAGTTGAGTATGCCACAAGGACAGAGTTGCAGCCAGTTCATATTCTTCAACTGAGATCTCTTTTGTCAGTTTAGATGATGCAGGTGCTGCAATATCATGTGATAAAGCAGGTCATTTTCATCGCACGCTCTATATCGGCTGTCCTTGATCCTGTTGTTGTGTCTTTGTGGTGAACTGCTGCACTCCCGTTACACTCCCTCTCACCTTTGATCCCTCAGTTCACAGCTGTCGTACGTTTAATTTGGTGACAGATATGCCATCCAAAAGGCTTACACCTGGTGATGATGGGACTTGATGCCCATTTGCGTGCCTCAGCCGTGGCCAAGGGATGCTGCACTGTGCTATCTAGCCACAGGGATCTGGCGAGTGGGCACCTCTTGCTGAGCCGTACTTGGAACGTCGATGTTAGGATCATCGTCCACCTGGTAGCACTTGCCCAGGTTCTTGATGATTTTGAAGTTAGAGCGGGCTGTCTCGGCGATGCTGTTCTCCAGGAGCCAGCCGTCAGACTCCAAGTCAGGGTCACCTTGCCGTAGAAGGTTCTCCATAGCTGTCTGGAGATAGCGCACGCCTGTCAGAACCCATAGCTGTTGGGGAAAATAGGAAAAAAGATGTCACTCTACCTTGTTACTACCTTGTAGCTCCACAGTTCGAGAGATTATGTAAAGAAATACAACCTTATTGATATACGGAAATGATCAGCCACTTGGAGGAAAATGGAAGTTGAATTACACTGTAGGTATTTCTTAATTTCTTTATTATTGAAAAGCCTATAATAAAGAGATCTGAATTCCCATTTTCCTACTTTATTCTAAAATGACTGGCCATCTACTCTGCTTTCCTGCCTCCTCCCTTTTCTCCCCCTCCATGTTCTGTGGGGCTTATCAGCTTCTTTTTGAGGGAGGCCACAACCCTCTGACACCACTCCTCCAGGCCAGGTTAGACACTTGAGAAAGGAAGAGCGGTGGCATAATGCCCCGCGTCCCCACTCCAGATGCCCCTGGGCACTACTGTATCCTCCCCTCCTCTTCCATTGGGAAGAGGATTAGGCAGACCCTTTGAGCCAGTCAGTGTCTTTCCTTTTGGTGGATATAGAGGAACATTCTCTTAGGAACTTTGCTCATCATCCTCTGGAACAGCTTCTGCTGTACAGGTGGTAAATACTTAATTGTCTGTGCTAATAACTTCATTGAAAACTTTAGCATGTACAGTGAGTGAAAAAAGTATTTGATCCCCTGCTGATTTTGTACGTTTGGCCACTGATAAAGACATGATCAGTCTATAATTTTAATGGTAGGTGTATTTGAACAGTGAGAGACAGAATAACAACAACAAAATCCAGAAAAAAACGTATGTCAAAAAAGCATTTTAATGAGGGAAATAAGTATTTGACCCCTCTGCAAAACATGACTTAGAACTTGGTGGCAAAACCCTTGTTGGCAATCACAGAGGTCAGACGTTTCTTCGCCACCAGGTTTGCACACATCTCAGGAGGGATTTTGTTCCAGTCCTCTTTGCAGATCTTCTCCAAGTCATTAAGGTTTCGAGGCTGACGTTTGGCAACTCGAACCTTCAGCTCCCTCCACAGATTTTCTATGGGATTAAGGTCTGGAGACTGGTTAGCCACTCCAGGACCTTAATGTGCTTCTTCTTGAGCCACTCCTTTGTTGCCTTGGCCGTGTGTTTTGGGTCATTGTCATGCTGGAATACCCATCCACGACCCATTTTCAATGCCCTGGCTGAGGGAAGGAGGTTCTCACCCAAGATTTGACGGTACATGGCCCCGTCCATCGTCCTTTTGATGCTGTGAAGTTGTCCTGTCCCCTTAGCAGAAAAACACCCCCAAAGCATAATGTTTCCACCTCCATGTTTGACGGTGGGGATGGTGTTCTTGGGGTCATAGGCAGCATTCCTCCTCCTCCAAACACGGCGAGTTGAGTTGTTGCCAAAGAGCTCGATTTTGGTCTCATCTGACCACAACACTTTCACCCAGTTCTCCTCTGAATCATTCAGATGTTCATTGGCAAACTTCAGACGGCCCTGTATATGTGCTTTCTTGAGCAGGGGGACCTTGCGGGTGCTGCAGGATTTCAGTCCTTCACGGCGTAGTGTGTTACCTAATGTTTTCTTGGTGACTATGGTCCCCGCTGCCTTGAGATCATTGACAAGATCCTCCTAGGTAGTTCTGGGCTGATTCCTCACCATTCTCATGATCATTGCTACTCCACGAGGTGAGATCTTGCATGGAGCCCCAGGCCGAGGGAGATTGACAGTCTTTTGTGTTTCTTCCATTTGCGAATAATTGCACCAACTGTTGTCACCTTCTCACCAAGCTGCTTGGCGATGGTGTTGTAGCCCATTCCAGCCTTGTGTAGGTCTACAATCTTGTCCCTGACATCCTTGGAGAGCTCTTTGGTCTTGGCCATGGTAGAGAGTTTGGAATCTGATTGATTGATTGCTTCTGTGGACAGGTGTCTTTTATACAGGTAACAAACTGAGATTAGGAGCACTCCCTTTAAGAGTGTGCTCCTAATCTCAGCTCGTTACCTGTATAAAAGACACCTGGGAGCCAGAAATCTTTCTGATTGAGAGGGGGTCAAATACTGATTTCCCTCATTAAAATGCAAATCAATTTATAACATTTTTGACATGCGTTTTTCTGGATTATTTTGTTGTTATTCTGTCTCTCACTGTTCAAATAAACCTACCATTAAAATTATAGACTGATCATTTCTTTGTCAGTGGGCAAACGTACAAAATCAGCAGGGTATCAAATACTTTTTTCCCTCACTGTATCTGGATCAAATGCATTTTTGCAATGCACTTGTGTAGACAATAATTCCTTTGCTTGCAACAAGGACAGCGCCAAGTATTCAAGTTTTTGTCATAAAATAACATGACTCTGCCCAACCTAGAGTAATATGAGGTGCTTGGTTTCAATATTGATGAAAGGATTTATGATTAAGTCGTCTCCAAAAAAAAAACTCTTTACTCAATGGGGCCCCCTCTGATTCAGAGGGTTTGGGTAAAATGTGGAAGACATTTTTCAGTTGAATGCATTCAGTTGTACAACTGACTACAGTAACAGTCAAAGGTTTGGACACACCTACTCATTCCAGGGTTTTTCTTATTTATTTTTACTATTTTCTACATTGTAGAATAATAGTTAAGACATCAAAACTATGAAATAACACATATGGAAACATGTATTAACCAAGAAAGTGTTAAACAAATCAAAATATATTTTATATTTGAGATTCTTCAAATAGCCACCCATGCACACTCTTGGCATTCTCTCAACCGGCTTCACCTGGAATGCTTTTCCAACAGTCTTGAAGGAGTTCCCACATATACTGAGCACTTGTTGGCTGCTTTTCCTTCACTCAGCCGTCCGACTCATCCCAAACCATCTCAATTGGGTTGAGGTTGGGGGATTGTGGAGGCCAGGTCATCTGATGCAGCACTCCATCACTCTCCTTCTTGGTAAAATAGCCCGTACACAGCCTGGAGGTGTGTTGGGTCATTGTCCTGTTGAAAAACAAATGATAGTCCCACTAAACCCAAACCAGATGGGATGGCGTATCACTGCAGAATGCTGTGGTAGCCATGCTGGTTAAGTGTGCCTTGAATTCTAAATAAATCACAGACAGTGTCACCAGCAAAGCACCCCCACACCATAACACCTCCTGCTCCATGCTTTACAGTGGGAAATATACATGCAGAGATCATCCGTTCACCCACACCACATCCCACAAAGCCACGGCGGTTGGAACCAAAAATCTCCAATTTGGAGACCAGACCAAAGGACACATTTCCACCGGTCTAATGTCCATTGCTCGTGTTTCTTGGCCCTAGCAAGTCTCTTCTTGTTATTGGTGTCCTTTATTAGTGTTTTCTTTGCAGCAATTCGACCATGGGCCTGATTCACACAGTCTCCTCTGAACAGTTGATGTTGAGATGTGTCTGTTACTTGAACTATTTAAAGCAATTATTTGGGCTGCAATTTCTGAGGCTGGTAACTCTAATTAACTTATCCTCTGCAGCAGAGGTAACTCTGGGTCTTCCATTCCTGTGGTGGTCCTCATGAGAGCCAGTTTCATCATAGCGCTTGATGGTTCTTTCGACTGCACTTGAAGAAACGTTCAAAGTTCTCTAAATGTTCCGCATTGACTGACCTTCATGTCTTAAAGTATTGATGGACTGTTTCTCTTTGCTTATTTGAGCTGTTCTTGCCATAATATGGACTTTGTCTTTTGCCAAATAGGACTCTCTTCTGTATATCCTCCTACCTCAAATGCATTAAGAAGGAAATAAATTCCACAAATTAACTTTTAAGAAGGCACACCTGTTAATTTAAATGCATTCCTGGTGACTATCTCATGAAGCTGGTTGAGAGAATGCCAAGAGTGTGCAAAGCTGTCATCAAGGCAATGGGTGGCTAATTGAAGAATCTTTAATATAAAATATATTTTGATTTGTTTAACACTTTTTTGGTTACTACATGATTCCATATGTGTTATTTCATAGTTTTGATGTCTTCACTATTATTCTACAATGTAAAAAATAGTAAAAAGAAAGACAAACCCTTGAATGAGGAGGTGTGTCCACATTTTTGACTGGTATTGTAGGTATCCCCCTTTCTCTTTTCCTTTTTCTGTCTCAGACACCCCTGCCTTTAAGTAACAACATTGCTTTTCTTGCACTAACACTCACACTTTTCTTACTAGCACTGACTTTGCTGATAGGTAGTTTGTTGAGGAAAAATGTACTTTCTATGACTGTGATATGTAGTTGCCTCACCATCTACCTTAAGATGAATGCACTAACTGTAAATCGCTCTGTATAAGAGTGACTAAAATGTAAATGTAATCTTGTAGGAGTCCATCACCATTTCTTTGTTGGTCTCCATCGCACTCAGGGATATTTCTGTGACGTTGGCCTTTAAACCAAATTGCCTCTTGTCACCTGGAAGGAGATGCCGACACGCTGCCCTAAAATGGAGGGGGTGGATGGCAGCCTCCCTCCACCGGACAACGACGGCCTCCTCCCATGGCTCTCGTTAGGGTAGCGTTCCTTCTCGGAGGCTGTACTGTCTTTTGTGACTGTTATCTCTAAGGTGATCAACCCCTGCCCAATTTGGTCTTGGAATTGGGAGAGTGGCACCTCCCTGGAGACGGGGTACACCAATTGTATTGCCCTCAGGGAAATATCCTCTGCCACAGTCAGGTCACTGGACTGGAATATCTGGGTGTCCTCCTGAACTATTACGACAAGGCCTTTGTCGGGCCTGTAATAATTAGGTGCACCCCATCTCCACAATTATAGTTATCATAAACCAATATATCATGTGATGGCAGCAATGACCTAATTCTTAATACATTGATATTCTCCTCAAACTACCCCATAATTATATCACCATCATGTACCATGTAATGTCAAAGTAAATACTGAATGTAAAATAAAGGGTATGTCAACCCATAGTGGCTTTTTCCAAGTAAAGGACAAGAAGCGAGCATAGGATAAGTAAAACCAACCTCGAACAACCAGATGATGAGCACGGTAAAGCCGATGGACAGCATGATGTTGGTGTAATGATCCAGCAGGACCTGGCGGCAGCCCCTCGTCCACAGGTTGCGCTCATCCGTCTTCCAATCATAGTTGTAATGGGCGGAGTTGTTGGTGACCTGTGTCTGGATGCAGGGTCGTGGAGAGAATGTGTTACAGCAGCTAAAAGGCACCCCATCCATCAGGTACTTGCCATCCACGTTACTCCTCAAATGACTGCAGGAGAGAGAGAAAGAAAGAGAGAGATGTCTTTTAAGCCATTATGCTGAGTCATATTTGGCATAATCTCTCTTGCTAAAGAATCTAAGCAGAAACATCCCACAGGGCACAGACTGGTTGAATCAACGTTGTTTCCACGTCATTTCAATGAAATTACGTTGACCCAAAGTGGAATAAACGTTGAATTGACGTCTGTGCCCAGTGGGATAGACCTATGACTTTACTGATGCTTTACTTTTTCTCATCCATTTAAACCCAACCTATTAACCCCCAGCATCATATTGGCATCCTTAATGAATAAATGAAGGAAACTGTCCATCTTAGTGTGCCCCTTCCCAAACCAGAGACAGGTAAGAGCCATATGTTTGCCCCGCTCTTTAGGAGGTTACTTGTAAGGTTAGGAGATTAGGCTAGAAGGTTACTCAGGAGGTAAACATTACGAAGGTTGGCTGTTTGGTAAAGGTAGATGAATGGACTTCCATCACTATTTTAAATGTTACTTATGCTTGAAATTTGTTTGTATTTAAGTCACTATGCAATATATCAGAAATTGTGAAATCTCTAATACTTTGGGTTTTGTATGACAATGCATCATTGTCAAGTTGAAAATCATGAGACAAAATATTATCGGATACAAGACCTAATATTAAAAGAGACGCATTATTCAACATACCTGCCGGGCAAGGTCATTTCCTGTCAAAGTGACCTCCTGACCCCGACAGAATGAATCTCTGTCTCGTAACCTTTGACCTCACCCTTTTCAGTCGATACAATGTTGCTGCTTAATGGTTTGACTGAGCAGCTTAAGGATGAGGATTGGTGTATTGGTTTTGGAAGCAGGTAGCATCTGCTTCCAGTATTGTTCACTATAAGTTTGTTAGTATGTATTTTGTCAGTCTTACGAGGCACAAAGATGGCCCATTTTGTTGTGGTTATTCACAGGTTCAATTTACTTGATTAAGTACCCAACAGATTCTGACAGTAATGGAGGTTGGAATTAAGTTCAACAAGGTTAGTTAAGTTCTTACATAAAGTGTGTATCATTTGGGAAGAACACTGTATAATTTGGGTGCACTCTGGCCCTGTCAACAGGGTAGACTGTGGCCCTGATGGCTGGGTAGACTGTAGCCCTGTTGGCTGGGTAGACTGTGGCCCTGATGGCTGGGTAGACTGTGCTCCTGTTGGTGATATACTGTAGTCCTTGCACTTACTCTGTTACTTCACTGTCGGTCATGTCCAACCAGCGGTTGTTGATCCATTGGACATGGAACCAATCGCGGAAACCGGCGTTTCCGCAACACTGGAATTGGATCTGCAACAAATCCACGGTGCGCTTCAAATAGCATCGTCCCGGAGTGCCTGTGTCCTTGTAGTAGAGCATGGCGTTGCGCAATCCCAGAAACAGTGACTCCTCCAGTTCGTTACGCATGCTGTAGCACATGAGCGCGCCCACCAGGATGCAGAAGGTAAAGAAGAAGGTGCACACAATGTATGGTAGCATCAGCAGCTTCCATCGCAGGAACTTGGTGGTGTCAACGCAATCGTAGCAGATCTTGCCTCCCACAAAGTTGATGGCACAGGCCACCAGGCCTGTGGCGATGAGCATGTCGGGCACGGAATGGACATCAGCGGACATAAGCTCCTTCCGTTTCTGGATCTCCACTTTCAGGAAGAGGCCCAGGCTGAAGAGGATGATGCCCGTTACCACAGAGATCCAGTTGAGGACCCACAACACCTGGGCTAGCTTGCCTCGAGTGGTCTTGGTGAATGTCACCTTTAAGACCGCCATTTTTTTTGTATTTTCTGTGTCTATGTGTCCTGTCAAAGTCTTCCCTTCTCATCCAGAAGAAGGGGGGGGGAGAGGTGATTTCTGGAAAGGGCTGTCTGTGGGCCAGTGGGGAAGAGGGAGGGGTGGGGGAAGTAGAAAAGTGCAGAGTTATTTTCTGGAGGACCTCATAAGCAGCTTAGCTGAGGTATTTCTGTACTCTTGGCTGGTGGCCTTAGCCACGAAAGACAGCCGGTCATGAGAGCAAAAAAAAATATTTTAAAATTACCATCGTATCACTAATAGACCTAATAACATTAATTTGGAATCCAATACAGCAGACAATATGCTTAAAAGGAACACTTCTGTTGAAGTTTGGCAATAGTATTTCACCTTTTGACCCCACACTACTTTGACCCCATTGTTCTTTGACAAGCAATAACCTATATTTGAATAATATTGAAATGTAGTAGAACTAAACAAAGGGATCATGAGTGATGGTTATGCATTTTAATCCTTTAAGACTTGTAGAGGCTGAAATGTGTTCTGTTGTAGTAACTTGGTGCTACTTGGTGGTGTAGTGGAGGGTAAACGCAGGTAAACGCCGTTTACGCACCTTTTTTATTTTGCGTGAGAGTTTATCCACTTTTGCGGGAAAATACATTGAAAGTATAGGGAGCGTAACTTTATTCTCCGCGAACGGTGATCAGCATTTACCCACCTATTTTTTTACCACTACATCACTGGTGCTACTGCTATGGTAGGCTTTAGTAATTTGTTATTCAGTCCCATAACTAAGACTAATGACAAATCCAAGGTGGAATAGAAGCAGGTTATAACAACTTCATAACCCATATAACCCCAGCCACAATACATACACACAACATGTACAGTTGGAAGGATACCACTAAGTCAACAAACACTTTTACTTTGGCTTTTACCTGAAGGTTTACTTCTGCTGCATTCACATGGTTGACCGAAGGCTTTGGGACCATCTTGCTGTATTTCTTTGCATTCGGTATTCCCTTTTGCCAAATGTCATCCTCCGGGAAGGCACCGGCAGAGCAAAGGAGGTCTATCCTGACATGGAGGAGGAAGATGGAGCTCCAGACTGAACAAGAGTGGCACCCGTCTCTATTCCCTGATCCTCTCTTCCCCACAACTGTTAATCCCCTTAACATTAGTAAACACCATAATCTTAAGACTCCCCGCTTCCAACCACCTGGGCCAATCAGCATGCGTGCAGCGCTTGGTGGCTTTTTTTCTTCTCTTATCTCTGTCCTGTTAAGAGTTTGTAAGCAAAACACCCCTCTGTGATCCACCATTGACCATTGGTCAAACCTTTTCACTGATCATTTTAGCCACTAGAGCATTTTGGAAGCTGAAATGGCTTTTTTAATGTCCCACCAATGGATGTAAAAAAAAAATATATATATATATATATGGGTCTATTAGTGGTTTTGAATATGTGCATTTCTTTCATCTGTGTTTTTAGCAGTGAGCTTTAGGTATCTAGGTTTAACTGTTTGACTTCTGGTATCTGCCATGTTAACCTTAAATGATGTTGTGTACAAACAGCGGTGGCATATACGCCCTGGTATGTTATCCTCACAGTGTCTGGCCATTAATCTGTGGATACAATAACAACAACATCCCTACATCATGACAATTACCTTACCCAGTATCTCATCCTTAATCTTTACTGGGTAAACAATGTGGTAGTCTAACCTACACATGTTTTTTACCCATCCAACAATATGACCCTAATCTACTTGTTTTTTTATGACCCAAAGTAAATAAGGCTGTCAATAAATAAATAGTCAAATAAGTGGTTGTTTGAGTTTGAGTTCCATTTGTATCAGGTAGATTTTCACAGAAGGGAATAGAGAGCTTCTTAAAGCTTACATACTGCCTGTACACAGATTAACTGTGTAACCACTAGTAAGGTTATAAATTGATGCTTGACTGAGGTCATGACTTTTTGAACTGGCATCATAATTAGATTTATTTAGATTGTATCTGCCCTTACAGGCTCTTGCTCTTGGAGACCTCAGAAAGATTCCCAGAATGCAGGGATGAAATCACTTCTGATTAGTTGGTTTTGAAACAAACTACAAACACATAAAAACTAGGTGTTAATGATTTAATGATACAAAAAAAAAATCTTCATTGGCATAATCCAGCTAAACAAAGTAAAAACACACCACTGTGCAACAGTGCTTAGAATGCTTAAAACAAGTCCCATTCCTCTGATGCTGCGCAGACATTCCCCTCATACAACCCCATACCAGTGGAGGCTGCTGAGGGGAGGACGGCTCATAATAATGTCTGGAACGGACATTCAGGAATGCCATCAAACACATGGAAACCATGTGTTTGATGTATTTGATACCATTCCACTGATCCCGCTCCAGCCAACACCACAAGCCCATCCTCCCCGATTAAGGTGCCACCAACCTCCTGTGCCCCATACACCAGCAGATTCAGGGTCAAGCCAGCACCAGCCCCACTAACATTGCCTCAACATCTGTTGAGCCAACTCCCTGTATCTGCTAATAAGACATAACATTCTGCTAATTTCTGACATTGAAACAAAGCAAAAACAGTAATCATGTTGGAATCAAATCAAATCAAATAATAATAATAATAATATGCCATTTAGCAGACGCTTTTATCCAAAGCGACTTACCGTCATGTGTGCATACATTTTTACGTATGGGTGGTCCCGGGGATCGAACCCACTACCCTGGCGTTACAAGCGCCATGCTCTACCAATTGAGCTACAGAGGACCACACTACCAAATAACATTTTATTGGTCACATACACATATTTAGCAGATGTTAATGCGGGTGTAGTGAAATGCTTGTGTTCCTAGCTCCAACAGTGCAGTAGTATCTAACAATTCACAACAAAAATCTAAAAGTAAAATAATGTAATTAAGATTACATTTTAGTTCGAGCAATGTAGAAGTGGCATTGACTAAAATACAGTATATAAATATGAGATGAGTAAAGCAGTATGTAAACATTATTAAAGTGACTAGTGTTCCATTATTAAAGTGGCCAGTGATTCCAAGTCCAAGGGTTGCGTAACCGGGTGGAAGCCGGCTAGTGATGGCTTGAGATAGAAGCTGTTTTTCAGTCTCTTGGTCCCAGCTTTGATGCACCTGTACTGACCTCGCCTTCTGGATGATAGCGGGGTGAACAGGCCGTGGCTCGGGTGGTTGATGTCCTTGACAGCAGTATTTGTATTATTTAACCGTTGTCCAATATACAGGGTGAAAATGTGATGCGTGCTACTGCAAAGCCTACTTTCCCATCAGGCATTTTGACATACAATAACATTACACTATTTCTACATCTCATTCCAGCAAATACCACTTTGGATTTGCCACTGACAGAGGTCTAAAATGCTAAAGTTATAATATGCATCTGCGCTTTGTCATATTTTCACACTGCAGAGAGCATTGAAATATGAGAACTGATTCTGTAAGTGCCTTGTACTTGCTAGTTAAAACAACAATACTGATCTCACAGTGGTATCACTCAGCCTACATTATAAGCCTATTCATGAAATGTTGATAAGCAGTTTTTTTCTTTAAAGCTGCAATATGTAACTTTTGGAAGACCCTGCCAAATTCACATACAAATGTTAGTTATAGACCTGTCATTCTCATTGAAAGCAAGTCTAAAAAGCAGTAGATCTGTTCTATGTGTGTTATTTCTATGCTTCTCGTTCTTAAGTTTAGTTTTTGAGTCTTTTACTTTCGGTTTTGTACACCAGTTTCAAACAGCTGAAAAAAAAAACATGTTGGTTTATGGAAAATATATTTCATAGCGGTTTAGATTGTACAATGATTCTCTACACTATACTTGCTTGTTTTGTCACATAAACTGAAATTAGGCAAACTATTGGAATTTTAGCAACCAGGAAATGGCGGAGCGATTTCTGCATAGTGCACCTTTAAATTAGTGAGAAATAGATGTCATTGTTGTAATAGTTTGTGAGTGGGCAACATACTGTATACTATCATCTTATGGACATGTTTAATTATTTTGCCATATAAAATTAAGGAGCGGTCGAAATTTACATAATTGTTACCTGGAGGAAAATGGGGGAGGGTCATGCTTTTTCAATTTCAGTCAGGGGGAGGGTTTAGTGTTTTTTTATTTAGTCCAGGGGAGGGTCATGAAATGTGTAATAGATTAAATGTCATATTGCTCAGGGATTGAGAATTAGTTACTTATTATAGTATCTCAATGTGTTCCCGATGATGCCCCTCATCCCTGATTCTCTGCTGGGCGCGCAATATCAAGTGTGCCTAGTGTGGTCTCAATACAATTATCCATAGCCTATACTATAGGCTACAGGCCTAGGCTATACTAAGAGCATTCTTGGAGAATCACAGAGCAAAGTTATATTTCTAAGAAAATGTACTTCCTTCCCGAGTTTTTGCGGTGCTGGAATGGTGTAAAACCAGGCTACACTGCATTACACACTGCAATGGATAGGTGTTCTCAATCATGAGCTCCGGCCTGCACTGCTCTTGCTGATGTAAACCCTTTTGTGCTGCCTAACCAATGAATGTGCTGTGTATGGTGGCACTTCAGGAGGCGAGTCAAAGGCTTCTTCAGAAAATAATTTTGAATTTGTCCAAAAAATGCAATATCTGTGCGTGCGGACTAGGCCTATTGATGTCTTGTTCAGTTTGAGAGGGAGAGCGCGAAGATGAGAAGGTGGACCGGAGGTAAGCTTGCTACTGCTATAATTTATTTGAATAAAAACAAAATGTTTCGTTGCCGTACTATGAAGCAGCAGCTACAGATATGGACAGCGCATGGGTGCTGAAAGTAGGCTAATTCGAGAAGGCCTAATTCATTTAAACAATCTAGGCAGAGTTGCAAAGAAAAAGCCATATCTCAGACTGCCCATCTTTTCTTTTTATTGGCCAGTCTGAGATATGGTTTTTTCTTTGCAACTCTGCCTAGAAGGTCAGCATCCCGGAGTCGCCTCTTCACTGTTGACGTTGAGACTGGTGTTTTGCGGATACTATTTAAGGAAGCTGCCAGTTGAGGACCTGTGAGGCGTCTGTTTCTCAAACTAGA
This sequence comes from Coregonus lavaretus, assembly GCF_964263955.1. Classification (NCBI taxonomy): domain Eukaryota; kingdom Metazoa; phylum Chordata; class Actinopteri; order Salmoniformes; family Salmonidae; genus Coregonus; species Coregonus lavaretus. The sequence continues at coordinate 38,664,719 of NC_140018.1, read as the reverse complement.
CACTCTAATGTATTTGTCCTCTTGCTCAGTTGTGCACCGGGGCCTCCCACTCCTCTTTCTATTCTGGTTAGAGACAGTTTGCGCTGTTCTGTGAAGGGAGTAGTACACAGCGTTGTACGAGATCTTCATTTTCTTGGCAGTTTTTTGCATGGAATAGCCTTTATTTCTCAGAACAAGAATAGACTGACGAGTTTCAGAAGAAAGTTATTTGTTTCTGGCCATTTTGAACCTGTAATCGAACCCACAATTGCTGATGCTCCAGATACTCAACTAATCTCAAGAAGGCCAGTTTTATTGCTTCTTTAATCAGCACAACAGTTTTCATGTTAGCACAGCTGAAAACTGTATATATATATATATATATATATATATATATATATATACACACACTACCAGTCAAAGGTTTGGACACACCTACTCATTAAAGGGTTTTTCTTTGTTTTTAATATTTTCTACATTGTAGAATAATAGTGAAGACATCAAAACTATGTAATAACACATATGGAATCATATAGTAACCAAAAAAGTGTTAAACAAATCAAAATATATTTTATGTTTGAGATTCTTCAAATAGCCATAATTTGCCTTGATGACATCTTTGCACACTCTTGGCATTCTTTCAACCAGGCAGAGACAGCAGGGTGGTTCGTCACTCCATTGCGGGTAATAGAGTTGCCAATGACTAGGGTTTTACATTTTTCAGAGCTAATGGTGGGGGGCTTCAGCAGCTGACACTGACAGAAGAAAAACAACATGCGCGTGCGTTAGACAAGATGACATATTGAATAGAAAGCGGTACAAACCACCTCAAGATAAAAACATAATATTAAAAATCAGTAAGTTAGACTAAATATTAGCATTTCATAAATTCGCATTAAATAAAATTCAATCTGGATAATAACACAAAACAAATCATAAGGCTAGTGAAATATATCGACAAATATTACAACAACACGCAACACCCAAACATGACAGAAGATAAACGAGGAGAACCAATCCCCAAGAGAAAACGCGACTCGTCGACTGATACAGATGATATATGCTTTTCACCACTGGGTCTGGTAAGTGTGGAAAGCGACCTGTTGAAGTCGATAAATGACAAATTGGGCATACTAGAATTGGTCAGTAAGGACGTAAAAGACTTGAAAGCGAGTCTTGAAATGAGTGACGAAAAAGCTGCGATAATGAAGAAAGAAACCAAAAAATTAAAAGTGACAGTCACTAAGATGGAAACGGACATTAGAGAACTTAAAAAGGAGAACAACATTCTGAGAGAAGCCTTACTAGACATCCAAACTAGATCGATGAGAGAAAATCTAGTACTTACGGGTATTCAGGAAAAGGAGGGAGAAATAACCGAGAATATTATGAAGGATTTCCTGCATACAGCGCTTCAAATCCCACTCGAGGCTGTCGATAAAATCCAACTCGAACGTGTACACCGTTTCGGACAAAGAGGATAGAAATATGTTGCCAAATTTGCATTTTTAAGGATAAAGCAATGGTTAAAAGCCTAGGTAAAAGACTTGCTGGCACGAAAATAGGCATGAATGATCAGTTCCCGAGGGAGATTGCAGAAAGGCGCAAAGTTCTGTATCCAATCTTCAAGGAAAATAGATGAAAAGGGAAACGTGTTGCACTGGTGGTCGATAAACTATATATTGACAACCAAAAGTTCAGAGACACAAAGACTACTCCATGGCTATTCTAAAAGTTGTAATTGTGGAGTCGAATAATGGAACACCAAATACTAGCAATGATAGGGATTGTAATATTAAATAACATTTATAGTAAGTATAGTATTTTAAAAAAGGATAAAACGATATAACAAGAAAAGATAACAAGCAGAATAATACATCTTCAAATACAACTAATTAGAACATGGCTTTTTGGTGAGCAATTGTTGTTTTGGTGGGCGGTTGTTGTGGTTGGTCCTGTGTTCTCCCTGGCGTCCTTTCCCCCTTGCGGCAGGTGTTGGATGCGGGTGCGTTTGCACGCTCTGCCCATTTCCTCCGCAGTCAACCATGTGGTGTGCATTTTTGTGTTTGGAAGGGTGCGGCGTTAAGTGAGGGAGAGGGGAAATGGTTGCATATCCCAGAGCCGACGGGTGTCTATGAGCAGGGGTAGTGAGAGAGAGCTTTCAATTTTGTGTAGATGAGGGATATACATTTTAAAATATAGTATACATCTAATCTAACTTTTTATTGTCCTATCATGATGGATATATCCCCAACCCTATATCCTGGACACCCACCTGAGTGACCCATACACCAAAGAGAAGTTCCCATCTGTTTTATGGACCTGCTGTGAGTATGCAGCCTAAACAGAGAAATAAATGCGGTCAGAGACCTACTTCAGCAGCACCGCCCCCTCAGGATTCTGAGCCTGCCTGGCAGGGTTGGTCATACAAAGCCCCCTGATGGGAGAGCATTATATACAAGGAAATTCTCAAAGCTGCTAATGAGAACCTTGACGACCTTGTACCTACCCGGTGGGGATTCTGGTGGGGTACCCCCACCCAGGTAGTGGCAGTGCTGGCAACACTGGCTGCAGTAACCCATGGGGAGGGGGTCACACTCGGACAATCAGAGAGGGGGTTTATCATTGTGGCCCAGGTGGCACAAAATGATCAAAGGTCTGACTGCACGGAGATGCTTAGGAAAAATGGTTACAACGGGGGACCAGAGTGTTTGGGTCTCAGGTGAAGAGGGTGGCTCTGATCTCCATCACCTAGGACTTGACATAGATTAATTAGAATAATAAAATCTCACATTGTGAGGGTATGGAATGGACCGCGGTAATTATTTGCTAGGATAAAAATTGCTTGTCAATAAATTAAATGTAATACAATGGCAATCCGGGTTGTATGTTGAGATCCTGCGCATGAACTGCCGACATTGTTACGCATATTAATTGATAATGATGGAAAATAAGATATGCAGGCTATTTGAATAGATATATATTTTTAAATAGTTATATATATATAGAGAGAGGTGACAGCATTGGAAATGCTTTTGGCGGTTAATCTGCTTCTGTTTTGTTGGTGGCACTGTGTCCTGTTGTCGATGGATGGGTCCTGGCCTCTCGGGGCCCTAGGGATCCGGAGGGACGTGGGTGGGATGCCGATCACTGGGAATGAATGCTCAACTTGGGATGGGGAGGGGCTTTAGCGGGGGAATTAGTGGAGAACAATTGAAGGGTTACTTAGTAGCAATGCAAATATCACGGTACAGCTACAGTGGGGAGAACAAGTATTTGATACACTGCCGATTTTGCAGTTTTTCCTACTTACAAAGCATGTAGAGGTCTGTAATTTTTATCATAGGTACACTTCAACTGTGAGAGCCGGAATTCTTACTGGTTGGTATGTGATCAAATACTTATGTCATGCAATAAAATGCAAATTAATTACTTAAAAATCATACAATATGATTTTCTGGATTTTTGTTTTAGATTCCGTCTCTCACAGTTGAAGTGTACCTATGATAAAAATTACAGACCTCTACATGCTTTGTAAGTAGGAAAACCTGCAAAATCGGCAGTGTATCAAATACTTGTTCTCCCCACTGTATATATATATATATATATATATATATATATATATATATATATATATATATATATATATATATATAGAGTGGGGGGAAAAAATATTTAGTCAGCCACCAATTGTGCAAGTTCTCCCACTTAAAAAAATGAGAGAGGCCTGTAATTTTCATCATAGGTACACGTCAACTATGACAAATTGAGACAAAAAAATCCAGAAAATCACATTGTAGGATTTTTTATGAATTTATTTTCAAATTATGGTGGAAAATAAGTATTTGGTCACCTACAAACAAGCAAGATTTCTGGCTCTCACAGAAATGATCACAAGAACGGTGAGCAAACATCCCAGAACCACATGGGAGGACCTAGTGAATGACCTGCAGAGAGCTGGGACCAAAGTAACAAAGCCTACCATCAGTAACACACTACGCCGCCAGGGACTCAAATCCTGCAGTGCCTGACGTGTCCCCCTGCTTAAGCCAGTACATGTCCAGGCCCGTCTGAAGTTTGCTAGAGTGCATTTGGATGATCCAGAAGAGGATTGGGAGAATGTCATATGGTCAGATGAAACCAAAATAGAACTTTTTGGTAAAAACTCAACTCGTCGTGTTTGGAGGACAAAGAATTCTGAGTTCCATCCAAAGAACACCATACCTACTGTGAAGCATGGGGGTGGAAACATCATGCTTTGGGGCTGTTTTTCTGCAAAGGGACCAGGACGACTGATCCGTGTAAAGGAAAGAATGAATGGGGCCATGTATCGTGAGATTTTGAGTGAAAACCTCCTTCCATCAGCAAGGGCATTGAAGATGAAACGTGGCTGGGTCTTTCAGCATGACAATGATCCCAAACACACCGCCCGGGCAACGAAGGAGTGGCTTCGTAAGAAGCATTTCAAGGTCCTGGAGTGGCCTAGCCAGTCTCCAGATCTCAACCCCGGATTGCATAGCGGAGAAGGTACGGTGGGATTCGAAATGGTCGGTGATCTGTTTGTTAACTTGGCTTTCAAAAACTTTCGAAAGGCAGGGCAGGATGGATATAGGTCTGAAACAGTTTGGATCTAGAGTGTCACCCCCTTTGAAGAGGAGGATGACCGCGGCAGCTTTCCAATCTCTGGGGATCTCAGACGTTACGAAAGAGAGGTTGAACATAATAGGGGTTGCGACAATGTTGGTGGCTAGTTTTATAAAGAAAGGGTCCAGATTGTCTAGCCCAGATGATTTGTAGGTGTCCAGATTTTGCAGCTCTTTCAGAACATCAGCTGTCTGAATTTGTGTGAAGGAGAGCGGGGGGGGGATGAGATCTATATCCATCCAGGATACCTGGGTCAGGTCAATTAGGAAGGCCTGCTCGCTAAAGTGTTTTAGGGAGCGTTTGACAGTGATGAGGGGTGGTCGTTTGACCGCGGACCCGTTACGGACGCAGGCAATAAGGCAGTATTCGCTGAGATCCTGGTTGAAGACAACAGAGGTGTATTTAGAGGGTAAGTTAGTCAGGATGATATCTATGAGGGTACCCATGTTTATGGATTTAGGGTTGTACCTGGTAGGTTCGTTGATAATTTGTGTGAGATTGAGGGCATCTAGTTTGGATTGTAGGATGGCTGGGGTGTTAAGCATATCCCAATTTTGGTCACCAAGCAGTTCGAACTCTGAGGATAAATGGGGGGCAATCAATTCACATATGGTGTCCAGGGCACAGCTGGGGGCTGAGGGGGGTCTGTAGCAAGCGGCAACAGTGAGAGACTTATTTCTGGAAAGGTGAATTTTTAGAAGTAGAAGCTCAAACTATTTGGGCACAGACCTGGAAAGTATAAATCAAGGCAAGACCGAGGTACTTATTGTTTGAGCCAAATCACAGAGAGAGAATCTGTCCGCACATTTTAATTCACGGGCAATAAAGATAAAACACCAGGTAAAAAACCTAGGTGTTATTTTAAATTCTGAACTCAATTTTGAATCACACATTTGGAATGTGACCAAAATAGCTTTTTACCACCTGAGGAACATTGCCAAGGTCTGGCTGTTTCTCTCTCAGGCTGATACAGAGACTCAGCCATGCTTTTATTACAAGGAGGCTTGACTACTGTAATGCTCTCCTGTCTGGTCTACCCAAGAAAGCCATTGTTCAACTTCAAAACATACAGAATGCTGCAGCACGGGTACTGACCAAGACCAGACGGAGAGCACACATTACACCGGTTTTAAGGTCTCTGCACTGACTGTGTGTGAGTTTTAGAATTAATTTAAAGATTCTTCTATTGGTTTTTAAATCAATCCACGATTGTGCACCCCAATACATGTCAGACATGCTTTTAAGTTATGTACCCAGTAGGTCCCTCAGGTCCTCTGGCACTGTAGTGTAGTGAGAAGGGGAGGAGATTATATTATCACAAAATTAACCAAACTAAAGAAAAACAACAACAATAACTAATTTTTGTGGCCATCCTCCACTCTCGCGTATGTCCGGTGCATACTTTAGCACCAGTCCGAGGTCCCTCTACACGTGCACCTCCAGAGGGGTCAGGTCTCTTCGCCGTCTGGCACAGGTATTCAGCAATGTTGGTTCTGACCTGTCTGTTTGAGAATATGCTTATAAAATGTTAAACCAAAAATCATAAGACACATCGCAAGCTCACTCATGTGCGCACGAGCACACACACCATTTTTATTTTACGTTTATTTTACCAGCGAAGACGTATTGAGATCTAAGTCTCTTTTTCAAATGTGCCCTGCACAATAAAACACAAATATACACATTATACACAAAATATTTTAGTGATAACGTCTGAGAAGCCGGTGTTTGGAGGATATATTGGCATGGGTTCGTCTCGGGCTGGCAAACCGTGCCAATATATCCTCCAAACACCGGCTTCGAGGGCATTACCACTTTTACACTACGGGTTACTAACATATTCAAATAATGATTGACATATTTTCATTAAAAACGTTATTTTCATTAATTTATTCATACTATTCCACTAGATATAGTCCCGACACAAATCTAGCGTTGCTACCCAAGCCGGCTGGTCATTCATTCTATCGGTTCAGTTGCCAGAGACGCGACCCAGTCGTTAAGTTCCATTGCCATTATGGCTGGCAACATTCTTATCCCTTGCTTGCTAGCTAGCCAACTTTGGCTAATACAGTCACGTCAAACAGTCCAGCCAGAAAAACAGCAAAGTAGCTTCATTTGCCTTTGTTTAAGCTGTTTTCTAGTGATTTGTTTGGGATACATCCATAACAATGAGCTAATGATGTCCGATTTTGCCTGTCATAGAACATATGGTCTCTCACCAGGCCACTGTTCAGACGAAATAGCCAACTACACAACTAACACAATCACTTCAAACTGAAGCTGGAATGCCAGCAAACTAGCTGCATTTCGTGTTTTTCTATTGACATTTCTTTGTATATATCAATACAAATGATGGATTCATGATTTCGACTGGCTGAGAAAAGCTGCCAGCCTGTCTGTCTCGTCCCGACACCCGAAATGTCCATTACCATAGGACAGCTGGAGATCGAATTTCAATATTGAAACAATGTTGCAAATGTCGGAGAGACAGACAGCAAGGGTATTACAAATCTCCCCTGTTGAAAACCAAATGCTAGTCTAAAAGAAATGGGAGATAATGTGTAGATGCTTTTTACAATGTAGACCTAGTACAGTGCATTCGGAAAGTATTCAGACCCCTTCCCTTTTTCCACATTTTGTTACATTACAGTCTTATTCTAAAATGTATTAAATAATTTTTTTCCCTCATCAATCTACACACAATACCCCATAATGACAAAATGAACAAAACAGAAATACCTTATTTACATGAGTATTCAGACCCTTTGCTATGAGACTTGAAATTGAGCTCAGGTGCATCCTGTTTCCATTGATCATCCTTGTGATGTTTCTACAACTTGATTGGAGTCCACCTGTGGTAAATTAAATTGATTGGACATGATTTGGAAAGGCACACACCTGTCTATATAAGGTCCCACAGTTGACAGTGCATTTCAGAGCAAAAACCAAGCCATGAGGTCGAAGAAATAGTCCGTAGAGCTCCGAGACAGGATTGTGTCAAGGCACAGATCTGGGGAAGGGTACCAAAACATTTCTGCAGTATTGAAGATCCCCAAGAACACAGTGGCCTCCCTCAATCTTGAATGGAAGAAGATTGGAACCACCAAGACCCTTCCTAGAGCTGGCCACCCGGCCAAACTGAGCAATCGGGGGAGAAGGGCCTTGGTCAAGGAGGTGACCAAGAACCTGATGGTCACTCTGACAGAGCTCCAGAGTTCCTCTGTGTAGATGGGAGAACCTTCCAGAAGGACAACCATCTCTGCAGCACTCCACCAATTAGGCCTTTCTGGTAGAATGGCCAGACTGAAGCCACTCCCCAGTAAAAGGTACATGACAGCCCACTTGGAGTTTGCCAAAAGGCACCTAAAGGACTCTCAGACCATGAGAAACAAGATTCTCTGGTCTGATGAAACCAAGATTGAACTCTTTGGCCTGAATGCCAAGCGTCACGTTTGGAGGAAACCTGGCATCAATGATGGCATTTTTTTCCTAATGAGACCAGTGTCTGAATTAATTTGTTGTGGCAGAGAGGAGGAAGTATAACCCTTCAGGGATTTGACAGTTTCCCAGAATTTAGCCGGATTCCCATTACAATCCAACATAATAATCCGATTTAGCCTTTATGATTTGTCTTACACAATGAGCATGGTCACACGCACACATTAATGTGATTATTGTGGATAGTCAGGTTAATATAACAGTTTGTTTAAAACGTTTACCTGCTTTGCAAGAAGAAGGATTTCACAAATAATCCTGCTTACATGGACACATCTTAAATCAGGCCACTGATGGGACTTTTGATTAATGTAGAAAATCAACTATTTATAAGATGCATACTTTCAGTTTTTCCGAACTCACTTCACTAGCGTATAAGAGGGAGGCACACAGTCAAGTCAATGAGGGAGTGGCTTCGAAAAAAGTATCTGAATATCCTTCAGTTGCCCAGTCTGTATACTTATGTAGATGTTATATTTTATGTTTTTTTTGTTTTTTATGCAAAAAAAAACTGTTTTTGCTTTGTCATTATGGGGTATTGTGTGTAGATTGATGAGAGAAAAAAAAACATTTTTTTCCATTTTAGAATAAGGCTGTAACGTAACAAAATGTGGAAAAAGTCAAGGGGTCTGAATACTTTCCAAATGCACTGTATACAGACAATAAATATAGATAGAGAAAGTGCAGTTCATGAGCGATCAATGATTACACTATAGACATAATACACAACAGAACACTGTCTACTACAATGTTAGCTGTAGGCCAGCTCGTTGGTCCTACTTGTGGTTTTAAACATTCAGGAGCCTTACTGCCGCTGGGACAAAGGATCGTTTGGCCCTATTTCTTTTGTGCCCTGGTACCCTGTAATGTCGCCCTGAGGGGAGTAGCTCAAACTCTTGGTAAAGAGGATGGAGAAATGGCGCTGGAGAAGATGGCTGCCGTTTTACAGCCCTCTAACCAATTGTAATATTATGTGTGTTTTTTGTAATTTATTCTGTACATAATGTTTCTGCCACCGTCTCTTATGACCAAAAATAGCTTCTGGCTATCAGGACAGCGATTACTCACCTTGTATTGGACGAATAATTTTTCTTCAACGAGTCGGACGTGAAGGATATCCTACAGACAGCCGACAAGGCCCAAATTCCATTCATTCGCATGAGAAAGAGACAGAGATATCATGGATTTAGGTCGGGTGCCTTGTAAGGATCCGACGGCGAGCGAGTAATCTGCCTCTTCCATCAAACCTATTAGCCAATGTTCAATCATTTGAAAATAAATTGGACGACCGAAGATTAAGGTTATCCTACCAACGGGACATTAAAAACTGTAATATCTTATGTTTCACCGAGTCGTGGCTAAACGACGACATGGATAACATACAGCTGGCGGGATAGAATGGCTGACTCCGGTAAGACAAGGGGTGGCAGTCTGTGTATATTTGTAAACAACAGCTGGTGCATAAAATCTAATACTAAGGAGGTCTCGCCTGAGGTAGAGTATCTCATGATAAGCTGTAAACCACACTATGTACCAAGAGAGTTTTCATCTATATTTTTCATAGCTGTCTATTTACCACCACAAACCGATGCTGGCACTAAGATTGCACTCAATGAGCTGTATAAGGCCATAAGTAAACAGGAAAACGCTCATCCAGAGGCAGCACTCCTAGTGGCCGGGGACTTTAATGCAGGGAAACTGAAATCCATTCTACCTAATTTCTACCAGCATGTTAAATGTGCAAACAGAGGGAAAAAAACCCTAGACCACCTTTACTCCACACACAGTGTCACGCCCTGGCTCTGGGGACACTTAAATGTTGAGCCAGGGTGTGGATTTTTCTATGTTTAGTTTTCTATGTTTTTTGTTCTAAATCGTTTAGATCTATGTTGGCCAGGGTGGTTCCCAATCAGAGGCAGCTGTAGCTCGTTGTCTCTGATTGGGGACAATACTTAGGCAGCCCGTTTGGCACTAGTTAGTTTGTGGGATCTTGTTCCGTAAAGGTTTGTGTTGTTGTAACCTCAGGACTTCACGTATCGTTCGTTTTGTTGTTTTGTTCGTGTGTTGTGTACTAAATAAAATGTACGCTTATCACGCTGCGCCTTGGTCCGTATCTTCCTGTAACGTTCGTGACAGAAGATCCCACCATAAGAGGACCAAGCAGCGTGCCCAGGAGGAGGAGATTGTAATGTCTCAGGTGGGCAAACGGTGGTCTTGGGAGGAGATATTCGCGGGGAAAGGGCCATGGGCAAAGGTGAATGCCCAGGCAGCAGAGGAGAAACGGCGCCAACCGTGCCGATGATGGACACGCGAGAGGCAACCCCAATAATTTTTTTGGGGGGGGGCACACGGCGTGGACAACGGGGCAGCAGGAGGCAGCTACAGGGCGAATCTGCGGACTAGGAGAGGAGGCCACCGGGTTACGGGGGCTATTGGTCATGAGGGAGAAGGAGAGTGTAGAGGCACGGCGAGAGGAACTGGTTAGGCAGCAGAGGGAGCGGAGGTTTGTAAGGAAACCCAGTCCCGCTCCTCGCACCAAGCAAGTGGTGTGTGTCACCAGTCCGGTCCGGCCCGTTCCTGATCCCCGCACAAGGCCAGTGGTGTGTGTTCCCAGTACGGTCCGGCCCGTTCCTGCTCCCCGCACTAAGTTAGTGGTGCGTGTTCCCAGTCCAGCCCGGCCTGTTCCTGTCCCTCGCACCAAGCCAGTGGTGCGCATCGCCAGCCCGGTCCGGCCAGTTCCTGCTCCCCGCACCAAGCCTGTGGTGCGCGTCACCAGCCCGATCCGGCCTGTTCCTGCTCCCCGCACCAAGCCAGTGGTGCGTGTGTCCAGTCCGGCACGGCCCGTGCCTGTTCCACCGGTGCCTGGTCCGGCACCGGTCAGCGGCTCCACTCCGGAGTCAGAGCAATCCGCTCCACCGGTGTCCAGTCCAGCTCCGGCCAGCGGGGCCAGACCAGACTAGGGGCGCAACGGGGGGGTGGAGAGAGAGTGGTGGTCACGCCCGGAGCCGGATCCACCTCCGAGGTGGAATGCCCACCCGGCCCCTACCCTCTTGTGTTTGTGTGGCGCGGTCGCAGTCCGCGCCTTTGGGGGGGGGGGTACTGTCACGCCCTGACTCTGGGGACTCTTAAATGTTGAGCCAGGGTGTGGATTTTTCTATGTTTAGTTTTCTATGTTTTTTGTTCTAGATCGTTTAGATCTATGTTGGCCAGGGTGGTTCCCAATCAGAGGCAGCTGTAGCTCGTTGTCTCTGATTGGGGACAATACTTAGGCAGCCCGTTTGGCACTAGTTAGTTTGTGGGATCTTGTTCCGTAAAGGTTTGTGTTGTTGTAACCTCAGGACTTCACGTATCGTTCGTTTTGTTGTTTTGTTCGTGTGTTGTGTACTAAATAAAATGTACGCTTATCACGCTGCGCCTTGGTCCGTATCTTCCTGTAACGTTCGTGACAGAAGATCCCACCATAAGAGGACCAAGCAGCGTGCCCAGGAGGAGGAGATTGTAATGTCTCAGGTGGGCAAACGGTGGTCTTGGGAGGAGATATTCGCGGGGAAAGGGCCATGGGCAAAGGTGAATGCCCAGGCAGCAGAGGAGAAACGGCGCCAACCGTGCCGATGATGGACACGCGAGAGGCAACCCCAATAATTTTTTTTGGGGGGGGCACACGCCGTGGACAACGGGGCAGCAGGAGGCAGCTACAGGGCGAATCTGCGGACTAGGAGAGGAGGCCACCGGGTTACGGGGGCTATTGGTCATGAGGGAGAAGGAGAGTGTAGAGGCACGGCGAGAGGAACTGGTTAGGCAGCAGAGGGAGCGGAGGTTTGTAAGGAAACCCAGTCCCGCTCCTCGCACCAAGCAAGTGGTGTGTGTCACCAGTCCGGTCCGGCCCGTTCCTGATCCCCGCACAAGGCCAGTGGTGTGTGTTCCCAGTACGGTCCGGCCCGTTCCTGCTCCCCGCACTAAGTTAGTGGTGCGTGTTCCCAGTCCAGCCCGGCCTGTTCCTGTCCCTCGCACCAAGCCAATGGTGCGCATCGCCAGCCCGGTCCGGCCAGTTCCTGCTCCCCGCACCAAGCCTGTGGTGCGCGTCACCAGCCCGATCCGGCCTGTTCCTGCTCCCCGCACCAAGCCAGTGGTGCGTGTGTCCAGTCCGGCACGGCCCGTGCCTGTTCCACCGGTGCCTGGTCCGGCACCGGTCAGCGGCTCCACTCCGGAGTCAGAGCAATCCGCTCCACCGGTGTCCAGTCCAGCTCCGGCCAGCGGGGCCAGACCAGACTAGGGGCGCAACGGGGGGGTGGAGAGAGAGTGGTGGTCACGCCCGGAGCCGGATCCACCTCCGAGGTGGAATGCCCACCCGGCCCCTAACCTCTTGTGTTTGTGTGGCGCGGTCGCAGTCCGCGCCTTTGGGGGGGGGGGGGTACTGTCACGCCCTGGCTCTGGGGACTCTTAAATGTTGAGCCAGTGTGTGGATTTTTCTATGTTTAGTTTTCTATGTTTTTTGTTCTAGATCGTTTAGATCTATGTTGGCCAGGGTGGTTCCCAATCAGAGGCAGCTGTAGCTCGTTGTCTCTGATTGGGGACCATACTTAGGCAGCCCGTTTGGCACTAGTTAGTTTGTGGGATCTTGTTCCGTAAAGGTTTGTGTTGTTGTAACCTCAGGACTTCACGTATCGTTCGTTTTGTTGTTTTGTTCGTGTGTTGTGTACTAAATAAAATGTACGCTTATCACGCTGCGCCTTGGTCCGTATCTTCCTGTAACGATCGTGACACAGAGACGCGTACAAAGCTCTCCCTTGCCCTCCATTTGGCAAATCTGACCATAACTCTATCCTCCTGATTCCTGCTTATAAGCAAAAACTAAAGCAGGAAGCACCAGAGACTCGGTTAATAAGGAAGTGGTCAGATGACGCAGATGCTAAGCTACAGGACTGTTTTGCTAGCACAGACTGGAATATGTTCCGGGATTCTTCCGATAGCATTGAGGAGTACACCACACGGTTAAGCATGGCTACCCGGACTATTTGCATTGCCCCCACACCCCACCCCACCCCACCCCATTCCCCTCTTTTACGCTGCTGCTACTCTGTGTATTATTTATGCATAGTCACTTTAACTCTACCCACATGTACATATTACCTCAATTACCACAACTAACCGGTGTCCCCGCACATTGACTCTGTACCGGTACCCCCTGTATATAGCCTCCCTACAGTTATCTTATTTTACTGCTGCTCTTTAATTATTTATTATGTTTTATTTTAAATGTTTTACTTATCTACTTATCTATTTTTCTTAAAAACGGTATTGTTGGTTAAGGCCTTGTAAGTAAGCATTTCACTGTAATGTCTACACCTGTTGTATTCAGCGCATGTGGCAAATAAAATTTGATTTGATGTCTGGGGTCCATCTGTACCTTGTGGGCTTTTGTGAAGGCTATTATATCATAAATGACCTCCAGACCTGTCTGCTTGACCCCTAGCACCTTACTACTAGAGCTAACAATTTTTCTTAACATATTTCTCTGAGAGACATTAGCATTTCCAAATGATACAATATGTTAAGATACTTTCAATGAATGACTTGTAAAACAGTGACAATAGAGCACGAACAACATTAAAAAAGCGTAGTTTCCTTAAAAAGTACAGCCTTTGCTGTCCTTTCTTATATCTGCTCAGTACACTTTCCCACTGTAGCTTGTAGTCAAATACAACACCCAGGTATTTATACTCCTCCACTACCTCTATGTCTTGTCTCTTAACATCAGTCAGCGGGGAAGGTGCCAATGTGCATCTCTTTGGTCTTTTTTGTATTGAGCACTAAGTGAGAGTCACACCCCGTCAAAAAGTCCAGTGCTGTGTCACCTGCAAACTTTACCAGGTGTCTGCCAGGAGCTTTTACAGTCATTGGTGTTCAACAGCCTTGAGGAGATCCTACGCTAGGGGTGCACTTGTCTGACATCCACTTTCCCACCTTGACTTGCTGTGTCCTATTGCTAAGGAGATCAAGGATCCACAGCACCAGGCCTCCACCAATGAAAAATTGTCTGTCAGTCTCTGGGTGAAGGTGGAGGGCTGGATTGTATTAAAAGCTGAGGGGAAATCAACAAAAAAGACAGCATGTCATTTGGCTCCCTTTAGGTGTTTGTAGATAAGGTTCAGTAGCATGAGGATGGCATCAACCCCCCTACCAGCCATAAAAGGCAAACTGAAGGGGATCAAGATGCTGCTGGGTAGAGTGCAGGATGTGGTTTTTGACAATCTTCTCAAAGCACTTCATAACCAGGGACGTTAAAGCTACCGGCCTATAGTAATTTAGCACAGACGGGTTTGTTGATTTGGGGATGGGTACTATAGCAGAGCTTTTCCATAGCACATGTAGGTACTTGTTGCTAATCCAAAGAGGGTTGAAAAATGAAAGAGAAAACACCAGCCAGTTGCTCTGCACAATGTTTTAAAACATGACCACAGATGTTGTCTGGACTTGGGCTTTTGTAGGCATTGCATCGTTTTCATGACATCTGACTGATTGACAACAAACCTATCTGTCATCTCCAGTGGAGCTTTAACCTGGAGCTTTAATCTGACTCAAACCTTGAAAATAACACATTCAAGTAATTTGCCACGTTAAGTCCCGCTCCACCTCCAAGGCCAGCACTGGCTTTCTCTTTGCCCTTGTGGTAGCAATTGCCATGGTTTTAAGTCCCTGCCAGGCAGATCTAGAGTTGCCTGATGAGTCCTTTTAACCCTGAGTTTGTGCGCATATTTATCCAACTCGATCTGCCTTATAACCTCTCTGTATGTCCTTCATTGCCTGTGGATTTCCCTCTGCGTGTACTCACTTTTTCTTATTTAGCACCACTTTCAGTTTCTTAGATGGTTTATTATTAGGGAATATTTTGCTGGTCTTGATATTTTCATGGCCCTCAGCCCGGTCATTGTCGGTGTTGCCAGAGATGACAAAAAAGCACCGTGACTGCCCTCTTCTGGTTGTTCACAGTCATTGCAACAGTCAAGGGCTGTTCACACCAAAAATAATATACATTAAGATTTCCAGAAGCTGCTTCTCCAATAGAAATCTCAGATCACACCTGCTAAGCTCATAGACACACGTCATCAGGTCTAATGGTTGTGTTGCACCGAACTTCGCATTTGCAGGCAGTCAAATCAAAGCCAATCTTTTGATATTATGTTATTTTATTGTTTTATTGTTTTATTTTTCAGTTTGACACTTTCACAAGGTTGTAGTCATGACATATTCAGGTATATAGGACATGGGCTTGAATCTAGGTTGTATATTTAGATTTCAAGAAAATTAACAACTAAGGAAGTTTTTACTCTCCCATTCAGTTCTCAAACCCGAAGCCCTGGTCCCGAAGTCCCGGTCCGGAGATCACCATAAGTACTCTGGGTTTAAAAACTCTGTGTCCGCACTTTGAGGTTTCACACCACTTTTAGCATATGCAGCATCCAGGTGCTGACAATGTCCATGACAATACCTGTGGGGGCTCTCTGGCATGTAGTATTTGCAGCAAAGCGCTAGTCCCAGGATCGACAGTAGCAAAAATACATAATTTTTATCCGGATATTTTCTACCTGCAGGCTGCAATGTTTTTATTTGTAGGCTATTTTTACATAGTTGGCAATATAAGTTACTTTTAGGTTTGTATAATTTTCATTTAGATATAATTTTTATGAATCACATGACAATGATTTTGAGATACAAAGACTTTATTATAAAATGAATGAAACTGTTCCACGAAAATGTGCATATGAAAATCATAACTGGCACGCAGATCGGTAGAAATGGTAAGATAAATTGACACTCCAAATGGAAAAGGTTGCCGACCCCTGGTGTAGCCTATTACCGGCAACTTCGGGAGTGTAATGGCAGAATCTGCAAAGGCCAGAAGCAGCGGGAGGAGGAGGTTTAGAAAGCTCATTAACCTACACATAGTAGATTTTATTAAAACACATAGGGTGTGTCTATCTATGAGGAAAAATACAGTCCATAAGTACAGACAAAGGATATCAAGGATCTGGAAATATTATGTATGGAGAAATGGTCTAAGATCTCTCCCAATGTGTTCTCCAATCTCATAAAACATTTTAGAAAAAGACTCCGTTGTCTTTATCCTCGCAAGGGGAGGGTGCTGAAGTATGGAAAACTGGGTTCCAATTATTTTAACAGCTATCTTTTTGAGAGTTGTTTTTATTACTTTCTCTTTCACTGACCGATTGTGTTAGTATAAAATAATATAATTTCCTCAATTTTTGGCACCCTTGATAAAGATGAGCAAAAAAGTATAAAATAAATAATTCAAATACTGAGCAGTTCAGAAAGTATTCAGACCCCTTGACTTTTCCACAGTTTGTTACGTTACAGCCTTATTTTAAAATTGATAAAATAAAATAAAATCCTCATCAATCTACACACAATATTCCATAATTACAATGTGAAAACAGGTTTAGACATATTTGCTAATTTATTAAAAATAAAAAAACTGAATTACCTAATTTACAGAAGTATTCAGACCCTTTGCTCTTTGGTATGAGACTCGAAATTGAGCTCAGGTGCATCCTGTTTCCATTGGTCATCCTTGAGATGTTTCTACAACTTGGTTGGAGTCCACCTGTGGTCAATTCAATTGATTGGACATGATTTGGAAAGGCACACACCTGTCTATATAAGGTCCCACAGTTGACAGTGCATGTCAGAACAAAAACCAAGCCATGAGGTTGAAGGAATTGTCCATAGAGCTCAGAGACAGGATGGTGACGAGGCACAGATCTGGGAAAGGGTACCAAAGAAATTCTGCAGCATTGAGGGTCCCCAAGAACACAGTGGCTTTCATCATTCTTAAATGGAAGAAGTTTGGAACCACCAAGACTCTCCCTAGAAAAGGACCTTGGTCAGGGAGGTGACCAAGAACCCAATGGTCGCTCTGACAGAGCTCCAGAGTTCCTCTATGGAGATGGGAGAACCTTCCAGAAGGACAACCATCTCTGCAGCACTCCATAAATCAGGCCTTTATGGTAGCGTGGCCAGACGGAAGCCACTCCTCAATAAAAGGCACATGACAGCCCGCTTGGAGTTTGCCAAAAGGCACCTAAAGGACTCTAAGACCATCAGAAACAAGATTCTGTGGTCTGATGAAACCAAGATTGAACTCTTTGGCCTGAATGCCAAGCGTCACATCTGGAGGAAACATGGCACCGTCTCTACGGTGAAGCATGGTGGTGGCAGCATCATGCTGTTGGAATGTTTTTCAGCGTCAGGGACTGGGAGACTAGTTAGCATCGAGGGAAAAATGAACGGAGCAAAGTACAGAGAGATCATTGATGAAAACCTGCTCCAGAGCGCTCAGGACCTCAGACTCGGGCAAAGGTTCACCTTCCAACAGGACAATGACCATAAGCACACAGCCAAGACAACGCAGCAGTGGCTTCGGGACAAGTCTTTGAATGTCCTTGAGTGGCCCAGCCAGAGCCGGACTTGAACCCGATTGAACATCTCTGGAGAGACCGGAAAATAGTTGTGCTGTGATGCTCTCCATCCAACCCTGACATAGCTTGATAGGATCTGCAGAGAAGAATGGGAGAAACTCCCCAAATACAGGTGTGCCAAGCTTGTAGCGTCATACCCAAAAAGACTTGAGGCTGTAATCGCTGCCAAAGGTGTTTCGACTGAGTAAAGGGTCTGAATACTTATGTAAATGTGATATTTTAGTTTTTTATTTTCCAAAAATGTCTGAAAAACTGTTTTTGCTTTTTCATTATGGGATATTTTGTGTAGATTGATGAGAGGAAAAAACAATTGAATCAGTTTTAGAATAAGGCTGTAACGTAACAAAATGTCGAAGACGTCAAGGGGTGTGAATACTTTCTGAATGCACGAATACTGGTAGGTAATTACATATGCAGAAAAAAAACGACATACAAAATACACAATTGGAATAGGAACAACCTCTCCCTCAACGTGACCAAGACAAAGGAGATGATTGTGGACTACAGGAAAAAAAAGAGGACTGAGCACGCCCCCATTCTCATCGACTGGGCTGTAGTGGAACAGGTTGAGAGCTTTAAGTTCCTTGGTGTACACATCACCAATGAACTGTCATTGTCCAAACACACCAAGACAGTCGTGAAGAGGGCACGACAAAGCCTATTCCCCCTCAGGAGACTGAAAAGATTTGGCATGGGTCCTCAGATCCTCAAAAAGTTATACAGCTGCACCATCGAGAGCATCCTGACCGGTTGCATCACCGCCTGGTATGGCAACTGCTCGGCCTCCGACCGCAAGGCACTACAGAGGGTAGTGCGTACGGCCCAGTACATCACTGGGGCCAAACTTCCTGCCATCCAGGACCTCTATACCAGGCGGTGTCAGAGGAAGGCCCTCAAAATTGTCAAAGACTCCAGCCACCCTAGTCATAGACTGTTCTCTCTGCTACCGCACGGCAAGTGGTACCGGAGCACCAAGTCTAGGCCCAAAAGCTCTCAACAGCTTCTACCCCCAAGCCATGAGACTCCTGAACAGCTAATCATGGCTACCCGGACTATTTACACTGCCCCCCCACCCCCACCCCATCTTTTTACACTGCTGCTACTCTGTTAATTATTTATGCATAGTCACTTTAACTCTACCTACATGTACATATTACCTCAACTAGCCGGTGCCACCGCACATTGACTCTGCACCAGAACCCCCCTGTAAATATAGCCTCCCTACTGATATTTTATTTTACTTCTGCTCTTTTTTTCTCAACACTTTTTTGTTGTTGTTGTTTTATTTTACTTTTTTATAAAAAAATATATGCATTGTTGGTTAAGGGCTGTAAGTAAGCATTTCACGGTAATGTCTACACCTGTTGTATTCGGCCCATGTGGCAAATAAAATTTGATTTGATTTGAATCGGAATGTCTTTATCCATGTCCATACAGTATTCCATCCACAGTTGCAATAATGTGTCCATGTGGTGAAGTCACTAGGACACAGACACTCACACACACATACCACTGTGCCAGCAAAGACCTTCATTAACCGGTTTTCAATTAAAAAGGAAAATGGCTAATATTATGCTGATGAGAAACTCAATGACCTCTTCTGCCAATGCGAAATTGAATTAAACCATGGAGAGAAATCTAATGATGTCGTTTTGAAGAGAAAAAAGCCATTCCTAATGAACTGTCATCGACACACATGCTCTGTCTATTAGAGCCTATTATTATGATGATAAAGCAGGGAGTTCAAACGGCATTCTCATAGCATACATGACTTCTGAATCACCTCCCCATCTGTATATTTCATATTATCCAAACCCAAGCCAAGACCAATGGACTGTGAACCTGTAAAAGGCTGATTTGCAGATCTGTCCCAGGTGTCTTCCGAAGTCAATGAAAAAATGTAGGGACTTAAGTGTGTTAATTAACTTCCCAGTTGAAATAACAATCTACTCAAGAGAGAGCAAAACATTTGAATTGGCCTATTTGAAGCACTACGTTTTTTATTTTACCGCAAAGTTGTGACGGAAGATGGATTGCATACTTATGACCGATAATTAATGTGATCAAATCTCCTGCTAGACACCCACTCACACTCATAGATTCACACACACACATATTCACACGCACACACACACACACACAGCGATTCACACAACAATTTACATAAGAAATTAGTGTCTGATCAACCCTCCTGCTAGACGTGCACACACATGCACATACACACTCAAACCCCTGTCTCTCTCTCTCTCTCTCTCTCTCTCACGCACACACACACACACACACACACACACACACACACACACACACACACACACACACACACAGTTAGTGTGTAGGCTACCAACCCTTGTGTTATACACTGCAGTGTCCCTGTGTGTGATTGACAGGATGAAAAGGCTGCTAGCCTGTTATCTCCGCTCAATGTGCAGGGGCTGACAGGGAGATGATGAAGATAAATATGGGACTGAGGGCCCTGGGTCATTCAGCACAGTCTCTGTGTTAATGAAATTCATACATCAGATTATCCACCTCTGGGTTGAGCATTATTGATAAACAACCTACTGTACTGTGCTCAATGCATATATGAAGAAACCGCTTATCATTGTGAAATGAATCAGTTACACTTTATTTTACTCTCTGTTAGATATCTGTATTTTACATAGACATAAAGTGGTAAATATTAGAACTATCAATAGCATTTATACAATATGTTTTACTTTGTTTAAGAGAATCAAATCAGTTATAATTTTTGTGGCATATTGCAATATGCTTCATTTGTAAAATGGTTTTTAATGTGGGGCTCCGGTACGATATACTGTACCAGGACTAGGGATTCTAGAGTGTAAATGAGGAGCTCTATGACCTAGACTATCTTCACTGCAGGTCCCATGGTTTAAAAAATTCTATAAACAACTTATATACAGTACCAGTCAAAAGCTTGGACACACCTACTCATTCAAGGGTTTTTCTTTATTTTTATTATTTTCTACATTGTAGAATAATAGTGAAGACATGAAAACTATGAAATAAAACATATGGAATCATGTAGTAACCAAAAAAGTGTTAAACAAATTAAAATATATTTTATATTTGAGATTAATGTGCCATGATGACAGCTTTGCACACTCTTGGCATTCTCTCAACCAGATTCACCTGGAAAGCTTTTCCAACAGTCTTGAAGGAGTTTCCACATATGCTGAGCACTTGTTGGCTGCTTTTCCTTCACTCTACCGTCCGACTCATCCCAAATCATCTCAATTGGGTTGAGGTCGGGGGATTGTGGAGGCCAGGTCATCTGATGCACCACTCCATCACTCTCTTTCTTGGTCAAATAGCCCTTACACAGCCTGGAGGTGTGGTGGGTCATTGTCCTGTTGAAAAACAAATGATAGTCCCACTAAGCCCAAACCATATGGGATGGCGTATCACTGCAGAATGCTGTGGTAGCCATGCTGGTTAAGTGTGCCTTGAATTCTAAATAAATCACAGACAGTGTCACCAGCAAAGCACGCCGACACCATAACACCTCCTCCTCCATGCTTTACGGTGGGAAATACACATGCGGAGATCATCCGTTCACCCACACCGCATCTCACAAAGACAAGGCGGTTGGAACCAAAAATCTCCAATTTGGAATCCAGACCAAAGGACAACTTTCCAGCGGTCTAATGTCCATTGCTCGTGTTTCTTGGCCCAAGCAAGTCTCTTCATATTACTGGTGTCCTTTAGTAGGGGTTTCTTTGCAGCAATTCGACCATGAAGGCCTGATTCACACAGTCTCATCCGAACAGTTGATGTTGAGATGTGTCTGTTACTTGAACTCTGTGAAGCATTTATTTGGGCTGCAATTTCTGAGGCTGGTAACTCTAATGAACTTATCCTCTGCAGCAGAGGTAACTCTGGGTCTTCCATTCCTGTGGCGGTCCTCATGAGAGCCCGTTTCATCATAGTGCTTGATGGTTTTTGCGACTGAACTTGAAGAAACTTTCAGTTCTTTAACCTTTCCGTATTGACTGACCTTCATGTCTTAAAGTAATGATGGACTGTCATTTCTCTTTGCTTATTTGAGCCGTTCTTGCCATAATATGGACTTGGTCTTTTACCAAATAGGGCTATCTTCTGTATACCCCCCCTACCTTGTCACAACACAGCTGTTTGGCTCAAATGCATTAAGAAGGAAAGAAATTCCACAAATTAACTTTTAAGAAGGCACACCTGTTAATTACAATGCATTCCAGGTGACTACCTCATGAAGCTGGTTGAGAGAATGCCAAGAGTGTGCAAAGCTGTCATCAACGCAAAGGGTGGCTATTTGAAGAATCTCAAATATAAAATATATTTAGATTTGTTTAACACTTTTTTGGTTACTACATGATTCCATATGTGTTATTTAATAGTTTTGATGTCTTCACTATTATTCTACAATGTAAAAAATAGTAAAAATTAAGAAAGACCCTGGAATGAGTAGGTGTGTCCAAACTTTTGACTGGTACTGTATATACTGAACAGCCATGGGTGGGCCTGGGAGGGCATAGGTCCACCCACTTGGGAGCCAGGCCCAGCCAATCAGAGTTTTTCCCCACAAAAGGGCTTTATTACAGACAGAAATACTCCTCCGCCGACATTATTACGCATATTAATTGATAATGATGGAAATTAACATATGCAAGATATTTGAATATATATATATTTTTAATAGCTATATATATCTTGAGGTGAGAGCATTGGAAATGCTTTTGGCGGTTGACCTGCTTCTTTTTTGTGGGTGGCACTGTCTGCTGTTTTCGAAGGATGGGTCCTGGCCTCTCGGGGGGCCTAGGGATCCGGGGGGACGGGGGTGGTATGCTGATTACTGGGATGACAACCCAACTTGGGATGGGGAGGGGCTTTAGCAGGGGGAATAGTGGAGAACAATTGGAGGGTTACTTAGTAGCAATGCAAATATCATGGTACAGTAATATGGACACTCAATCACTATGGTTTTTTTTATTGGTAAATTTACAAACATATATTATGATAAATAGATTTGAAACTTGTATTTCAATATGGTAACTGGTGAAATAAGTATAGCCTGTTATAATTGCAATGGCTTAGCAGATAATAACAAAAGAAAAACAATATTTACATGGCTCAAAGAGAAGCAATATAATATCTATTGTTTACACGAGACTCATTGAACAATTCTAGAGGAAGTTGTGTGGAAAAAGGACTGGGGGGGTGGGTGAAATATACTTCTCCCATGGGCAAAGAAACTCAAAAGGGGTGATGATATTAATTAACAGTAATTTTTATCCGAATGTGCAAATTGTCCAAACAGATCCGCAAGGTAGATGGATGATTTTAAATATGTTATTGGACCATAAACAGATATGGCTCATTAACCTTTACGGACCAAATAATGATGATTCGCACTTCTTTGACAATATATATATAATAAATTATCAACCCTGCAAGCAATATAAGACTCTATTATTATGGTGGGAGATTATAATACTGTTTTAAATAGCTAAATCGACCTTAGAGGAAATCACACTACAAACTATCACCCTCATGCTCTTAAGGAAATCATGAATGTCATGGATACATTAGAACTAGTAGATATATGGAGGCTTAAATATCCTGACCTAGTGAGATATACATGGCGGAGACTCAATCAAGCTAGTCGTCTTGACTTCATTCTTTTGTCATTCTCGTTGGCACCAAAAGTTTAAAAAGTGTTTATAGGGGACAGAATGCGATCGGACCATCATATAATTGGCATATACATTACTCTTACTGAATTTCCACGTGGGCGAGGATATTTGAAATTTATTCAAAGCCTATTGGATGATAACTTGTTTTTAACTAGGACAGAGGAATTTATAACAGATTTTTTCTGACATAACATAGGTACAGCAAATCCCCTTATTATATGGGACACTTTTAAATGTGCCTTCAGAGGCAATGCAATTCAGTACTCATCTCGAAAACAAAAGCAATTTAGGTCAAAAGAGTCCATACTAACAAAGCAAATAGAAGGTCTAACAGAACAGATAGCAATAAAAACTGTAACATAGAGGCTCAGAATAAATTAGAGGAAAAACAAAAGCTAATGGAGAAACTTATTCAATAAAGATCAAGTGTAATACATTATAAAAATAAAGCGAACTGGATGGAATATGGGGAAAGATGCACCAAATTCTTTTTTAATCTTCAATATAGAAATGCTACCAAAAATAATTTAATGAAACTGGTTACAAATGACGGAGTCACCCATGATTCACCAAATTATATTTTGAAGGAGGAAGCAAAGTACTTTAAGCATATGTTTTCATTTCAGTCTCCTCCATCTCCTCTAACTGAAGCTAATTGTAGGATTTTTGTGTGTTGATAATGTAAAATTAACAACCATACAGAAAGACTCATGTGAAGGTGAAATTACAGAGGAGGAACTTCTGGATGCAATTAAATACTTTAAGTCCGGGAAAACTCCAGGGTTGGGTGGCAAACCAGTCGCGGTAAACCAAACCTTTTTTGATATACTCAGAGAACCGTTCTGAGCATGTTTTAACCTCTCCTATGTAAACAGTAGATTATCAGACACTCAAGAAGAAGGTCTGATTTCATTATTAATGAAACAGGATACAAGTGGGAAATATAAAGATCCAGTCCATTAAAAAAATTGGAGGCCCCTTACACTTCAGTGTTGTGATACAGAAATTCAAGCAAAATGTATAGCGCATTGAATTAAAAAGGTATTTTCGGACATTGTTCATTCTAATCAGACAGTTTTTTTTTTACATGGACGATACATTGGAGATAATATAAGGCAAGTACTGGAAACAATAGAACACTATGAAAATTCTGGGAAACCAGGCCTGCTATTCATTGCAGACTTTGAAAAGGCATTTGATAAAGTACGACTGGAGTTTATATATAAATGCCTGAAGCATTTACATTTTGGAGAATCTCTTATAAAATGGGTTAAAATCACGTATAGTAACCCTATGTGTAAAATAGTAAATAATGGCTATTTCTCAGAAAGTTTTAAAATGTCAAGAGGAGTGAAACAAGGTTGTCCGTTATCGGCATATCTATTTATTATGGCCAACGAAATGTAAGCTATTAAAATCAGATCCAACAATAATATCAATGGATTAGAAATCCAGGGCTTTGTCACGCCCTGACATAGAGTTCGCTAGTTGGTTTGGTCAGGGTGTGAGTATTCTATGTAATGTGTATATCTATGTGGAGATCTAGTATGTTTAGATCTATGTTGGCCGGGTGTGGTTCCCAATCAGAGGCAGCAGTCGATCGTTGTCTCTGATTGGGGATCATACTTAGGCAGCCATTTTGCCTACCTTAGTTGTGGGATCTTGACTCTTGTTTGGCTTGTTTGTGTGTAGCCATTTTGAGTGTCACGTCACGTTACGTTACGTTGCGTTTGTTGTTTTGTCATGTGTTTACTTTGTAAATAAACATGTATGCATTCCACACTGCACCTTGGTCCAATCCTGTACTCAACGAATGTGACAGGCTTTAAAAAAAGGTGTCATTGTACGCTGTTGATTCATGTTTTCTTTTAAATCCACAACTTGAATCCCTCCACAGCCTCATAGAGGATCTAGATACATTTTCTAACCTCTCTGGATTACAACCAAATTATGATAAATGTACTATACTACGTATTGGATAACTAAAAAATCGTCTGATGGTGATGTGGATATACTCGGAATACATATCATAAATGAAATAGATGATCTCACTCCAATACATTTTAATAGAAAGTTAGCAAAAATAGATAAGATCTTGCTACCATGGAAAGGTAAATACATGTCTATTTGTGGAAAAATAACCCTGATTAACTCTTTAGTATTATCCCAGTTTAGCTATCATCGGTAGTACTGGTGGAGTTATGTCGCACATGCAGCTAACAAAAACATATGGAAATGTCTGCTCTACCCAAAATTACAACCAAATCATTGTAGCATTACCGCAAAAATGGAAGAGAAAAGTGGAAGGGGGAAAAAGTAAGGAACTTGTCTGTCGGCCCTGCATTAAAGAACATAATTGGTTAAAGAAAATTGCGATAAATAAAAAAGTATACCTGTTTCATTTAAGGACCAAAGGATTGACAGCCATCCAATATAGATTGCAAAATAGTTGGGAAGAGATTTTTGACGTAATACTTAGCAAAAATGTTTATTTTCAATTTACAATCTAGGAACAATGAGAATAGAAGGGTTCAGAACTTTTATAAAACATCACAGTACAGTTGAAAAATATATGGCAAATAGAAATCCAATATGGATGGTGTTAAGAGATAGATGGGTGGTGTTGTATGGAGTTGAAGGATGGGACTAATAACAACTAACAACAACTAATAACAACAAGATAACTAATGTAAAGCATACTGTCTCCATAATAAGTATATAGGTTATAGGTTGAGTACTTTTGTGAAAGAGCACAGTTAGAAAGATATGGCATATAGAAGCAAACCAGATGGACATCATAAAAATGATCGAAGAGGTTAAGGGTAGAGGAGGTTCCTGAGTAAAAAACAAACAAAATAGAATTATTGAATTAGAATTGTTGCTCTGTCGTAGCCGGCCGTGACCGGGAGACCCATGGGGCGGCGCACAATTGGCCCAGCGTCGTCCAGGGTAGGGGAGGGAATGGCCAGCAGGGATGTAGCTCAGTTGGTAGAGCATGGCGTTTGCAACGTCAGGGTTGTGGGTTCGATTCCCACGTGGGGCCAGTATATAAAAATAATCAATGCACTCACTAACTGTAAGTCGCTCTGGATAAAAGCGTCTGCTAAATGACGTAAATGTAAAATTGACTGTGTCCATGAAATGTATATAGTATGTGTAAGCTGGAAGTTGAGGCCTAAGCATTGTTGTTTACTCCAATTAGGGAAGGGATGGTGGGGTTGGAAAGTAATAAAGGGAAATGTAAATTTTTTAAAGTATATGTATGTATGTATGTATGTATATATATACAGTGAGGGAAAAAAGTATTTGATCCCCTGCTGATTTTGTACGTTTGCCCACTGACAAAGAAATGATCAGTCTATAATTTTAATGGTAGGTTTATTTGAACAGTGAGAGACAGAATAACAACAAAAAAATCCAGAAGAATGCATGTCAAAAATGTTATAAATTGATTTGCATTTTAATGAGGGAAATAAGTATTTGACCCCTCTGCAAAACATGACTTAGTACTTGGTGGCAAAACCCCTGTTGGCAATCACAGAGGTCAGACGTTTCTTGTAGTTGGCCACCAGGTTTGCACACATCTCAGGAGGGATTTTGTTCCACTCCTCTTTGCAGATCTTCTCCAAGTTATTAAGGTTTCGAGGCTGACGTTTGGCAACTCTAACCTTCAGCTCCCTCCACAGATTTTCTATGGGATTAAGGTCTGGAGACTGGCTAGGCCACTCCAGGACCTTAATGTGCTTCTTCTTGAGCCACTCCTTTGTTGCCTTGGCCGTGTTTTTTGGGTCATTGTCATGCTGGAATACAAATCCATGACCCATTTTCAATGCCCTGGCTGAGGGAAGGAGGTTCTCACCCAAGATTTGACGGTACATGGCCCCGTCCATCGTCCCTTTGATGCTGTGAAGTTGTCCTGTCCCCTTAGCAGAAAAACACCCCCAAAGCATTATGTTTCCACCTCCATGTTTGATGGTGGGGATGGTGTTCTTGGGGTCATAGGCAGCATTCCTCCTCCTCCAAACACGGCGAGTTGAGTTGATGCCAAAGAGCTCCATTTTGGTCTCATCTGACCACAACACTTTCACCCAGTTCTCCTCTGAATCATTCAGATGTTCATTGGCAAACTTCAGACGGCCCTGTATATGTGCTTTCTTGAGCAGGGGGACCTTGCGGGCGTTGCAGGATTTCTTCACGGCATAGTGTGTTACCAATTGTTTTCTTGGTGACTATGGTCCCAACTGTCTTGAGATCATTGACAAGATCCTCCTGTGTAGTTCTGGGCTGATTCCTCACCGTTCTCATGATCATTGCAACTCCACGAGGTGAGATCTTGCATGGAGCCCCAGGCCGAGGGAGACTGACAGTTATTTTGTGTTTCTACAATCTTGTAGAAACCTTGTGTAGGTCTACAATCTTGTCCCTGACATCCTTGGAGAGCTCTTTGGTCTTGGCCATGGTAGAGAGTTTGGAATCTGATTGATTGATTGCTTCTGTGTCTCCCGAGTGGCGCAGTGGTCTAAGGCACTGCATCGCAGTGTTAGCTGTGCCACTAGAGATCCTGGTTTGAATCCAGGCTCTGTCGTAGCTGGCCACGACCAGGAGACCCATGGGGCGGCGCATAATTGGCCCAGCGTCGTCCAGGGTAGGGGAGGGAATGGCCGGCAGGGATGTAGCTAAGTTGGTAGAGCATGGCGTTTGCAACGCCAGGGTTGTAGGTTCGATTCCCACGGGGGGCCAGTATGATAAATATAAAATAATGTATGAACTAACTGTAAGTCACTCTGGATAAGAGCGTCTGCTAAATGACTAAAATGTAAAAATGTTCTGTGGACAGCTGACTTTTATACAGGTAACAAGCTGAGATTAGGAGCACTCCCTTTAAGAGTGTGCTCCTAATCTCAGCTCGTTACCTGTATAAAAGATACCTGGGAGCCAAAAATCTTTCTGATTGAGAGGGGGTCAAATACTTATTTCCCTCATTAAAATGCAAATCAATTTATAACATTTTTGACATGCGTTTTTCTGGATTTTGTTGTTGATATTCTGTCTCTCACTGTTCAAATAAACCTACCATTAAAATTATAGACTGATCATTTCTTTGTCAGTGGGCAAACGTACAAAATCAGCAGGGGATCATATACTTTTTTTCCCTCACTGTATATATATATATATATATATATATATATATATATATATATATATATATATATATATATATATATATATACAGTGGGGAGAACAAGTATTTGATACACTGCCGATTTTGTAGGTTTTCCTACTTACAAAGCATGTAGAGGTCTGTAATTTTTATCATAGGTACACTTACACTGTGAGATGGAATCTAAAACAAAAATCCAGAAAATCACATTGTATGATTTTTAAGTAATGAATTTGCATTTTATTGCATCACATAAGTATTTGATCACCTACCAACCAGTAAGAATTCCGGCTCTCACAGACCTGTTAGTTTTTCTTTAGCCCTCCTGTTCTCCACTCATTACCTGTATTAACTGCACCTGTTTGAACTCGTTACCTGTATAAAAGACACCTGTCCACACACTCAATCAAACAGACTCCAACATCTCCACAATGGCTAAGACCAGAGAGCTGTGTAAGGACATCAGGGATAAAATTGTAGACTTGCACAAGGCTGGGATGGGCTACAGGACAATAGGCAAGTAGCTTGGTGAGAAGGCAACAACTGTTGGCGCAATTATTAGAAAATGGAAGAAGTTCAAGATGACGGTCAATCACCCTCGGTCTGGGGCTCCATGCAAGATCTCACCTCGTGGGGCATCAATGATCATGAGGAAGGTGAGGGATCAGCCCAGAACTACACGGCAGGACCTGGTCAATGACCTGAAGAGAGCTGGGACCACAGTCTCAAAGAAAACCATTAGTAACACACTACGCCGTCATGGATTCAAATCCTGCAGCACACGCAAGGTCCCCCTGCTCAAGCCAGTTCATGTCCAGGCCCGTCTGAAGTCTGATGATCCAGAGGAGGAATGGGAGAATGTCATGTGGTCTGAAGATACAAAAATAGAGCTTTTTAGTCTAAACTCCACTCGCCGTGTTTGGAGGAAGAAGGATGAGTACAACCCCAAGAACACCATCCCAACCGTGAAGCATGGAGGTGGAAACATCATTCTTTGGGGATGCTTTTCTGCAAAGGGCACAGGACGACTGCACCGTATTTAGGGGAGGATGGATGGGGCCATGTATCGCGAGATCTTGGCCAACAACCTCCTTCCCTCAGTAAGAGCATTGAAGATGGGTCGTTGCTGGGTCTTCCAGCATGACAAAGACCCGAAACTCACAACCAGGGCAACTAAGGAGTGGCTCCGTAAGAAGCATTTCAAGGTCCTGGAGTGGCCTAGCCAGTCTCCAGACCTGAACCCAATAGAAAATCTTTGGAGGGAGCTGAAAGTCCGTATTTCCCAGTGACTGCCCCGAAACCTGAAGGATCTGGAGAAGGTCTGTATGGAGGAGTGGGCCAAAATCCCTGCTGCAGTGTGTGCAAACCTGGTCAAGACCTACAGGAAACGTATGATCTCTGTAATTGCAAACAAAGGTTTCTGTACCAAATATTAAGTTCTGCTTTTCTGATGTATCAAATACTTATGTCATGCAATAAAATGCAAATGAATTACTTAAAAATCATACAACGTGATTTTCTGGATTTTTGTTTTAGATTCCGTCTCTAAGTAGGAAAACCTGCAAAATCGGCAGTGTATCAAATACTTGTTCTCCCCAGTGTATATTTGCGAGAGAAAAAAACATATGGGGGATTGAAAGTGATGCAGACAATTACATTGATGGAAGTTACAATCTATCTGCACTATTAAAGCTGATCTACCCCCTGAAAGTGCTTAGGTTTCAAGTGTAGAGGACATCATTGTAATGTCACACAAATGTTTTTTTGTTTTTGCTTAAAAACTGGTGTACAGTATTTATTTCACCTTTATTTGAAATTAAACACTAAATACAGTATGAGCCAATTAAAACAGAGCTACCACACATTGCAACAGTCTTTGCAAATTGGCCTCAGCACTTCTGGCAACAGCTTTTACAGCTTTGACACAACACAGTTGGCAACCATGTACTGTTGTTTGTCTCCATAAAGCAAGCTGTCATTACTGATTAACTTAACTCTGCCATGTGTATTGCCTCTCCTCCTCACTATCATGCCCCGAAACAAGATGGAAAACCAAACAGTCATCATAAAACTCTCTCCTTTCAATACCAACCAAAAGACTTGGTGAAAGTGGTTATTAACATTGTAACCCAATGACAAGGCCATGTTGAGAGAAGTATGTTTGGTTTGTAATGAACATTAGTGTGATTTTAATACGAAAAGGAATTTCTCTGTAGTGGCTCGACAGATATGATTGAAGAGAGGACACTTGCTAATGTAGCCTCGAGAGATTCGTTATTAAAAGCAATGAGGCGCAGCCGTCAATATGGCCCGAGTGGAATCCTCACCGTCATAGGACATTGTCCCTCTCATTTGTTATCAAGTCGGCGCCAAATCAATATTTACAGGATTAATATGGGATTAATTGAAGCATCGGCTTTTTCATAACAGAACATTGTGAAGTTTGTGCTTAAAGCGTATGAGTGCCTTTGGTCTTTATTTGAACATCTGTACAGCTTCTTGTAGGCCTACAAGGTTTGGACACATGACTTGGGGTGTCATCTAGTTTAGTTGGCACAAAAAAACTGTCTGAAGTTTCCATTGAGGATTTGTCATTAAACCCTACCATACAGTGTCACCATAGTGCCTTGTGAACTACAATTTGAAATGTACATAAACAAAGCAGTAAGTAATTAGCCCAGTTGTTACAGGAGGGGGTCGCAGTTCCGGAGTGATCCACTAGGTGTCATCCTCCGACAACCTTAGGCACCTCCTCACTCACAGTCTGGACTAATCATCATCCTATTGATGTCACCTGGGTCTATCTGTTCCCCTGTGTATTTATGCCCTCACTTCCCTGTGTTCCCTTGCGCCGTTTTCTCTGTTAGTTTCTTGATGTCAAGCAGTACGAATCAGTGTCTGATCACGAGACCGAAGTACAGGTACTTGAGAAGTGTTCTCCCTGTTTCATTGTTGTTTTTAGTCATAGTTAGTATTTCGTATTTTTGCTGACAGCCTGTTTTTGGAGACCAATTTGCTCCTCCTTCATTTTTCGTGATAAGTCCGTTATTTTGTATCCTGGCTTTGGGACCACCAGTAAAGATCCTTGTTTCACCATCTTTGTCTACTGCCTACTGTCTATCCTGCACCGCACCTGGGTCACACCTCACACCAACCCTTACACCCAGTTGAACTGACTGTGGTGGGGAACTGTTTACATGCCTGATGTTCTTGTCTGTTCATTCACCCTTCTGTTTCTCTTGGTCTTGACAAGTTTGCACCGTATCCAAAGGACTAATGAGCCTACAGTACTGAACCCAGTATGGATTCAACATCGATACCAGCTTGATGAGGTAGTGAAAGATTACCACTAATTAGAGAACTGTTTAAGAAAACAAGAACTGTCTAAGGCCGAC
Organism: Coregonus lavaretus; assembly: GCF_964263955.1. Lineage (NCBI taxonomy): Eukaryota > Metazoa > Chordata > Actinopteri > Salmoniformes > Salmonidae > Coregonus > Coregonus lavaretus. The sequence continues at coordinate 38,632,852 of NC_140018.1, read as the reverse complement.
TTAAATTACAATGGTGAAAGGGACTTACCTTGTGCTCCCTAATGAAGATAACATTAATTAACTTCAATAGATTTTCTTAAACACAAGGAGATTTATCCAGACCAGACAAACTCATTATAAAAGGAATACTTTGTGATCAGGTCTATCAATTCCTGATGGTTTTTGTTTTGGAAAACTATTTCTCATGCAGAGGGCAGCAACATTTTTGTATTTCTATTAGACAAGCATGTCTGGACTTCTGACCTAAATCTTGCCAAGCCTTATTTCCCCATGAGCCCTAGATTCTCATGTGATACCTCAAGTTATGTCACTAGTCATGCTGACAAATCTTTGGTGCAAACTCAAATTCATACTTGTGAATATAAAGCGCACAACTCTCTGAAAAAGGGAAAGGTCCAAGGATAACTATGGAAAATCACTCAAGGAGCACAAATATTAGAAATGTCCATTCACTTACCAGAGTTCCTTGTGTGATACACACTCTGTGACGGCACTCCAATATCTGTGTTTAATGGGCCGCATGATTTCAAAGACAAACACAACCACACGACCCTGTTCACGTCTCTCTCTGAAAGCTTTTAAAGTAGAGAGAATGGCTGGAGTGGGTTAACCAATTTAATCTCAGTAGGAGAGTGTGTGTGTGTGTCATCACCGTGGGGGATCTGACATTCCACTATGGTTTATTCCTGTCACTACAACCTCCATGTGCATAAAAGGGAAATACTCTTCTCATCATGCTACAATTCAAGCATGTGCACTTGGAAAAGCCTTTGTTGCACTTGCTGTGCACTGAGAGACACAAAATGTGTTTAAGTGTGTGCGAAAGCATGGAAAGAGATCTACTGGTATAGTTTTTATCACATTCTCTCAAGACATGTCGATGCAGTATATCTCAGTCTATGAGGGTGAGGCAGTCTATAAGGGTTAACTTAACTTTATGAGCCTGATTTACCAAGCACTTCCATACTTTCTTGAAGTATGTACTTACTTAAAGTCCCAGTGCAGTAAAAAACGTGATTTTCCTGTGTTTTATATATATTTCCACACTATGAGGTTGGAATAATACTGTGAAATTGTGAAAATTATCATAATGCCCTTTTAGTGTAAGAGCTGTTTGAAAAGACTGCCTGAAATATCAGCCTGTTTAGGTGGGATGGAGTTTTTGTCACCAGGCGGTAAATGAGTTAATAGACCAATAAGTTAGAGAGTTCCAAACAGATAGTTTCCTGTTTTCCCCTCCCCACTTAGACCATTCACAGACAGTCTTAGCAAAATTCATGCTTGAGAAATTGTTCTTTGCTAAGAAGCTATTTTTTTCTTATTTTTCCCCATTTTAATTGAAAACAATCAATGTAAGGTATTTAATTGTTACCCAAAAATGATTTGATATTGAGATAAAATCAGCTGCATTGGACCTTTAAAGCATTTAAGAATAAAATACAAAATACAGAACACAGTGGCAAAAGAAAGATAAAGAGAGGGATAAGAACTAAAGAGTTGTGAAAATAATGAAAGCTGCTCGATTTTAGCTTTCTTCTTTTGGGTTTAATTCCCTTCTGAAAATAACAGGTGTAAAGAAGCAAACTCTAAAACTAGCCTTTGTTCTACCTTACTACTTTGATTGAAACAAAATGTATTTTCATTGAAGTGTATTCCAAATGACTAAAAGATTTTAAAAGTGTAATAGTCAATTCAAAAGGGCGCAGAGAATCCCCCATCCACATACTCAGATAAGTCCAAAATTACAGACTCGCATGTGCCTAAGTGATTGAACTTGTTCCAAATCATTAGTTTCTCACCTATGCTGAGAATGTTGAGAATTATCTCCTTATCCTCTCTCCCAACTTCCTTGTGTACTAAATACTGTCTTAAAACTACTTGATGTGTAGGCTAATTCACAAAGGCACCAGGGATTTGTGTTACAAGTGCACAAATGTTACATCACACTTTTTGGAGAGAACAACTCGTGGTTGCCTGCAAATGAGAACAACGCTAAATATCAGTAATATTTTCTTCAGTCGAAACATAGGCTACACATTATTGCATGCACACAATACCATTTGTGTTGGTGTGCTGTATATCTGCACCTTATATGCGTTCATATGTGCAAATAAAACTCACAGTCGGAATTAAGCACGGGATTTCCCCCATTCCACCCTTCTAGATTTAATCAAGTGGCTGTATCTGTGCCTTGCAACTCTTTCTACGAGAGACCGTGTAAACGGATTGGAGAGCAGGCAGATGAAGGTACTTGGTGTAATACGTTTATGGGCCTCCGCGGAATTAGCATCTCTCGGCCAAAAGGCGCTAGATGCTCCGGGGTGGAACGTTTTATGAACACCCCAGGACAGTGAAGTGGAAGCTGGGGGGAACCGTGCTGTTCTTTATGGGGAAAACTGATCCTAAATCAGCACTACACTGACACGCTTTCTGAATGCAGGCCCTGATCAGGCTCCACCTCTGGATTTGGAGAAGAAATGAATGATTATCATTAGGGTTACTTAGGGAATGCCTCTTGTCAATAGACTGTCTCTGAAAGGTTAGTCGCCTCCTGGCATCCAATCTCATTAAGATTGCCAATGAGTATGGTTACATGCACACAATAATGGGGTTATTGGGATAATCAGATTAATATAATAGTTCAATTAAAATGTTTAGAAAGAACAATTTCCCTAATAATCCTGATTACCTGGACACATCTGAAATCACTTGCGCTAAAGAGGGAGGCTCACTTGGAAGGTGCTAGCATGTGCGGAGATCGCAGGAACGCCGATTAAGGTGTTTACATGTCCTAATAATTCAAAAGATTACTCAGAAAACCAGGTGTTTTAATTGCCGTACGCTTACTTCGATTTTGACCTTACGCGAATTAAGATAGCAGAGTAAGGTGTTTACATGACTATTGCATAATCTGCCTACTGCCATAATCAGTTTAATATTGAATTATTACTGTGCATGTAAATGTACTCATTGATGGGTTTACTGTGGTTCGTTACTCTTACAGAGCCTTTTGGGCTCCCCAAACCCACATCCAGCAGTCTTGTTGTGACGAGTACTGAGTGATGAAGAGGCAGGACGAAGACGCAGGAATTAACAAGGTCAAGGTTTACTTAATAATGAGAAAGAGAATAACAAAGAGAGAGTAAACGACACAACGCTAACAATCACACACAACACAATACTGAACAGTCCAGGGCTAAATAGGGGTGGAAATGAGATGATGAGGTGCAGGTGTGCTGGAGGTGATTAGGGTGCCTAGGGTTTCCATTCCAGTGTTGCCGAGGTGGTGCGCTCAGACCGGTGGCTCAGTAGACCGGCGAATCAGAGCGCCGGAGGGGAGCAACGGGAGGAGCGGGCCGGTCAGGACGGCGACGGTGAAAGTCCCAAATTAGGTTGGGGTCCAGAATGTCCCCAGCCGGAACCCAGCTCCTCTCCTCAGGACCATACACCTCCCAGTCCACCAGGTAATGGAGCCGTCCAGCAGGTCCCTCACCGCATACGCCAGACTCCTGTCAATGTCCAGGGGCGGAGGAGGCGTACCCCGGGGGACAGCATCCACCAGAGGACCAGGAACCACCGGCCTGAGGAGAGACACGGTAGTGAGGGGAAAGGAGCAGCCGGTATGATACCTCATTTATCCACCGGACCTTAAACGGCCCAACAAACCGGGGGCTCAGTTTCTTGCAGGGCGGAGAGGGAGGTTTTTTGTGGACAGCCAGAAATGATCCCCAGGCTGGAATACAGGGGCCTCACTGCGGTGGCGGTCGGCTTGGTCCTTCTGCCGACGAATAGCCCTCTGGAGATGGAAATGGGCGGCATCCCAGACCTGTCCGGACCTGTGGAACCACTCGTCGACAGCGGGCGCATCGGTCTGGCTTGGTGTCCAAAGGGCCAGGGCCGGTTGGTACCCCAGGACGCACTGGAAGGGAGTGAGCCCCATGGGGGAGTGAACGAGGGAGTTCTGGGCATATTCTGCCCAGGGAAGAAACTTCGCCCACTCACCCTGCCGGTCCTGACAGTGGCAAAGATGAAACCTCCCCAGATCCTGGTTCATGCGCTCCACCTGCCCATTCAACTGAGACCTATACCCGGAAGTGAGGCAGGCCATGGCCCCGATCTTCTCAAGGAAAGCCTTCCACACTCGGGAGGTGAATTGGAGGCCACGGTCCGAGATGATGTCCTCCGGAAGTGCATAATTCCGGAAGACCTGTTGGAACAGGACCTCAGTGACCTGGAGAGCAGAAGGAAGACCAGTTAGTGGCAAAAAACGGCATGATTTGGAGAATCAATCTACAACCACCAAGACTGTGGTGAAGGTGTATCACAGGTGTGACCAAGGTCGCTGAGGCACTGGGAGAGGAACTAGTTTGCCTGCCGGGGCGTTCCGAGGTGTCTTCGTTTGGGCACATACGGAACAGGAGTTGACATAGCGGGACACATCAGAAGCCAAGGTGGGCCACCAGTATTTTTGTGCTGGAGAATGCAGGGTACGTGTAACACCAGAGTGCCCTGCCGTAAGGGAGGTGTGCGTCCAGATCAGCAGGCAGTCAAGGACACTGGTGGGTACATACACATACCCTGGAGGGGCATCGGCAGGCGATGGGTCCTCCTGAGCCGCCAGGCAGATGTCTTCGTCCACATCCCAAACGACAGGTGCAACGATGAGAGACGAGGGCAGGATAGGACCCCCCAGATCCTTCCTTTCTCCGGTATGGTGCATCCTGGAGAGTGCGTCGGCTTTCACATTCTGGGATCCTGGGCGGTAGGACAGAATGAATTGAAAGTGAGTAAGAAATTTGGCTTTTTAGAAAAAAAGGCACAGGGATACATTTTCTCTGGCTTACCGTGCCGCTGGGAGAGGACCGCACCCACGCCCTCCTCCGATGCGTCCACCTCCAGGATGAAAGGACGAGATGGATCTGGGTGTTTTAGGGATGGGCGCTGTGGTGAACCTCTCCTTCAGCCTCTTGAAGGCAGCGTGAGCCTCAGGGTTCAAGTCCAGCTTCTGAGGCCCACCCTTAAGGAGAGAAGTGAGCGGGGCAGCTATGGAGCTGAAGGACCTGATGAAACGCCGGTAGAAATTGGCGAAACCCAGGAAGCTCTGTAGGCCCTTGATGGTAGTGGGGACTGGCCATGACCTGACGGCATCCGTCTTCACTCTTTCCATGAACACCCCCTGAGGACTGATCCTGTATCCCAGGAAGGAGATGGCCTGTTGGAGGAATTCGCATTTCTCCCCCTTCACCAACAGGCTGTGTTCCCGGAGGCAGAGTAGGACAGCTCGGACGTCCCTGACATGCTCCTCCAACGTAGCCGAGTAGATCAGGATATCGTCGATGTACACCACCACCTGTCTACTCAGCATGTCTCGGAACACGTCATTGACGAAGGACTGGAACACAGAAGGTGCATTGGCGAGGCCGTAAGGCATGACGCAGTATTCATAGTGGCCTGAGGTAGTGCTGAATGCCGTCTTCCACTCGTCTCCTTCCCGGATTCGGATCAGGTTGTAGGCACTCCTCAGGTCCAACTTGATAAAGTACCAGGCCCCTCGTAGCTGCTCGATGGCCGACGGAACCAGAGGGAGGGGTGTACCGGTACTTGGTGGTGACTGCGTTCAGCCCCCTGTAGTCAATGCATGGTCTCAGTCCTCCGTCTTTTTTGGCCACAAAGAGTAAGCTGGAGAAGGCAGGAGAGGTAGAGCGTCTGATAAACCCCTGTTTCAGGGTCTCCGCCACATTCTTCTCCATGGCCTCAGTCTCCGCCATGGAAAGGGGGTAAATGCGACTCTTCGTGGGGTGTTGTCCCTCCAGCAGGTCAATGGCGCAGTCCCAGGGCCTGTGAGGAGGGAGACACGTAGCCTTTCATGAAGAGAAGACATCGGAGAGATCTGAGTACTCACGTGGAATGTTGGGCTGGAGGGCGGACTCCGGACTCTCCACTGACGTGGAACAACAAACCACCGGCAGGCAGGTCTTGAGGTGGACCAGGCTGTGATCCTCTTGGTGATCCAATTCAAATCAAATCAGATTTGATTGGCCACATGCGCCGAATACAACAGGTACAGACATTACAGTGAAATGCTTAATTACAGCCCTTAACCAACAGTGAATTTATTTTTTATAAAAAAGTAGAATAAAACAACAAAAAAGTGTTCAGAAAAAAAGAGCAGAAGTAAAAACAAAACAACAGTAGGGAGGCTATACACACAGGGGGGTTGTGTAGTCTGAGCCAGGGCAATCCCAAGACGATGAAGGGGTGACGTGACGATGTGGAATGACATTTCCTCATGGTGCTCCTGTAGTGTGGAAATGGTGATGGTGATGGGGAGAGTGACTTGCATAATGGTGCCTGATCCATGTGGTTTATTGTCCAGCGAGGTGACGTGTAGTGGAGATGGCAGTGCCACGGTGGGCAACCCCCATTCAGAGACCAGCTCCCTATCTATAATGTTCCCCGCTGATCCGGAATCTATCATTGCAGTAGAAATGGAAGAGAAGGAATAACCAGTCACCGTTAAGGGAACTAAAAACAATGGTTTTGTGATAGGAGATGATGTAACACTCATGGAGCGGCTACGGGAGTCATACAGCCTAGATTGGGAGCTGCCAGGAGTTCTGTGGTCCGTGGTGGAGTAGGGGGTGCTGCCCACCTCCATGGGTGAGGACTCGGAGGCAGGGCGGCTTCCATAGCTCAGATGGGGTGAGCGTCGAGGCTCCGGGAGGTTTGGGAATGCAGTTTCTCTCTCAACATGTCGTCAAGACGGATGGACGTGGTGATGAGGGTATCAAGGTCCATCTCGTCGTCCCGACATGCGAGTTCCATCTTAATGTCCTCCCGTAAGCCTCTCCTGAAGGCCGTGCACAGAGCACGCTCATTCCAGCCGGAAGACGCTGCCACCGTGCGGTAGCTCAGAGCGTACTCGGACGTGGGCCCCTCTCTCTGTTGTTGATGGAGGAGACGCTCACCCCGGTCTTTCCCTCCATGGGATGATCAAACACCGCCCTGAACTGAGCTAGGAAGGTGGAGTAGGGAAGCGCCACTGCCTCCTCTCCTTCCCAGACTGCCGTGGCCCAATCCAGCACCTTTCCTTTAAGTAGCGAAATCACCAGCGCTATCCTGGCTTGGTCAGATGGATTTGCCCCAGGCTGACGCGCCAGATAAAGTGAAACCTGGAGCAGGAAGCCGCTACATTTAGTAGTTTTACCGTCATAGCGCTCCGGTAGGGCGAGGGTTCCCTCAGAAGTGGGTGATAGCACGGGAACAGGTGGATTGGGTGCACTGGCCGCTCCCTGAGGTGGAACCGGAGCGCTGGGCAGATTATGCAGAGTTTGAAGCACTTCCTGCATGGCAGCGTTCAACTGGGCAAGCTGCTGCTGGTGCTGGTCGAGGCACTGGGAAACTCCTGCTGCATCCATTTTCGTGAGTGTGTGTGTGATTCTGTGACGAGTACTGAGTATATGAAGAGGAAGGACGCAGACGCAGGAATTAACAAGGTCAAGGTTTACTTAATAATGAGAAAGAGAATAACAAAGAGAGAGTAAACGACACGACGCTAACAATCACACACAACACAATGCTGAACAGTCCACGGCTAAATAGGGGTGGTGATGAGATGATGAAGTGCAGGTATGCTGGAGGTGATTAGGGTGCGTTGGGTTTCCATTCCGGTGTAGCCGAGGTGGTGCGCTCAGACCGGTGGTTCAGTAGACCGTCGAATCAGAGCGCCGGAGGGGAGCAACGGGAGGAGACGTGACACTTACAGTGGGGAGAACAAGTATTTGATACACTGCCGATTTTGCAGGTTTTCCTACTTACAAAGCATGTAGAGGTCTGTAATATTTATCATAGGTACACTTCAACTGTGAGATTTTTAAGTAATTAATTTGCATTTTATTGCATGACATAAGTATTTGATCACCTACCAACCAGTAAGAATTCCGGCTCTCACAGATCTGTTAGTTTTTCTTTAAGAAGCCCTCCTGTTCTCCACTCATTACCTGTATTAACTGCACCTGTTTGAACTCGTTACCTGTATAAAAGACACCCGTCCACACACTCAATCAAACAGACTCCAACCTCTCCACAATGGCCAAGACCAGAGAGCTGTGTAAAGACATCAGGTATAAAATTGTAGACCTGCACAAGGCTGGGATGGGCTACAGGACAATAGGCAAGCAGCTTGGTGAGAAGCCAAGAACTGTTGGCGCAATTATTAGAAAATGGAAGAAGTTCAAGATGATGGTCAATCACCCTCGGTCTGGGGCTCCATGCAAGATCTCACCTCGTGGGTTATCAATGATCATGAGGAAGGTGAGGGATCAGCCCAAAACTACACGGCAGGACCTGGTCAATGACCTGAAGAGAGCTGGGACCACAGTCTCAAAGAAAACCATTAGTAACACACTACGCCGTCATGGATTAAAATCCTGCAGCGCACGCAAGGTCCCCCTGCTCAAGCCAGCGCATGTCCAGCCCGTCTGAAGTTTGCCAATGACCATCTGGATGATCCAGAGGAAGAATGGGAGAAGGTCATGTGGTCTGATGAGACAAAAATAGAGCTTTTTGGTCTAAACTCCACTCGCCGTGTTTGGAGGAAGAAGAAGGATGAGTACAACCCCAAGAACACCATCCCAACCGTGAAGCATGGAGGTGGAAACATCATTCTTTGGGGATGCTTTTCTGCAAAGGGGACTTGACGACTGCACCGTATTGAGTGGAGGATGGATGTGGCCATGTATCGCAAGATCTTGGCCAACAACCTCCTTCCTTCAGTAAGAGCATTGAAGATGGGTCGTGGCTGGGTCTTCCAGCATGACAACGACCTGAAACACACAGCCAGGGCAACTATGGAGTGGCTCCGTAAGAAGCATCTCAAGGTCCTGGAGTGGCCTAGCCAGTCTCCAGACCTGAACCCAATAGAAAATCTTTGGAGGGAGCTGATAGTCCGTATTGCCCAGCGACAGCACCGAAACCTGAAGGATCTGAAGAAGGTCTGTATGGAGGAGTGGGCCAAAATCCCTGCTGCAGTGTGTGCAAACCTGGTCAAGACCTACAGGAAACGTATGATCTCTGTAATTGCAAACAAAGGTTTCTGTACCAAATATTAAGTTCTGCTTTTTTAATTTATCAAATACTTATGGCATGCAATGAAATGCAAATGAATTGCTTCAAAATCATACAATGTGATTTTCTGGATTTTTGTTTTAGATTCCGTCTCTCACTGTTGAAGTGTACCTATGATAAAAATTACAGACCTCCACATGCTTTGTAAGTAGGAAAACCTGCAAAATCAGCAGTGTATCAAATACATGTTCTCCCCACTGTATAAATACAAAATATATTATTTAATGGACAAATAATCACCTCTTTACAATGATGATAAGCCTTCCACTCATTAAGAGCATATTCTACTTTAACCATTCCCTCCTCATCCTTTTCACTGGCGTGCTCCCCCCCCCCCAAAAAAAATGGAACAGCCCTGGAGGTGCTGTTTCAGGTAACACACAAACAGTTCCTTTCCATATTAGTTCATTGGGGTAAAGCTCCTCCAAAAGCTCCAATGTCCTTTTACTTTGAATGGGTTATAGGGTCAATGTGATATGAGGCACGAGTGAAGACTGAAGAAATGAACAGGGTGAGGAACTAAATAAAGAGCAAGATATATAGATAAAATATACAGCCCAGAACTAATAACATAAGTTATACGTTAAACTCCACTAGGGTGGGTCAAAAAGGTTCCTTGAATTTGGTATGAGGTTTTGGACAGAAAGGTAATGTGTTTGTTTTTCAAAAGTTTGGTTCCCTAAATCTAAGGATGCTATGGTTGAATGACAATTTGGGTGAGCTATCCCTTTGAATAAACGGTATGGTAATGAGCCAAATAGCCATGTATTATCAGGTAAATTGTAATATCAGTGATGCCAGAAAGCTCCCCTGAATGCAACAATGATAATACAACCTTTCGTAACTTAGAAAAACATGTTGATCCATATTTGAAACTGCACATTCTCACATGCTCAGGGAAATTATGCAAATCTTGAATGGAAACCTGGACAACATTTGCATTTGTGTGCATGAATTTTGCTATGGCTTCATAATAAACATGACAATGTTGTTTTCTGTTGACTTTTTATTCCATTTCCATCAATTAAAGGAATTTTTAATCGAGTGGGTTGCATTTACCAACACAATTACTGCTCAGTATGATGGAATTGTTCATGGAATTGGCCACATTTCTCCTTGACAAAAAGACAGCAAATTCCATTGACAGATATGAATGCAAACTGTCAAGGAGAAGAGGAATGATGATTGGACGAAATATCATTTTGTTGTGAAAAGAATAATCTGTCAAATTGAAGCCATATGGTGTATATGGAAATTAGATCAACTAATCTGACTCCCTCTGCCAAAATGTGAATTCCATAAAGAAATGTAATCTTGAGTTTTGTTTTCAAAGACTATTCATTAGCATAACATTCTCTTGGATCTTAATCGGTGCTGTATCTTATAGTGTGTATGGTTGACTGGTTACATTACAGGTAACCAATTCCTTTGAACAACAGAAGGGTTCAGAGGAGAAGAGTCTAGTGAATTCTAGGCACGTGCCATAGCTACTCCTCATCAATGACCACGTCCCTTGAATCCAATGACCACGTCCCTTGAATCCAATGACCACGTCCCTTGAATCCAATGACCACGTCCCTTGAATCCAATGACCACGTCCCTTGAATCCAATGACCACGTCCCTTGAATCCAATGACCACGTCCCTTGAATCCAATGACCACCCTATAGGATACTTTTCAAATATTAACCTTGAGCAAAGCAGCCCTCCCTATTTTCTTCCTTTTCACCAAAGTCTGGAACATTCCATGGAATGTTAAATCAATTTCCAGCTGCTCTTTGATAGGCCTACAGTACAGGAATTTGGAATGGTCTTTCTCCCAAAAGGCCATGGCAGCAAATTGAAATCTAAGGCCCAACCATCCCACATCCATGAAACCTATTTAAGGAAAAATCCACCCACAACCACTAATTTCTTTAATTTACAGTATTAAAACACTAACATGTGAACAATATTTTTTGTTATATTTTGGCGTTATAATAAGGTTAGTCGCAACATGGAAAATCGTTGTGGAAATCTGTTTCAGCTCAAGTTGACTAAAAAATCCACAATGCAATGCTCGGAGGCTGGCTGGCTAGCTAGCTAGCTTGGTAGGTAGCGGCCTGGCAAACGTAGCTACATACAATAATACCAAAGACAATATCAGCATGTAAAGTAGCTAGTTAACTGTAAAATCGCCTAAACAAACTGCACTATCAATTTAGGAGTCTACAATCTCACCATGTTCAACCTGCAGATCAATGTGCCTCACAGAGTGGAGTCTAACATTCAGCCATACTTTTGAGGAGGAGGGAAACGTTGCCCATGCTTCGTCAATGGGCCGCGCGGTGCATTCTGAGTGATTCTGTCCTCCCGAGTGGCGCAGTGGTCTAAGGCACTGCATCGCAGTGCTAGCTGTGCCACTAGAGATCCTGGTTCGAATCCAGGCTCTGTCATAGCCGGCCGCGACCGGGAGACCCATGGGGCGGTGCACAATTGGCCCAGCGTCGTCCAGGGTAGGGGAGGGAATGGCAGGCAGGGATGTAGCTCAGTTGGTAGAGAATGGCGTTTGCAACGCCAGTGTTGTGGGTTTGATTCCCACGGGGGACCAGTATGAAAAATAAAAAAACAATGTATGCACTCACTAACTGTAAGTCGCTCTGGATAAGAGCGTCTGCTAAATGACGTAAATGTAAAATTCTGGGACAAGGAGCGCTCTCCTTCAAAGAGTGAATGGGAGTCTATTCGGCGCCAGCTCAAAAACCCAACATTAACACACATTTAGTACAACATTACAAATATTTTCCGAGATGTGAGATCATTAACTTGCTATCTGTAATATTCCGTAGCTTTGGAATTGTGACATGACGTACTTTCGAGGAAAATATGCACGTTTCTTGACATACAGTGCATTCGGAAAGTATTCAGACCCCTTGACTTTTTCCACTTTGTTACGTTACAGCCTTATTCTAAAATGGATAAAAAACTGTTTCCCCCCCCCCCCCCTCAATCTACACAAAATACCCCATAATGACGAAGCAAAAAACAGTTATTTTAGCAAATGTATTACAAATAAAAAACTGAAATACCACATTTACATAAGTATTCAGACCATTTACTCAGTACTTTGTTGAAGCACCTTTGGCAGCAATTACAACCTCGAGTATTCTTGGGTATGACGCTACAAGCTTGGCACACATGTATTTGGGGAGTTTCTCCCATTCTTCTCTGCAGATCCTATCAAGCTCTGTCAGGTTGGATGGGGAGCGTCGCTGCACAGCTATTTTCAGGTCTCTCCAGAGATGTTAGATCGGGTTGAAGTCCGGGCTCTGGCTGGGCCACTCAAGGACATTCAATGATCTCTCTGTACTTTGCTCCGTTCATCTTTCCCTCGATCCTGACTAGTTTCTCAGTCCCTGCCGCTGAAAAATATCCCCACAGCATGATGCTGCCACCACCATGCTTCACCGTAGGGATAGTGCCAGGTTTCTTCCAGAGATGATGCTTGGCATTCAGGCCAAAGAGTTCAAACTTGGTTTCATCAGACCAGAGAATCTTTCTCATGTTCTGAGAGTCTTTAGGTGCCTTTTAGCAAACTTCAAGCGGGCTGTCATGTGCCTTTTACTGGCCACTCTACCATAAAGGCCTGACCAAGGCCTTTCTCCCCCGATTGCCCAGTTTGGCCAGGCGGCCAGCTCTAGAAAGACTCTTGGTGGTTCCAAACCTCTTCCATTGAAGTATGATGGAGGCCACTGTGTTTTTTGGGATCTTCAATGCTGCAGAAATTTTTTGGTACCCTTCCCCAGATCTGTGCTTTGACACAATCCTGTCTCTGAGCTCTACAAACAATTTATTTGACCTCGTGGCTTGGGTTTTGCTCTGACATGCACTGTCAACTGTGGGACCTTATATAGACAGGTGTGTACCTTTCCAAATCATGTCCAATCAATTGAATTTATCACAGGTGGACTCCAATCAAGTTGTAGAAACATCTCAAGGATGATAAATGGAAACAGGATGCACCTGAGCTCAACTTCGAGTCTCATAGCAAAGGGTCTGAATATTTAATTTGCACAAAAAAAACAACTATTTTCGCTTTGTCTTTATGGGGTATTGTGTGTTGATTGCTGAGGATTTTAATTTATTTTATAAATTTTAGAATGAGGCTGTAACGTAACAAAATGTGGAAAAAAGGAAGGGGTCTGACTTTGAGAAGGTTAGCTTAGCAATCGCATGACAACTTGAACGCGATTGGCCGACAGTCTGCTGGGTGGGGCATTCTACCTTCATTTATTCACTGGTTTCCTATCTCCTTTCTATAATATCTCTGGCATCGGCACCATGCAATGCACCCTGGACTACAGAGGTAGACAAATAGGAAAAATGTGCTAGACCCTCTACGTGAAATTACAAATTTCTCGAGGTAGGAATATCACAAAAATGTGATCAATGGCTCATTCGAGAGAAGACATTTGCCTGAGTTATGACAATGGCCAGTATTGAAATCTGACATGTATGATAGATGTTTTCGCGATCTAAAAGTCGTATTCCTATTAACTTCCAGTGTAGTGAGAGAGACTTTATCACAGTGCCACGTCATACCAGCCGGATTTCTTCGTGCCTGAACGCCAATAACTCAGATACACATGAAAACATGAAAAGACCCAGGGAATCGATAACATCCCTCAAAGATGCACAAAAACATTAAAACATTCAAAATGGGTGAACCTTTAAGTGGAGTACCAACTATTGAGCTGAGACACACGCACACACAATGTACTACAGGTGAACGGAGGAAAGAAAAAACAAAAAAATGGGAAGAGTGACAGAAAAGAAGAAGGGAGGGGTGGAGGGACTAGCTGTCTTTTAATATAAAAAAAACTAATAGGGGGACCATGTCTCAAAGCCTGCTGTGATATTTTCTGCCAAAGTAATTCTTATTCGTGGAATGAATTGTTGAATGTTGAATTGAATTATGTTGTGCCAGTAACCGAAAGGTCGCTGGTTCTAATCCCCGAGCCAACTAGGTGAAAAATCTGTCGGTGCCCTTGAGCAAGGCACTTAACCCTAATTGCTCCTGTAAGTCGCTCTGGATGAGAGCGTCTGCTAAATGATTTAAAAAAAATTTAAAAAATTAAAAAATTAGACGAGAGCTAATAGGAGCTTGATATTTGATATAGACAAATTAGCTTATGGGGAAAGACGGGTAGACTTATTGGTAGTTGGATTCCCTGGGGTTTCCACATTGCTTTAGAGGATAATTGTTGGGAGTCTTCTGCCACTCCTTTGTAATATTTGAGGGCCCATTTCGAGTATCTTCATATCGGCCAGAGGCGAATGAGAGAAGTTGTGCACATGCATTACCTGAGGGATTCATATAGTATCAATATCCGAACAATTGAAAAAGCCTCTACATTTTCACAGACATGCCTTGTGCCCAGTACTTATGATAACACGTGTGGTATGTTCTTTGAATGAAAATGGTGGGCAGTCTTGAAGGAAGTAGAAGAAAACGATCATGTTGCAGCGGCTCAAGTGACTCTTTCTATGGAGGACTAAAAGTGCCACAATTAAATAAATAAATACACCATTAAATAATTACTTAAATGTGTCATTAATTAATTCAAATTATAATTAAATACATAAATGTGTAATTAAATGTATCATTAATTAATTAAAATACCGATTCATTTTATGTAAAATACATATATAATTATTTCACTATTTACATTTACATTTCATGATCCTGCATTGCAGTGATTCATGAATTACTTAAAACTGTCAAACTGACCCATCAAAGTCAGTGGGCGGGGCTAACGCGAATCTAGTCTGATCCATTGCTTTGGTCTGAAGTAGAGTAGGCCAACCTGGATAGAGACAATGGAGGATCTCCGTGAACTTTCCAGGGAGTTGGTTAGAGACATTTTAAACTTAGCAGAGGATGTAGAAGCAGGACCTGCTGACCCAGAGCATGTAGCTAGTAAAGCAGAGGAACTTATTGAAGTTGTTGGAGTCATTTCCGCACTTTCCGACGAAGATATCGACCACAGAGTGATTGCAAATCTAGAAGAAGTTGTCTACCGCTTCTCTGGTACCAGGGCACTTCAGGCCCAACACACACAGGGACCGGGGCGTTTGGCGTTTGACATACCGAGTGCAGTTCTGGAGCATCAACTTCTTTGTGGAGTTCCCGCAGTTCAAATTGCAGCGATGTTCGGTGTGTCAAAGAGGACCATCAGGAGGCGCATGCAACAATACAGTTTAAGGTATTTACACTAAATTCATGAGTTTTCTGTTTATGAATTGCTGCTCTCATACACTCGGAAAGAATATGACGTTTAAGGTAACATTACTTGATGTTGTGTTTTTCTTGTTTGTACAGAAAGACAGATCTCTATTCAGCTGTGAATGATGAGGAGTTAGACCGTATTGTAAGTGAAATTCACAGAAGTCATCCAAACACCGGCTACAAGCTAATGCGTGGTCACCTGAATGCAAGAGGTGTGCATGTTCCAAGTGAGTAGATAATAATATGGGCATTATTTAAATGTATTTTTAATTTGGAGCTCTGCCCCTTTGAAAGGTGAAGGAAGCCCGCTTATGGAAAGACATCGCCTCTGAGATGTAGAATGTGTAGAAGAAATGTGAAGAGAAACACACATTTCAGGACGGCTGACTTGTATCATCAGGATAGACATGTCCTGTGATTTTTAGCCTCCTGTTTAATGGAGGTGGAACAATATCTGACAGTAATATTCTCAGCTGTCCGGATGTGCCCCTGCTGTAAAGGGTATAATATAATCATAGAAAAGCAAAATATCATAGGAGGCAAAAAATCTCAGGTCATTTCTGTTCGAGCATGTGGTATCTATCTATCTATCTATCTATCTATCTATCTATCTATCTATCTATCTATCTATCTATCTATCTATCTATCTATCTATCTATCTATCTATCTATCTATCTATCTATCTATCTATCTATCTATCTATCTATCTATCTATCTATCTATCTATCTATCTATCTATCTATCTATCTATCTATCTATCTATCTATCTATCTATCTATCTATCTATCTATCTATCTATCTATCTATCTATATATGTGTGTATATATATGTATATGTGTATATGTATGTATATGTGTATATATATGTATATATATGTGTGTATGTATATATATATATAAATATATATATATATATAAATATATGTATGTATGTATATATATGTATGTATATGTATGTATATATATATAAATATATATATGTATGTATGTATATATGTATGTATATGTATGTATGTATGTGTATATATATATATATGTATATGTATATATAATTTTTATATATGTGTATATATATGTGTATGTATATATATATATATATATATATATATATATATATATATATATATATATATATATATATATATATATATATATATATATATATATATATATATATATATATATATATATATATATATGTATGTATGTATATGTACAATATCTGACAGTAAAGTACATTTTTGAAGCTGTGGTGGTTCTGTAATAGTTGACTGTTTTACACACATTATTTATTTTATTATGACACCACTATATCCTCAAAATAAGTAGCCAGTGAGTGTGTGGTTATTCATTTTAAATTCCTCCCCTCAGTCTCAAGACTGCAAGAGTCTTTACGCAGAGTCAATGCAGAGGGAGTCTACATGAGACGTCTGAGGCTGCGTGTATTAAGGCGACGGCAGTATTTTGTTCCTGGCCCAAACTCTTTGTGGCATATAGATGGCCACCATAAGCTTATCAGGTCAGTGATATTAGCAGATAAACAATGCATCTTTCTATATGTTTCATTACAATTGTTATACAATAAAGTTATATTTTTTCATGTGTTTGCAACAGGTGGAGATTTGTTGTCCACGGTGGGGTGGATGGATTCAGTCGTTTAGTGGTCTACCTGACTGTGGCCGGCAATAATAGAGCTCATACGGTCTTACAGAGCTTTATCGCCGCTGTTGAGCAGTATGGGCTGCCATCAAGGGTACGGTCTGACAAAGGGGGGGAGAATGCAGATGTAGCAGAATTCATGATCAGAAGCAGAGGTACCGACAGGAATTCACACATCACAGGCAGAAGTGTCCACAATCAGCGGTAAAGAAATATGTTTGGCAACTAGGCTCACACAACTAACATACTAGTTGAATGTACTTTAGCATATGTCATAAATTAACAATTTCTCAATTTTATCCTAAACACAGAATAGAGAGGATGTGGAGAGATGTTTATGAACATGCCCTGGACCTCTTCTATCAGATCTTTACTTCATTGGAAGATCAGGAGACACTGAATCCAGACAATGAAGTCCATCTTTTCGCTCTGCACCGGATTTTCCTTCCACTGGTTCAGCAAAGCCTCGACTCTTTTCGAGATGCTTGGAACTTCCACGGTCTTAGAACTGAAAGGAATCAGTCACCACAGCAACTCTGGAGAAGTTACAGAGAGCAAGGCCCTGAGGAGGATCCTACTGAGGTTAACAATGAACTTTAAACACTTTCTTAAAATTGTTTCCCCAAAGGAATTATGGGAGAAAAAAATGGTGCTAAATGTGATACTTTAAATGAAACATTTACTATAGATTATTGTCTCTTTAAAATCTCCCGAGCTTTTAAAGATCAACCTGTGAGCTGTAGTTTCTACAGTGCATACTATGCAAAGCTGTATTATTTTAAAAAACTGAATAAGTAACATTTCATTTCTCACTGCCTTGGTGACCAAAAATAACAATCTTGTGTAAGGACATGTCAAACTAGTTTTAAGTACAAGACTGATTATGCTTGTCATCCATTCAGGTTCCTGAAGAATATGGGATCGATTGGAACGGACCTCACTGCCTTCATCGAGGCACTGTGTCAGTCCCCGAGGTTCAGCTGGCCCGTGAGCTCTCAGATGAAGAGGTTGCAATTTTGCCAGCTCCAGGAGTTTCTGTTACTGATGCACTTAGACTATATGTAGAGACTGTGGAAGTGTTATCAAGAATCTTAGACTGATGTCCAACCCATGTTTTTATTTGTTGTGTTAGAACAAGCAAGGAAAAACTGAAAGTTTACTTTCCTTTTAAAAGAAAGGAAAAAAAGCTGTTTCTTTGAAGCTTCCTGTCTCATTATGGTCCACAGAATGACTAACATGAATGCTGTACTGTTAGCACTGAAGGTGCAGAACAGTTTGATTTTAGTAAATGGAAGAAAAAAAAGTCAACTACTGCACAGTGTGTTAATGTTTTCAAAGACACTGAACTTGTGTCAATTCATCTGAACTGTGTATGCATTGACATTAGGGCTGGGCAATATGGAGAAAATCAAATATCACATTTTTGACCTAACACCTTGATGTCGATATTGCAACGATATTGTAAGGTTGACAATTGGTGCATTCACAAAATATCTTCCACATTTAGATTTCGGATAAATAACTATCATATTGTGGATATAATGACTAAGTGGTAAAAGGCAAATAATAGAACAGCTAGAACAGTCTGGTAAGTTCAGAAAATGACATCACTTTACTGTAATGCAGCCTTTGAAACCAGGAAAAGACTAAACTTACCATGTAACGATATTACACTTCTTCAAAATCTAATGGTGCTTTTCCATTACATGGTACCTACTCGCCTCGCCTCGCCTTTTTTGGTTTTCCATTACGAAAAAAAGTACCTGGTACCTGCTAACATATACTTTTTTTAGCACCTGCTCAGTCGAGGTTCCAACCGAGCTGAGGCGAGCCGAGAAGGTGACGTGAAACCCTGCAGGCTGCTGATTGGTCGGAAAGAATCGTCACTGATCACTGCATTGCCAGCGACAGACAGCATTTTAAAATAGTTTAGCCAGCGGTGGTTTTTACTGCCGGAGGCTCCACGCAGAGCTTTCTCCGTAGCATACAAGTGGCCTGATGGTTATACTGGTGCGCTGGTGTGTGTAATGTGTGATGTGTGTGTGTCGAGTCGCCATATGTGTGTGTGTGTGTGTGTGTGTAGCTAGTGAGCGAGGGAGAAGTGAGAGAGTGACGGCGATTATCTCCGCAGCGAGTAGCGACTCTAGTCATATATATGTGAGAGAAACAAAGCGAGTAGCGACTCTAGAGTCATATATATGTGATCACGGTGGGAAATCTGGAGCAGTTAACGTTAACTATCTCTTTGATATCATGTTGTTCACGGAGACTGAGAACCAGGAAATGCGGCGGGGATTTGTCAATGGGAAAGCAAGCTACTAAGCCACGCCCACGGCAGTCGCTATGACGACCAGCCACGCTGAGGCAATCCTAAAATCTGCAATGGGAAACGGACGCACAGCGAGTCGAGGCGAGGCGAGTCAAGTAGGTACTGGTAATGGAAAAGCACCTTAAGACGATATCTAGTTATATATATCACGATAGATATAATATTAAAATATTGCCCAGCCCTAATTGACGTCTGAAAAAACTTAAACAAGCCCAAATCCAGTACTTTTTATGGCAGCGACAAGTGCTTTCTCAAAGTCCATGTAGAGTTTGAAATGAGCTGGCAGCTTTAGGGTTTCAAAGCATGTGGAGGACGTAGGAAGGGTTCCCCCAGAAATCTCCACTCTCAGTTCAGGAGGAAGCATCTCCCAGCCAACCCAGAATGTCAGCAGCTGGGCCAGGGTACCTGATGAAGCTAAAAGTCATAAAATGGATTAAAGACATTTAGTTCAACTGTAATTGATCATATCTATCCATGAGACATAGAAGCATTTGTAAAGAGAGAAAATAAGGTTTATACCTGTTTCAATGAACATCCTTAGAAAGCCAGTGATGCGGCAGGTGGTGTCTAAGTCAAAGTCTTCATCATCACTGTCCTCAACTGGCCATGTGATTTTTTCTAGGAGCATCTTAAAGAAAACAAAAATTGTAATTTAAAAAAAGGGAGAACTTATTTTGGTGAAGGACTATGCAGATCAAATTCTTAGAAAATGGAAAAATATCCATCTCAGTCATTGAAAATACACGTAAATTCATCAAGTTAAGTCACAAATATAACTAAATTACTGACTTACCTGGGGTGTGAACTGCATTTCAGCCATTTTGGGGAAAAGAAGTGGTACAACATCCGGCCTAGATGTCAGCAGGGGCCATACCATCACATCTTTCAGTCCCTTTCTCAACTGTTTAATTTGGCGCATGGTCCTCCCAACGACCTAAGAGACAGACCGACCCATATTACAGCCCAAATCCTTAACCCAAATTTGACAAAAGTTGGCACAGTAGGAAAAATGTTAATAAACACAATAAAGTGCTTTATAAAAATCCATTAAAACTCTAGTACTTAAACTCTCGTGTTAACATAACAAGCCAGGGTTCACAACACATTCTATAATTTCAACAAGTACAGCGATGAATTCTGTCACTTAACCAGCAGGAACTCACTGCATGGAGTAGAAGTTTGTTATGTAGCCATCTCCGATTTGTTTTGGTGACTGCCGGAAGATCCCAAGACATGGAAAGATCTGAAACTGTGTCCTTCTGTTCCGGTGTAAGATCTTCATGTTCAAGCTAGAATTAAGACCATACAAGTTATTATATCTGCCCAAGCAATATTTTTTACATGGCAAAGTTTCTTTTAGGTTACATACCAGTTCTATGATGCTCCTGATGTGCAGATCAGGACAGTCTTCTGTAACAACAGTAGCCATTTCAGGGTCCCCATTGAACAGTACATGAATTACAGCAGGACTTAGTCCTGTGACATGGGGACCATCATGCAGAAAGGTGTGGCCCAACATCCTTCCTGCAACCCGGAAGAGGTTGCTTTCAATAAGTGCCTCTGATGCTGCTGGAACAAGATGGTCAGGTTCACCCTCAAATAGCAGTGTTCGGCCCATTCCTCCTGTAAAGTACCAAGAGAGCAGGGAATAAAGTCACAACAATTAACCTCTTAAATACATTAAATAAAAATGTATGATAGATAGATAGATAGATAGATAGATAGATAGATAGATATATTACATCATACTAGTGGCGATTACTTGGCCTGTGGTATTGCTGCTTGTAGAATTCACTTAAACCAAATTGTAGCCTACTCCAAAATGACTTACAGAAGGACCCCAAACCACTTCAAATTCAATTCCCCTGTATACCCTACTACAGACTTACCTGACACAAAACATTGCCCACCGGCCCTCCGCTAAACAGCACATATCCGCGTTCATCAACCACCAGAACGTACGTGTACGCGTGTGTGTGTGTGCGCGCGCATAGAGAGAGGCGGTGTAGAGTGAGTCACGACACAAACAGGTGCTCAGTCAGCGTTGCATGCAGTGTGAGAATGGCAAGCAGCAAGAGCGGCAAAAGCCAATGTGTGCTTCTTTTACCTATATATGTAACGCTATCTTTTGCGTTTATCCAAACGTCGTCAAACTTGGCACTGCACTTACTCGTGACCAGAGCAAGACACCTGTCAAGTTTGAAATCCATCGGACTAACTGAGAGACATGCGCTACAGACAGACATTTCTGCAATTTATAGATGGATTAACCTTCAAAAAATTAGTAAGATACTTACCAAGATCTAGACTGAATCCAAACTGGAGTTTGGATATGATTGTTGTCATAAAGTACCGCATCACTCCCTCTCCGATAGCAACATCACCTGAAATAAAATACTGATAATAACACTGGAAAAAAAGTGGCGGCCTAATACAGGTAACTGGATTTGGTAACATTTAACAAGAAAGGGAGAAAAACTTATATTGGCTGTAATTCTAGAATAGCATCCTTAATATTGATTATTCCAGATAACAAGAGTATATTGTGCACAATATTCACATACATACATATAACATTTTTATCAATTATATAATTTTGTGCATTCCATTCTCCCATTTAACAATTCCATATAAGCTACTTGAGTGGTATAAACTGTACTGATGTATTTATATTATAAATGTTATATTACTTACCAACCAGAGTACAATGAAGTGGACATGCCCATTCTTGCTGCTGTTTATATAATAAGAGAAGCTCCCGTTCCCTGTCCTCTTCAGAGTCCCTTACATCCATCTTCATTCTAAGTGGTTTCCCAGTTGCATGTTCCCTTAGCAGATTCTCTTTGAAAACTTTGGCAGCTTGAGTGGGTTCTTTAATAAGCTTCCATTCTAAACAAACAACAACAATAAAGTTATCTATTACAGAGAGACATATTGTGAGTTGGCATGTTACCTGCATATACAGATATCCTCTCACTCTACAGAACAGGAGGAAAATTCTGTTCATTTCACTGACAAAACGTGAGACCCAACATCTTCAGAACCTGTCACAACGCTGAGTTGACATAAAAACAGCACTACTAAACAACTACAACTAAATATTAGAAAAATAGAAAAACCCAGTTGCATGTTATTAATTGTCTGTAACTGTATTATCTTATCTAATTATATCCTACAGGTGTTATCTTTCTATTAACTTTTCAGTTACACACAATCTTATAGCAACACTATTGTGATGACACAAACCACTGTCTGTTTCTTTGCGATCCAACTCCTCGTTGACCATAACTGCCGGTACTACTGCACTCTCAGCTGATGTTTCAGGCCTCACTGGAACACTGTCACTGACTAGGGCTGTCTCACTATCATTTTCTTCACTTTGGCCTCCCTCTTGTTCTCTTTCTGATTCCTGCATGGGTGTCTTTGAAGTTAACACAATTGAAATGATGGTCATACTCGCTTATTTGTGTGCACAACAATAAGAGAGACATATTCCCAAAGAAAATAAATTATGTTACCCTTGCATTGCTTTAAGAAGTACATACCCATTGCAGCTCAATCTGTGCAGCTTCATCTCTGAAAAGGGAACTTCCTTCTGACAAGTGATGCAGGGGATGACTGGACCAGAGGCAGGACGTGAGCTCTCCTAACAACAACAACAAATGGCTTTTAATGAATGATTAAAAGTCACCAGTAATCTTTGTTTTGATTATGTATTAAACTAAGTCTCTGTAAATGTATGTACACAATCTAAGGGTAGATCCTGTTGAAGTGGACGTATGTAGATTGTAGCCTGTCCAATCATCGTCGATGGATCTTTCAGATAGGCAAGGGTGTATCCAGTGCTGGGACACTGAAGCAACGCAAGATTTCGACTGCGAGTAGATCCTACAAGTTTTAGAAATTCAAAGCCTCCCCCTTGTTGGAGCTTCGGAAACACTTCCATCAGTTTATTTGTTATAACCATGGGATCGTGGTCATTCCCTGGAGAAAAAAACAAAACAAAATCATAACTCACCTCACCTTAAATTAAGCAAATAAGCCTGTGATAACTATTATTGACACTATGAACACCAATTAAGTTTGAGTCACTATAAAAAGAAATGCAAATAATTTCAACAAGCCACAGACAGTACAAACTTTTTTTACTTTTGGTAAATGCCTAGTTTCGCACTGACCTGAAAATGTTACTTTTTGCTCTCCAAGTCCTGAAGTAAGAAGTTCAGCTTTAAACAGTACGCTTGGAATTTTATCCGCATTGTGGTCAGCCAAACAACAGACAGTGTGTGTGTAGCTTCTTCGGCTAACTTGGACTTGTGCTGGTCGTCTCGTCATATTCCTTCTGGCTCCAATGTTATATGGCGCAAAGAGCCTTGCTACCTCCGCTGCAACACAGAAAAACGTAACAGCTCAATGGTCACCAGTCAGCTAAAACCGCCTCTACTTCTATCTTGGGATGCTCAAGCCAGCTAACACCATTTAGCCGATTAGCGAACTAGCTAGGTTTATGCTTCCCCCCCCCATTAACAATAAACGTGTCACGCACGAAGCATCATAATACCGCATGCAAATACATGTTCGAGTCGATCTAATTTAACCTACACGTGTGTCCCGAATCATTAAATAGTAGCACACCTGGCTAACATGAAATTACTTAGCTTACCTTGGACAGGTGTACGTGATTGAGCGGCCGGTATCTGCTGTGACTGAGCTGCCGGAGTCACCGGTGCCGCGGGAGCCGTTGGACTTCTGCTCAGAGCTTCCTCAATCAAATTCGCTGCTTCTCTCAGCAGCTCCGGGCAACTTTTAGACATTTTGTCCTGCACCTCACACAGCGTCTCAACATTGGGGCTAGCAGGACCGAGTCTTCTCTTGATTTTTAGCCGTTGCAATGAAAGTTCTGTTTAACCGTGTAACTAAACCAACGTAGAGGTGAATAGCGCCACCCAGTGTATTGGAATGTGTTCAGTAGCTCTGCATCAATCCATTATCCGGAATTGATTTGTCTTGGCTTGATGCAGAGGGTAACCAATCAGGCGTTAGGTTCCGCCTACCAACTTTTGATGGGTCAGTTTGACAGTTTTAAGTAATTCAGGAAGCACTCCAACGCAGGACCATGAAATGTAAATGTAAATAGTGAAATTATTATATATGTATTTTACATAAAATGAATCGGTATTTGAATTAATTAATGACACATTTAATAACACATTTATGTATTTAATTCTAATTTGAATTAATTAATGACACATTTAAGTAATTATTTAATGGTGTATTTATTTATTTAATTGTGGCACTTTTAGTCCTCCATATCTTTCATCCCCTGAATTGCATGTAAAAATTAACATACTTTTGAATGTTCTCTAATGAAAAAATAATGAACTGCCCTCAAATCTAATTGTATGGTGCACACTTCTTAGCAGTGGAGTATTTTTGTAGCTAAGGAAGTACAAGATTAAATGAGTTAATTCTGCAGATCACAGAAGCTCCCTGTGGCATCTGCTCCTTTATTTTCCCCTGGATTGTGGCACCCTGTTCCCTATATAGTGCACTACTTTTGACCAGAGCCCTATGTAACGGGAATAGGGTGCCATTTGGGACACATCCATTGAAAGCGACTGCATGATCCGACTAAGAAAATGGTGTTGTAAATTGATATCTCGGGGGCGAAAGACTGATAAGAATATAATTTGATAAGAGCCACTCATTGATTTTTGTTTCACAAAAAAAACAAATAAGTGTGCATTTAATAAAAGATGAATTAAACCTTTCCTCTTTAATTTCTGGAAGATTGCCAGGGGTGCATTGTGTGGGGAAGAAATGTTATTATGTCTTTTACATCTCTGAAAATTAAGTGTTCACAGCAGTGGTAGGGAATAATTCAAACTCTTAATTTATCCTTAGCTATTACTGTACATTCAGGGAATCGTCAATTTGATGACCCACCGAACAGTTTTAACATGTACAGTTGCTTGCGGAAGTATTCACCCCCTTTGGCATTTTTCCTATTTTGTTGCCTTACAACCTGGAATTAAAATAGATTTTTGGGGGGTTTGTATCATTTGATTTACACAACATGCCTACCACTTAGAAGATGCCAATTATTTTTTTATTGTGAAACAAACAATAAATAAGACAAAAACAGAAAACTTGAGTGTGCATAACTATTCACCCCTCCAAAGTCAATACTTGTAGAGCCACCTTTTGCATCAATTACAGCTGCAAGTCTTTTGGGGTATGTCTCTATAAGCTTGGCACATCTAGCCACTGGGATTTTTGCCCATTCTTCAAGGCAAAACTGCGCCAGCTCCTTCAAGTTGAATGGGTGTACAGCAATACGCTGGTGTACAGCAATCTTTAAGTCATACCACAGATTCTCAATTGGATTGAGGTCTAAGCTTTGACTAGGCCATTCCAAGACATTTTAATGTTTCCCCTTGAACGACTCAAGTGTTGCTTTAGCAGTATGCTTAGGGTCATTGTCCTGCTGGAAGGTGAACCTCCGTCCCAGTCTCAAATCTCTGGAAGACTGAAACAGGTTTCCCTTAACGCCAGCCATCATTCCTTCAATTCTGACCAGTTTCCCAGTCCCTGCCGATGAAAAACATCCCCACAGCATGATGCTGCCACCACCATGCTTCACTGTGGGGATGGTGTTCTCGGGGTGATGAGAGATGTTGGGTTTGCGCCAGACATAACGTTTTCCTTGATGGCCAAAAAGGTCTCATCTGACCAGTGTACCTTCTTCCATATGTTTGGGGAGTCTCCCACATGCCATTTGGCGAACACCAAAAATGTTTTCTTTAAGCAATGGCTTTTTTTCTGGCCACTCTTCCGTAAAGCCCAGCTCTGTGGAGTGTACGGCTTAAAGTGGTCCTATGGACAGATACTCCAATCTCCGCTGTGGAGCTTTGCAGCTTCTTCAGGGTTATCTTTGGTCTCTTTGTTGCCTCTCTAATTAATGCCCTCCTTGCCTGGTCCATGAGTTTTGGTCGGCGGCCCTCTCTTGGCAGGTTTGTTGTGGTGACATATTCTTTCCATTTTTTAATAATGGATTTAATGGTGCTCCGTGGGATGTTCAAAGTTTCGGATATTTTTTTATAACCCAACCCTGATCTGTACTTCTCCACAACTTTGTCCCTGACCTGTTTGGAGAGCTCCTTGGTCTTCATGGTGCGGCTTGCTTGGTGGTGCCCCTTGTTTAGTGGTGTTGCAGACTCTGGGTCCTCTCAGAACAGGTGTATATATATATACTGAGATCATGTGACAGATCATGTGACACTTAGATTGCACACAGGTAGACTTTATTTAACTAATTATGTGATTTCTGAAGGTAATTGGTTGCACCAGATCTTATTTAGGGGCTTCATAGCAAAGGGGGGAATACATATGCACGCACCATTTTTCAGTTATTTATTTTTTAGAATTTTTGGGACTATTTTTGGACTATTTTGTGTATGTCCATTACATGAAATCCAAATAAAATCCATTTAAATTACAGGTTGTAATGCAACAAAATAGGAAAAACGTGAAGGGGGATGAATACTTTTGCAAGGCAGTGTAGGATGCCAGATTTGATAGCAATGAGGGTGGCCATTATAGAATGTCAGGTGTTATGTCAAATGTAATTATTACAGACCTAAGCCAATACTGTCTAGTCTAAGGAAATTAATACATTAAATACAAAATGTTGGGTTATTCCAACTCTACAAATGCAATTTTATTTGTCATGTGCACATATTTTGCAGATGTTATGTAGCGAAATGTTTGTGTTCCTAGCTCCAACAGTGCAATAATACACTATACAGTGTGGAGAACAAGTATTTGATACACTGCTGATTTTGCAGGTTTTCCTACTTACAAAGCATGTAGAGGTCTGTCATTAATTTGCATTTTATTGCATGACATAAGTATTTGATACATCAGAAAAGCAGAGCTTAATATTTGGTACAGAAACCTTTGTTTGCAATTACAGAGATCATAAGTTTCCTGTAGGTCTTGACCAGGTTTGCACGCACTGCAGCAGGGATTTTGGCCCACTCCTCCATACAGACCTTCTCCAGATCCTTCAGGTTTCTGGGCTGTCGCTGGGCAATACGGACTTTCAGCTCCCTGCAAAGATTTTCTATTGGGTTCAGGTCTGGAGACTGGCTAGGCCACTCCAGGACCTTGAGATGCTTCTTACGGAGCCACTCCTTAGTTGCCCTGGCTGTGTGTTTCGGGTCGTTGTCATGCTGGAAGACCCAGCCACGACCCATCTTCAATGTTATTACTGAAGGAAGGAGGTTGTTGGCCAAGATCTCGCGATACATGGCCCCATCCATCCTCCCCTCAATACTGTGCAGTCGTCCTGTCCCCTTTGCAGAAAAGCATCCCCAAAGAATGATGTTTCCACCTCTTTGCTTCACGGTTGGGATGGTGTTCTTGGGGTTGTACTCATCCTTCTTCTTCCTCCAAACACGGCGAGTGGAGTTTAGACCAAAAAGCTCTATTTTTGTCTCATCAGACCACATGACCTTCTCCCATTCCTCCTCTGGATCATCCAGATGGCCATTGGCAAACTTCAGACGGGCCTGGACATGCGCTGGCTTGAGCAGGGGGACCTTGCGTGCGCTGCAGGATTTTAATCCATGACGGCGTAGTGTGTTACTAATGGTTTTCTTTGAGACTGTGGTCCCAGCTCTCTTCATGTCATTGACCAGGTCCTGCCGTGTAGTTCTGGGCTGATCCCTCACCTTCCTCATGATCATTGATGCCCCACGAGGTGAAATCTTGCATGGAGCCCCAGACCGAGGGTGATTGACCGTCATCTTGAACTTCTTCCATTTTCTAATAATTGCGCCAACAGTTGTTGCCTTCTCACCAAGCTGCTTGCCTATTGTCCTGTAGCCCATCCCAGCCTTGTGCAGGTCTACAATTTTATCCCTGATGTCCTTACACAGCTCTCTGGTCTTGGCCATTGTGGAGAGGTTGGAGTCTGTTTGATTGAGTGTGTGGACAGGTGTCATTTATACAGGTAATGAGTTCAAACAGGTGCAATTAATACAGGTTATGAGTGGAGAACAGGAGGGCTTCTTAAAGAAAAACTAACAGGTCTGTGAGAGCCGGAATTCTTACTGGTTGGTAGGTGATCAAATACTTATGTCATGCAATAAAATGCAAATGTATTACTTAAAAATCATACAATGTGATTTTCTGGATTTTTGTTTTAGATTCCGTCTCTCACAGTTGAAGTGTACCTATGATAAAAATTACAGACCTCTACATGCTTTGTAAGTAGGAAAACCTGCAAAATCGGCAGTGTATCAAATACTTGTTCTCCCCACTGTATATACAAAAGTATGTAAACACCCCTTCAAATTAGTGGATTCGGTTATTTCAGCCATACCCATCGCTTACCGGTGTATGAAATCGAGCACACAGCCATGCAATCTCCACAGACAAAAAGTGGCCGCAGAATGGCCTTACTGAAGAGCTCAGTGACTGTCAACGTGGCACCGTCATAGGATGCCACCTTTCCAACAAGTCAGTTCGTCAAATTTCTGCCCTGCTAGAGCTGCCCCTGTCATCTGTAAGTGCTGTTATTGTAAAGTGGAAACGTATAGGAGCAACAACGGCTAAGGCACAAAGTGGTAGGCCACACAAGCTCACAGAACGGGACCACCGATTGCTGAAGTGCGTAGCACGTTGAAATCGCCTGTCATCGGTTGCAATACTCACTACTGAGTTCCAAACTGCATCTGGAAGCAACATCAGCACAAATACTGTTCGTCAGGAGCTTCATGAAATGGGTTTCCATGGCCGAGCAGCCGCACACAAACCTAAGATCACCATGTGCAATGCCAAGAGTCGGCTGGAGTGGTGTAAAGCTCGCCGCCATTGGACTCTGGAGCAGTGGAAAAGCGTTCTCCGGAGTGATGAATCACGCTTCACCATCTGGCAGTCCGACGGACGAATCTGGGTTTGGAGGATGCCAGGCAGTGCTTAATTTGAGCCGGACCTCTCAGACTTGGCTTTGTTGGTTCCGGCACCTATTTGCCTAGATCCGGTACCTCTCACAAAATGTTTTTTTTATTGTACGCACTGTAAACATTCAAATAAAAGAGATCAGCGTTAAATCAAGTTGCCTCCTCGTTATTTCTCCCGCCCCCCAGAAAGACCATCATGTAAAAGCGCGTTGATCCTTCTGTGTAATCGTTTTATCCTGCCACCCTGATTCCAGACCTGCTCTCTTATTTGTACATAGAGGTCATGGGGAGGGCCGGTGGGGTAAGTAACTGATCTTGACACAGGTCTTGTTAGTGGTGGTCAGCTAGTGAAGAGGTCCCTACGTAATCACGTAATGTAGCCTAGGCTAGTTGTCTCCCTACTGAATTTGAAACGTGGCAAAGCCAAGTAAAACTTGGATAAGAAAAGGCAATCAAGTTTAATGAACATTTTCAAATTCAAAAATCCAGAGAAAGATAGTGAATCGAACCCAGAATGAGCCAGAGAACTGTCAGTACCAGAGGAGAGGAGTGAGGGGCAAAGTTTTCATGATGGCAATGCCTTAGCTAGCAGCGCTGCTAATCCCGCCAGTTCAGCATCACCACCGGCACCTCCACTAGCTAGAAGGCCTACTAGCGAGTCAGACTCAGCGGGAGAGGGAGACGGGGAGCTGTGGGGGGGACAGTGCATCCACTGACTATGTGTTCGGAGCAGGTGCAATTTGCAGTTCAAGAACAAGCAAACGTATAACCCCTGGCTTGTCATACAGAATTCAAAGCTGGGCTGTACAACATGCAAAAAGGTAGGGAGCTTGGGTCCAGGAACGACTGGAAGGATTAAACTAGCAAAAGAGTGGGTGGAATATACAGTAACATCCTCTGCCTCAGACATGTCCGAACCAAGGTGCATCTGGTGGCAGAAAGCATTGTAGACAAGCCTAAAGAGGACACCCAGGTTATAGTTAACACAAAAAAATTATAATAGACACTTCCGAACAGCCTTAGAAGGAGGCTAAACGTCACAGCCACAGACCCGCTCATGGCTTTGAGCAAGAAATTGACTATCAGGAGTTAAATGGACTTGACATGGGGAAAATCATTGTGGGAGGTTTTGAAAACTAAGGTAGGAAAACATTTTCCTTTACAAACTTGTTCTGTACTGTGAAGTTAATCTGAAAATGTGCTTCATAGTATCACATAGGCAGGAGGTCTCTATATTCTCATATGTGTGTTCTGCTGTAGCCTACATTGATTTCATTTATATGAAGTTATATTCCGATATTGTGATATTTGTTCTACTGCTACATTGATGTCTTGAAAATTATGGGACATTTGTGTCTTGTAAGCCCCACAGCTGAGTATGTGTGCATATGCATATGGAGGGTGTTCTGCAGTGACTAAACATTTTGCTGTACACTGATGTCTATAAAATGAGGCTATAAGAAATGTGGATTTGTATAAGCCCTGCAGCTACTCTGAAATATGTGGGCATATTGCAGTGACGTCTAAAATGCTTTGAATTAATCAGCACCTTGGAGAGTGCTGTCCATTTCACTACCATAGATAGTGGGCTACTTGGCTGTTTACTCTGTCTGCTGCGCTACTATGTTATGTTTGTCTTTTTTTTCCACAATGTGTTCCGGTACCTCAGAGCCCCCCGTATAACCCTCCCCCCTCTCGCGCTCAGTATGTGTTCAGGGACCTCCCATAGTGCAAACTGTAAAGTTTGGTGGAGTAGGAATGATGGTCTGGGGCTGTTTTTCATGGTTCTGGCTAGGCCCCTTAGTTACATACTCTTGGTCATGCAGTGTACCTAACAATACAAAACAATCCACGCAAATCCCAAACATAAAAATAAAGGAATTAAGAAATATAGGAACATTAGAACTAGCGAAGTCAGAGTAAGGAATATAAATATACTGAACAAAAATATAAAACGCAACATGTAAAGTGTTGGTCCAATGTTTGAGCTGATATAAAATATCCCAGACATTTTCCATATGCACAAAAAGCTTATTTCTCTCAAATGTTGTGCACAAATTTGTTTACATCCCTGTTAGTGAACATTTGTCCTTTGCCAAGATAATCAATCCACCTGACAGCTGTGGCATATCAAGAAGCTGATTAAACAACATGATCATTACACAGGTGCACCTTGTGCTGGGGACAATAAATGGCCACTCTAAAATGTGCAGTTTTGTCAGACAACACAATGCCACAGATGTCTCAAGTTTTGAGGGAGTGTCAAATTGGCATGCTGACTGCAGGAATGTCCACCAGAGCTGTTGCCAGAGAATTTAATGCTATTTTCTCTACCATAAGCCGCATCCAACGTTGTTTTAGAGAATTTGGCAGTATGTCCAACCGGGGGGGTGCTGAGGAGTATTTCTGTCTGCACTAAAGCCCTTTTTTTTTTTTTTTTTTTTTTTTTTTTTTTTGTCATTTAGCAGACGCTCTTATCCAGAGCGACTTACAGGAGCAATTAGGGTTAAGTGCCTTGCTCATTTAGCAGACGCTCTTATCCAGAGCAACTTACAGGAGCAATTAGGGTTAAGTGCCTTGCTTAAGGGCACATCGACAGATTTTTCACCTAGTCGGCTCGGGGATTAGAACCAGCGACCTTTCGGTTACTGGCACAACGCTCTTACCCACTAAGCTACCTGCCGCCCCTTTTGTGGGGAAAGAAATATTCTGATTGGTTGGGCCTGGCCTCCCACCAAATGTTGATTCAAACCTGGAACTTCCAACATAATAGGCTCTGATAGGCACTTACTGCTTTGGGCCTATCTTATAAATTACTGTCCGATTACTAAAGAGGATCACTATCCTTCGACATACCAAACAAGGCTTTGGCAATCAGTGACAAATTAAGGTCCTACAAGCAACTACCAATGTCTCAATTTTAAGCATGTTGTATTTATGATTACATTTCCTTATCAAGTTACCTGCTTTGCTTTAGCTAGGCTGAACCCACGTTTTAATCATCTTTGGTCTGTGGAAGATTAAGGTAAAACCTCAGGGTTTACATTTAAAGTCAGCTCTTCCCCATTTACCTGGTAAATTGTGTGCAATTAATGTTCTGAATAACAACAAGTGCACTCTGTACTGAATGTTATTTTTCAACCTTGAAAAACAATAAAGTATTCCATATAATCTCTAGGCTGTCAGCTAGAAGTGTTTTTCTCAAACAGAAAAAAAGACAGCCATCCTCTGTTGAACCAGAACAAATGGACTGTCCTTTTGTCTTCCAACAGAAAAAAGGAACACATCTAAATCTCCCCAATGTGTTTGAATGTCATACAAGCAGCGAAGCAGACTCTGACAAGCTTTCCCCGACATACTGTAGGTTCGCACACTATCAAGGGACTTTCACCATTACTACAGAGCCCCAATGGGAAGAAATAGACAGAAAGAGAGAGAGAAAAAATCCCTGGCTTGGTATTAATAACAATATGGAGGAGAGATGAATCTCACTGATCGCTTCTCATCACAGAATCATTATGTGCCATGTAGAGATGATTCCTCTTATTAACAAATAGCCTTAGCATCTGTCGCGAGAGGGGAGCCTGTGTAATGATGGTGGATCATCTGCAATAACTGCCTAATGGAATCAAATAATTAAAGTTTCACATGTCACTGGTCCTCTGTAGCTCAGCTGGTAGAGCATGGCGCTTGTAATGCCAAGGTAGTGGGTTCAATCCCCGGGACCACCCATACACAAAAATGTATGCACGCATGACTGTAAGTCGCTTTGGATAAAAGTGTCTGCTAAATGGCATATTATTATTACTGTCTCTGGGGCCCAGGACAGATACAGGAAGTAAAAGCCTCCTCTGGAGCCGTGCCCTTCCCATTTGCGGGGTGCATTGGCTTGACTAAAGAGGAACATTCAGTTTAGGGTGAATTATGACTGTCCCGATCGTATACGGAAGACTCGTGGAACCAAGGTGCAGCGTGATAACCGTACATTTTATTTAATGAACTGAACACACGACAAAAACAACAAATGATACGTGAAGTCTTGAGCTTACACAACACAAACCTTTACGGAACAAGATCCCACAATAAACTGGTGCCAACAAGCTGCCTAAGTATGGTGCCCAATCAGAGACAACGAGCTACAGCTGCCTCTGATTGGGAACCACCCTGGCCAACATAGATCTAAACGATCTAGAACAAAAACATAGAAAACTAAACATAGAACCTACACACCCTGGCTCAACATTCAAGAGTCCCCAGAGCCAGGGCTTGACAGTACCCCCCCCCCCCCCCCCCAAAGGCGCGGACTGCGACCGCGCCACACAAACACAACAGGGTAGGGGTCGGGTGGGCATTCCGCCTCGGAGGCGGATCCGGCTCCGGCGTGACCACCACCTTTTCTCCACCTCCCCGTTGCGCCCCTGGTCTGGTCCCGCTGACTGGAGCTGGACCCGACGACGGTGGATCAATCCTTACCGGCTCCGGACTGGAGCCGCTGGTCGGAGCTGGACTGGACACCGGTGGAGCGGATTGCTCTGGCTCCGGAGTGGATCCGCTGACTGGAGTTGGACCGGACCCCGGTGGAGCGGAGTGCTCTGGCTCCGGAGTGGAGCAGCTGACCGGTGCAGGACCAGGCACCGGTGGAACAGGCACGGGCCGTGCAGGACTGGACACGCGCACCACTGGCTTGGTGCGGGGAGCAGGAACGGGCCGGACCGGGCTGACGACGCGCACCACTGGCTTGGTGCGGGGAGCAGGAACGGGCCGGACCGGGCTGGCGACACGCACCACTAGCTTGGTGCGGGGAGCAGGAACAGGCCGGACCGGGCTGATGACGCGCACCACTGGCTTGGTGCGGGGAGCAGGAACAGGCCGAACCGGGCTGGCGACGCGCACCACTGGCTTGGTGCGAGGTACAGTAACAGGCCGGACCGGGCTGGCGACGCGCACCACTGGCTTGGTGCGGGGAGCAGGAACAGGCCGGGCTGGACTGGGAACACGCACCACTGGCTTGGTGCGGGGAGCAGGAACAGGCCGGGCTGGACTGGGAACACGCACCACTGGCTTGGTGCGGGGAGCCGGAACGGGCCGGGCTGGACTGGGAACACGCACCACTGGCTTGGTGCGGGGAGCCGGAACGGGCCGGGCTGGACTGGGAACACGCACCACTGGCTTGGTGCGGGGAACCGGAACGGGCCGGGCCGGACTGTGGAGGCGGACTGGAGGTCTGGAGAGGAGAGCTGACCCAACCCGTCCTGGCTGAATGCCTACTTCCACACAATATGTGTGAGGCATCAGCACAGGACGTACGGGGCTGTGCACCCGTACTGGCGCTACAGCACGTGGCACTGGCGCAGGATATACGGGACCGAGGAGGCGTACTGGAGGCCACGAGCGTTGAGCCGGCACACCCCGTCCTGGCTGCATGCCCATCTTTGCACGACACGTGCGTGGTGCTAGCACAGGACGTACAGGACTGTGCCGGAACACTCGCTGCACAGTACGTGGCTCCGCAAACACGGAGCCTGCCCAGTCTCACGCTTCCTAGCCTGAGTACGGGGAGTTGGTCTGCTCTAACCCTAGGCACCGCCAACCACCCTTTTAGCCCCCCCCCAAACATTTTCTTGGGGCTGTCACTCGGGCTTCCTCCTTGGCCGGTACCCTCTGCGTTGCCGCTGCTCCTCTCTGTTGCGCGCCTCCACAGTCTCCTCCCAAGGACGGCGATCCATTCCGGCCTGAATCTCTTCCCAAGTCCAGGATCCCTTCCCGTCCAGGATCTCCTCCCAAGTCCAGGCTGTCTGTTCCTGGACACGCTGCTTGGTCCTCTTGAGGTGGGATCTTCTGTCAGGATCATATACGGAAGATTCGTGGAACCAAGGCGCAGCGTGATAAGCGTACATTTTATTTAATGAACTGAACACACGACAAAAACAACAAACGATATGTGAAGTCCTGAGGTTACACAACACAAACCTTTACGGAACAAGATCCCACAATAAACTGGTGCCAACAAGCTGCCTAAGTATTGTCCCCAATCAGAAACAACGAGCTACAGCTGCCTCTGATTGGGAACCACCCTGGCCAACATAGATCTAAACGATCTAGGACAAAAACCATAGAAAACTAAACATAGAACCTACACACCCTGGCTCAACATTTAAGAGTCCCCAGAGCCAGGGCGTGACAATGACAGAATTCTCATTTTATATATTCAAGTAGGCCGAAGCTACATTTTTCTGAACATCTTTTTATTAGTCTACTCACCAACTACTACAAGTGCTAGCTGTCGAATAAGATTAGTTAAGCATTTACAGTGGCTTGTGAAAGTATTCACCCCCCTTGGCATTGTTCCTATTTTCTTGCCTTACAACCTGGAATTAAAATTGATTTCTTGGGGGGTTGTATAATTTGATTTACACAACATGCCTACCACTTTGAAGATGCAAAATATTTTTTATTGTGAAACAATAAAAAAAAGAAAAAAAGAAAAAAGAAAACTTGAGCGTGCATAACTATTCACCCTCCCAAAGTCAATACTTTGTAGATCCACCTTTTGCAGCAATTACAGCTGCAAGTCTTTTGGGGTATGTCTCTATAAGCTTGGCACATCTAGCCACTGGGATTTTTGCACATTCTTCAAGGCAAAACTGCTCCAGCTTCTTCAAGTTGGATGGGTTCCGCTGGTGTACAGCAATCTTTAAGTCATACCACAGATTCTCAATTGGATTGAGGTCTGGGCTTTGACTAGGCCATTCCAAGAAATGTAAATGTTTGCCCTTAAACCACTCGAGTGTTGCTTTAGCAGTATGCTTAGGGTCATTGCCCTGCTGGAAGGTGAACCTTCATCACAGTCTCAAATCTCTGGAAGACTGAAACAGGTTTCCCTCAACAATTTCCCTGTATTTAACGCCATCCATCATTACTTCAATTCTGACCAGTTTCCCAGTCCCTGCCAATGTAAAACATCCCCACAGCATGATGCTGACACCACCATGCTCCACTGTGGGGATGGTGTTCTCGGGGTGATGAGAGGTGTTGGGTTTGCGCCAGACATAGCATTTTTCTTGATGGCCAAAAAGCTAAATTTTTGTCTCATCTGACCAGAGTACCCTCTTCCATATGTTTGGGGAGTCTCCCACATGCCTTTTGGCGAACACCAAACGTGTTTGCTCTTTTTTTTCATTAAGCAATGGCTTTTTTCTGCCCACTCTTCCGTAAAGCCCAGCTCTGTGGAGTGTATGGCTTAAAGTGGTCCTATGGTCAGATACTCCAATCTCCGCTGTGGAGCTTTGCTGCTCCTTCTGGGTTATCTTTGGTCTCTTTGTTGCCTCTCTGATTAATGCCCTCCTTGCCTGGTCCGTGAGTTTTGGTGGGCGGCCCTCTCTTGGCAGGTTAGTTGTGGTGCCATATTCTTTAAATGTTTTAATAATAGATTTAATGGTGCTCCGTGGGATGTTCAAAGTTTCTGATCTTTTTTTATAACCCAACCCTGATCTGTACATCTCCACAACTTTGTCCCTGACCTGTTTGGAGAGCTCCTTGGTCTTCATGGTGCCGCTTGCTTGGTGGTGCCCCATGTTTAGTGGTGTTACGGACTCTGGGGCCTTTCAGAACAGGTGTATATATACTGAGATCCTGTGACACTTAGAGTGTACACAGGTGGACTTTATTCAACTAATTATGTGACTTCTGAAGGTAATTGGTTGCACCAGATCTTATTTATGGTCTTCATAGCAAAGGGGGTGAATACATATGCACGCATCACTTTTCCCTAATTTATCTTTTAGAATTCTTTGAAACAAGTTATTTTTTAAATTTCACTTCACCAATTGTGACTATTTTGTGTATGTCCATTACATGAAATCCAAATAAATATCCATTTAAATTACAGGTTGTAATGCAACAAAATAGGAAAAACGCCAAGGGGGATGAATACTTTTGCAAGGCACTGTAAGTTGCATTCAGACACTGCTGTTAGACCTTATTTTAAATGTTTATATCAATGCGTGATTATGATACTTGTTATTTTTTCAACAATACAAAAATGTTCCAGCCAGAACATGATCAGTAATGATTAGAATTTAGTCCGAGCAACAATAAGACTATACAAGGGTACCACCCTTCACCTTGCAGTCTATAATCACCTCATTAGGGGAAAGTTCTGCTAGGAAAAGTCTAGTTAGGACATTTCAGTATTCAGATGCTTCCTTGAAATCTTTACTACCTCTCACCTAGCCATAGCATCCAGAATCAGGTAATTTACAGCATTGTGTGGGGGTAACCATCTTTCAAATTGTAGATATTTACACACCTTTAAAGGGTAACTTTCAACCCCAATTTCAGCCTTTGCCCAACCCCTTTACAAAAAAATTATGCATTCAGGTGAGAAGTTGTGGGTGGGGGGAATTGCTCATAAATATAAATTTTGTGTGTAGGTACACGTAGTTGTACCTGACCCCAACACTTTCTCACTAAAGCATACAGTTGAAGTCGGAAGTTTACATACACTTAGGTTGGAGTCATTAAAACTCGTTTTTCAACCACTCCAAAAATGTATTGTTAACAAACTATAGTTTTGGCAAGTCGGTTAGGACATCTACTTTGTGCATGACACAAATAATTTTTCCAATAATTATTTACAAACAGATTATTTCAATTATAATTCACTGTATCGCAATTCCAGTGGGTCAGAAGTTTACATACACTAAGTTGACTGTGCCTTTAAACAGCTTGGAAAATTCCAGAAAATGATGTCATGGCTTTAGAAGCTTCTGATAGGCTAATTGACATCATTTTAGTCAATTGGAGGTGTACCTGTGGATGTATTTCAAGGCATACCTTCAAACTCAGTGCCTCTTTATTTGACATCATGGGAAAATCAAAAGAAATCAGCCAAGACCTCAGAAAAAAAATTGTAGACCTCCACAAGTCTGGTTCATCCTTGGGAGCAATTTCCAAATGCCTGAAGGTACCACGTTCATCTGTACAAACAATAGTACACAAGTATAAACACCATGGGACCACGCAGCCATCATACCGCATTCTGTCTCCTAGAGATGAACGTACTTTGGTGCGAAAAGTGCAAATCAATCCCAGAACAACAGCAAAGGACCTTGTGAAGATGCTGGAGGAAACAGGTACAAAATTATCAATATCCACAGTAAAACAAGTCCTATATCAACATAACCTGAAAGTCTGCTAAGCAAGGAAGAAGCCACTGCTCAAAAACCACCATAAAAAAAAGCCAGACTACGGTTTGCAACTGCACATGGGGACAAAGATCGTACTTTTTGGAGAAATGTCCTCTGGTCTGATGAAAAAAAATAGAACTATTTGGCCATAATGACCATTGTTATGTTTGGAGGAAAAAGGGGGTCACTTGCAAGCCGAAGAACACCATCCCAACCGTGAAGGACGGGGGTGGCAGCATCATGCTGTGGGAGTGCTTTGCTGCAGGAGGGACTGGTGCACTTCACAAAATAGATGGCATCATAAGGAAGGACAATTATGTGGATATATTGAAGCAACATCTCAAGACATCAGTCAGGAAGTTAAAGCTTGGTTGCAAATGGGTCTTCCCAATGGACATTGACCCCAAGCATACTTCCAAACTTGTGGCAAAATGGCTTAAGGAAAACAAAGTCAAGGTATTGGAGTGGCCATCACAAAGCCCTGACCTCAATCCTATAGAAAATGTGTGGGCAGAACTGAAAAAGCATGTTCAAGCAAGGAGGCCTACAAACCTGACTCAGTTACACCAGCTCTGTCAGGAGGAATGGGCCAAAATTCACCCAACTTATTGTGGGAAGCTTGTGGAAAACTACCCGAAACGTTTGACCCATGTTAGAAAATTATAGGCAATGCTACCAAATACTAACTGAGTGTATGTAAACTTCTGACCCACTGGGAATATGATGAAAGAAATAAAAGCTGAAATAAATCATTTTCTCTACTATTATTCTGATATTTCACATTCTTAAAATAAAGTGGTGATCGTAACTGACCTAAGACAGGGAATTTTTACTAGGATGAAATGTCAGGAATTGTGAAAAACTGAGTTTAAATGTATTTGCCTAAGGTGTATGTAAACTTCCGACTTCAATTGTACTTACCAGAATTCCACTGGCATGCTCTGATAAGAAGATGATGTGCATCATGAGCAAAGATGGCTCTGGACAGTTAGCGCACAGTGGTAAGTGCCGAGTTCCAGAAATCTATTGCCACTTGCGGTGTATGTTCGAATCCCCCATGGGGCGCGAAATAAATTTGTGGACTCAAATTTATTGCGGTATTGTGTTGGGAAGAAAAGTGTAATCATCACCTTGAAAATGATGATTAGGGGCGCAATTAAATCCAACCCGCATTGCAGTATTTACAAAGTAGCTCTATTTCCAATGTTCAAATTAACTCCCAGATTGGTCTTGGGTACTGTATAAAAACCTACAACGACTACCAGGGTGACCCCTCTCACAGGTATGCGTTCAGAATTAGAAGTGTGTGGTCACGGGATGAATATTTTAAATATATTTGCCCAATGTGGAATTAGAACTATGAGCCAACAATTTCAGCTGAATCAGTCATAGCGTCTGGGAAAAAATACAACGAGTTGACATGACCATCATCGATTTCTTGTTATGATGGATGTAGCTACGAATAAAAACATATATTCATCATAGCCTACATGTTGTTTTATTCGTAAAAGCACATATATGTGTATGAAACGGTAAGCAAAAATATTGAATTTGGTCATATGCAGAAATGTGCATTACTGCCTTTTGAATTTTGTGTAACGTCAGTAGTCTAGTCAAGGAAGCATCATGCAAAATATATATTGGCACACTCCACTTACCAAGACCATTGCCAAAAAAGGTGCGCTGTCACCTGCTTTTATAGTAGGCCTTGAGGTGGTACCACCCAGCACATCTAGAAGGGAGTGTATTTCATACGAACCCCTCCCTTGAGATGAGCCTCTACTCTACATCACGATTCCAATGGTAGAGTTGAACCGCTAGGTGCAAAGAAAGCTAGATTTACTACTAAAATACCTAAATATATCACTTTTGCAATGAACTGTCAAAATTAAGACCAGAATTGACGTGTTTCACTATAACTGAGCCTAAAACATCTTGTTTTTGATTATTTAAAAAAAAGTGTTTTCATGAAAGTTACTCTTTTTTTAATATATTTTTTTATTTTACTTTTAGTTAACTAGGCAAGTGAGTTAAGAACAAATTATTATTTACAATGACGGCTTTACACTATGTAAAGTCAAACCAAATATTTTAGTTTATTTGGCAATAATAAATAAAACATCTCTACATGCCTCTATCTTCCTATGACTTTTACCTAGTGGTGTTTAAAGTTAGCTGAAGGTCAATGGATTGCACTTTCTCCTGTTCCATAGACTACTTTCAGGGTGAGATACCGTCTAACAAAAAGTTGTAAAATACTGAACTTCCCCTTTAATCTACACTCTGATGTTATGTCCCCTGCAAATTGTTGTGTCCCTCTTGCTTCGGTGCCTTTCTCTACTTTCCTAGTTTGTTTCAGCACTCTTTCAATGACCCCATGTTAGCCTACTGGCACCAGCCACAACTCTATGGCAAAACTGAAAGACAATAAAATAAATGAAAGGGAGAGTAATTAAGTGCTCTAATGGTCACAAAATGGAGGGATACATGAGAAGTATTGAACTTTGCTGAATCTCTGCGGTGCACTGATTGCTGGTCGAAATCAAGAGGCACGCTCAATTCCAAACTTTCTTAGAATCTTTTCCCACTGCCCAGGGGTGATGGAGACCCCATGTTGATTTTTCGGATAGGTAATTTCTCTCTTTTCAGTGTCGCTCACCCTCCCGCGGTCCTTTAAAAGCCTACGCTACAGGGTCTGTACTGACATACTGTATATTGTCTGCTTTAGCCTACTCAAGGGGGGCTAATGGCTATCTACAATTGGGTTTTGGTAACTCCATCTAAAAATTAACATTTGTGGTCTTGTTCTTTACCGTGGAAATATGTCACTTTAATTTTCTATTATGCGTGGTACTCAAGGTTTTACTCTGTAACAGAGTACTAGAAATGTGAATTGCATAGGGCAATCTGTGTAATGTGTGAGTGGAAATGCAGGAACACGCACACACCTATTTGAAGAGAGCATCAGCTATGGAGTTTATGTCAAATGGAACAAAATATGTGAACATGGTGTACATTATGATAGAAAGAATTTGTAGTAGCGTTACATTAAGGTTATTATAAATGATAAGTGTGTAAAATCCTGTTACTCTGGTTATGTAAATTGCTGTTTTAACATAGCTCTGTACCTGGTCCACCACGGCTGTGCACATCTCGTGTTCTTACCCCCACCCTCTGTACTCTGAAACTTGCATGTTCGGAGTCAAGGTATCTCTGTTCCGAACGAAGTCTCTCTTTATCCTCTATTCTAAGAACAAACAGTTCTTAGTACTTGCAAGAGAACACAGAGGACAGAATATTTGGCCACCGCATCCGGTAGATAACGGTTGGTTCGACACATTGAGACAGTTGTGGTGGAACCAGCCATGACTAAGCATTTATAGGTCTACTATATAAGACCTCTGTTTATCTCTGTATGTCAGAGCTCTCGGCCCAACACTCGACCAGCCTCATTATTGCAGAGCACTCACTCTATTCATTTGTGTATAGTGTGACCTGCTCTTTTATTAATACGTTTTGAATAAAGTAATATCCTGATTGGTGATTGACCTTGTCTCTCCTCATTAAATAATTCGAATTTCCACGACAACATACATTTATTAGTGTATTGTTAAGGTATTACATATGAATTCCTCTTTTTCTGGATTTTTGGTTTAGTCGCATGATTTGGATTTCATGGCACAACTGTTGGTTTATGTAGTAGAAGACCAACCAGAAGATGCAAGAACATTCAAATCTTTAATTTTACCTAATTCTCCCCGGTTGGCCCCTCCTCATTTCCCCCTCATTTATAATTTTTATAGCAGTAGAATTTAATACAAATCGTTAATGTCATTCAGATTGAGACCTAATACGGGAAAAGTGTTACAGGAGGGGGTCGCAGTTCCGAAGCGATCCACAAGGTGTCCTCCTCCGACAACCTTAGGCACCTCCTCTCTCACAGTCTGGAATAATCATGATCCTATTGGTGTCACCTGTGTCTACCTGTTCACCTGTGTATTTATGCCCTCACTTCCCTGTGTTCCCTTGCTCAGTTTTCTCTGCTAGTTTCTCTATGTTCAGCAGTACTAATCAGTGTCTGATCGGAGAAGTATGTACAG
This sequence comes from Coregonus lavaretus, assembly GCF_964263955.1. NCBI lineage: Eukaryota > Metazoa > Chordata > Actinopteri > Salmoniformes > Salmonidae > Coregonus > Coregonus lavaretus. The sequence goes on along the minus strand of NC_140018.1, from coordinate 38,590,216 downwards.
GTACTCGAGAAGTGTTCTCCCTGTTTCTTTATTATTTCAGCCGTAGTTACTATTTCGTATTTTGGCTTTCAGCCTGTTTTTGGAGACTTATTTGATCAACCTTTCATTTATCGTGTTAAGTCCGTTATTTTGTATCCTGGCTTCGGGACCACCAGGAAAGATCGTGGTTTCACCATCTCTGCCTACTGCCTACTGTCTATCCTGCACCGCACCTGGGTCACACCTCACACCAATATGGACCCAGCGGAGGTAGCACAGTATCGGAGCACATTGGCAACGCAGGGAGCTATGCTGAACCAACACGACCGCAGCCTGCAGAAGATCACAGAGAATCTCCGCCAGCTGACGATTGCCGTGCAGAGCCGGCCACCTCCGGAGAGGTATGATGGACGTCCAGGTGGCTGCAGGGAATTCCTCACCCAGTGTTCCCTGGTATTCAGCCTACAACCCTCCTCCTTCCCGATGGAGCAGGGCCGGGTGGCCTACATCATCACTCTGTTGATGGGTCTGGCCCTTTCCTGGGCTACCGCGGAGTGGGAAAGCCAAACTCCGGCGTGCTCCGACTCCTACCAATTCACTTGGGAGTTACGCAAGATGTTCGACACCTCTCGGGTGGTGTCGGGGTCCGTTCGGCAGGATGACCGTTCGGTGGCGGACTACTCCGTGGAGTTCCGGACCCGGGCTCGAGAGGCAGGATGGAAGGAGGTCGTCCTTTACGCGCAGGGGCTATCAGAGGAGATGAAAGACGCTGCCTGAGCGACTGGTTGGCCTGGTCGACCTCTCGGTGCCGTTAGACAATCGGCGTCGTGAGAGGGCGCACGAGAAAGGAATGAAGCAAGGCGCGCCTCTGCGTCCCCTTATCAGCCCGGAGGCTTTCCGCCAATTCAGGGAGGAGATGCGTCAGGAGGAAGTTATGCAGCTGTGTGCGGCGAGCTTGTCCAGGATGGAGAGGCAGAGGCGCCAGGGACGTTGCCTGTACTGTGGCCAGACAGGTCACCACTGCGACTCATGCCCGGAGAAGCAGGGAAATGGGAGGGCTCGCTAATATCGGGAGGGGTGCTAGCGAGCCGGAACCGAAACCCCAACTCCAGAGACTCACAGACTTTTCTCCCCGTCAGGGTTCAGTGGGCTCGCGCTGCACATCGGGCGCATTTACTGGTGGCTTCTGGGGCCGCGGGAAACTGATGGATGCGGGGCAGGCCCAAGGGTGGTAAGTTCCGTTACTCTCGCTCTCCGAGCTGGTTTCGGTCATGGGCCTGGACGGCTTGCCGTTGGTGTCGGGCTTCATCACCCGGTGCACTGTCCCCGTGCGTGTCCGGGTGGCAGGGGGGCTATGGGAGGATATCCAGTTTTTCATTTTGGACTCTCTGGAGTGTCCCCTCGTCCACGGGCACCCCTGGCTGGGCGCCCACAAACCCCGTATAGACTGGTCCATGGGGCGGCTCATACTGGAGGGAGGCTCCGCCCCATCCTGTTCCGGTCTCCACCGACCACTCATCAGCCCAAACCACTGTCCCAGACCACCTATAAGTCCTCACCTCTTCCCCAGGTCCTGCACTCCAAACCGCCTACTGCCCTAGCGGACGGCGGCTACAGACACCGTCACCGGCCCAGACCTGGCAGGCATTCCCAGAGAGTATTGGGATATGGGGGTCATGTTTAGTAAGAGTCGTGCCAAGGCCCTACCTCCTCACAGGCCATGCCCACACGAGGGCGATTGTTTTCCTTGTCCCGGCCGGAGACGCTGGTCATGAGGGAGCATATCGACGAGGCGCTCATCGAGGGTCACCTCCGCCCCCCTACCTCACCCGCGGGCGCAGGCTTCTTCTTCGTGGAGAAAAAGGACGGTGGGCAGCGGCTGTGCATTGATTACCGGGCGCTCAACGACATCACGGTTAAGAACCGCTGTCCACTCCGAGGACGGCATTCAAGTCGTTTCAGGGAGCCCGGGTCTTCACCAAGCTGGATTTACGAAATGCCTACAACCTGGTGAGGATTCGGGAGGGGGACGAGTGGAAGACGGCTTTTAACACACCCTGTGGGCATTACGGCTACCAAGTCATGCCGTTCGTTCTAGCCAACGCGCCTGCGGTGTTCCAAGCGTTGGTCAATGACATGCTCCGGGACCTCCTCGACTACAACGTCTTCGTGTATTTGGATGACATCCTAATATTTTCAAAGGACATGAGTGAACACGAGCAGCGCGTTTGGCAGGTGCTCCAATGCCTTGTCTGTCACCAGCTCTTCAAGAAGTGCGTGCTCCACACGGAGACAGTCTCCTTCCTGGGGTTCATCGTCACCCAGGGGGACCTATGGATGGACCCAGCCAAGGTCAGCGCGGTACTGGATTGGCCCCAGCCCTCCTCCCTCAAGCAACTAGAATGGTTTTTAGGGTTCGCACATTTTTATAGCTGATTTATTCGCAATTTTAGCTCCCTAGCCGCTCCCATGACAGCCCTCACCCAGATGAGCATGCGCTCCTTCGCCTGGACCCTGGAAGCGGGGAACGCATTCGATGCGCTTAAGCTGCGTTTTACATTGGCTCCGGTCCTAGGGCATCCTGATCCGTCCCTGCCATTCATGGTGGAGGTGGAGGCTTCAGAAGTTGCGGTGGGAGCAATCCTGTCCCAGCGGTTCTTCACGGATGGTAAGATTCACCCCTGTGCGTTTTTCTCCGGTCGGCTGTCCCCAGCGGAGCGGAATTATGACGTGGGGAACCGTGAGCTGCTAGCGGTCAAGCTCGCCCTGGGGGAGTGGAGGCATTGGCTAGAGGGGGCCGCCCAGCCATTCGACGTATGGACTGACCACAAGAAAATAGCCTATATTCAGGGGACCAATATGCTCAACTCCAGGTGGGAGTTGTTCTTCACCAGGTTCCGGTTCATGATCTCATATCGTCCTGACGCGCTCTCCCGGCAGTTCGACCCCGTGGACCTGGTGGAGAGGGACGACCCTATTGTCCCCAATGCCCTGATTGCTGCCCCAGTTTCGTGGGGAATCGATAGGCTGGTCAGAGTAGCGCTATGGCGGGAGGCCGATCCGGGCGGAGGTCCATCGGGGAGGACGTACGTACCCAAGGCAGTGCGCTTGCGACTGCTTCAGTGGGCGCACACGTCCGACCTCCCCAGCCATTCGGGGGGCACCAGGTCAAAATCAAATCAAATCAAATATTTTATTTGTCACATACAAGTGTTTAGCAGATGTTATAGCGGGTGTAGCGAAATGCTTGTGCTTCTAGCTCCGACAGTGCAGTAATATCTAACAAGTAATATCTAACAATTTCACAACATATACCTAATACACACAAAACTAGTAAGGAATGGAATTAAGAAAATATACATGGACAAGCAATGACAGAGAGGCATGGACTAAGATACAGTAGAATATTATAGAATTTAATGCAGTATATACATATGAGATGAGTAGTGCAAGATATGTAAACATTATTAAAGTGATGGTAAACATTATTAAATTGACTAGTGTTCCATTTCTTAAAGTGGCCAGTGATTTCAATAGGCAGCAGCAGCCTCTAATGTGCTAGTGATGGCTATTTAACAGTCTGATGGCCTTGAGATAGAAGCTGTTTTTCATTCTCTCGGTCCCAGCTTTGATGCACCTGTACTGACCTCGGGTGCTGTATTTGTCTTGGAGGGCGGGTAGTTTGCCCCCGATAATGTGTTCGGCAGACCGCACCACCCTCTAGAGAGCCCTGCGGTTGCGTGCAGGGCAGTTGCCATACCAGGTGGTGATACAGCCCGACAGGATGCTCTCAATTGTGCATCTGTAAAATTTTGTGAGTGTTTTAGGTGCCAAGACAAATTTCTTCAACCTCCTGAGGTTGAAGAGGCTCTGTTGCGCCTTCTTCACCAAACTGTCTGCGTGGGTGGACCATTTCAGTTTATCGTTGATGTGTACACCAAGGAACTTGAAGCTTTCCACCTTCTCCACTGCGGTCCCGTCGATGTGGAGAGGGGGGTGCACAATATGTCCATAAACACTGGATATGTCCATAAACACTGGATTTAATTTCCTCCCTATCCTCTTCTGATGGATACACAGATACACAGGGGGGGGGGGGGGGGTGCACTGTTACAGGATGGGGGTCGCAGTTCCGGAGCGGTCCACTAGGTGTCCTCCTCCGACAGCCTTAGGCACCTCCACACTCACAGTCTGGACTAATCATGATCCTATTGGTGTCACCTGTGTCTACCTGTTCACCTGTGTATTTTTGCCCTCTATGCTCAGCAGTACTAATCAGTGTCTGATCGGAGAAGTATGTACAGGTACTCGAGAAGTGTTCTCCCTGTTTCTTTATTATTTCAGTCGTAGTTACTATTTCATATTTTGGCTTTCAGCCTGTTTTTGGAGACTTATTTGATCCACCTTTCATTTATCGTGTTAAGTCCGTTATTTTGTATCTTGGCTTCGGGAATACCAGTAAAGTTCCTTGTTTCACCATCTCTGCCTACTGCCTACTGTCTATCCTGCACCTCACCTGGGTCACACCTCACACCAACCCTTACAGAAAATATTCTGCATGTCACCACTGCTCTCTCATTCTCAAGATATAGGACAGATGTAGGCTAAACTAGTTTTATGATGATATGGTATGGATGGTGTGTTGAACGCTGGATTTCATGGTCACTGACATACAGTACTGTTCATAGATGTGTTTATTAATTAGAATAGTATGCCTTTAGATGGAACTTGAAATGAGATCAGAGACATATTGTAAATGCAAGCCAGGGAACTAGCTCACACATATATCAAAGCCTTAAATTACTTAGACAAGCAACAAGGAACAGTGGAAGCAAGCATTGGAGGATGAAAAATAATATGTACTGCTTTTGGTACTTGTTTGTTTTCTGCTACATATGAGCTTGGCAGATTAAGCTTCTTGGGAATTAGTTATTGTATTTTAAAATGTCAATTTCAATTGCCATCATATTTTTGGCATGAGGCAAACAACATAACCATGACCCTCCCGTTTCTATTACTACATTTAAAAGAGTGCCCAGTTTGTAAAAGCCATTTTTGTTTTGGGTAAGGATATTGGAAAATATATTCTTGCAGGGTGATCATAACCTCTGTTTTGAAAGCCATACACATTTACATTTACGTCATTTAGCAGATGCTCTTATCCAGAGCGACTTACAGTTAGTTAGTGCATACATTATTATTATTATTATTATTATTATTTATTTTTTTATACTGGCCCCTCGTGGGAATCGAACCCACAACCCTGGAGTTGCAAACGCCATGCTCTACCAACTGAGCTACATCCCTGCCAGCCATTCCCTCCCTTACCCTGGACGACGCTGGGCCAATTGTGCGCCGTCCCATGGGTCTCCCGGTCACGGCCGGCTACGACAGAGCCTGGATTCGAACCAGGATCTCTAGTGGCACAGCTAGCACTGCGATGCAGTGCCTTAGATCCATGTGTTAGCCTTGAATGTACTTAGGGAGCTGTCATCATAAATACGGTTATCATCTGGAAAAACTGAGGGAGTCTTGATTGAAGACACAATCATTTAATTGCAGTGCCGAAGCCCATAGATGACAATTAGACATGAATTATGTGAACACAATTACCTTCACTGGACTGACTTGCCCTCTCATTCTAGCCTCCAGGCTATTCCCAATCACAACTAACCCACCATTTGACGTAGAACCTGCAAAAGGGTAACCTCCCCCCCACATGCAAAAGTAATAATTTGTACCCCATTGCATGTGTGCTGAATGGTGTTGATTCCTGTTGTGTGTTGATCCATCCATTGTTGAACAGTGGATTGAGTTGGACACCAAGGGCTTAAAAATAACGACAGTGAGTGCATCCCAATTCATGTAAATGTGAGCATCTGTCCCATTCAGTCCACATAGGACAGCATTGGCAATGTTCTTCAAGCATCAAATACAGTGCATATATCCTCTGAGGTCTAGAGGGACTGTGCTTGTGTACAGGTGACTTCTAACAACTTGTGCACAAATATATGTTTTTTATTTTTTATCTAGTGGATAACTTCATACATTTCAGTTAGCATTTCCTTTATAAATGTGCTTTCTTGGAGAATAATTAATTTTGTTGATATTGCTGTTGTAAATAGTTTCCTACTTCACAAAGAACTCCATAAGAACAACCCCACTAAGCCGTACCCACAGAAGAAGTTCAGGGAAAAGCTACTCACAGAAATGGTGAGCTTTGCTAAACAGTCTGAACCACAACCTCCACCACGACCACCACCAACATCCTGCATGCCAGAATACTATGGTGATGATGCCAGCAAAGACAGGAAGAACTGTAGGAGATGTCTGGATGTTGGCATCCCCAAAGTGAAAACACCTGTGTACTGCAGGAAGTGCCAAGTCCCTTTGTGCCATACATCAAAGCGTAACTGTTTCAAGGATTGGCACAACAGCAAGTTTTAGGGTAAAAGGGTCTACATTTTTTGTGACAACCCACCCAAGGACACCATATCATTGTTTATAGTTTTGGGATGTGTGGACTTTTTGTTTTTAAATTTGTTTGTTTGTAGTTTCTAATACATCTGCTCAGTTTGGAGTCATACTTTCCCATTGTATGGTTTATTTTAATGAGAACATGTATAGAGGTCTGGGAGAACATTGGAAACAACATCAAAACAGTTGTATTTTGATGGAATGTACACCTATAGTGATGTGTTAGTGAAATTAAATGATTTTTGCTGTCTGGTACCTGATAAAAGTCAAATGACACTGATGGTGCCATTTGGGGTGAGGTTGTCTTCCTCTAAGCGGGGAGGTGAGCTTGGCTTCTTCTTTATATGTGTTGAGTAAAGCTTAAACCATCCATTTAGATTGTAGGTAGGTATTGTAGTTAGGTATTGTAGGTAGTTTATCCAGGTAGTTATTGTAGGTAAGTATTGTAGTGTATTCGACTGAGCCCGGTGAAGCACGAGGCTAGCTAGCTAACCCACTACCTGGACCATTAAAGCTAGCTAGCTAGCGGGTAGCAACACCGCAGCCACTGCTTAAACCATGCATTTAGATTGTAGGTAGTTTATCCAGGTAGTTATTGTAGGTTGTTATTGTAGGTAAGTATTGTAGTGTATTCGACTGAGCCCGGTGACGCACGAGGCTAGCTAGCTAACCCACTACCTGGACCATTAAAGCTAGCTAGCTAGCGGGTAGCAACACCGCAGCCACTGCTAGCTGGCCAACTATACCAGCTAGCAGTACTGTAGCAACTAAATACATTTCAACGGAACGATTTGATTAGTGTAAAGTTAGCTAGCTACATAGTTGTCTTGGTATCAAAGACAAAGGTGTAGTATAGAGAAACTATCGAGGTTAGCTAGCCAGCTACATTTTCAAACAGTCAACACCGCAGCCACTGCTAGCTAGCCAACAATACCAGCTAGCAGTACTGTATCATTTTAGCAATGAGAATTTTGCAATGTAAGCTTCACTTTCTGAACATTCGAGATGTGTAGTCCACTTGTGTAGCTAGCATGACTGACTTTGTGCTAGCTAGCCAACGTGTAATTACTTCTGCGTTATGAAAGGAACTAGACACGGAAATGAATGATCCATTGGTAGTTTGTTGTAACCAAGTATTGCTGCTAAACCGTGTGTTATTGGATGCTAGCATGCTAGTTAGCTATGGCGTCATAGGATACGGTGCCCTGGGCGGTTTTCACAGAAGAATACTGTGCCAAGTTAGCTAGCTGAATAAACTAAGTTAGTCTATTCCTGGAAACATTGAACTACTGTAGATTACAGCAATTATAATTTCTAAAGTGGAAGTTGGAAGAGTTGTTTCAGTGAAAGGTTAGTGAGGGAGGCCTCGTTTCCCCAGATGTTTAATTAATTTCATTCTGATCTCCTTTGCATTAGTGTAGCCTTTTCTGTAGCCTGTCAACTATGTGTCTGTCTATCCCTGTTCTCTCCTCTCCGCACAGGCCATACAAACACCTCACACCGCGTAGCTGCTGCCTCTCTAACCTGGTGGTCCCTGCACGCATGACCCACGTGGAGTTCCAGATCTCCGGCAGCCTCTGGAACTGCCGTTCTGCGGCCAACAAGGCAGAGTTCATCTCAGCATATGCTACCCTCCAGTCCCTCAACTTCTTGGCGCTGACGGAAACATGGATTACCACAGAAAACACTGCTACTCCTACTGCTCTCTCCTCGTCTGACCATGTGTTCTCGCATACCCCGAGAGCATCTGGTCAGCGGGGCAGTGGCACAGGAATTCTCATCTCTCCCAAGTGGACGTTCTCTCTTTCTCCCCTGACCCATCTGTCTATCTCCTCATTTGAATTCCTTGCTGTCACAGTCACTAGCCCATTCAAGCTTAACATCCTTATCATTTATCGCCCTCCAGGTTCCCTTGGAGAGTTCATCAATGAGCTTGATGCCTTGATAAGTTCCTTTCCTGAGGATGGCTCACCCCTCACAGTTCTGGGTGACTTTAACCTCCCTACATCTACCTTTGACTCATTTCTCTCTGCTTCCTTCTTTCCACTGCTCTCCTCTTTTGACCTCACCCTCTCACCGTCTCCCCCTACTCACAAGGCAGGCAATACGCTTGACCTCATCTTTACTAGATGCTATTCTTCTACTAATCTCACTGCAACTCCCCTCCAAGTCTCCGACCACTACTTTGTATCCTTTTCTCTCTCGCTCTCCTGCAACACTTGTAACACTCTGGCTCTATGGACGTTTATATTGAGCCAGGGTTGTTCATTTTCTTGTGTTTGGGTGTATTTCATTTGGTGGTGTTGGGGATGGGTGAGTTTCATTTTGTTTGTGTCATGTGGTGATTGGTCGATGACTCCCAATCAGAGGTAACGAGTGTCAGCTGTCGGCTCGTTATCTCTGATTGGGAGCCATATATATTCTGTGTGTTTTCTCCTTTGTGTTGTGGGTTATTGTTTCTTTGTTGCTGTTAGTATTATTTCAGTATAGAACTTCACGGATCGTCATTTGTTGTTTTCTTCGTGGTTGCTTTAAGTAAATAAAGTCATCATGTTCACTCGCAACGCTGCGCATTGGTCTCCTCCTTCAGACGATCGTGACAGAATAACCCACCACAAGAGGACCAAGCGGCGTAACAAGCGGCAACAGGACCTACCTACGCAGGATTTATGGACGCCTCCTAAGGATTTTTGGACATGGGAGGAGATTCGGGCTGGAAAGGGTCCTTGGGCACAACCGGAGGAATATCACCGCCCTCGTGAAGAGCTGGAGACAGCTGCAGCCGAGAGGAGGTGGTATGAGGAGGAATATCACCGCCCTCGTGAAGAGCTGGAGGCAGCTGCAGCCGAGAGGAGGTGGTATGAAGAGGAAGCGCGGAGTCGAGGCTGGAAGCCCGTGGTTACTCCCCAAAAAAATTTTGGGGGGGGGCACATGGCTTGGGCGCCTGGGCAGCAGGAGGCTGCCACAGGTAGAGCTGGAGAGAAGGCTATCGGATTACGGGAGCCATTGGCGAGTAGAGGGAGGGAAGTTGTTGTGGCACGGCATGAGAGACTGAAGTGTGTTCCCAGTCTGGTCCGGTCCGTTCTTGATCCCCAGTTAAGGCCAGTGGTGGGTGTTCCCGGTACGGACCGGTCTGTTCCTACTCCACGCACCAGGTCCACGATGTGCGTCGCCAGCCGGCCAGAGTCTGCCGTCTGCCCTAGGGCGTCTGAACTGCCCGTCTGCCAAGCGCTGCATAAGCCGCCCGTCTGTACTGAGCCTGCAAAGCCGTCCGTCTGCCATGAGCCTTCAGAGCCGTCCGCCAGACAGAATCATACACCTGCTATGGAATCAGCAGGAGCCGACGCAGCCCAGACTAGACTGGAAGCTCAGGTTCGGGACCAGAAAGAGCAACTCCTGCAGATGGGAGCCGCCCTGCTGGAGGTGATGACTGCAATCCGAGGCTGGGGTCCGCCTCCACCGCCAGCCTCCCAGCCAGCACCATCAGCCAGCCATGAGCAGCCAGACCCGTCAGCCAGCCATGAGCAGCCAGATCCGTCAGCCAGCCATGAGCAGCCAGATCCGTCAGCCAGCCATGAGCAGCCAGACCCGTCAGCCAGCCATGAGCAGCCAGATCCGTCAGCCAGCCATGAGCAGCCAGATCCGTCAGCCAGCCATGAGCAGCCAGATCCGTCAGCCAGCCATGAGCAGCCAGACCCGTCAGCCAGCCATGAGCAGCCAGATCCGTCAGTCAGCCATGAGCAGCCAGATCCGTCAGCCAGCCATGAGCAGCCAGATCCGTCAGCCAGCCATGAGCAGCCAGATCCGTCAGCCAGCCATGAGCAGCCAGACCCGTCAGCCAGCCATGAGCAGCCAGATCCGTCAGTCAGCCATGAGCAGCCAGATCCGTCAGCCAGCCATGAGCAGCCAGATCCGTCAGCCAGCCATGAGCAGCCAGATCCGTCAGCCAGCCATGAGCAGCCAGATCCGTCAGCCAGCCATGAGCAGCCAGATCCGTCAGCCAGCCATGAGCAGCCAGACCCGTCAGCCAGCCATGAGCAGCCAGACCCGTCAGCCAGCCAGGATCCGCCAGAGCCGTCCAGCCAGGATCCGCCAGAGCCGTCCAGCCAGGATCCGCCAGAGCCGTCCAGCCAGGATCCGCCAGAGCCGTCCAGCCAGGATCCGCCAGAGCCGTCCAGCCAGGATCCGCCAGAGCCGTCCAGCCAGGATCCGCCAGAGCCGTCCAGCCAGGATCCGCCAGAGCCGTCCAGCCAGGATCCGCCAGAGCCGTCCCGCCAGGATCCGCCAGAGCCGTCCAGCCTGGATCCGCCAGAGCCGTCCCGCCAGGATCCGCCAGAGACGTCCCGCCAGGATCCGCCAGAGCCGTCCCGCCAGGATCCGCCAGAGCCAGCCAGCCAGGATCCGCCATCTAGTCAGGTGCTGCCCCTTAGCCCGGTGCTGCCCTTTAGCCCGGTGCTGCCCCTTAGTCCGGTGCCGCCCCTTAGCCCGGTGCTGCCCCGTAGTCCGGTACTGCCCCTTAGTCCGGTGCTGCCCCTTAGTCCGGTGCTGCCCTTTAGCCCGGTGCTGCCCCTTAGTCCGGTGCTGCCCCTGAGTCCGGTGCCGCCCCTTAGCCCGGTGCTGCCCCGTAGTCCGGTACTGCCCCTTAGCCCGGTGCTGCCCCTTAGTCCTGTACTGCCCTTTAGTCCGGTACTGCCCCGTAGTCCGGTGCTGCCCCTTGTCCCGGTGCTGCCCCTTATCCCGGTGCTGCCCCTTATCCCGGTGCTGCCCCTTAGGCCGATGCTGCCCCTTAGTCCGGGGTTGCCCCTTAGTCCAGGTGGGGTTAGGTGGAGGGTGGTCATTGGGAGGAGGCTACCGAAGCAGGTTGTGACTGTGGTGGGGTGGGGATCACGACCGGGGCCAGAGCCGCCACCATGGACAGACGCCCACCCAGACCCTCCCCTAGTCCTGATGTTGGTGCGCCCGGAGTTCGCACCTTTAGGGGGGGGTACTGTAACACTCTGGCTCTATGGACGTTTATATTGAGCCAGGGTTGTTCATTTTCTTGTGTTTGGGTGTATTTCATTTGGTGGTGTTGGGGATGGGTGAGTTTCATTTTGTTTGTGTCATGTGGTGATTGGTCGATGACTCCCAATCAGAGGTAACGAGTGTCAGCTGTCGGCTCGTTATCTCTGATTGGGAGCCATATATATTCTGTGTGTTTTCTCCTTTGTGTTGTGGGTTATTGTTTCTTTGTTGCTGTTAGTATTATTTCAGTATAGAACTTCACGGATCGTCATTTGTTGTTTTCTTCGTGGTTGCTTTAAGTAAATAAAGTCATCATGTTCACTCGCAACGCTGCGCATTGGTCTCCTCCTTCAGACGATCGTGACAACACTACTCACTCTGCCCCTACTCAGATGGTAATGCGCCGTCGCGACCTTCGCTCTCTCTCTCCCACTACTCTCTCCTTCTCCGCCTAAACATACTTCAACTAAAACCCCTACAACTTTGGTTTACTTTACTTTATTGGCATCATTTAGCAGATGCTCTTATCCATAGCCCAATATCTGATGAGTACTTACAGTGGGGAAAAAAAGTATTTAGTCAGCCACCAATTGTGCAAGTTCTCCCACTTAAAAAGATGAGAGAGGCCTGTAATTTTCATCATTGGTACACGTCAACTATGACAGACAAATTGAGAAAAAAAATCAAGAAAATCACATTGTAGGATTTTTTATGAATTTATTTGCAAATAATGGTGGAAAATAAGTATTTGCTCACCTACAAACAAGCAAGATTTCTGGCTCTCACAGACCTGTAACTTCTTCTTTAAGAGGCTCCTCTGTCCTCCACTCGTTACCTGTATTAATGGCACCTGTTTAAACTTGTTATCAGTATAAAAGACACCTGTCCACAACCTCAAACAGTCACACTCCAAACTCCACTATGGCCAAGACCAAAGAGCTGTCAAAGGACACCAGAAACAAAATTGTAGACCTGCACCAGGCTGGGAAGACTGAATCTGCAATAGGTAAGCAGCTTGGTTTGAAGAAATCAACTGTGGGAGCAATTATTAGGAAATGGAAGACATACAAGACCACTGATAATCTCCCTCGATCTGGGGCTCCACGCAAGATCTCACCCCGTGGGGTCAAAATGATCACAAGAACGGTGAGCAAAAATCCCAGAACCACACGGGGGGACCTAGTGAATGACCTGCAGAGAGCTGGGACCAAATAAACAAAGCCTACCATCAGTAACACACTACGCCGCCAGGGACTCAAATCCTGCAGTGCCAGACGTGTCCCCCTGCTTAAGACAGTACATGTCCAGGCCCGTCTGAAGTTTGCTAGAGTGCATTTGGATGATCCAGAAGAGGATTGGGAGAATGTCATATGGTCAGATGAAACCAAAATAGAACTTTTTGGTAAAAACTCAACTCGTCGTGTTTGGAGGACAAAGAACGCTGAGTTGCATCCAAAGAACACCATACCTACTGTGAAGCATGGGGGTGGAAACATCATGCTTTGGGGCTGTTTTTCTGCAAAGGGACCAGGACGACTGATCCGTGTAAAGGAAAGAATGAATGGGGCCATGTATCGTGAGATTTTGAGTGAAAACCTCCTTCCATCAGCAAGGGCATTGAAGATGAAACGTGGCTGGGTCTTTCAGCATGACAATTATCCCAAACACACCGCCCGGGCAACGAAGGAGTGGCTTCGTAAGAAGCATTTCAAGGTCCTGGAGTGGCCTAGCCAGTCTCCAGATCTCAACCCCATAGAAAATCTTTGGAGGGAGTTGATTGTCCGTGTTGCCCAGCGACAGCCCCAAAACATCACTGCTCTAGAGGAGATCTGCATGGAGGAATGGGCAAAAATACCAGCAACAGTGTGTGAAAACCTTGTGAAGACTTACAGAAAACGTTTGAACTGTGTCATTGCCAACAAAGGGTATATAACAAAGTATTGAGAAACTTTTGTTATTGACCAAATACTTATTTTCCACTATAATTTGCAAATAAATTCATTAAAAATCCTACAATGTGATTTTCAGGATTTTTTTTTCTCATTTTGTCTGTCATAGTTGACGTGTACCTATGATGAAAATTACAGGCCTCTCTCATCTTTTTAAGTGGGAGAACTTGCGCAATTGGTGGCTGACTAAATACTTATTTTCCCCACTGTAAGTACTCATCAGATATTGGGCTATGGTCCCATAGTGTTTAGGGGCTGCAGCTGCATAAGTCCAACAAAGCATTCCCTATAAAACCTGAAGTTACTTTCAGGCGGAATCAAAACCTCCCAATTTATGCTGACACAGTAATACCGACATTCATTATTTCACTTCAAGATACATCTCACATGTGTTACCTTTCTTTTGCTACCGATATTATGCTCATAGCCCTTGTCGTTTTGGAGATATATTCTATTCAATTTTGGCATGCATTTTGTGAGGCAGGCACTTTAGCCAGGTGCCTAGTGATGAAGAGGTTAATAACGCTATAGCCTCTGAACAATTACCCTCCATCCCTTCTGCCTCAGCATTCTAATGGCTTTGTCAGAGCTTGCATAAGTGCTCTGAAATTGCCACCTGTTTTGCATTCTAAAGCACCCAAATAAATAGAGGGAGATATTGATCGGCCGGCCCAGACTCTGGTTTTGGCCTTTATCATTGCTTGCAATTTCACACGACCATTTGCAATGCTGATCAGCCTCAGGCGAAATATGGCCACATGCCATATAGTGCTAATGGAGAAGGGGAATCTCAATCTCAGTCTCCTTTCCTCAATCATTCCCATTCCCCCATCAAACTCCATCTCCAGGCCCTCTGGTCTCCCCATCCGCTCCAGGGCAAAGAAGGGGGATGGATGGGTAGCTGATTAGCGAGTGACCCCTAGGGGGGAATCCAGGCTCTGAAGCTCTGGAGGTAGACATATAACCTGGAGAGGTTTGGAGATGGGGCATAGATCTGCCTGGTGTAATGAGAGCAGCACCAGAGCACCAGAAGGAGGAGCAGTTCTGTTGAATAAGCCCCCCTGTGTGGCTGAGGGTGCTGCAAATAATTTGTAGCCTTTGGAACAGATTTCCAAAATTAAATCAGTTGGAGCTGATTTGCTGGTGTTTTTACAGTCTCTTATGTCCAACAATAAAAAAGAAACAAAGTTGTTTCTTTTTTTTTTGGCACAGAAAACTTGGGGTGCCAAATAACATCACTCGCGGGCTGGCCGCCAGTTGGGGAACCCTAGTCTACAGTGATGGTTATACCGTTTTTCTCTCATGAAATGAGATACCCTGATTTAGCAAATGTTTACTATCTCAGACAAGAATGTTAAGCAGCGCTGTCCTCTCCTGGTTTCTAGAAAGATAAATAAATTAGCAAACTGTGAAAATGTACTGGACTTTTAAAATCACCTGACAGCATAATGACTAAAGTAATGACATCTTTGGGACACAGCACTGGTTAACACAGCTATATATAAAGAACATTAGTAACCTAATGAATATAGTCAGCTTCCATAGGATACCCTGAGGGCCAGAACAGGGATTGAACTGTGTTGAGCTTGAATTCAAATAGTTTTTTTTTCATGTCTATATATGTATGGATAAGACCATGACAAAGTTTTTGTTCTTTGAGTCTTTCAACTGAGTGGCTGAATGGTATCATTTGAGGCTTATATAATTAATCATTTGAGGCTTATTAGGTTATTTGCATCCTAATGCACACAAAAAGCGGCCATAACAAATGTTGCTAGGAGTCATAACAATTGATGGCAGCTAATTGCAAATCACGTTTCATTTTTTAAACTTTCATAAACAGTTATGATAGATGTTGATGACAGTTTCTGTCAATTGCTAAATTATGCGAATGTATTAGCTGTAGTACATGCTTTGTTATCCGTCACCTAATCCTGAACTACTTGCCAATGATTCAAAGGCAGCAAACGCCATCTCTGCCAGACATGACCAGAGATCAAGCTTTTCGGGGACAAAGCTTGCTGTAATCTAATTTCAGGTAGGAAAACTTGAATTCCAACAAACATATTTGGTCCAGCTTTAAATGACATGCAGCTTATAAAGGCTTCATAAAGCCTCCATAAAAACTTCATAAACACTACATAAATGTGTTACAAATCATCTATAACTGTATGTCATGCTTTATAAAGGGTTCATAAATGTGGCATAACTGTGTGACATAACCACCTATATCAATTTGTATTTGTCACATGCGCCGAACACAACAGTTAATGCTTACTTACAAGCCCTTAACCAACAATGCAGTTTTAAGAAAATAAGAGTTAAGAAAATATTTACTTTTTAAATAAACTGAAGTGAAAAAAGAAACACAAAATAAAAATAACGAGGCTATATACAGGGGGTACCAGTACTGAGTCAATGTGTGGGGTACAGGTTAGTCGAGGTAATTGAGGTAATATGTACATGTAGGTAGGGGTAAAGTGACTTTGCATAGATAATAAACAGTTAGTAGCAGCAATGTAAAAAAGAGTGTCAATGCAAATAGTCTGGGTAGCCATTTGATTAACTGTTTAGCAGTCTTATGGCTTGGGGGTAGAAGCTGTTAAGGAGCCTTTTGGACCTAGACTTTGCACTCCGGTACCGCTTGACATGGTAGCAGAGAAAACAGTCTATGACTTGGGTGGCTGGAGTCTTTGACCATTTTTAGGGCCTTCCTCTGAGGTCCTGGATGGCAGGAAGCTTGGCCCCAGTGATGTACTGGGCCGTTTGCACTACCCTTTGTGGCGCCTTGCGGTCGGATGCCAAGCAGTTGCCATACCAGGCGGTGATGCAACCAGTCAGGATGCTCTCGATGGTACATCTGTATACCTTTTTGAGGATCTGAGGACCCATGCCAAATCTTTTCAGTCTCCTGAGGGGGAATAGGCATTGTCTTGCCCTCTTCATGACTGCGATGGCGTGTTTGGACCATGATAGTTTGTTAGTGATGTGGACACCAAGGAACTTGAAGCTCTCGACCCGCTCCCATACAGCCCCATTGCTGTGAATGGGGGCGTGCTCAGCCCTCCTTTTCCTATAGTCCACGATCAGCTCCTTTGTCTTGCTCACGTTGAGCGAGAGGTTGTTGTCCTGGCACCACACTGCCAGGTCTCTGACCTCCTACCTATAGGCTGTCTCATCATTGTCGGTGATCAGGCCAACCACCGTTGTGTTGTCGGCAAATGTAATGATGGTGTTGGAGTCGTGTGTGGCCATGCAGTCGTGGGAGAACAGGGAGTACAGGAGGGGACTAAGCATGCACCCCTGAGGGGCCCCCATGTTGAGGATCAGCATGGCAGATGTGTTGTTGCCTACCCTCCTGCTTGAGTTTTTGCTTGTAAGTAGGAATCAGGAGGATAGAATTATGGTCAGATTTGTCAAATGGAGGGCGAAGGAGAGCTTTGTACGCGTCTCTGTGAGTGGAGTAAAGGTGGTCTAGAGTTTTTTCCCCCTCTGGTTGCACATGTAACATGCTGGTAGAATTTTGTTAAAACGGATTTAAGTTTTCCTGCATTAAAGTCCCCTGTGTGCGGTCTTAGTGCTTGCATTGGTTTGTGGTGGTAAATATACGTCTTACCGGAGGTTGCTGTTCTGTCTTGCTGGTGCATGGAAAACCCAGCCAACTGTATATTATCCATGTCCTCGTTCAGCCATGACTCAGTGACAGATATTAAAGTTTTTAATGTCCCGTTGGTAGGATAGTCTCGAACGGAGCTCATCCAGTTTATTCTCCAGTGATTGCGCATTCACCAGTCACACGGATGGTAAAGACGGATTATCCACTCGCTGACGAAGTCTCACCAAGCACCCGGATCTCCAGCCCTTGTATCGGTATCTCCTGTTCATGTGAATGATGGGGATTTGGGCCTGGTCCAGGAGGAGGCGTAAATATTTTGCCTCTGATTAATTGAAAAAAAAACTTTGTCCAGTCTGAGTTGAGTAATCGCTGTTCTGATTTCCAGAAGCTCTTTTCGGTCATAAGAGACGGTGGTAGAAACATTATATACAAAAAAAGTTACAAACAACACGAAAGAACACAGAAAAGCACAATTAGCACAAGTGGTTAGGAGCCCATAACACGACAGCCATCCCCTCCGGCGCCATTCTTTATAAACCTGGGCTTTAGAAAGGGTGGCATAAGCACCGCTTAATAAAGGCCTTATGAATCACATTAAATTGAGGCTTCACAGAGCATTTATAACCCTGTCATGCATCTTGGTAGAACACAGCAATGCCAGGATAATGGGTTCGATTCCCGGGACCACCCATATGTAAAAATGTATTCACACATGATTGTAAGTCGCTTTGAATAAATGCATCTGCTACATTTGATATACACTGCTCAAAAAAATAAAGGGAACACTAAAATAACACATCCTAGATCTGAATGAATGAAATAATCTTATTAAATACTTTTTTCTTTACATAGTTGAATGTGCTGGCAACAAAATCACACAAAAATTATCAATGGAAATCAAATTTATCAACCCATGGAGGTCTGGATTTGGAGTCACCCTCAAAATTAAAGTGGAAAACCACACTACAGGCTGATCCAACTTTGATGTAATGTCCTTAAAACAAGTCAAAATGAGGCTCAGTAGTGTGTGTGGCCTCCACGTGCCTGTATGACCTCCCTACAACACCTGGTCATGCTCCTGATGAGGTGGCGGATGGTCTCCTGAGGGATCTCCTCCCAGACCTGGACTAAAGCATCCGCCAACTCCTGGACAGTCTGTGGTGCAACGTGCCGTTGGTGGATGGAGCGAGACATGATGTCCCAGATGTGCTCTATTGGAATCAGGTCTGGGGAACGGGCGGGTCAGTCCATAGCATCAATGCCTTCCTCTTGCAGGAACTGCTGACACACTCCAGCCACATGAGGTCTAGCATTGTCTTGCATTAGGAGGAACCCAGGGCCAACCGCACCAGTATATGGTCTCACAAGGGGTCTAAGGATCTAATCTCGGTACCTAATGGCAGTCAGGCTACCTCTGGCGAGCACACGGAGGGCTGTGCGGCCTCCCAAAGAAATGCCACCCAACACTTTGATTGACCCACCGCCAAACCGGTCTTGCTGGAGGATGTTGCAAGCAGCAGAACGTTCTCCACGGCGTCTCCAGTCTCTGTCACGTCTGTCACATGTGCTCAGTGTGAACCTGCTTTCATCTGTGAAGGGCACAGGGCGCCAGTGGCGAATTTGCCAATCTTGATGTTCTCTGGCAAATGCCAAACGTCCTGCACGGTGTTGGGCTGTAAGCACAACCCCCACTTGTGGACGTCGGGCCCTCATACCACCCTCATGGAGTCTGTATCTGACCGTTTGAGCAGACACATGCACATTTGTGGCCTGCTGGAGGTCATTTTGCAGGGCTCTGGCAGTGCTCCTCCTGCTCCTCCTTGCACAAAGGCGGAGGTAGCAGTCCTGCTGCTGGGTTGTTGCCCTCCTACGGCCTCCTCCACGTCTCCTGATGTACTGGCCTGTCTCCTGGTAGCGCCTCCATGCTCTGGACACTACGCTGACAGACACAGCAAACCTTCTTGCCACAGCTCGCATTGATGTGCCATCCTGGATGAGCTGCACTACCTGAGCCACTTGTGTGGGTTGTAGACTCCATCTCATGCTATCACTAGAGTGAAAGCACCGCCAGCATTCAAAAGTGACCAAAACATCAGCCAGGAAGCATAGGAACTGAGAAGTGGTCTGTGGTCACCACCTGCAAAACCAGTCCTTTATTGGGGTTGTCTTGCTAATTGCCTATAATTTCCACCTGTTGTCTATTCCATTTGCACAACAGCATGTGAAATGTATTGTCAATCAGTATTGCTTCCTAAGTGGACAGTTTGATTTCACAGAAGTGTGATTGACTTGGAGTTACATTGTGTTGTTTAAGTGTTCCCTTAATTTCTTTGAGCAGTGTATTATATTATATTTCACTAAAACATTTCTAGGATGGCCCAACCTCTTTCTGTCTTGGGGGCATAGTCAATATTGGACCTGACCTCAACTTCCCCCAAAATGCTTTGTTGCAGGATGACACACACTCTAAAGTGCACAGCAAAAAACGTTGGTAGGGCTTTTTAAAATCAGTTTTTAAATTTTTTGCCTACTTCTGTATTTTTATTCTTGTTTTTTCTTTCCAGGTTTCGGGTTTCTCCAATGTTTTCTGGTTTAACCCATTTTTTCCCACATGGTTTTTAATAGAAAAACAACAAAATTGGATTTCCTGTGTTCACAACAATGCTTAAACCACATCAGGGGATAACTTTTGAGATCTAGGAAAAATCTGAGAAACTTTATTAGTGTAGTTGCCCTTTAATTTAGCGAGCATGTCCTGCACTGTTGTTTGCTTAGCGGGTTTTCTGTCGTGCAGTAAGTGCACATGTGATGTGATTCTGCAGTATGGAATGGGGTGCAGTAAAAGGCCAGCAACACTCAGTATAATTTAAAGCCCCATGAAATGACACCACATACAGATTCTACAGACCTTACTGAGTAAACCCTACAATACTTTTAATGTGGCACCCGGAACAGTTATTTCTCTAAGCCCATATGTATTCCATATACAGTGATACAGCATTTATTTGACCTTGTAACATGTTTTATCCTTTTCATGGGTGAGTTCCAAATATTTCTAAGAGTCGCCACAGCGTGAGTTTTTTTATGCGGGTGATGTCAGAATGCAATCACTGTTCCAAAATGTGATTGTTAAGCAACAGGACAGTTAACCTGGGCTGCCCTCAAACCAAGACACATACGGCCTGCTAATTATCTATAGGCTATATTTCAACTTGTCAATTTGAAATGATTTTCTAACAACTTTTATTTTCTAACAACAGTTTGAATTGAGGTGTGTTCCGCCTCCTCATTAATTCGGACAATTTATGTTTGAGGCTTTATTCAACCAGATGAACTTCTCTCTTCATGAGAGCCCAATCACCTCCCCAGTGTTTGCCCAGATCAAGTATGCAGACATTTGCACAGTCTAGCAAAAACGTTTTCCCCCTGGCACATTTTCAGGCTGGCTCTCGCATTGCCTTCATTGTTGTTTTACTTACAAATAATAACTTTGGACATGTGTGCATTCCAATTAAAGTAAGTGCCTTATTTTCTGTATGTCGTGTTGTCATTTCTATAACGACACAGGATGAGACCCAGATGCAGACACAGGAGGCAAATGGTCTCAGAGATTTCATTTATACAAGGGTTAGGCAAATGGCAGGTCCAGGACAGGCAGAGATCAGAAATCCTAATAAGAGTCAGGCAGGCGTAGAACGGCAGGCAGGCTCAGGGTCGGGGCAGGGAAAAAAAGTTGAAACAAACTAGAACACAAACTAGAGGAAAAACTTTGAAAAACACGCTGGGCCAACTTGACGAGACAAGGCGAACTGGCAACAGACAGACAGAAAACGCAGTTATAAATACACAGGGGATAATTGGGAAAATAGGAGACACCTGGTGGGGTTTGGAGACAAGCACAAGACAGGTGAAACAGATCAGGGTGTGACAGTTTCTACTGTAGCACACCGTATGTATGTATGGAGCATAATGTATTTACTGTTTTATTCACGTTTTCAAGTACTGGTGACAAATCATGCATTCCGATTCTTTCATAGATTGTAATCGACACCAATGATGTGTGTACTTTTTTGAAGGTTGTACTGATTATGATGAGCTAATGCTAAGCTATTTGACAGCTATGTGTGGCGCCATGTTGGTTGACATTATGCAATGCATTCTGGGTGTCAAGTAAACTTCTGTCAGACCAAAGATATTATAACAAAATGAGGTGAGGGATAGTTCACTCATCTTTCGAGTAAACCTCCGGAAGTGAATGAAGGAAAGTGAATGACGGTAGATGACACACCCCCTTCATACTGCAAACAGACCAAACTGATCTTGTTTCCTCTTCTTATCTTTGGTTGACCTGAAAAAACCTACATGGCGGCGCGCACAAACTACCCATTGTCGGATTACTTTTGATTTTTAGAAAGTGTTTTATTAGATTATTTCAATCAATGGTGAGCCCACCCGTGTTGTGATGAATTGTAAATAGTTATTTCTATTAGCTAAGTCATATTAGGATTTCTGTCAGCCGAGAATTAGCTAAATATGACTGCTTGTGTTAGGTCAATCTTTCCTCAGTTAGCGCTAGGACTAATGTAGCTTACATTTTCCGATTTGGATGATTGTGTTATGCTGTTGGCAATTCTGTGAATGTCTGAACATTGCATCCCAAAATAAACTGGTCACATTCAGGACATGACATTGTAAGGACTGTGTTTGTGAAAAATGTTTCTGTGAAAAAAAACAGTGTTACCAGCTCAAACGCTGACTGTTGCGTCAATCGAAACTGGACGTTCTAAATAAGCATTCTAATCACATCCGTTTGAGCGTATGCTGCAGGGACCACTGTAGAATGATCACACCTGTATGTTGGTAAGCGTCAAAGGGTTAAAACCCAACTGTAATGCAAATGTAACTTAAATATGAACAAATATGAATCATTGTTAATGTTTAGACAATTATTTTTCATATATCATGAATGGTTGTTGATAATGTTCTACTCTAAAGTGGGAGACTTTTATTTTGAAAGTTTTCGAAATTCCATGACCCGGAAGTACTTTTTTAGTGTTGCTGATGAGACGCTGATCATGCGATGAGTTCGCAAATCAGATGCCCCACTTGTGCTGCCACTGGACAGCGAAAAACAAGTAATTGTAATTGAAATTAGTTTGTAGTAGTGAAGTGTTGAGTTAGATTACATACTGCAGCTACCTCAATCATTATTTCAAATAGTTTCGGTGATCTTACAGCAATTGATAGCTAGCCAACATTTTGCTAGCTAGCAGGCTCAGCTAAACACAAATCCCCCTAGATACAGCCGTGTCTCATAGTCACGTCATGAGATTTGTAAATGAAAGAGGAATATAATACTACGAATTGAGTTTCTGGAGCAGCACAGAAATGCCCTTATCCAGATGGTGTGACAAAGGCATTTCCTAACAGACCTGCTAACTTTCTTTGTTGTTACTTTTATGGTTGGAACCAACATGCAGTAACAAATATGCAGAGGCAAGAACTATTTGTCTGCCAGCACAGGGACAAACTACACTATTCACAGCCCTGTGTAATGTTCAATGTAATTTTGTTGCTGGACTTTTTGAGATTTCATGTATTTGTATTGTTTTAAAAATTCACAAATAAAAGGGAATGTATGGTTTAAACATGTCTTTATTGTTTATGTGTTTAGCTGTTAGTGACAATACATTTGTGTTGTGCCTTTACGTATGTGTTATGAATGACCAAAGGTGTCTCACTTTATAGTAAGTGTTAGAGGCCTTGGTCTTTCCACTGACTGTATGTTTTGAGGTTGGACTTTAGCACATATAGCTTGTTAGCACGTAGGGCGCACCGATTGGGGTCACCTCGTTAGTCAGTATGTGTTACACCTGTGCTGGTTGCCATCTCGTTAAAGGGAAGGTGTTTCACCTGTGCTGGCCCAGGTGCTATTTAAGAGTGGCTGGCCCAGTGCTCCAATTGTCTTGATAGATGCGGAGGGTTAACACCTTTAGTTGGCTCTCCCTATTTTGATTTCTAGACAAACAATCCTTTATCTGATTTCCCTGATTTCGTTTTGCTCCATCTTTTTGGTTTGCTTCCTGTCTTTAAGTTTGGTGTGGGTTTTTCTTTTGTTTGCCTCTTCTTGGGCAAATTTAGTGGGCGCTCACAGTGGGTATCTTTTAGCTTCCAGTTGTTGTTGCTAGTCAACTTTCAGTGGACACCCCCATGAGTGTCTTTCAGAAGTAAAACCCCACCTGTTTCGTTTTCGGTCTGTGACTCTTTGTTAGTTCCCTCTTCTGTTTGAGTGACAATTTTGGTTTTCTTGCTGGGGAACATGACAAAATACAGCGTCATATGATACAAGGTATTCATGTATGTGTTATAAATTAACAAATGGGTCTGACTTTATTGTAAGTATAGCATTATATGATATAAGGCATTCATGTACGTGTTATGAATGATCAAATGTGTCTGACTTTATAGTAAGTACAGCGTCATGATACAAGGCATTTATGTATGTATTATAAATGACCGAAGGGGACTGACTTTAAATTAAGTACAGCGTCATGCGAGTATTACTTCAAAATTCAAAGTATTACAGGACACCACATAAAGTGTCAATAAATAGGTTATTAACGTTCTGCTTATTTATGAAGGTTCTCTCATGATCCCCAGGTTACTGTAGGGTATGAGAAGTATTTAAACGGGTTGATGGACCTACAAAGCCAGAACCAAGATGATTTAGAGTAGTCCAACCTGAGACTACCGCAGCAGGTGTTCCTCTTCTGTTCCCATGCTGGAGACCAGGGCTTGATTACAACATGGTACAATGGTGCCAACATTTTGTGGCTGATCTTTCAGCAGGGGAGTGGGTGAATGTGTCAAAGACCTGACTGGGCCCAGCACGGCGCGGTATGGCTCGTTTTTGTTGTTTGTGTACTGAGGAACATATAACTTCTTTCCAAAAGAAAGACACTTTACATTTCTTTAGTTGGGGGCTTTCATCAAGGTAAGTGTTTCTTGGTGTAACGTCGTCCCCAGGCTATTGCACACACAGCACATATAAGCCTGGGATATCAACCATTCAAAGTTGGCCTTAGTGGGAGTGACCATATAATTCTATAGGAGTTACCTTACTGAGTAAAGTATTTGTCATCGTCACTACTTAACACAGTCAAAAATTCATAATTATTGCTAAACCCTCCAAATTTCCACAATTTATCTTCTTAAAATTTGATTTTAAACCTAACTCTTACTAATGAAGGCCAAGTTTGATGCGTTGGTCCACCAGACCTTCCGCCCATTTGGGTGTAAGTGTCTGGGAATGTGATTATGTAATGTGACTAACATGACATCACTCAGCACAACATGTCATCCTTTATGAAGCACATGTTTATATCATATTTGACATAGTGGGCTAGGTCACATTTGACATTGGTGATTGTGTCAGTTATGCCACATTTATGAAGCCTTTATAAAGCATGACATACGGTTATAGATGCTTTGTAACACTTATGTAGTGCTTATGAAGGCATTATGAAGGCTTTATCAGTGGTGTAAAGTACTTAAGTAAAAATACTTGAAAGTACTACTTAAGTAGTTTTTTTGGGTATCTGTACTTTACTTTACTATAAAAATGTTTGACTACTTTTACTTTAACTTCACTACATTCCTAAAGAAAAGTATGTACTCCAAAAGTACTCATTATATATTGAATGCTTAGCAGGACAGGGAAATGGTCTAATACACACCAGAACATACCTAGTCATCCATACTGCCTCTGATCTGGCGGACTCACTAAACACATGCTTCATTTGTAAATTATGTCTGAGTGTTGGAACGTGCCCCTAACTATCCGTAAAAAAAAAAATATATATATATATATATATATATATATATATATATATATATATATATATATATATATATATATATATGGTGCAGTCTGGTTTGCTTAATATAAGGAATTTGAATTGATTTATACTTTTACTTTTGATACTTAAGTATATTTTAGCAATAACATTTACTTTTCATAAGTATATTTAAAACCAAATACTTTTAGACTTTTACTCAAGTAGGATTTTACTGGGTGACTTTCACTTTTTCTTGAGTCATTTTCTATTAAGGTATCTTTACTTTTACTCAAGGACGACATTTGGGTACTTTTTCCACCACTGGGCTTTAAGAAGCCTTTATAAGCTGAACGTAATTTAAAGCGGGACCCATCTTGTCTTAAAGCATGACTCAAAGATTTATAAAGAGAACTCATCTTATGCTGATTTAACTGGAGATATATATAAATAAGACCCACACATATTTAATCATTAAAAACATATTGAATTTTAACAGGTCACAAATAAACAGCTGAAATAACACACATAACAGATAATCAAATTTGGTATTAACATGGTATTCTCCTCTTTACATGATAAATAGGAGGTGGCCACTCAATGTACATCGGTGGTGTGTATCATAATATATCCTTGCACCATTCATGGGGGTCAGGTTGACCTAATCTCCCTCCTCCAGCAGCAGTGAAACTTCATTAGAGTCGTTCACTTCATAAGTATCTTGGCTTGGCGTTCACGAGCTATCAATATCTGCTGTCCATATTTAACTAAGATAGCAGCTGCAGGATGGAATGAGTGTGAATATGAAAAGAGGTACAGTGCCTTGCAAAAGTATTCATCCCCTTTTGTGTTTGTCCTATTTTGTTGCATTACAACCTGCAATTAAAATTTATTTTTATTTGGATTTCATGTAATGGACATACACAAAATAGTCCAAATTGGTAAAGTGAAATTAAATAAATAACAGAAAAGTGGTGCGTGCATATGTTTTCAGCCCCATTTGCTATGAAGCCCCTAAAATAAGATCTGGTGCAATCAATTACCTTCAGAAGTCACATAATTAGTTAAATAAAGTCAACCTGTGTGCAATCTAAGTGTCACATGATCTGTCACGTGATCTCTATATATATACACCTGTTCTGAAAGGCCCCAGAGTCTGCAACACCACTAAGCAAGGGGAACCACCAAGAAAGCGGCACCATGAAGACCAAGGAGCTCTCCAAACAGGTCAGGGACAAAGTTGTGGAGAAGTACAGATCAGGGTTGGGTTATAAAACAATATCTGAAATGTTGAACTTCCCACAGAGCACCATTAAATCCATTATTAAAAAATGGAAAGAATATGGCACCACAACAAACCTGCCAAGAGAGGGCCGCCCACCAAAACTCAAGGACCAGGCAAGGAGGGCATTAATCAGAGAGGCAACAAAGATAACCCTGAAGGAGCTGCAAAGCTCCACAGCGGAGATTTAAGGATCTGTCCATAGGACCACTTTAAGCCGTACACTCCACAGAGCTCGGCTTTACAGAATAGTGGCCAGAAAAAAGCCATTGCTTAAAGAAAAAAATAAGCAAACACGTTTGGTGTTCGCCAAAAGTTGTGTAGAAAATATCAAGGAGGAAGACAATGTTTTCATGAAGATAGGAATGTGATTTTAGCTTTCTATCAAAATAATAAAATTATAATTTTGACTCATAACATGCCACGCCCGAGGGAGCTCAGAGAGCGTGTCTGTATGACGGAAAGACCGCTTTTTACCAGAGTGCATAAAAGATTGAGATAAGAATTATCAGATCAGATCAGATCAAGCTGCAGCTTTTGTCCATATTGGTCCCGACCCATGAAAAGCAATACGAGCTGAAGACGACAAAGTTGCCTCCACTCACAATCAATGTTACGGCTGAGTAGCAGTTCTAAGTACTGTATCTAAGAAGGTGAATTTAAGTGTGACCATCCTGTTACTCTCTTCAAACCATCATCTACTACACTGCTCTCATCACCCCACAGGGGATCATCAACACGGTTTATTAGCCGTCCTCAGAAGACCACTTCCAGAACGAGTGAAAGTAAACAGACAACTTAGAAGAAGGACATTGTGACCTCTTGTGAACAATCTGAGCCTTACATCTAAAAGGCCATCCAAAAGAGAAGTCCCAATCGACCCCTTCCCAGGAAGGCCTGGGTCCAACAGAGATACACGACGAAGACCTCCAACACTTAAATACATGCATTGCTTTTCTTTTTTATCCACATTTTTTTTCTTTTTGTCATTTTTTTTTGTAATTTAGCAGATGCTCTTATCCAGAGCGACTTACAGGAGCAATTACGGTTAAGTGCCTTGCTCAAGGGCACATCGACAGATTTTTCACCTAGTCGGCTCGGGGATTAGAACCAGTGATCTTTCAGTTACTGGCACTACGCTCTTAACCACTAAGCTACCTGCCGCCAAACGGGCAGCAGTTCGGGGCAAAGTATTCAAATTACTTTGAGCGTAGGTCCATGTGTATCCAAGTGTTTTCTCTATCTCTCTCTCTCTCTTTAACTCGCCATCTTTTGTAACAAGTGTCATATTGTGTTAGTCCGCTAGGGACCCGTTTTCATTGAATTAAGTTTCTAATCCCTACCTATACCTTGTAAGTGTTTGTATCGTGTGTTATCATTTTTTATTAGTTAGTAAATAAATAATTAAATGAATTTGTGTGGTACGGAATGATCTGTAAGACCCGGGTTCGTGCAGACTTAAAGAGTCTACGACGTTCATAATGAGACTGATATGCGGTAAATGATTAATAAATGACTGTTAAATTATAAGAGATGTCTAGAAATCTTTAGAGTTAATTCGGGAAACGTTAACTCGTTAAACAACTTTTCCCGTTGTGCCCCAAATTCCTAATGAGTTAATTGTTACATGCTTAATCTAGTCTAGTAACAATTAAACATAGTAGATAATTTTTTGATAAATAATAGTCATCACAATAATGAAAGGCACGTCACGACACCACTGTATACCTGATTGAAACTTTGCTTTTCTAGCAAGTGTGTATTACACTAACAACAGTTTCCTGAATGAACTGAATCATTCATGTGATTGAGTCATTCATATGAGTATTAATGCATCAATGAGTATTACTATTGTAGTGCAGTGACCACACGATTGCTTCAAAACGGTCTCGTGTCATAGTGTCTCCAGGGAAGTGGAAATTATATGGCCATTCCTTCCTCCAGTAGGTGCCCCTCTCGTGTACAGAGACAAGCCCTGAATATAGCAGAATTGCCGGGAAAATGTAAGAATATCTCATCAAGCGAATTTCAGTCCGGACTGCAGTCTTTTGGCAGCATTTGCATTAGTGTTGCAAATTATTGTGCGGACAACCGAAGTGCTAAAAAACAGTTGAAAGAGTGAAAGGGGAGACCATGACACAGTGGTGTCGATTGTGGGGCCTGGGACTCTGGTGGGCATAAACCGGATTGGGTCTGGTCGTTCATCATTCTCTTCTCTATTATGCCACCTATCTTCGTCTTCCTCTTCTTCCTCTCCGACTCTTGGAGTGGCAGGCCTACCTCCACCACGCTTACTTGGATGCGCTGACTTTGAGAAAGCTTTCTCCAATGAAGACAGTGGCTGAGGGAGGGGAGCAGAAGTGCGTTGTCTAGACAAGCGGCCAGGCTGAGGAAGCGGAGGCTCTGCCTGAGGAAGGGGAAGCTGTGGCTGAGGAGGCAGATGCTCTGGCTGTAGCTCATCACCCCTATACTCATCTTCACTGTGCAATCAAGACAAAAGAGAAAATAAAATCATGACTAAAATACACTTGAATTCATTCATTGACAAATCTGACTCAAAACACTCTTCTGATGCTTGAGTAGGGCCCTGGACATGATAACCTTCATTCTCGTCGTTGGGGTCTGGTTCGTCT
Organism: Coregonus lavaretus; assembly: GCF_964263955.1. NCBI lineage: Eukaryota > Metazoa > Chordata > Actinopteri > Salmoniformes > Salmonidae > Coregonus > Coregonus lavaretus. The sequence goes on along the minus strand of NC_140018.1, from coordinate 38,561,441 downwards.
GGTCTAAGCAGGTCCTCATCGTCCGATTCAGAGTCAATGGGGATACATGGAGTCCAACTTTCATCTTTTACAATTAATAACGCCTCTGTAACTGTATATTTGTTACTAGAGCCTGCCATATTTTTATATAATTTCGCTCCGAAATTCAAGTGCTGTTGTGCGCTCTGCGTAACCGTGCGTAATGCAGCAAGTCAACTAAAATGATACAATGAGGTGCGCACTTGGATATTTCAACAACCGGTTGGTCGATTTTGACATGTGACCCCTCTATCGAAAGCTCTGGAATAGTTTAATTAAATTAGCACAAATACAAGCCACTGGGATTGCATCACATATCCAGAAGATGGCGACAAAGCAGTGCCTGTTGTGATTGAAACATGTAAAACGATGGAAACTCATTGAAATCGACTCGGAGTGAGAGAGAGACACTAGAGTATATTTTCAAGTGGTTTTTTTCGATCAGACACTACTTTTGGTAACAAAAACAACAAAGGTAAGACGCAGTTTGTTGTTGTGATAAAAAAAAATGGAAGTTTGTTATTGACGTTCTATGATCAATAGTTTAGTAAGTTTTGGTCATAGAGGAACACGGCTATCACTGTTGGAATCTGTGAGGTAGCAGCTTTCGAAAGGTGTATCGTTTGTGTAGATAGGTTGAGGAAAATAAGTTATCTGTCTATGAATATACAGGCATGCACGGTTTCGAAATACAGTACTGGTTTTGCTATATGCTTATATATTTGCTTGGAGTCTGAATATTATTTCATTTGGGCAACAACAGTTTAGCTAGATTCACAGTTGAGACGCTTCTCGTTCCAGTAGTGTATAACATTCAGGTATTCACACGTTTAAAAACCGTACTACGTCATTGTTTGAAATTGCGGGAGGAGTACCCCGGATATGGGGAACCTCGTGATGAAGAGGTTAAAGTGCAAATGGACAGAGGCGGTGTTATGATGAAGATTTGTGTTTTCCGTCGTTTGATACTGTAGCTTGAGGATGCAGCATCAGCTGAAAATAAGGGGAAGTGTCACACCCTGGCTCTGGGGACTCTATATGTTGAGCCAGGGTGTGTATATTCTATGTATTGTATTTCTGTGTTGGCCCGAGTGGTTCCCAATCAGAGGCAACGAGTGTCAGCTGTTGCTGGTTGTCTCTGATTGGGAGCCATATTTATAGAGGCTGTTTTCCCACAATAGTTGTGCGATCTTGTTCCAGTTTGGGTTATTCCGTGTTGGTTGTGTTTAACCTTTGGACGTCACGGTATCGTTTATTTGTTTTGTTCGTGTCTTCAGTCATTAAATAAAGTATGTTTGCCTGCAACGCTGCGCCTTGGTCCACTCACTCTAACGAACGTGACAGAAGATCCCACCATACCAGGACCAAGCAGCGTGTCCAGGAGCAGGCGGCCTGGACATGGGAGGAAGCGCCGGGAAAGGAGCTGGAGAGGTTGGCGATGGCCCAGGTGGGCAAATCGTGGTCCTGGGAGGACATGCTCGGGGGCAAAGGGCCATGGGCTAAGATTAAGGCCCTGGCGAGAGAGGAGCAACGGCGTCAACAGTGTCGTCGTCGGACGGATGAGAGGCAACCCCAGACATTTTTAAGGGGGGGGCACACGGCATGGGCGACTGGGCAGCAGGAGGCTGCCACAGGGCGAAATGGGAGACGAGGAGAGAAGGCCACCGGGTTACGGGAGCCATTGGTGAGAGGAGGGAAGGAAGTTGTAGAGGCATGGCGAGAGGTACTGAGGTGTATTGCCAGTCCGGTCCGGCCCGTTCCTGATCCCAGTTTAAGGCCAGTGGTGTGTGTTCCCAGTACGGTCCGGCCTGTTCCTCGCACCAAGCCTACGGTTCGCGTCGCCAGCCCGGCCCGGCCTATGCCTGCTCCCCGCACCAAGCCTACGGTGCGCGTCGCCAGCCCGGCCCGGCCTGTTCCTGCTTCTCGCACCAAGCCTACGGTGTGCGTCGCCAGCCTGGCCCGGCCTGTTCCTGCCCCTCGCACCAAGCCTACGGTGCGCGTCGCCAGCCCGGCCCGGCCTGTTCCTGCTCCACGCACCAAGCCAGGGGTGCGCGTCGCCAGCCTGGCCCGGCCTGTTCCTGCTCCTCGCACCAAGCCTACGGTGTGCGTCGCCAGCCCGGTCCGGCCTGTTCCTGCCATTCGCACCAAGCCTACGGTGTGTGTCGCCAGCCCGGTCCGGCCCGTTCCTGCCCTTCGCACCAAGCCTACGGTGTGCGTCGCCAGCCCGGCCCGGCCTGTTCCTGCTCCACGCACCAAGCCAGGGGTGCGCGTCGCCAGCCCGGCCCGGCCTGTTCCTGCCCTTCGCACCAAGCCTACGGTGTGCGTCGCCAGCCCGGTCCGGCCTGTTCCTGCTCCTCGCACCAAGCCTACGGTGTGCGTCGCCAGCCCGGCCCGGCCTGTTCCTGCTCCTCGCACCAAGCCTACGGTGTGCGTCGCCAGCCCGGTCCGGCCTGTTCCTGCTCCTCGCACCAAGCCTACGGTGCGCGTCGCCAGCCCGGCCCGGCCCGGCCTGTTCCTGCCCCTCGCACCAAGCCTACGGTGCGAGTCGTCAGCCCGGCCCGGCCTGTTCCTGCTCCTCGCACCAAGCCTACGGTGCGCGTCGCCAGCCCGGCCCGGCCTGTTCCTGCTCCTCGCACCTAGCCTACGGTGCGCGTCGTCAGCCCGGTCCGGCCCGTTCCTGCTCCACGCACCAAGCCAGGGGTGCGCATCGTCAGCCCGGTCCGGCCCGTTCCTGCTCCACGCACCAAGCCAGGGGTGCGCATAGTCAGCCCGGTCCGGCCCGTTCCTGCTCCACGCACCAGGCCAGGGGTGCGCATCGTCAGCCCGGTCCGGCCCGTTCCTGCTCCACGCACCAAGCCAGGGGTGCGCATCGTCAGCCCGGTCCGGCCCATTCCTGCTCCACGCACCAAGCCAGGGGTGCGCATTGTCAGCCCGGTTTGGCCCGTTCCTGCTCCACGCACCAAGCCAGGGGTGCGCATCGTCAGCCCGGTCCGGCCCGTTGCTGTTCCACGCACCAAGCCAGGGGTGCGCATCGTCAGCCCGGTCCGGCCCGTTCCTGCTCCACGCACCAAGCCAGGGGTGCGCGTCGTCAGTCCGGCACAACCCGTGCCTGGGTCACCGGTGCTTGGTCAGGTACCGGTCAGCTGCTCCACACCGGAGCTTAAGCAATCCGCTCCTACGATGTCCAGTCCAGCTCCAGCCAGCGGGGCCAGACCGGATCAGGGGCGCTACGGGGGGATTATTGGAGGGTGGTGGGCAAGCCCGGAGCCGGAACCGCCTCCGAGGAGGAATGCCCACCCAGCCCTCCCCTGGTTTGTTTATGTTTAGGCGCCGTCGCAGTCCGCGCCTTTAGGGGGGGGGTACTGTCACACCCTGGCTCTGGGGACTCTATATGTTGAGCCAGGGTGTGTATATTCTATGTATTGTATTTCTGTGTTGGCCCGAGTGGTTCCCAATCAGAGGCGACGAGTGTCAGCTGTTGCTGGTTGTCTCTGATTGGGAGCCATATTTATAGAGGCTGTTTTCCCACAATAGTTGTGGAATCTTGTTCCAGTTTGGGTTATTCCGTGTTGGTTGTGTTTAACCTTTGGACGTCACAGTATCGTTTATTTGTTTTGTTTGTGTCTTCAGTCATTAAATAAAGTATGTTTGCCTGCAACGCTGCGCCTTGGTCCACTCACTCTAACGAACGTGACAGGAAGTGGATGGAGGGATTATCCATTGATACTTAATCATTTCAACTGTTCAATCGTACTGGGAATTGAGTGCATTGTTGGTGCTCTGTGCTATGACTTATTAAAATGAAACCAGTGACTGAGAGAATGCAGTTTGTATATAGAGTGATACAGTGGCTTGCAAACGTATTCACCCCACTTGGCATTTTTCCTATTTTGTTGCCTTACAACATTGAATTAAAATGGATTTTTTGGGGGTTTGTATCATTTGATTTACACAACATGCCTACCACTTTGAAGATGCAAAATATTTTTTATTGTGAAACAAACAAGAAATAAGACAAAAAAACAGAACTTGAGCGAGCATTACTATTCAGCCCCACAAAGTCAATACTTTGTAGAGCCACCTTTTGCAGCAATTACAGCTGCAAGTCTCTTGGGGTATGTCTCTATAAGCTTGGCACACCTAGCCACTGGGATTTTTGCCCATTCTTCAAGGCAAAACTGCTCCAGCTCCTTCAAGTTGCATGGGTTCTGCTGGTGTACAGCAATCTTTAAGTCATACCACATATTCTCAAATGGATTGAGGTCTGGGATTTGACTAGGCCATTACAAGACATTTAAATGTTTCCCCTTAAACCACTCGAGTGTTGCTTTAGCAGTATGCTTAAGGTCATTGTCCTGCAGGAAGGTGAACCCCTGTTCCAGTCTCAAATCTCTGGAAGACTGAAACAGGTTTCCCTCAAGAATGTCCCTGTATTTACCGCCATCCATCATTCCTTCAATTTTGACCAGTTTCCCAGTCCATGCCGATGAAAAACCTCCCCCCAGCATGATGCTGCCACCACCATGCTTCACTGTGGGGATGGTGTTCTCGGGGTGATGAGAGGTGTTGGGTTAGCGCCAAAAAGCTAAATTTTTGTCTCATCTGACCAGAGTACCTTCTTCCATATGTTTGGGGAGTCTCCCACATGGCTTTTGGCGAACACCAAACGTGTTTGCTTATGTTTTTCTTCAAGCAATGGCTTTTTTCTGGCCATTCTTCTGTAAAGCCCAGCTCTGTGGAGTGTACGGCTTAAAGTGGTCCTATGGACAGATACTCCAATCTCCGCTGTGGAGCTTTGCAGCTCCTTCAGGGTTATCTTTGGTCTCTTTGTTGCCTCTCTGATTAATTTTCTCCTTGCCTGGTCCGTGAGTTTTGGTGGGCGGCCCTCTCTTGGCAGGTTTGTTATGGTGCCATATTCTTTCAATTTTTTAATAATGGATTTAATGGTGCTCCGTGGGATGTTTAAAGTTTCGGATATTTTTTTATAACCCAACCGTGATCTGTTCTTCTCCACAACTTTGTCCCAGAACTGTTTGGAGAGCTCCTTGGTCTTCATGGTGCCGCTTGCTTGGTGATGCCCCTTGCATAGTGGTGTTGCAGACTCTGGGGCCTTTCAGAACAGGTGTATATATACTGAGATTATGTGACACTTAGATTGCACACCGGTGGACTTTATTTAACTAATTATGTGACTTCTTAAGGTAATTGGTTGCACCAAATCTTATTTAGGGGCTTCATAGCAAAAGGGGTGAATACATATGCACGCACCACTTTTCTATTATTTATTTTTTAGAATTGTTTGAAACAAGTTATTTTTTTCATTTCACTTCACCAATTTGGACTATTTTGTGTATGTCCATTACATGAAATCCAAATAAAAATCCATTTAAATTACAGGTTGTAATGCAACAAAATTGGAAAAATGCCAAGGGGGATGAATACTTTTGCAAGGCACTGTATATTGTTATCTATGAGGATGGGATGAAAGATGACATTGTTACAGTACATTTAAAAGGGTGAGCTTCAATAGAGCAAAAACATTTAATTAAGACAATTATTCTCCAAGAAAGCACATTTATAAAGGAAATGCTAACTGAAATGTATGAAGTTATCCACTAGATAAAAAATTAAAAACATATCTTTGTGCACAAGTTGTTAGAAGTTACCTGTACACAAGCACAGTCCCTCTAGACCTCAGAGGATATATGCACTGTATTTGATGCTTGAAGAACATTGCCAAATGCTGTCCTATGTGGACTGAAAGGGACAGATGCTCACATTTACATGAATTGGGATGCACTCACTGTCGTTAGGTTTAAGCCCTTGGCGTCCAACTCAATCCACTGTTCAACAATGGATGGATCAACACACAACAGGAATCAACACCATTCAGCACACATGCAATGGGGTACAAATTAGTACTTTGATGGTAATTGTGTTCACATAATTCATGTCTAATTGTAATCTATGGGCTTCGGCACTGCAATTAAATTATTGTGTCTTTTTTTTCACCTTTATTTAACCAGGTAAGCCAGTTGAGAACAAGTTCTCATTTACAACTGCGACCTGGCCAAGATAAAGCAAAGCAGTGCGATAAAAATAACAACACAGAGTTACATATGGGGTAAAACAAAACATAAAGTCAAAAATACAACAGAAAGTATACAGTGTGTGCAAATGTAGCAAGTTATGGAGGTAAGGCAATAAATAGGCTATAGTGCAAAATAATTACAATTAGTATTAACACTGGAATGATAGATGTGCAAGACATTGGGTACAAATTAGCAAAATAAATAACAATATGGGGATGAGGTAGTTGGGTGGGCTAATTTCAGATGGGCTGTGTACAGGTGCAGTGATCGGTAAGGTGCTCTGACAACTGATGCTTAAAGTTAGTGAGGGAGATAAGAGTCTCCAGCTTCAGAGATTTTTGCAATTCGTTCCAGTCATTGGCAGCAGAGAACTGGAAGGAATGGCGGCCAAAGGAGGTGTTGGCTTTGGGGATGACCAGTGAGATATACCTGCTGGAGCGCATACTACGGGTGGGTGCTATGGTGACCAATGAGCTAAGATAAGGCGGGGATTTGCCTAGCAGTGATTTATAGATGGCCTGGAGCCAGTGGGTTTGGCGACGAATATGTAGTGAGGACCAGCCAACAAGAGCGTACAGGTCACAGTGGTGGGTAGTATATGGGGCTTTGGTGACAAAACGGATGGCACTGTGATAGACTACATCCAATTTGCTGAGTAGAGGATCGGTAGGATAGTCAGTTTTACGAGGGCATGTTTGGCAGCATGAGTGAAGCAGGCTTTGTTGCGAAATATGAAGCCGACTCTAGATTTAACTTTGGATTGGAGATTCTTAACGTGAGTCTGGAAGGAGAGTTTACAGTCTAACCAGACACCTAGGTATTTGTAGTTGTCCACATACTCTAGGTCAGACCCGTCGAGAGTAGTGATTCTAGTCGGGTGGGCGGGTGCCAGCAGCGTTCGATTGAAGAGCATGCATTTAGTTTTACTAGTGTTTAAGAGCAGTTGGAGGCTACTGAAGGAGTGTTGTATGGCATTGAAGCTCGTTTGGAGGTTTGTTAACACAGTGTCCAATGAAGGGCCAGATGTATACAAAATGGTGTCGTCTGCGTAGAGGTGGATCTAAGAGTCACCAGCAGCAAGCGTGACATCATTGATATACACAGAGAAAAGAGTCGGCCCAAGAATTGAACCCTGTGGCACCCCCATAGAGACTGCCATAGGTCCAGACAACATGCCCTCCGATTTGACACATTGAACTCTATCTGAGAAGTAGTTGGTGAACCAGGCGAGGCAGTCATTTGAGAAAACAAGGCTATTTAGTCTGCCAATAAGAATGCGGTGGTTGACAGAGTCGAAAGCCTTGGCCAGGTCGATGAAGACGGCTGCACAGTACTGTCTATTATCAATCGCGGTTATAATATCGTTTAGGACCTTGAGCGTGGCTGAGGTGCACCCATGACCAGCTCGGAAACCGGATTGCATAGCGGAGAAGGTACGGTGGGATTCGAAATGGTCAGTGATCTGTTTGTTAACTTAGCTTTCAAAAAGTTAGCCTTTGCTTTCCTAACTGCTTGTGTATATTGGTTCCTCACTTCCCTGAAAAGTAGCATATCGCGGGGGCTATTTGATGCTAATGCAGTACGCCACAGGATGTTTTTGTGCTGGTCAAGGGCAGTCAAGTCTGAGGAGAACCAGGGGCTATATCTGTTCTTAGTTCTGTATTTTTTGAATGGGGCATGTTTATTTAAGATTGAGAGGAAATTACTTTTAAAGAACAACCAGGCATCCTCTACTGACGGAATGAGATCTATATCCATCCAGGATACCTGGGCCAGGTCAATTAGGAAGGCCTGCTCGCTAAAGTCTTTTAGGGAGCGTTTGACAGTGATGAGGGGTGGTCGTTTGACCGCAGACCCGTTACGGACGCAGGCAATAAGTCAGTGATCGCTGAGATCCTGGTTGAAGACTGCGGAGGTGTCTTTAATCAAGACTCCCTCAGTTTTCCCAGATGATAACCGTATTTATGATGACAGCGCCCTAAGTACATTCAAGGCTAACAAAGGGGTGTGTATGGCTTTCAGAACAGAGGTTATGATCACCCTGCACGAATATATTTTCCAACATCCTTACCCAAAACAAAAATGGCTTTTACAAACTTGGTGCTCTTTTAAATGTAGTAATAGAAACGGGAGGGTCAAAATGTGAGAGCATCACTGTATTCCAAATTATGTTGTTTGCCTCATGCCAAAAATATAATGGCAATTGAAATTGACATTTAAAAATACAATAACTAATTCCAAATAAACTTAATCTGCCAAGCTCATATGTAGCAGAAAACAAACAAATACCAAAAGCAGTACATATTGTTTTTCATCTTCCAATGCTTGCTTCCACTGTTCCTTGTTGCTTGTCTAAGTAATTTAATGCTTGATGTATGTGTGAGCTGTTTCCCTGGCTTGCAATTACAATATGTCTCTGATCTCATTTCAAGTTCCATCTAAAGGCATACTATTCTATTTAATAAACACATCTATGTCAGTGACCATGAAATCCAGCCTTCAACACACCATCCATACCATATCATCACAAAACTAGTTTAGCCTACATCTTGTCCTATATCTTGAGAATGAGAGAGCAGTGGTGACATGCATAATATTTTCTGTAAGGGTTGGTGTGCTGGTGGTCCCGAAGCCAGGATACAAAATAACGGACTTATCACGATAAATGAAAGGTGGATCAAATAAGTCTCCAAAAACAGGCTGAAAGCCAAAATACGAAATAGTAACTACGACTGAAATAATAACAGGGAGAACACTTCTCGAGTACCTGTACATACTTCTCAGATCAGACACTGATTAGTACTGCTGAGCATAGAGAAACTAGCAGAGAAAACTGAGCAAGGCAACACATGGAAGTGAGGGCATAAATACACAGGTGAACAGGTAGACACAGGTGACACCAATAGGATCATGATTAGTCCAGACTGTGTGGAGGTGCCTAAGGTTGTCGGAGGTTGACACCTAGTGGATCGCTCCGGAACTGCGACCCACTCCTGTAACAATTATGGGTATTGTGGAGGAGGGGGGTTGAGTGTGTTGGAGTATGTGAGTATGTGCGTGTGTGCTGGTCTGGCATCTGTTGTGGGGGGGGTGGGGATGTTGGGGGGGGGGGGGGGTATGGGATGGACCGCGGGAATTATTTGCTAGGATAGTAATTGCTTGTCAATGAATTAAATGTAATACAATGGCAATCCTGGTTATATGTTAGAATCCTATGCGTGAACTGCCGACATTATTAAGCATATTAATTGATAATGATGGAAAATAGGATATGCATAATAAAAAAATAAAAAAAAGTTATATAGATATATATATATATATAGAGGTGAAAGCATTGGAAATGCTTTTGGCGGTTAACCTGCTTCTGTTTTGTGGGTGGCACTGTGTGCTGTTTTCGATGGATGGGTCCTGGCCTCTCGGGGCCTTAGGGATACGGAGGGACGTGGGGGGGATGCTGATCACTGGGATGACGGCTCAACTTGGGATGGGGAGGGGCTTTAGCGGGGGAATTAGTGGAGAACAATTGAAGGGTTACTCCGTAGCAATGCAAATATCACGGTACAGCTATATGGACACTCAATCATTATGCTATTTTTTATTGGTAAATTTACAAACATATATAATGATAAATAGACTTGAAACTTGTATCTCATTATGGTGTATGGTGAAATAAGTATAGCCAGTTATAACTGTAATGGCTTAGCTGATAATAACAAAAGAAGAACAATATTTACATGGCTCAAAGAGAAGGAATATAATATCTATTGTATACAGGAAACTCATTCAACAATTCGAGATGAAGTAGCGTGGAAAAAAGAATGGGGGGGGGGGAAATATACTTCTCCCATGGGCAAAGAAATTCAAAAGGGGTGATGATATTAATTAATAGTAATTTCGATCCGAATGTGCAAATTGTCCAAATAGATACGCAAGGTAGATGGATTATTTTAAATATGGTATTGGACCATAAACAGATATGGCTCATTAACCTTTACGGACCAAATAATGATGATCCACAATTCTTTGACAATATATATAATAAATTATCAAGCCTGCAAGCAACTCAAGACAATATTATTATGGTGGGGGATTATAATACTGTTTTAAATAGCTCAATGGACCGAAAAGGAAATCACACCACAAACAATCACCCACATGCTCTTAAGGAAATTGTGAATGTCATGGATACATTAGAACTAGTAGATATATGGAGGCTTAAATATGCTGATCTAGTGAGATATACATGGCGGAGACTGAATCAAGCTAGTCGTCTTGACTTCTTTCTTATCTCATTCTCGTTGGCACCAAAAGTAAAAAAAGTGTTGATAGGGGACAGAATGCGGTCGGACCATCATATAATAGGCATATACATTACTCTGACTGAATTTCCACGTGGGCGAGGATATTGGAAATTTAATCAAAGCCTATTAGATGATAATTTATTTATAATTAGAACAAAGGAATTTATAACTGACTTTTTCCAACATAACATAGGTACAGCGAATCTCCTTATTGTATGGGACACCTTTAAATGTGCCTTTAGAGGCCATGCAATTCAGTACTCATCTCGAAAACAAAAGCAATTTAGGTCAAAAGAGTTTATACTAAGAAAGGAAATAGAAAGTCTAACAGAACAGATAGATGGCAATAAAAACTGTAACATAGAGGCTCAGAATAAATTAGAGGAAAAACAAAAAGAAATTGAAAAACGTATTCAAGAAAGATCAAGTGTAATATATTATAAAAATAAAGCAAACTGGATGGAATATGGGGAAAAATGCACAAAATTCTTTTTTAATCTTCAACATAGGAATGCTACCAAAAAGAACTTAATGAAACTGGTTACAATTGACGGAGTCACCCATAATTCACCTAATGATATTTTGAAGGAAGAAACAAAGTATTTTAAGCATATGTTTTCTTTTCAGTCGCCTCCATCTCCTCTAACTGAAGCTAATTGTAGAGATTTTTTTCCTATTGATAATGTCAAATTAACAGCCACACAGAAAGACTCATGTGAAGGTGAAATTACAGAGGAGGAACTTCTGGATGCAATTAAAGACTTTAAGTCCGGGAAAACTCCAGGGTTGGATGGCATACCAATCGAGGTATACCAAACCTTTTTTGATATACTAAGAGGACCGTTATTAGCATGTTTTAACCACTCCTATGTAAATGGTAGATTATCTGACACTCAAGAAGAAGGTATGATCTCATTATTACTGAAACAGGATACAAGTGGAAAATATAAAGATCCAGTCCATTTACAAAATTGGAGGCCCCTTACACTTCAGTGTTGTGGTGCAAAAATCCTAGCAAAATGTATAGCGCATAGAATTAAAAAGGTATTGTCGGATATTATTCATTCTAATCAGACAGGTTTTTTACATGGAAGATACATTTGAGATAATATAAGGCAAGTATTGGAAACAATAGAACACTATGGAAAATATGGGAAACCAGGCCTGCTATTCATAGCAGACTTCGAAAAGGCATTTGATAAAGTTCGACTGGAATTTATATATAAATGCCTGGAGCATTTCAATTTTGGAGAATCTCTTATAAAATGGGTCAAAATCATGTATAGTAACCCTAGGTGTAAAATAGTAAATAATGGCTATTTCTCAGAAAGTTTCAAACTGTCAAGAGGAGTGAAACAAGGTTGTCCACTATCGGCATATCTATTTATTGTGGCCATCGAGATGTTAGCTATTAAAATCAGATCCAATAATAATATCAGAGGATTAGAAATACAGGGCTTAAAAACAAAGGTGTCATTGTACGCAGATGATTCATGTTTTCTTTTAGATCCACAACTAGAATCCCTCCACAGCCTCATAGAGGATCTAGATACATTTTCTAACCTCTCTGGATTAAAACCAAATTATGACAAATGTACTATATTACGTATTGGATCACTAAAAAATAAAAATTTTACATTACCATGTAGTTTACCAATAAAATGGTCTGATGGTGATGTGGATATACTCGGAATACATATCCCAAAGGAAATAAATGATCTCACTTCAATAAATTTTAATAGAAAGTTAGCAAAAATAGATAAGATCTTACTACCATGGAAAGGAAAATACCTGTCAATTTGTGGGAAAATCACCCTGATTAACTCTTTAGTATTATCCCAGTTTACCTATTTGCTTATGGTCTTGCCTACGCCTAGCAAACAGTTTTTTAAATTATATGAGAAAAAAATATTCAATTTTATTTGGAACGGCAAGCCAGACAAAATTAAAAGAGCATATTTATATAATGAATATGAATTCGGAGGACAGAAATTATTAAATATTAAAGCATTAGACCTATCACTAAAATCTTCAGTCATCCAAAAGTTATACTTAAATCCGAACTGGTTCTCAAGCAAATTAGTAAGATTGTCTCACCCACTGTTCAAGAAAGGCCTTTTTCCCTTTATTCAGATTACAACCTCTCACTTTCAGTTATTTGAAAAGGAAATAATCTCCCAAATGTCACTATTTCTAAAACAAGCCATAGAAAGTTGGTTGCAATTTCAATTTAATCCTCCAGAAACGACAGAACAAATAATGCAACAAATATTGTGGTTAAATTCAAATATACTAATTGACAAAAAACCTTTATTTTTTGACAGAATGTTTAAAAAAGGTATAATCTTCGTAAATGATATCATCGGTAGGACTGGTGGAGTTATGTCGCACATGCAGCTAACAAAAACATATGGAAATGTCTGCTCTACCCAAAATTACAACCAAATAATTGCAGCCTTACCGCAAAAGTGGAAGAGGAAAGTTGAAGGGGGAGAAAGTAAGGAACTTGTCTGTCGGCCTTGCATTAAAGAACATAATTGGTTAAGGAAAACTGTGATAAATAAAAAAGTATATCAGTTTCACTTAAGGACCAAAGGATTGACAGCAGTCCCATATAGATTGCAAAATAGTTGGGAAGAGATCTTTGACGTACCGATCCCATGGCATAGTGTTTATGAACTGACACGCAAAACGACACCGGATTCAAAAATTAGAATCTTTCAATTTAAATTATTATATAAAATTCTTGCTACCAATAGAATGTTATTTATATGGGGGATACAATCTTCCCAGCTCTGCAGATTTTGCTGTGAAGAGATAGAATCATTAGATCATTTGTTTTGGTTCTGTCCATTTGTAGCTTGTTTTTGGACACAGGTCCAGGAATGGCTAAAGGATTGCAATATTTACCTGGAACTAACCTTGCAGATAGCATTACTGGGTGATCTGAAAAGTCATAGTCAATCAATCAATAATATAATAATACTTTTAGCAAAAATGTTTATTTTTAATTCACAATCTGTAGAAGCAATGAGAATAGAAAGGTTCAGAACTTTTGTAAAACATCACAGTATGGTTGAAATATATATGGCAAATAGAAATCCTATATGGATGGTGTTAAGAGATAGATGGGAGGTATTGAATAGAGTTGAAGGATGGGACTAATAACAAATAACAACAAATAATAACAAAGATAGCTAATAATGTAAGCATACTGTGTCCATAATAAGTATATAGGTTGTATGTTGGGAGCTTTTGGGAAAGAGCACAGTTAGAAAGATATGGCATTTAGAAGCAAACCGGATGGACATCATGAAAATGATCGGAGAGGTTGAGAGTAGAAGAAGTTCAGGAGCAAATATATATATATATATATATATATATATATATATATATATATATATATATATATATATATATATATATATATATAGATATAGAATTATTGTAAAATTAACTCTGTCCATAAGGTGTAGATAGTAAGTATAGACCGGAAGTAGAGGCCTGGGCGTTGTTGTTCACTAATTTACTCCAAGTAGGGAAAGGATGGTGGGGTTGAAAAGTAATAAAGGGGAATATATATATAAAAAAAACAAAAAAAAAAAAAAAAAAAAAACATGGGGGATTGGAAGTGATGCAGACAATTACATTGATAGAAGATACAATCTATCTGCAATATTAAGCTGATCCATCCCCCCCAAAAAACAAAAACAAAAAAACAAAACAATTATGGGTATTGTGTGTAGGCCAGTGACAAAAAAATCTCAATTTAATCCATTTTAAATTCAGGCGGTAACACAACAAAATGTGGAATAATTCAAGGGGTGTGAGTACTTTCTGAAGGCAATGTACATGATGAGTTCGCTTACATGAGTTTCACTTCAACCCCATATGAAAAGATACATCATCTTGACCTAGCTGGCTAAATAAAGGTTAAATTAAATATATTTTCCTATTAAGGAAAACGCCATGCTCCAATGAGACAATTGATATCTGGTATTGATATCCAGAATGTCTGCGACCAATGTTCCCTCAAATTGTTTTCAGTACTGAGCAAATTTCAGGTCTGCTGAGCGCAAACTTGAACGTTGTGAAGATTCTGTGCAACTTCCAGCACACATACTGTGAACCCGCTTTAAGTTACAGTTTAACAGTGGCCATGTAGGCTATTGTGGCTATTTCATCATAATGTAGGCCTAACAGAGTGGCCTACCGTCAAAAACAATGGAGAATGCATCCCATAACATTAACATGGAAATAGCTGTTTTATCATTCAGCCTACAGTAGCAGCTAATGTGTGGTGTTCAATGTAGGCCTACATTCCATGAAACTTTTTGGGGGTAAATCATGCAGCGCTTGACATTAACATGTTTATCCACTTGTCCTTCGGACAAGGAGGTGACTGAACATGTTGTTGTGTTGTTTGATGCAAGGAACCACTTTACAAAATAAAATGCATTATTATTCCCATAACATTTTTACAGAGAATCAGACAAAATTATGCTACCCTCTGCCTATTGGCTACTTAGCTTATTCAAGCCTGTCTCAAAATACAATACTGCCCCTTTAAGACAAAAAAAAGCTCTTTACCTGACTCGCTTTTCAAAGATGTCTAGAAATGTATACGTTTTGTGCTCTTATAGGAAGTAATCACTCCCCTATTGCTGACCACACATGATCTATAACTGGGCTAATAACTCACTAACTAGCAAAGGATATGAACAAAATGTGCACACGTAGCTACATGCAGCTCTCGCTTTGATCTCAATAACAAGCACATCTACTCACAACCGTTCATGCTGTAAACACAGTTCAGTTCAAAGTAAATGGTACAGATCCATATGTGGCAATGGTCTATTTGCATATAGGCCTACTGCAGCTCTGATTGTTTATGCCGCACCGGTCTGTGTAGAGTAAGGGCTGAGTAGTGGGTGTCAATGCAATAGAATCCTACTCTGGTGCGTTCTGCCTACAACAGAATATCTTGCATAGTTTGGTTTGTTTCGATATGTTGTGTTGAAAGTGGCTAATATTGCATTCATTCGATCACAATTGCCACAGTATAGGGAAACGTTGATAGTGTTAACAGAGAAAACTCTAGAACAGTGGTCACCAACCTTTTCTGAGTCAAGATCACTTTGAGTCAAAATGCAAGCCGAGATCTACCGCTGAGATTTTTTTTAAAACATGACTTAAAAAACGTAAACCTATGCAACATTAACCAATTAAAAACAGTACTGCAGCAATGAAGTTTGTGCAGTAAGCTATAGGCCCAATTCATTATCACCGCATTTTGGCTCCTTCTTTTCAAAGAGGAGGGGAGGGCCGAGCCGGCCGGGAGGAAATGGGACAGTGCGAGTAATATGGTACGGAAAGGGAGGAGAGTAGAGTTGAAGAGGCAGAATCAGGAGACAGGAGGGAGAAGGATTTAGCAGAAGGGAGAGATGATAGGATAGAAGAGGAGAGAGTGGTGGGAGAGAGAGAGCGAAGATTGCGACGGCGCTTGACCATCTGGGTAGGGACTGAATGGCTAGGGTAGGAGGAAAGGGAGACCGAAAAGCATAACAAAGTTGTGATCAGAAACCTGGAGTGAGTTGTTGTGAGATTTGTAGGCGAACAGTCTCTAGTAAAAATGAGGCCAAGCATATTGCCTGCCTTGTGAGTTGGAGGGGATTGGGAAAGGGTGAGGTCAAAAGAGGCAAGGAGGGGAAAGAGAGAGTTGGAAAGACATTCATCGAAGTCAGATGTCGGGAAGTTGAAGTCGCCCAGTACGAAGAGAAGTGAGCCATCATCAGGAAATTAGCTTATGAAGGTTTCAAGCTCATTGAGAAACACTCCAAAGCACCTGGTGGGTGATAGATGACAACAATGTTAAGCTTGAGTGGACAATTGACAGTGGCAGCATGGAATTGAAATGAGGAGATGGCCAGGTGAGAATCCCCACTTAGGTGAAAATCCCCACTTAGGAGAAATGAGTAGCCTTCTGTCACCACCGCCTTGACCAGATGTTCTTGCACTATGAGACAAAATGTAAATAAATAAATAGGTCATTTAGCAGACGCTCTTATCCAGAGCAATTAGGGTTAAGTGCCTTGCTCAAGGGCACAGACAGATTTTTCACCTAGTCATCTCGGGGATTAGAACCAGCGACCTTTAGGTTACTGGCACAACGCTCTTAACCACTAAGCTACCTGCCGACCACACATGTAGTCAGATGAAGAGAGAGTAGCTGGAGTAGCAGCGTTCTCTGGGGTGATCCATATCTCCGTCAGGGCCAAAAAGTAAAGTGACTGAAGGGCAGCATAGGCTGGGATGAACTCGGTGTTCTTGACCGCAGATCGGCAGTTCCAAACTCTGCCAGAGACCCAAAATTCCACATGGGTTGTGCGCGCTGGGTACAGTAAATTAGAAGGGTTGCAACCAAGGGGTGGGGAACATCTGTAAAGCCTACAGGGAGAGGAGCGAACATGTATATAAAACACACACATATTTGCCAATGCTACAAAAAGAGCAAAAATGAGATAATCAGAAAATAACTAGGTTAGATACTCAAGTGAGAGAGTGGTGTGGAGCTTTCCTCTCTTTCCTTCCTCGAAGAACTTGGCAACGGTGTTAGTTTTGCCAACGAGACCACCACTGACACGACCACCGCTCACAGATGCCGCTGAGAAACCAGGGGAGACTGAAATACTAACACTAATTGCTGACTGCCTAGGAGGGTGAAACCATTCCCTCTCCAATACAGCCACTGATTACCAAAACAATTCACAAATTGACCTGCCCCTTAATCCTGGTTTAAGTGTCAACATCTATCTGCAAGTTTTAAGCAGTCAGCAGTTCACACACCAAGTAGGCACTGGAAAGACAGGCAGCACTTAAAGTAGATGGCCCTAGCTAGCAAAAAGATAGTACTAGACAACAACAGATAAAGACTCCTGTAGATATCAAGAGTCCTCTAGCTATAGAATGAAGCTATTACAAAGGAAAACTAAGCCGAGAGTTGCCCAGTGACTTTGCACACCGCCCCAACAGATCCACAGAAGAGGCCATCTCTATTGCACTCCACACTGCTCTCTCCCAACTGGACAAGAGGAATACCTCTGTGAGAATGCTGTTCATTGACTCAAGCTCAGTGTTTAACACCATAGTCCCGTCCAAGCTCATGACCCTGGGACTGAACACCTCCCTCTGCAACTGGATCCTGGACTTTCTGACAGGCCGCCCCCAGTTAGTGAGGGTAGGTAACAACACATCTGCTATGCTGACCCTCAACACGGGACCCCTCAGAGGTGTGTGATTAGTCCTGTACTCCCTGTTCTCCCTGTGGCCATGCACAACACCAACACCATCATCAAGTTTACTGACGACATGGCGGTGGTAGGCCTGATCACCGACGACAAGACAGCCTACAGGGAGGAGGCCAGAGACCTGGCAGTGTGGTGCCAGGACAACAACCTCTCCCTCAACGTCGTGGACTACAGGAAATGGAGGGGCAGGCACACCCTCATCCACATCGACGAGGCTGTAGTGGAGCGATCGCGGGCTTCAAGTTCCTCGGTGTCCACACCACCAAGGACTTAACATGGTCCTCTCACCCCAGCACAGTCGTTAAGAAGGCATGACAACACCTCTTCTCCCTCAGGAGGTTGAAAATATTTAGCATGGCCCCTCAGATCCTCAAAAGGTTCTACAGCTGAACCATTGAGAGCATCTTGACTGGCTGCATGACTGCTTGGTATGGCAACTGCACCGCCCTCGATCGCAAGGCGCTACAAAGGGTGATGCGGATCGTGGTGGTGGAAAAAATACTCAATTGTCATACTTGAGTAAAAGTAACGATACCTTAATAGAAAATGACTCAAGTAAAAGTGAAAGTCACCCAGTAAAATACTACTTGAGTAAAAGTCTAAAAGTATTTGGTTTTAAATATTCTTAAGTATCAAAAGTAAATGTAATTGCTAAAATATACTTAAGTATCAAAATTAAAATAATTCCTTATACTAAGCAAACTAGACTGCACCATTTATTTTTTTATTTTTTATTATTTACCGATAGCCAGGGGCACACCAACACTCAGACATAATTTACAAACAATGCATTTGTGTTTAGTGATTCCGCCAGATCATAGGCAGTAGGCAAAACCAGGGATGTTCTCTTGATAAGTGCGTGAATTTGACAATTTTTCTGTTCTGCTAAGCATTCAAAATGTAACAAGTACTTTTGGGTGTCAGGAAAAATGTATGGAGTAAAAAGTACATTATTTTCTTTAGGAATGTAGTGAAGTAAAAGTAAAAGTTGTCAAAAATATAAATAGTAAAGTAAAGTACAGATACCCAAAAAATCTACTTAAGTAGTACTTTAAAGTATTTTTACTTAAGTACTTTACACCACTGGCAACATGGGAGCCAGAAAAAACCGCTCTGCATCGCTGTCAAAGTGACGTCTGTAATATTTATCCCTCTTGGCAGGAGCGGGTAGAGTTATGTAGAATTATCAGGCCCGGGGCTGGATGAGCTCACAAGCGCAACGAAGTAACGGGAGGCTGCCACAGATAAAATACATACATTTTAAAGTACATCTCCAGCAATTCTACACATTTTGCTATGAGTAGGGAAATGTTTGCAGTTTTAAATCTACTTTCTTGTAATTCTACACATTTTGCTATGGGGTGGAGAGAAAAATTTGCAGTTTTAAAGCAACATTTCTGCAATTCTACAAATGTTGGTATGGGGTGGAGAGAACATTTTGCTGTTTTAAAGCTAATTTCCTGCAATTCTACACATTTTGCCTTGACTTATGCCATGTTCATATGATATCTGGTTGACTAACAAAATCAATGGGGGACCCCTGGGAGTCAGTGGGCCCCCAAAAGGATAGAGGGGGCGCCCCCTGGAGGTGTCCTTCGTACCTGGTTACAGTATTTCAACCATTACTACAAGGTTTAGATCGCTGGCTAAACTAACTTACCTAGCGATCTATAAAATGTTAGCTGACATGGGTTAATTGAGTGACTGTCAGTGACTGACATAACAAGAGGACAACTGCTGATGCACTATCAAATTTCAAAATTTCAGCCTTCTGTATTCTACTACTCTAACTCCCAACAGTAAGTTGAGACCCAGACTGTGTTCAGGGCCCCCTGATGATGTGAGGCCTTAGGCAATTAATTGCCTTAGTTGCCTAAATGTAAGTCTGCCATGGGTCTGTACACGGCTCTGTAACCTGAGTTACCTGTTCACTCACTATCAAGTCACAAATTGTCCAGTTTATACAGCATGGAGGGGCCTTACAGTGAGGGAAAAAAGTATTTGATCCCCTGCTGATTTTGTACGTTTGCCCACTGACAAAGAAATTATCAGTCTATAATTTTAATGGTAGGTTTATTTGAACAGTGAGAGACAGAATAACAACAAAAAAATCCAGAAAAACGCATGTAAACATTTTTATAAATTGATTTGCATTTTAATGACGGAAATAAGTATTTGACCCCTCTGCAAAACATGACTTAGTACTTGGTGGCAAAACCCTTGTTGGCAATCAGAGGTCAGATGTTTCTTGTAGGTGGCCACCAGGTTTGCGCACATCTCAGGAGGGATTTTGTCCCAATCCTCTTTACAGACCTTCTCCAAGTCATTAAGGTTTCGAGGCTGACGTTTGGCAACTCGAACCTTCAGCTCCCTCCACAGATTTTCTATGGGATTAAGGTCTGGAGACTGGCTAGGCCACTCCAGGACCTTAATGTGCTTCTTCTTGAACCACTCCTTTGTTGCCTTGGCCGTGTTTTTTGGGTGATTGTCATGCTGGAATACCCATCCACGACCCATTTTCAATGCCCTGGCTGAGGGAAGGAGGTTCTCACCCAAGATTTGACGGTACATTGCCCCGTCCATCGTCCCTTTGATGCGGTGAAGTTGTCCTGTCCCCTTAGCAGAAAAACACCCCCAAAGCATAATGTTTCCACCTCCATGTTTGACGGTGGGGATGGTGTTCTTGCGATCATAGGCAACATTCCTCCTCCTCCAAACACGGCGAGTTGAGTTGATGCCAAAGAGCTCGATTTTGGTCTCATCTGATCACCCAGTTCTCCTCTGAATCATTCAGATGTTCATTGGCAAACTTCAGTGCTTTCTTGAGCAGGGGGACCTTGCAGGCGCTGCAGGATTTCAGTCCTTCACAGCGTAGTGTGTTACCAATTGTTTTCTTGGTGAATATGGTCCCAGCTGCCTTGAGATCATTGACAAGATCCTCCCGTGAAGTTCTGGGCAGTTGAAAAAAATTATGGAAGTGTACAGTATATGGAGACTGTTTGGTGGCCCAAAAAAATAAACTAATAATAATAATAATAATAAAAAATATATATATATATACATATACAGTGTATATATATATATATATGCTAATGTTTACTGATCTTTCTTATATCTCTCAGATATAGGACAAACACTTCAGAACAAACTTCCTTTAGATTTTTTTGGGGGGGCTATCTGTTGTTCCATGTAGTGAATCTGTTATTCAATCCTTTTGCATGGGCTAATAGCAGTAAGGCAATTTTTTTGTTGTTGCATCAAATCATTCTTTTATATATTTTTTTATACTTCAAGTTTCAAAATCAAATAGCAAAATGATCGTTGGTATGACCTTCTTAAAACAATTCCATATAGCTTAGTATAACCCCCTCCCCTGGCTTAGACAGGGCTTAGACTGTTATGGGTAAAGGAAAGATTCCCCCATTTTGAATGTTATATAGTTTTGGGGCATCTCTGAGCGATGTTCAATCGATTCCCAGGGTCATTTCATGTTTTCATGTTTCCTTTAAGACTGGACATATTGGTTATTCCTTTTCTCTAGCTCTCATGGTCCAATTACCACACACTATCACAAGCATATTGTAAAATTATTTATTCGAAATTCGTGACAGGCACACAAAAAAGTCCATTCTGTGTATTACACGGTTTTCATCCCAACGTATTTTGTGTGTATTACACCATTTTCTTTCTTCATAACGCATTCGTGTACATTACACGAATTCCAATTTGTTGTGGCTAAAGTTAGCTAGGCTAGCTAGGTGGCTAACGTTAGCTAGGCTAGGGGTTAAGGTCAATATTGTGAAACTATTCATTTCTTTTATTCAAAAGCAACATTGAACATATAATAGTCAAATCATATTGTAAAAGAAGGTGATCTGGTTCTACTCTTTCTTGCCATTCTGTGGTATTTTGTGGTGGATAACTGAGTGGGTCGAGCATAACACGTCAACCCTGTTACCAATAGATTAGTCTCGCGTTAGCCATACCTCCAAATCACGTTGTTGTCACGCCATTCCTTTGTAGGTCTGGAGAATTTTGTATTGGCCAAAATGGTTAGAATGGTGCACTGGCTTCCAGCGGCTACATTTTGATTGAATGTTACATTTCAAGAACCCTCCCCCCACATGCCCATGGAAGGGGTGCATCGTCACTTGTTATGTTCGTCACTGTTTTCCGACCAATCGAAATTATGAAGGAATTACAACTCCTCTGTTTGAACACTAGAAAAAAAAAGAGGCGTTATGGTGTGTCTACCTACAGGCTATGGTAAAAGTTTAGTGTATCAAGTGTGGCCGACAGTCTGCGATTTATTGAAATGAAAGGTCAACACAAATACGGCATACATCGTGTTGTGAGGTGTCACTGATTTAAACCGGGTTTCCACCCCATTGTAGCTACTTTCTGCCATTGACTTCACCAGAAGTCTGGTTCTCGACGAGGCTACCCATAGACAGGCTAGAATTTTTTTTCAATTAAATTTTTTTGTGAAGTTTGCATTCAATTGCACACAACAAGCTTCCATTCCCCTTCACAAGGGGATTTATGGCTGATTTAAGATGAAATGGTCAACCCTGTTACTTTTATTTGGCACTTAATAGGCACTTACTGTATTTTTGCCTCTTGAGATGGGAAAACTTTTTTTTTATTATTAAGTTGAACATGTGCTCTTTATGGTAGAATGTTAAATCAAATCAAAGTCAAATACATTGTATTTGTCACATACTTCGTAGACAACAGGTGTAGACTAATGGTGAAATGCTTACTTACGGGTCCTTTTCAAACAATGCAGAGTTAAAGATAAGATAGAAAATAAAATAATACAATTCACCAAGTTACAGTGCTCAAAAGGCACCTAATTGGTGGAACGACCCAACAATAGAGCCATCTGGTTAAGGGCAGAAAACCTACCTCACATTTCTAATTCTGCCTCCACAGATTCACCTTTGCCTTACCCTTCCAAAGTTAGCAGGAGAGATGTTGATCACAGATATCTTTTAAAGGTCAGACATCCATGAGATTGAGGAGAGTGGGATGAGGGAGTAGAATCTGAGGACGGTAAAGGGATTTAAGCTACTGTGTCACATCTCCTCCCGTTGCTCCCCTCCAGCGCTTTGATTCGCCGGTCTACTGAGCCACCGGTCTGAGCGCACCACCTCGGCAACACCGGAATGGAAACCCAGCGCTCCTGCACCTCATCTCATCACTACCCCTATTTAGCCCTGGACTGTTCTGTAGGATGTTGTGTATGATTGTTTTGCTTCGTGTCATGTACTCTATCTTTGTTAATTCTCTTTGTCATTGTTTGAGTAAACCTTGACCTTGTTAATTCCTGCGTCTGCGTCCTCCCTCTTCGTATCTTCAGTACTCGTCACATACTGATGATTGGATGACAAGGAATTAAGGATGAAGTATGTTGAATAGCAGTCCAATTCTATGTAGATCAAAGCGTTTCTGCTTTTTTTTTTTTATTACCTATTCACAGACAGCGAGACAATAAGAGATACAACATGATTTGTGGATGTCTTGAATGTGCACCTGATGTCCAATCGAGTTCCGTCTAATTGGATCAAATATTTCTGTCTCTGTTCACACTTTCGGACTTAATAATTTGCAGTATCATGTCCTTGTTAACATTCTCTGACAGACCCTCTATTGTCGTTCATTTTCGTCTGCCAGCCAACAGGAAAGGGACCATGCTCTAAGTCTCCAGGCCCTTTTAACAGGTGAGAATTCACACAGGAAAGAAATCGTTTGGTTTCCTGTAAGTGCAAGCGTGACTCAGGTGTGTTTGTACCTCCGAGAGGCTGACAACTGCATCTGTGATGCTGTGACTAATCCTCATTGGTCATCTCTGACGTAAGCGTCACACTAGCAATTTAGCTCAAGTTTAGCATTATGGCTGTCTTGTTTTTATTGATCCTTGTAAGTGCCAGGGAAAGGCTGTGCCACAGTGAGGCTTGAGAACACCACCTGCGGTGCTATGACTAACCCTCATCATTCGCCTTTGACGTTAGCATCACGCAAGCGATGTAGCGGATAGCTCCATGTTCCCATTGTTCTCTTACTGTGCCTGCTACTTTTATTCAACTGACACACAACATGTAGCGCCACAGTACCAATCTGTTCTCATGCTCTTGTGCATCTCCTTAGAGGCATGGGGTGAGTGAGTCATCCATATGGCTGACAAGATTGTAAACAGTAACTACGCTATAGGAAGCTAGGCACTTGAGAACAACATGGGATTGTGTTTACTGCTTAAATGTGTAGTAAAACCCTGCTGATGTAAGGTCTTCATAAGCATTCTTTAACATTCCCACACATGAAGACACACTCTACACATATGCATTTTATGCACATCTACATGCACACAAACACATTATGCACACACACAAACACATGCCAGAACACAACCCTGACATGAAGGACATGATTACAAATTACACCTTCACACAGTTGGGAACATCTGCCAGGGCCCTTAGTTACATTGATCTCCTGTTTACATGGGAGGCGGATGGATGACTAACAGAAGATCTTGTGTTCCCCTCTCCTGAGATCACTCTTACACTGATGGGCCCACAAGGAGACCAGGCATTGTAGTTTGCGTTTTATCCACTTTAACCCCTCATTGACCCCCAGAGGCATCATAGACATAGCAGTTTTTTTAAATTACAGATCAATTGAGTGATAATACAACTGACAATACCTACAAGTACAGTATAGAACACATATGCATGCACGTGTGATAATTCACTCGCCCGGCTGTGTGGTTATTGATTTGCTGACTGGAAAATAAGCATTAAGGATTTATCAAGGTTCTACTTGTGTGGAAAAAGCAGCATTTTCCTAATTAAACTGGTTTTGTTCATCTACTAATGCTTAGTAGTGTCCAATGTCAAGTAAAAATGTTCCCGACCAAGATAAATCCACCTCAGTGTCTGTAAAATGTAACAGAATATCCCAATAATACAAGTTAAAAACCTACTGTTTTCTTGATGCTCTAGTCTAATGTAGCTCTAGTGTTACGGGCAGCTTTGACCTAGAGCACACAGGAAAATGTACCTTGACTTAACATGAGGTGTCACTCTAGTCTCCCGAGTGAAAATGAAACCAATTATAAAAATAGGGCAGAAAGTCTTTAGTCTTTAGTCATTGCCCATCATATTTGGGATTATTCGGTAACTGGAGGACACAAGTTAAATGCACTCACATCTTATCAATTTCCACATTCATTCCAGCAACATAGCACACTGCATCCCACTGCTGGTTTACCTCTGAAGCTAAACATGGATGGGAGACTATATGTAACTGGAAGTGGTGAAAATAATTATAGTGCCTTCAGAAAGTATTCACACCCCTTGACCTTTTCCACATGTTGTTGTGTTACAGCCTGAATTTAAAATTGGTTTTTGTCACTGGCCTACACACAAAACCCCATAATGTCAAAGTGTAATGATGTTTTTATACATTTGTATGAATTAATAAAAAATGAAATGCTGAAACGTCTTGACTCAATAAGTATTCAACCCCTTTGTTGTGGCAAGACTAAATGAGTTCAGGAGTAAAAATTGCTTAACAAGTCACATAATAAGTAGCATGGACTCACTCTGTGTGCAATAATAGTGTTTAACATGATCTTTGAATGACTACCTCATCTCTGTACCCCACACATAAAGTTATCTGTAAGGTCCTTCAGTCGAGCAGTGAATTTCAAACACAGATTCAACCACAAAGACCAGGGATGTTTTCGAATGCCTCACCTATTGGTAGATCAGTAAAAATAAAATGAAGCAGACATTGAATATCCCTTTGAGTATGGTGAAGTTATTAATTACACTTTGGATGGTGTGCTAACCTAATTGGACAGAGTGAAAAGAAGGAAGCCTCTACAGAATAAAAATATTCTAAAACATGCATACTGTTTCCAACATGGCACTAAAGTAATACAGCAAAAGAAAAAAATATGTTTTGTCCTGAATACAAAGTCTTATGTTTCGGGCAAATCCAATACAACACATTAGTGAGTACCACTCTCCATATTTTCAAGAATAGTGGTGGCTGCATCATGTTATGGGTATGCTTGTAATAGTTTTAAAACTGGGGAGTTTTTCAGGATAAAAACCCCAGAATGGAGCTTAGCACAGGCAAAATCCTAGAGGAAAACCTGGTTCAGTCTGCTTTCCACCAAACACTGGGAGATGTATTCACCTTTCAGTAGGACAATAACCTCAAACACAAGGCCAGATCTACACTGGAGTTGCTTACCAAGAAGACAGTGAATGTTCTTGAGTTGCCGAGTTACAGTTTGGATTTAAATGTACTTAAAAATCTATGGCAAGACCTGAAAATGGTTGTCTAGCAATGATCAACAAGCAATTTGCCAGAGGTTGAATAATTTTGAAAAGAATAATGGGCAAATGTTGCATAATCCAGGTGTGGAAAGCTCTTAGAGATTTACCCAGAAAGACTCACAGCACAAATGTTGCATAATCCAGGTGTGGAAAGCTCTTAGAGATTTACCCAGAAAGACTCACAGCTGTAATTGCTGCCGAAGGTGATTCTACAAAGTATTGACTCAGGCGTGTGAATAGTTACTTTATGTAAATGAGATATTTCAGTATTTCATTTTCAATAAATTAGCAAAAATGCCAAAAAACATGTTTTGACTTTGTTATTATGGGGTATTGTGTGTAGGAGGGTGAGAGAAAAACATATTTTATCCATTTTGAATTCAGGCTATAACACAACAAAATGTGGAGTAAGTCAAGGGGTATGAATACATTATGAAGGCACTGTATATGTACAGTACATATCTACCACAATTCGTACTGGTACTCCTTGTACATAGCAATGTTCTTTTCTACTCATTATTTTATTTGTTATTCACTGTGTATTTATTCCTTGTGTCACTAGTTCTATTTTTTATAACATTTTGTATATTATCTTTAACTCTGCATTGTTGGTAATGGACCCATAAGTAAAGCATGTGACAAATGTATGTGACAATGTATCTGACAATTAAAATTGTATTTGATACCTGGTGCTAACATGCGTATTTTGTCCTATACTCATCCACATTCTGATTGTGCCCTCATTGTTCTCGTTGCATCTACATATGGTAGTAAAATGTCCTGGTCCCTCCCTGTATTTGACAGATTGTTTCAAAATATGTATTAATATTAAGACACATATTGAGGCCACAAGTCAATGGTGCACCCAGTCAGTGATTTTAGACGTTAGGATAATGATGATTTACATGGTTTCACTGTCAAGATGCATCTACACAACTTGTGTCTGACTGGGTGCACCATTGGTCAGGAAGATCTGGTCAGGAAGATCTGATCACAATCAGATCAAAATGCATATTTCAATCTTCTACACTGTCTAAAACTGTGGGCACAATCAGAATGTGGACAAGATCAGGACAAAGTACGCATGTTAGAATCAGGTGGAAACGGGGCCAAAGGGGTAATCTGCAGTTCCTACATCAGTTTTTGGACTGTTAAATTAATGATATATAGCAATTGATTCTTGAAGAATACAGTGAGGGAAAAAAGTATTTCATCCCCTGCTGATTTTGTACGTTTGCTCACTGACAACGACATGATCAGTCTATAATTTTAATAGTAGGTTCATTTGATCAGTGAGAGACAGAATAACAACAAAAAAATCCAGAAAAACGCATGTCAAAAATGTTAAAAATTGATTTGCATTTTCATGAGGGAAATAAGTATTTGACCCCTCTGCAAAACATGACTTAGTACTTGGTGGCAAAACCCTTGTTGGCAATCACAGAGGTCAGACGTTTCTTGTAATTGGCCACCAGGTTTGCACACATCTCAGGAGGGATTTTGTCCCACTCCTCTTTGCCGATCTTCTCCAAGTCATTAAGGTTTCGAGGCTGACATTTGGCAACTCGAACCTTCAGCTCCCTCCACAGATTTTCTATGGGATTAAGGTCTGGAGACTGGCTAGGCCACTCCAGGACCTTAATGTGCTTCTTCTTGAGCCACTCCTTTGTTGCCTTGGCCGTGTGTTTTGGGTCATTGTCATGCTGGAATATCCATCCACGACCCATTTTCAATGCCCTTTATTTTTTCACGGGTCCTACAAATCACCCCAAACAACCCAAACAGGTACCCCAAACAACACTGTCGTGTCGTTGGCAAACTTGATGATGGTGTTGGAGTTTTGTGCGGCCACGCAGTCACACAGTCTTGGGTGAACAGGGTGTACAGTAGGGGAGTAAGCACACACCCTGGGGGGCCCCAGCGTGGTGGAGTTGTTGTTGCTTTACCACTTCTAAGCCGTTTTTATTTATTTAAATAAGGCATGCATTTTCTGGGTTAAGCCTGTGCGTTATCATTTATTGGATAATGCAGCTGAAGTGAAAAACATTACCTATTGATAAACAAATATACATTTAAGCTTATATTTTGCCAAGTATGTGATTCCTACCTATATTTTCACTACTTGGCTGTGGTCTCCTGGATCAGGGACCTCATTTATAACCGTTGCATAAATGTTACACTAAATACCTGCATGTGCCATTTCTGGAAAGACACAACAAAATATTGAGAATGATCAACTTGGCGCACGCTATACATACACATAGGGCTGTCAAACGTTTAAAAATGTAATCGAGTTATTAGCAGAATTTGCTGTGATTAATCAAGATTATTAGCAAATTCAGAATTTGCTTTAAATGAGCTGTAATTTAGTATTTTTTATATCAAAAGCATTACAAGAATATTGACGTCTTGATTTTGTCCAAAGTAACAGTTAGCAAAATCTGGTAAATTGATAAAGCATACTTTCTTTAACCTTAATGCCAATTTGTTTTGACATCTCATTGTTGTTTTCAGCTGTATAGATTATGTAAAGGTGTCTGTTTACATTCATTCCAATAGCAAACACATTCACACATTTTCAAAAACATCAACATCCCTTTTAGGCCTGTGTATTAAATGTAATAAATAGACAGCTAACAATAACAAAAGCTAAAAATAGCTAGGTATGATGAAATGGAAGGCTCGCTATTGCCTATCACTAAGCTAGCTAGCAGTTAGCAATTAGCATGTGACCATT
The DNA here is from genome assembly GCF_964263955.1 of Coregonus lavaretus. Classification (NCBI taxonomy): domain Eukaryota; kingdom Metazoa; phylum Chordata; class Actinopteri; order Salmoniformes; family Salmonidae; genus Coregonus; species Coregonus lavaretus. Next base: position 38,532,638 of record NC_140018.1, on the reverse strand, counting down.
AGATACAAAAAACTAACAAAAACATTTAAGAGCTAAAACATTTATAATGGGAAAAAGAATCTGCAGAAATGGGATCTTGTTCTCATTGACTTGAATAAAAAGTGAGCTAGCTAGCTAGCTAGCTACTTATCTTGGCTACACTTATGTAAATAGAAAAATCTCACTTGTTTTTTACTCGATCAAAACAATAAAATTATACATAAAAATGACCAGAACACAGTTTAGTTAATTATGTTATCTCTAGATTTTGAAAACGTACCATGCATCCAAACCGGAAAACAGGATAAAAATTAAGGAGACACAGAGAGTTAGCTTCTTTGTTATTTTCACTGTGCGTCTTCCAACGGTCATGGGCCAACATAAGAAGGAGAGAGTCCTGCTGCAATAACACTCGGAATGCCTCTGTCCCTTTTAATAGCCAGGTAACGACACACATTTCAGCAAATAAACACTTTGTGAGTACAGACCCCTAGAAATCGGCCAATCGCACTCTAGTGTCGAAAGTAACAACTGCCGTAATACACAGTCAAAGAGGAGAATAATAATTCTGTCAAGGAAGTTTTTATTTTTTATAAAAGCATACTAAGACAAAATAAATTACAGTGTGTAAATGATAACACATTAGTGCAGGAAAGTAAGAAATTGATTAAAATAATGGAAGGGAATGCTGGAAATAAACAATGAACTATGCAAATGAGCAAAAGCTGTGTGAATTAAGGAAATAGACGCCTGGCTGAAATAGAAGCCTGTCTCTAAAAAGCACCTGTTGTGTTCAGTGATTTAAGCAAATAAACGCCCTATTAATTTCAGTTTTATGGTATACATGTTAACACCACCTTTTCACATGAGGAGAATACAACTTTTTTCTCACATGTAAAACTGCAGATTAGATTTTCACATGTGAAAGTTTTTCATTTGTGAAAATACAATTCTACATGTGAAAGTGAAATTATAATGTGGAGTTTTTTCACGTGATTGTTTTCCACATGTGAACTTACAATTTCACATGTGAGGTAAAAACATGTAATTCTCCTCACATGAGAAAATGTGGTGTTAACATGTGAACTCCAAATTTGAAACGTGAAAATATGGTTTCACTTATGAAATTTAAGATGAACATGTGGAAATGCAAATTTCACGTTTTTTGGGGGGGTAATGGGAATATTTCTCAAGCCCCATCCCCCAGCTGTTTACCAAAAGAAGTGGCGGGGTAGACGCTTTGTTATTGTTTGAACTCCGGATTGGCCCTTTAAGTACTTCATAACACAATATATACATTGAAGATCACATACAGCATTTACTCAGGTTAATCTACCGTACCCACATTTTGCTGAAGTGGTACTTAAAAATATTTCCCTACGCTCAATGACTAATATTATAATGTATGATAATCTAAAATAACACCATGTGCCATACCTATAGTGTACTATTTTCGACTACAGCCACAGATGAGAATGATCGAGTCATGATAATTTATTATGAGGTAAGCAGGTCAGTTGAGGACATTGCCATTTTCTATATCCTGAGTCAAAAGACAGGAGCAGTCACTAATGCATTGGGGGAAAACCTCCATTAAAAAGTAGACTCATCTCCTTATCACTTCCAGTTGTGTGTGCCAAGCTTTAAACCGACAGGCACTTAGTGCACCCTACTAGGATATCATAGTAAAACACACACTGCCCATTAAGAGACATGAGGTCCATTTGAGTTTTTGCCTCATTTCAGACTTGATAGGCATGAAATGGTATCCCATATAAAGAAACCACACTTAATGTCAAGTGCATTTCGAACCTATCACAGTCATGTTTAAGCTTGAAGAAAAAAACACGTTTTAAAATGCTATTAGGGGACCAATATTTCAAATGACTAAAACATTTAGGGAAAAAAAGATACCTTCCATTATGTCATTAAGTGCCATGCTTGCCAGCCTGGCAGCCTCTTATCCCCATATAAATCTGATCCAGAGCGTTGGCCATACAGACCAATTCCTCCAAGCTGATGCATTTATAAAGACTTGCTTTTACAAAGATATTGTAAAAGCTGAAAGCCCTCAAATGCCAAATGTATTCCATTGTCCAGGAACCACTCAAAGTCACTGTGGTTTTACAACACGGTAACCACCTTGGACTTGCACAAGCTCTTTGAGTTCAACTGCACTGTAACAGGTTCCATAAGCTCGTGTCTGTACTGGAATAAACCACAGAATACAGGCCTCAGGGGGGTTCAAGCCAGCCTACCAAACCATCAGTGACCACGTTTACATGCACACCAATATCCTGTTATTATTCGGCATATTCAAGTATTCTGTTTTCGAGTTGGCACATATAAACATCATATACTGTTTACAATAACTTGAATAAGCTAGTATCCAAGTTTTGAGAAACCCGAATAAGATTCCTTGGATAAGCTGATCTAAGACAGGATACTGTGGCATGTAAACATCTTATCCTGTTTACAGCTTTTCACATTCTGCATAGGCTCAGTTTCACATAGTATCACCTTTGAAGTTCAGACGGAACAGTAATGTTTCATGAGCTGAAATAAAAGATCCCAGAAATGTTTCATATGCACAAAAAGCTTATTTATCTTACATTTTGTGCACACATTTCTTTATATCCCTGTTAGTGAGCATTTCTCTTTTGCCAAGATAATCCATCCACCTGACAGGTGTGGGATATCAAGAAGCTGATTAAATAGCATGATCATTACACAGGTGCACCTTGTGCTGGGGACAATAAATCAGTACTCTTTGCCTGGTCCAGTCAGTGTGCCCCCTCAGCAAAATACCGCTAACAGATTTTTTAAAATAAATAATTATGATAAAACGTGGGCTTAAAAATGAAGTTTAGTAATAAAAATGGAGAAACCTGAGGGGGGTCGTGCCTTTGTGCCCCCTATGGGCATGACGCCTCTGCGCTGAGTATCAGCTGATGTTCCTATCCTCAAGACCCTAGTATCCATTTCATATTGTTGTGCTTAAGATATAGGAAGTCACCATTGAGTGACTGTGACAAGATCCATGTCAACCACCCGTGGCGCCCACAACTGCGATAACATTTCCCTCTTGTTTTGTTTCAATTTCACCTCCCCTTAACTTGTAATTTTCAAAAAAATTTCCCTTCCGTATCTAAATTTCTCTCTTTCTCTCTCAATTAATGTGCGACATAGGCTTTGTTTACAAATACGGCGGAGACAACGCCACAGCTAGAAGGGCAGGATGGAAGCAACAGTATGGCCTGGAACTTTGCTTGTCCCCAGGCAGTGATAGATGGGTATCTCTGGGGCAAACGTTAATGTGCCACGTAATGAAAAATAAGACACTCGATTGATCTCAGGGCTCATCAAGCACCTAATTGTTTTCGGACGGTGGGCTCAGGTGATGTTCACCTTTAGGGGGTGATAACAAACTAAACCCTTGCACTGACACTGTAGTGTAGAGCAGTGGTTCCCAAACTGTGGGGCGTGCCCCCTAGGGGGGTCGGCAGGGGGATGGGGGCATGCTGGTCCCCTCCCCCCAGAAATAAAAAAATAACAAATTGGAACTCAGTCTGGCTTTCAACTTACTCTTGAAAGTTGTTATAGTAGAATGCACAAGGTGCAATTTCGAATTTGGTTAGTGCATCATCAGCTTTCCCCTTGTCATATCAGCCATTGCATACCTTCGAGAGCTATTTATAACTTGTCAGAAATGTCCAGATCAACTAGCCCATGTCAGCTAATGTTTTTTTCTTCTAGGTTTTCTAGCTCATAGATTTTGTTGTAATGTTTGAGTCACTCATATGAATACACATTAGACATGGCAAAATGTATAGAATTGCAAGAAAATGAGATTTTAAACTGCAACATTTTCTCTGCACATCATGACAAAATGTGTAGAATTGCTGGAAATAAGCTTTAAAATCTGAAAAGTGTTCTCTCCACCAACAAGAGGGGTGTAAACAGTTTGTGTCATGAACAGTGCTTGTGCACATAGAAATAGACATGGCGCACACGGGATGTTCCCCAATGCTGGAAGGCCTGAGTGAAAAAGTTTGGGAATCCCTGGTGTAGAGCTCCTGATCAGAATTTTCTTTTAGAAGGCAGACAACTCCCAGTCGGTTTCACCTGTCAATCATTTGCAGCCCGTGTTAGTATACAAATTAATAGGCATCAAATCGCAGGTTGCCTAACCCTAACCTTAAATTAAGACCAAAAATACAATTTTTAGTTTTCATGAATTTTTACGATATATAGCCAATTTTAACTTTGCAGCTGGCCCATCTAGTGGAAATCGCTCAGTTCTGCCTCCAGGGCAAGATTCATGACAATAAACGTAAATCTGCCATCAAATCCTTGCTTCTTATATCCTTGTTATCTTATTTCCTTGCCTCTCTCGCTCTCAAAGCACATTGGAGGAGGAGGTCTTAGTGTAGGGACATTAGATCATCTCCTCCCTCCACGTCCCTGAGGGTTTCAGGTGACTCTGCTATTCTGTCAATGTGACCGTGGTCCTGTAACCATTTGCAAGCTCAACACATTACATCTCATTACATTCATAGGTGTGGGAACATAATCATAGTTATACGTCTTCCAAAAGAGCACAGGGCATGAGTAATACAGAAAATAGGAGACAATAGGCCTTTATCTTCAACTAAAGAAAGAAGCTGAATGCATGACTTCAGATATCAAGACAGAATGTAAATCTAACAGCCATGACAAGAAGACAAATACATTAGCCATGAGTTGTAGTTTTCAAAACTGTCATACATTTTGCAGGAGGGGTAAAAATGATGAGCAATTGAGGATTGATAATTCTAAATGTAGCAGCACTTCAATTTCAATCAAGTCAGATTGTATTCTAAGTATCTCCCTCCTAATGCTCTCCAGAACAAAGAGCTTAGCAATGCAGGCCCTGGGGAATGGCATTATGGGCCATTTGACACATTCCCATCTCCATTTGGAGCTATCCTCAGAGACATCAAACAGGCATATCTAAACACATGTGAAACTATGCTGCAGTGTTTAGTGAATGCATTTCATAATGCTCCCTGATCTTGTGCTTGTAATTTATTACATTTTCTGTGGAAGAGGTGTATAGCTTTGTAATCGGGTGAATGATTTTTCAGGGTAGATGTCAAGTCCTCCTCTTGTTCACCATCCAAAGGACACAGGGACAACTCAAATTTCCAACTCAATCTTTTTTTTTGTTTTGTTTGCTTTCAGTTGATTGGTCTGTCCAGTAAATTAGCCAGTAAATTAGGTTGTAAACCTTTAAAGACAGAACAAAAAGTTACCATTTTAATTAAACATTTTAATGAACTTAAATTAGTTTAAACATTTAAATAACTTAAATGAATTAACCATTTAAGCCTTTTACCATTGGCGTCTTGGACTGAACCTGTGAGTGAACTTGGAGTCTTCTCTCTGAAGTTTGTTCTTCTGAATGACTGAGCCCCTCCATGCCTTCACAGGTGCTCCAAATCAGTGAAAATGACTGATCAGGTGACAAGCAGCCGTTTTGCTGCTGCTGGTGCACTCTGGGAAGTGTAATTCTTTGACTCACTCCTGAGATTCAGCTCAACAGTAGAATACCAGAATGGTGGAAGTACATAGTACACTGTCCACGATATAGAGTATAGCTAGCATTTAAAAAAATTATGGGTCATAACCTTCCCCAGATTGAACTCTGGGTGATTCTCAACTACATATATACATATGGCGCAGTGGTCTAAGGCACTGCATCGCAGTGCTAACTGTGCCACTAGAGATCATGGTTCAAATCCAGGCTCTGTTGCAGCCGGCCGCGATCAGGAGACTCATGGGCGTCGCACAATTGGCCCAGTGTCGTCCAGGGTAGGGGAGGGAATGGCCGGCAGGGATGTAGCTCAGTTGATAGAGCATGGCATTTGCAACGCCAGGGTTGTGGGTTCGATTCCCACGGGGGGCCAGTATAAAAAAAGATGTATTCACTAACTGTAAGTCGCTCTGGATAAGAGCGTCTGCTAAAATGACGTAAATGTAAAATATCCTCTCTTTTATGAATTTCAATGTGAGCATATTTTCATTAACCCTGTAAACATTAGGTAAAGAATTTGGAAAGACTTTGGAGAGCATTTGTTCACACGTCTTTTGGGAGGGTGTCTGCATCAGTAGGGGTGGAGTTGGAAGGATGGAGAAACTTAGGAGGTCTACAAACACCGGAGCTCTGACTCCGAACATATCATATGAATATTCAACATATTCAACATCTTCCAAAGCCCCCTGCGCTGCATATGCAGGAAATCCCAACGAGCTATTTAAATAGAACTACCGTTAATTACTACCCCTTGAAAAACGAGGATCATTGGCCTGTGCGCCTCAGTCACAGTATCTTCCAGTTGCAAATTAAATAAATTGCTGCACAGTTTCCTGTAAATAAATTACTGCTAGGAGATAATTTATTTTCATATTATAAAAAATTAACACATTGAGTGAACTAACAGACCCTGGTGTGATGAACCATATGAACTATACTTCAAAGAGAAGCCAATAATTGTCTTACCAATGCCACCATACAAAATACACTGCATTCAGAATACCAATACTTCTAGTTCCAACCAATACTAATTCAAAGTGATGCTACTGTATGGTATTTCAGATATTCATACTTTGCCCTTTCTTTTGCTAAGATATACAGTACTTTAATGATACTTTGATAATACTGTTAATTTGATAATACTGATCTTAGAAATAGTATCTATGCATTAATGATCAAAACATTGTGTATGTGAAACTATTTATACACCCTGCTGGTGTACCATTACCATACAAAATGATCAAAAACTGTTACAAATATTTATAATATTGTAATTCAGTGGTGGCTGTTAGTTTCTAATTTACTTTGAAACTAAACCATATCTTGTGAAATCTGCAATGTGAATTGATTCTGTTTGGCTTCTTTGTGTACTGAAGAGATAAAGCACCATCAAAATAGTAAAAATGTCATACAATGAGTTTCGTCAAAGGAGGATGAAACCAGCCTGTGGAATAAAGAACCAACTCCAAGAAAAAAAATATGCTTCTGAACATATAATGTCCTACTACTCTTTGGATGAAAAAATATTTGGATTCCCAAAACGTTCATGTAGGCCTATTCTGTGAAACATTTGCATATTCTATTGTGAGGTTAGGAGTTCACCATTTACTTCAGCACCACTGGTGTCAAACAAGTTAAATATGCACTACTCATTTCAGAGAGGGACAACTGCAGATTGGATGGGGTCACATAATTCAGAGCTTCTTTTACCCTGAAAATAGCGTTCAGCTGTTGTCTGAGGCGAAATGTGATGTGACCAAACTATTCCAAAAGTTTTGGTGCGGCGAGAGGGTAGGTGTTATTTAACGAGGTTACGCAACCATTTCACCCTCTTATTTACATGGAGTGTACAAAACATTAGGAGCACCTGCTCTTTCCATCACATAGACTGACCAGGTGAAAGCTATGATCCCTTATTGATGTCACTTCAATCAGTGTAGCTGAAGGGGAGAAGACAGGTTAAGGAAGGATTTTTTATCGTTGAAACAATTGAGACATGGATTGTGTATGTGTGCCATTCAGAGGGTGAATGGGCAAGATAAAATATTTAAGTGCCTTTGAACTGGGTATGGTAGTAGGTGTGAGGCGCACCAGTTTGAGTGTGTCAAGAACTGCAACACTGCTGGGTTTTTCCACGCGCAACAGTTTCCCGTGTATCAAGAATGGTCCGACACCCAAAGGACATCTAGCCAACCTGACACAACTGTAGGAATCGTTGGGGTCAACATGGGCCAGCATCCCTGTGGAACGCTTTCAACACCTTTTAGATTCCATGCTCCGACGAATTGAGGGTGTTCTGAGGGCCCAAGGATGTGTAACTCAATATTAGGAAGGTATTCCTAATGTTTTTTACACTCAGTGTACATCATGGAACTCCCATGCTGACCAAACCATTGCAAAATAAATGTACACATACATGTTAATACATAATTTCATCCAAACGCACGTGTCAACTTGGTTATATTTTTTATGCTTGAAACGCTGCAAGTCCCACCTCTCCAATCTCCTCATTAGTTTTTAGGAGCATATACCCATGTGGGTGATTGAAAGATGAACTGAGGTCCACACTCCAGTCCAGTTGGTGGTGGTGGTGGTAATACACCGTAAAGTTGGTTGCCAACCGCCATATAAAGTCCAAAGAAGAAGACTGAAGGAGGAGAGATTACTAGAAACTAAGGGTTACGGGACAATTATCTGTGGATTAATTGTCGGAGTAGAGGAACTTGTGCATTTCAGGTAAAATAACAATCTGGAATAACACATATGGAATCATGTAGTAACCAAAAAAGTGTTAAACAAATCAAAATATATTTTATATTTGAGATTCTTCAAATAGCCACCCTTTGCCTTGATGACATCTTTGCACACTCTTGGCATTCTCTCAACCAGCTTCATGAGGTATTCACCTGGAATGCATTTCAATTAACAGGTGTGCTTTCTTAAAAGTTAATTTGTGGAATATTTTTCCTTCTTAATGCGTTTGAACCAATCAGTTGTGTTGTGACAAGGTAGGGATGTATACAGAAGATAGCCCTATTTGGTAAAAGACCAAGTCCATATTATGGCAAGAACAGCTGAAAAAAGCATACAGAAACGACAGTCCATCATTACTTTAAGACATGAAGGTCAGTCAATACGGAACATTTCAAGAACTTTGAACGTTTCTTCAAGTGCAGTCGCAAAAACCATCAAGCGCTATGATGAGGCTCTCATGAGGACCACCACAGGAATGAAAGACCCAGAGTTACCTCTGCTGCAGAGGATAAGTTCATTAGAGTTACCAGCCTCAGAAATTGCAGCCCAAATAAATGATTCACAGAATTCAAGTAACAGACACATCTCAACATCAACTGTTCAGACGAGACTATGTGAATCAGGCCTTCATGGTTGAATTGCTGCAAAGAAACCACTACTAAAGGACACTAATAATAAGAAGAGACTTGTGGTCCTCTGTAGCTTAATTGGTAGAGCATGGCACTTGTAACGCCAGGGTAGTGGGTTCAATCCCCGGGACCACCCATACGTAAACATTTATGCACACATGACTGTAAGTCTCTTTGGATAAAAGCGTCTGCTAAATGGCATATTCATGAATTATTAACTTGATTGGGCCAAGAAACACGAGCAATGGACATTAGACCGGTGGAAATGTGTCCTTTGGTCTGGAGTCCAAATTGGAGATTTTTGGTTCCAACCGCGATGGCTTTGTAAAATGCAGTGTGGGTGAACGGATTATCTCCGCATGTGTATTTCTCACCGTAAAGCATGGAGGAGGATGTGTTATGGTGTGGGGGTGCTATGCTGGTGACACTGTCTGTGATTTATTTAGAATTCAAGGCACCCTTAACCAGCATGGCTACCACAGTCATTCTCCATGCAATCTTGTTTGGGCTTTATGTTTTTCAACAGGACAATGATCCAACACACCTCCAGGCTGTTTAAGGGCTATTTTACCAAGAAGGAGAGTGATGGAGTGCTGCATCAGATGACCTGGCCTCCACAATCCCCCGACCTCAACCCAATTGAGATGGTTTGGGATGAGTCGGACGGCAGAGTGAAGGAAAAGCAGCCAACAAGTGGTCACCATATGTGGGAACTCCTTCAAGACTGTTGGAAAAACATTCCAGGTGAAGCTGGTTAAGAGAAAGCGTGTGCAAAGTTCATCAAGGCAAAGGGTGACTATTTGAAGATTCTCAAATATAAAATATATTTTGATTTGTTTAACACTTTTTTGGTTACTATATGATTCCACATGTGTTATTTCATAGTTTTGATGGCTTCACTATTATTCTACAATGTAGAAAATATTAAAAATAAGGAAAAACCCTGGAATGAGGAGTGTGTCCAAACTGGTAGTGTAGGTAAATTAATCCAAAGGAGTTTCATCAATATTCATGCATGATTCGTATTCTTTGATAATGTGTGAATAGCAATATTTATTTAAACATAAGGATGTACAGTATATTCTTGACGCTGGGATGGGGTATAAGGTTGTGGACACAGGATCAAATTAAGGTCCAGGGGTCTTCCAGAAAGTGGTACAGTCCTTCCATAATCACCCATCACCTGACTATCATCCACACGCCTATCCAATCTCACCCATACAGTATGAACATATTGTACATTCCAAATGGCACCCTATTCCCTCTATAGTATGTTATAGGGTGCCATTTGGGACACATCCACCAGATCCTCCACTTCCATCCTCTCCGCTGATGTACAGTGTGCACTGCTGCTGTGGAGGAGACATATGGCCACACCTAGAGAGTTCAATAAAATTAGAATAGCTGCCACTTCCAATCACTTCCACATAACCTCATTAGCTTGTTCTCTCTGTATGATCTGGACAACTGGGAGGTAAACAACATATTCAATTAACTTTGGTCAGACACAAATGGGTCCGATTGATTTTTATGCATGCAAAAGGTTTTCACATCGGAAGCTGACATTTGTAAGACTGGGCCTGTTCCAAATCATTCTAGAAGGTAGAAATGGCAAATGGAGGTTTGAAATACGTTGAGGTAAATCGTAATTTCCTTACACATGACCTTTCTATAAAGACGTTGTAGAAATATGAGAATTTGATCTGATATTAGATAATGTGGACTTAATTATATTTCAAAGGATTATTTTATTGGAAGATATTTGTAACGATGAGATGTAATGTACGATGATATTGTCATTTCTGAATGACCCAAGGGTAATCATTTTGAAGAACCATCATGTTTCAAAGAAGTAGGAGTCTGATTTGATTCCACAATTCAATTACTTCCCTGTGTTATTATTGGAAAGCACACTCATTACATAAGCAGATGCAGTCTGACCCCAAGACCCATCTGCAACAAAGCCACTTTTAGATTTTCAGATCTTTCTCTCAGTAATATTGCTTCCCTTTAACATTATATCCCCAAGGAGGTCCTCCAATAAGCATTTGAGCTCATCAGTGGTATCCAGCCGAAGCATTTATTCACCTCAAAAGTGTGTTTTGCATTAATTATTGAGCCAAATGTAATTCCCTTTATGTTCCAGATGAGCTAAGTCATTGGATTCAGCTGTTTGTTCTCAATTTGTATTCATATGATCAAAAATTAAGCCAAATCTTTACAGTGAGGAAAAAAAGTACTTGATCCCCTGCTGATTTTGTACGTTTACCCACTGACAAAGAAATGATCAGTCTATTATTTTAATGGTAAGTTTATTTGAACAGTGAGAGACATAATAACAACAACAAAATCCAGAAAAACGCATGTCAAAAATGTTATAAATTGATTTGCATTTTAATGAGGGAAATAGGTATTTGAACCCTTCTCAATCAGAAAGATTTCTGGCTGCTAGGTGTCTTTTATACAGGTAACGAGCTGAGATTAGGAGCACACTCTTAAAGGGAGTGCTCCTAATCTCAGTTTGTTACCTGTATAAAAGACACCTGTCCACAGAAGCAATCAATCAATCAGATTCCAAGCTCTCCATCATGGCCATGACCAAAGAGCTCTCCAAGGATGTCAGGGACAAGATTGTAGACCTACACAAGGCTGGAATGGGCTACAAGACCATCGCCAAGCAGCTTGGTGAGAAGGTGACAACAGTTGGTGCAATTATTCGCAAATGGAAGAAACACAAAATAACTGTCAATATCCCTCGGCCTGGGGCTCCATGCAAGATCTCACCTCGTGGAGTTGCAATGATCATGAGAACGGTGAGGAATCAGCCTAGAACTACACGGGAGGATCTTGTCAATGATCTCAAGGCAGCTGGGACCATAGTCATTAAGAAAACAATTGGTAACACACTATGCTGTGAAGGACTGAAATCCTGCAGCGCCCGCAAGGTCCCCCTGCTCAAGAAAGCACATATACAGGGCCGTCTGAAGTTTGCCAATGAACATCTGAATGATTCAGAGGAGAACTGGGTGAAAGTGTTGTGGTCAGATGAGACCAAAATCGAGCTCTTTGGCATCAACTCAACTCGCCGTGTTTGGAGGAGGAGGAATGCTGCCTATGACCCCAAGAACACCATCCCCACCGTCAAACATGGAGGTGGAAACATTATGCTTTGGGGGTGTTTTTCTGCTAAGGGGACAGGACAACTTCACCGCATCAAAGGGACGATGGACGGGGCCATGTACCGTCAAATCTTGGGTGAGAACCTCCTTCCCTCAGCCAGGGCATTGAAAATGGGTCGTGGATGGGTATTCCTGCATGACAATGACCCAAAACACACGGCCAAGGCAACAAAGGAGTGGCTCAAGAAGAAGCACATTAAGGTCCTGGAGTGGCCTAGCCAGTATCCAGACCTTAATCCCATAGACAATCTGTGGAGGGAGCTGAAGGTTCGAGTTGCCAATTGTCAGCCTCGAAACCTTAATGACTTGGAGAAGATCTGCAAAGAGGAGTGGGACAAAATCCCTCCTGAGATGTGTGCAAACCTGGTGGCCAACTACAAGAAACGTCTGACCTCTGTGATTGCCAACAAGGGTTTTGCCACCAAGTACTAGTCATGTTTTGCAGAGGGGTCAAATACGTATTTCCCTCATGAAAATGCAAATCAATTTATAACATTTTTGACATGCGTTTTTCTTGATTGTTTTGTTGTTAATCTGTCTCTCACTGTTCAAATAAACCTACCATTAAAATTATAGACTGATCATTTCTTTGTCAGTGGGCAAACGTACAAAATCAGCAGGGGATCAAATACTTTTTTCCCTCACTGTATCTCTGCATTCATAGGCGATAGTGGGCGTTAAGATGCATCATATAGTCATCGAGGCACCAGCACTGATTTGCCATATCTTCAATTTAAGCCTACTAGAAATGTTGTGCCCTCAGGCCTGGAGGGAAGTAAAAGTTATTCCCCTACCTAAGAATAGTAAAGTCCCCTTAACTGGCTCAAATAGCCGACGAATCAGCCTGTTACCAACCCTTAGTAAACCTTTGGGAAAAATAGTGTTTCACCAGATAAAATGCTATTTTACAGTAAACAAATTGACAACAGACTTTCACCACGCTTAAAGGGAAGGACATTCAACAAGCACAGCACTTACACAAATGACTGATGATTGGCTGTGAGAAATTGATGATAAAAAGATTGTGGGGGCTGTTTTGTTAGACTTCAGTGCAGCTTTAGACATTATCTGTTGCTGGAAAAACGTGTGTTATGGCTTTACACCCCCTGCTATATTGTGGATAAAGAGTTAACTGTCAAACAGAACACAGAGGGTGTTATTTAATGGAAGCTTCTCCAACAATATCCAGGTAGAATCAGGAATTCCCCAGGGTAGCTGTATAGGCCCCTTACTTTTTTCAATCTTTACAAACGTAATGCCACTGGCTTTGAGTAAAGCATGTCTATGTATGCGGATGACTCAACACTATACACGTTAGCTACCACAGCGACTGAAATGACAGCAACACTTAACAAAGAGCTTCAGTTAGTTTCAGAATCGGTGGCAAGGAATAAGTTAGTCCTAAATATTTCAAAAACTAAAAGCATTGTATTTGGGACAAATCATTTACTAAACCCTAAACCTCAACTAAATCTTGTAATGAATAATGTGGATATTGAGCAAGTTGAGGAGACTAAATTGCTTGGAGTAACCCTGGATTGTTAACTGTCATGGTCAAAACATATTGATACAACAGTTGCTAGGATGGGGAGAAGTCTGTCTATAATAAAGCGCTGCTCTGCATTCTTAACAGCACTTTCAACAAGGCAGCTCCTACAGGCCCTAGTTTTGTTGCACCTGGACTACTGTTCAGTCGTGTGGTCAGGTGCCACAAAGAGGGACTTAGGAAAATTGCATTTGGCTCAGAACAGGGCAGCATGGCTGGCCCTTGGATGTACACAGAGAGCTAACATTAATAATATTCATGTCAATCTCTCCTGGCTCAAAGTGGAGGAGAGATTGACTTCATCACTACTTGTATTTGTGAGAGGTATTGACATACCCCACAAGACATGCCACCAGAGGTCTCTTCACAGTCCCCAAGTCAATAACAGACTATGGGAGGCGCACAGTACTACATAGAGCCATGACTACATGGAACTCTATTCCACATCAAGTAACTCATTCCCGCAGTAAAATTAGATTTAAAAAACAGATAAAAAATACACCATATGGAACAGCGGGGACTGTGAAACAACACATGCATACAAACACATGATAACATACGCACTATACACATGGATTTTGTGTTATAGATATGTGGTAGTAGAGTAGAGGCCTGAGGGCACTAACTTAATATGTTGTGAAATCTGTTATGAATGTATTATAATGTTAAATTAAAATGTATAACTGCCTTAATTTTGCTTTACCCCAGGCCTTGGCAGCAGCTAATGGGGATCAATAATAAATACAAATACAAATTGATTACAATCTCACAATAGGCTAATGACACAATCACTACAATATGGTGATGACATTAAGGCTAATGTAGCTTTGTGTGCCTTCATAATATTCTCCATAGCCGATCAGGGAGAGGGTTCAGTGATGTCCTGCCTAGTTCTCTTACATTTGCCTCAAGAGTCCAGCCTCTTGACACATTATCAGAATTAGTCGCTGTTAATACTCCACCCCATTAGCAAAAATAGTGTCCATTTACGCTTCAACATTTAAAATGGTAATGTTATTTACACCAATGCCATGGCAGAAAACGCTAGAACATAACATCACCCATCAGTTTTAATGAACCGCTTCTCTGCTGCAAAGAGCGAGAGTGTCAACTCGATTTACCTCAGCTATTTTAGCAAAACCACCAGTGTCACATTGACCACAGGAACAGGGGAGCTGTGAGTGAATGTGAAATTGAGTCACAAATGGAACCTGTGTCAAAAACAATGAAAGTCACTCAGTCATCAACTTAATGGAAATGTATGTTTGGAAGGGGAGTGGAAATGGATAGAGAAGTTAATGAGATTTGAATCAGTAGATGAGGGGATGGAGAAGGGAGAACAGAGTCTGTATGTATGTTTGGTCCTCTCAGCTGTGTGCTCTGTAAACATTAATTGAATAAATGTATTTCCAATTGACGTTAGGAATAAATGAGTTCTCATTATATAAATAAGCATGAGGCCTGCAGAATACCTCATTCTTCCTCTTCCTCTTTCTCTCTCTCATCCCTCTCGCTTGCTCACCCTCTCTTTTCTTCTATTTTTCCTATTTCTCCCCCACTCATTCACCACAATTAGGATTCAGGACAGCGTTTAAGTACGAACAAACTCATTGATAAAAAATAAGCCTTCACATTCTACATGCAATCAACCAAGCCATAGTGCTGTAGAATAGAATCCCTCCTAAACCTGCACTTACCCCAGCATTCACCAATTACAGTGATATAAGCTAGACACCGCATTGCTCTGCCACACAGCCCACCAGTCTCCTCTCATATAAATCAGCTCCTATTTATTTAATAATTAACTTCTGCTTTAGATGGCTTTCATTTAATTGATCCTGCCGGGTGAGCCTGAGGTGGATTGACGGATGGCCGCAGACAGGTCTGCATACGAACCACACCACGACCTAGGAGGAGGTGTAGTTGCACTCATTACAGAGGTAGTGTGTGTCTGCCAAAGCGGGAAGTGACATGAGGCTGGATGCTTTGTTCGGTATTGATGAAAGCCATGGGTGATGGCTGGCCTTTTGCATACTACCAACAGGATGGATTATGGCTGTGTGTGTGTGTGAATGCGCTTGTGTGCGTGCGTGAGAGAGAGAAAGGGCGTGTGTGTGTGAGGAGGATCCAGTCTGACAACCACGGTGGGGGACTCAGACTTCGGCACACAGGCTGGGCTGCTGGCATCCCTACCCCTGTGAACTCGCCAGGAAACCGCTGGTCTATATCTACAGTATATTAACACATCTGTGATTTAGACTGAGAGTGTGTGTGTGTGTGTGTGTGTGTGTGTGTGTGTGTGTGTGTGTGTGTGTGTGTGTGTGTGAGTGTGAAATACTTGCATGTCTATCTAGGGTGCTGTGACGATCATGGAATTTTGAATGACGGCAATTAGCCAGCCAAATGGCCGCGGTCACCGTAATAAACATTTGAATAGCAATTTCCATTATGCACATTTTCTCCACTCCTGCGCTCCTGACTGCATGTGCTGCCATAAAAATAGAATGAATAGAAGTGGCATCCCCGAAGTGGCATCCCTATTCAAGTCAATGATGGCATAATGGGTGTAGTGGCAGCCATTGCGAGTGTACCCACAGTAGTAAAGCAGGAAGTGAAATATGTGCTAAAATACGTGCTGTGATTTGTTGATTCAATTCAACTGACATTACAAAATACAATGAGTATACAAAACATTAAGAACACCTGCTCTTTCCTTGACATAGACTGACCAGGTGAATCCAGGTGAAAGCTATGCTCCCTTATTGATGTCACTTGTTAAATCCACTTCAATCAGTGTAGATGAATTGGGGGAGACAGGTTAAAGAAGGATTTCAAAGCCTTTAGACAATTAATATTTAAGTGCCTTTGAACGGGGTATGATAGTAGTTGTCAGGCGCACCGGTTTGTGTCAAGAACTGCAACACTGCTGGGTTTTTCACACTAAACAGTTTCCCGTATGTATCAAGAATAGTCCACCACCCAAAGGACATCCAGCCAACTTGACACAACTGTGGGAGGCATTGGAGTCAACATGGGCCAGCATCCCTGTGGAACGCTTTCGACAGCTTGTAGAGTCCATGGCCCAATGAATTGAGCATGTTCTGAGGGCCAAAGGGGGTGCAACTCAATATTAGGAAGGTGTTCCTAATGGTTGGTATACTCAGTGTACATTCCATTTCATGATCAGTGTACATTCCATTTCCACATCAGTTAACATAATTTAAATTAACATTCTACATTAACATGGAAATTATTGCATCACAATACCAGCAGTGGCATGTCCAGAACATTTTAAATGGGGTGGCCAAGGTGGGGCACAGACCCAGTTTAGGGGGGCCATCACATTTTGAACCTTAATTTGTCAATATAATTATGATGGTTCAACTCATTATATCAGGGGTGTCAAACTCATTCCATGGAGGTCCTAGTGTCTGCAGGATTTAGTTTTTTCCTTTTAATTAAGCATTATACAACCAGGTGTGGAGTTCCTTACTAATTAGTGAACTTAATTAATCAATCAAGTTCAAGGGAGGAGCGAAAACCCGCAGCCACTCGGCCCTCCGTGGAATGAGTTTGATAGCTGCGGATTAAACGCTTCAGCTTAGGTTTGGTATATTTCCATGTTACAGTGTTTGCATCAGGGAGGGTCAATTGGATATGGCAGGGTATGGTAGTCGCAATACCTTAACACCAACCATTTAAAATAGGCTACTAAAATCATTCCAATCATGATTAATAGGCAAATGCAGTTTAACAGTATAATGGGCTGACTTTAGGAACATGTGTATGCCTGAGAGTGGGAGAGCATGCTGTTTGTATGGCTGTTTGTATGGAGAACACATAGACGCAGCTGCAAGGAACAATGCATAGGTTAAGATGGCTGTAGTAGATGGCTTTGTCTAGGTAACTACTGTTTGACTTGACATGAACCTAAACTAGAGTTTTAATCCCTGTGCTGAGCTAGTGTGTAGCAGCTAATATATATATATATATATATTTTATGGCCTTTGTAGTAAAGACATATACTTTACTGTAAAAATGTATTACTTTTTAATGTGTCATGAACACAACCAGTCATGATGCTTTCATTTGATTGTCAAACAAATCCCTTCAAACGTTACGTTAAGTAGGTTACCTGCACACGCTCGTCTACTCTAAATTAAGTCCAGCATCCGAACAGTGCGCTGTGCACACGCCATTTGAATGGAAAGGGACAGCTATTACAAACACCATAAGTGTAATGACATTCAGCCTACAAAGTGATGTGTGTTCATGGATGACAAGGGAAGACAGTCTTCCACAAAATGTAACAATAAAAAAAGAAACAAACTTTTAAAATGATTTCTCATTCGTGTCTATCTGTGTTCATCATTTTCCTTCAATTCGCAAGAGGCTGAATCTATTTCACCAGAGAAAGCATCCGAGCGAGGCAAATATCACCTCTCTGGCTTAGTATCTGTAGCCCATGTATCTGATGCTGTCTGGCCAAAAATAATATGACATTGCATCCTCTTTTTGCCAGACAGCATCAGATACATGGGCTACACATACTAAGACAGAGGGGTGCTGTTTCACTCACTAATTGGATTTTGAATGGGACTGAATTATGTGTCCCCAAAAGGTTAGTTGTACAAGACTGTGTGTATGTGTGTGTGTGTGTGTGTGGCAGAGGAGCAGAGACGGACGCTATCACAGGGCTCAAGACAAGAACTCTTCCACGGCTGAACAGCCTTCAACCTCCTCTCAGA
Organism: Coregonus lavaretus; assembly: GCF_964263955.1. Classification (NCBI taxonomy): domain Eukaryota; kingdom Metazoa; phylum Chordata; class Actinopteri; order Salmoniformes; family Salmonidae; genus Coregonus; species Coregonus lavaretus. Next base: position 38,514,228 of record NC_140018.1, on the reverse strand, counting down.
TGAGTTCTGTAAGGGAACCCAAACAGTGAATGACAGAGGAGGGAAGAGATGAGAGAAAGAACAAATAGGGGAGGATGTGAGAGGGAGGTTAAAGAAGAGTACCATCCATTCCCCTATCTTGCTTTGTCAAAGAAATTCATTTTTTATTAGCCATATACACACCCATCAAAAAAGGCTATAAAAACAATGCATAAACAGACAGTTTACAATGTTTGCTAAAGCATCCATTTCAATCACTACAGGATAAAATACACAACATGGTGATTTCCTTGAGTGCAGCAAGTGGATTGTCTCTTGTAGAGAGGGATTTTGATCAGAATATGTGAGGGTTTGTGAGTGCATTTTTTAAAGTAATTGGTATAAAATAAATACTGAATGATATCGAGGAGGCAGAAAGAGTATGAGAGAAAGAGAGCAAGAGAGAGAAGAGAGGCAAAGGGAGAGAGAAAGAAGACAGTGTGGTGAAAGGCAGAAAGAGAGAGTGAATGTGTGTGTGTGTGTGTGTGTGTGTGTGTGTTGGGGGGGGCTAGGTGGTTAAAGATGGCCTCCAGCCTACTTTTCACCTTTTTTATCACGTGATTTACTTGAACTTTCACGTGGGCAGGCGTAAGGTCGAAGGGCAGGCATTATGTTGCAAAAGTGGGCGTGTGGATGTGCTGGCTTATACTAGTTCCGTCAACAACACACGCATCTCCGTTGGAACAATGGGCTACACAGACGTCTCTGACAGCGAGAGCAGCTTTGTGTCTGACTACATCCTGAGGGAGATTCTCTTCCCTTGAAAGATCTGGACAGATAATTACAACAGGTCCACCATATACACTCACCAGTTTATTAGGTACACCCATTTTGTACCGGGTCAGACCCCCCTTTGCCTCCAGAGCAGCCTGAATTCTTTGGGAATTTTGCAAGGTGTTGCTGACACGATGCTATCATGCAGTTGCTGCAGATTGGATGGCGGTACATTCATGCTGCAAACAGCCCATTCCATCTCATCCCAAAGACGCTCTATTGGGTTGAAGTCTGGGGACTTCACAGGTCAGAGCGCAGGTTCAGTTACCTTTGCTTTCTTGGGTACAGGAACAATGGTGGCCATATTGAAGCATGTGGGAACAGCATACTGGGAAAGAGGGAGATTGAATATGTTGGGAAACACACCAGCCAGCTGGTCTGCACATGCTCTGAGGACCCGGCTAGGGATACCGTCTGGGCCGGCAGCCTTGCGGGGGTTAACATGCTTAAATGTCTTACTCACGTCGGCCACGGCCCTTGGTAGTGGTAGTGGTAGTGGGCCTCGTCAGTGGCACTGTGTTATCCTCAAAGCGGGCGAAGAAGGTGTTTAGCTTGTCTGATGTCGGCGACATGGCTGATTTTCCTTTTGTAGTCTTTGATTGTCTGTAGACCCTGTTTCTGAGCCATTGAATTGCGACTTCTGCCATATTCCCAGTCACCTTGCCATGGTTAAATGCGGTGGTTCGCGCTTTCAGTTTTGCGCGAATGCTGCCATCTATCCACGGTTTCTGGTTAGGGTAGGTTTTAATAGTCACAGTTGGCACAACATCACCTATACACTTCCTGATAAACTCAGTGTATTCATCTAAATCATTTTAGCAAGCTACCCGGAACATATCCCAGTCCGCGTGATGAAAACAATCTTGAAGTTTGGATTCCGATTGGTCAGACCAGCATTGAATAGTCCTTAGCACGGGGACTTCCTGTTTGAGTTTCTGCCTATAGGAAGGGAGGAGCAAAATGGAGTCGTGGTCAGATTTGCCGAAAGGAGGGCGGGGGAGGGCCATATAACCATCCCGGAAGTTCGAATAGCAATGGTCGAGGATTTTAGCAGCGCGAGTACAGCAGTCTATATGTTGATAGAACTTTGGCAGCTGTCACGCCCTGGCTCTGGGACTCTTATATGTTGAGCCAGGGTGTGTAGATTCTATGTGTTTGTGTTTCTATGTTAGGATCTAGTTCATGTGTATCTATGTTGGCTGGGGTGGTTCTCAATCAGAGGCAACGAGAATCAGCTGTTGCTTGTTGTCTCTGATTGGGAACCATACTTAGGCAGCCTGTTTGGCACAGTGTATTGTGGGATCTTGTTCCGTGTTGGTTTGTGTTTGTTACCAAGGACTTCACGTATCGTTTTGTTGTTTTTGTTCGTGTGGTGAATATATAATAAAGTATGTTCGCATTCCACGCTGCGCATTGGTCCAATCCTTTTGACGATCGTGACAGCAGCCTAGTCCTCAAATTTGCTTTGTTAAAATCCCCGGCTACAATAAATGCAGCCTCAGGATATGTGGTTTCCAGTTTGCATAAAGTCCAGTGAAGTTATTTGAGGGCCATCGTGGAATCGGCTTGAGGGGGGATATACACGGCCGTGACTATAACCGAAGAAAATTATCTTGGGAGATAATACTGTCAGCATTTGATTGTGAGGTATTCGAGGTCGGGTGAACCGAAGGACTTGAACAATGCAAAAAGAATTGCGTAAATTGGCTATCTTTTGGCAGGTCAAGGGGGCACTTGTGCAATCATTGGCGATTAATTTTGTACTTTTGTGCCAGATCACTCTTCTAATATGACTGATCTCACTGAATACATTGCCACTGTTGCTAAGAATAATTCCCCACAACCAACTTGGTTGGAATCCCTGTTTGGAAGTTGGGGATCCCAAATTGCCAAATGGGCTGGAGCGTGTTTTTTTCTTCTTAGTTTGCCTAATTGTGTTATTTAACATGCAGTGTATGTGTGTGTATTTTTTATAAATCACTCCCGTTAATAGAAGTATAACCTTTATTATGATGATAGTATTACCATACTATTTAGATTGTACAACCCAGAATGAAGGGTTTGAAATGATGAAGTGTCTGGTTTCATGTGTTGATTACCCTTACTTTAACAGAAGTATAGAACCTACCCCTCTAATGCTTACCTCAAAATTGAATGATAATATCACAGATTGAGTGATAAGAATGTGATGGAACATTTTCTGTTTGTGCTTTTCTAATGACCAATTTCTGTGTTTGTGCTTTTCTAATAACCAATTTATGTGTTCATGGAAGTGACTGATTGAACGAATCCTCAATATCAGTGTCTGCAATTTGCCAGTACACCCAGAACCTTGTTTTGAGAATGAAATATATCTCAGTTTAGAGAGAAGAAGCCTCGTGAGGTATTGGTCTGTCACATGCATGAACCAGTATTGGTTGGTCACATGAATGAAGCAAACGTGAATGATGAATTAATTATGAATGGTGAATAAGCTAAATCATGCAAATATAACCTCCTGTAGCTCAGTTGGTAGAGCACGGCGCTTGCAACGCCAGGGTTGTGGGTTCGATTCCCACGGGGGGCCAGTATGAAAAATGTATGCACTCACTAACTGTAAGATGCTCTGGATAAGAGCGTCTGCTAAATGACTAAAAATGTAAATGTTAAAATTTCTGCACTATATAAGAGAACTAACAGGACTGCCCTGGAAGAGCTCCTGACAGACGTGTACTATGGCGCATCAAGTTTGTTGGAACCTCTCCAGTTAACTGTTAATAAACAATGATTCATTTAAGATTTACTTTGAATGTCCTTGTGTAGAATTTCCACGACATTATACATGTGGTCAATAAAATGTTTCAAACAAGCTGTCATTCAGGGCAGGTCGGGCAGAGTCCCACCTGTTTTGAGCCCAACCTGTTTAGCAAAAAAAAAAAATATATATATATACAGTTGAAGTAGGAAGTTTACATACACCTTAGCCAAATACATTTAAACTCAGTCTTTCACAATTCCTGACATTTAATCCTAGTAAAAATTCCCTGTATGTTTATATTCATAGCTACATCATCATAACAATAAATCGATGATGGTCATGTCAACTCGTTGTATTTTTTCCCAGACGCTATGACTGATTCAGCTGAAATTGTTGGCTCATAGTTCTAATCCCATATTGGGCAAATATATTTACAATATTCATCCCGTGACCACACACTTCTAATTCTGAAAGCATACCTGTCAGAGGGGTCACCCTGGTAGTTAATTTGAACATTGGAATTAGAGCTGCTTCATAAATACTGCAATGCGGGTTGGATTGAATTGAGCCCCTAATCTTCATTTTCAAGGTGATGATTACACTTTTCTTTCCAACACAATACAGCAATACATTTGAGTCCAGAAATGTATTTTGCGCCTCATGGGGGATTTGAACATACACCGCTACTAGCAATAGATTTCTGGAACTCGGTACTTACCACTGTACGCTAATTGTCCAGAGCCGTCTTTGCTTGTGATGCATATCATTTTATTATCAGAGCGTGCCAGTGGAATTCTGGTAAGTACAGTTGAAGTCGGAAGTTTACATACACCTTAGCCAAATACATTTAAACTCAGTTATTCACAATTCCTGACATTTAATCCTAGTAAAAATTCCCTGTCTTAGGTCAGTTAGGATCACCACTTTATTTTAAGAATGTGAAATATCAAAATAATAGTAGAGCAAATGATTTATTTCACATTCCCAGTGGGTCAGAAGTTTACATACACTCAGTTAGTATTTGGTAGCATTGCCTTTAAATTGTTAACTTGGGTCAAACATTTTGGGTAGCCTTCCACAAGCTTCTCACAATAAGTTGGGTGCATTTTGGCCCATTCCTCCTGACAGAGCTGATGTAACGGAGTCAGGTTTGTAGGCCTCCTTGCTTGCTTGCACTTTTTCAGTTCTGCCCACAAATGTTCTATAGGATTGAGGTCAGGGCTTTGTGATGGCCACTCCAATACCTTGACTTTGTTGTCCTTAAGCCATTTTGCCACAACTTTGGAAATATGCTTGGGGTCATTGTCCATTTGGAAGACCCATTTGCGACCAAGCTTTAACTTCCTGACTGATGTCTTGAGATGTTGCTTCAATATATCCACATAATTATCCTTCCTCATGATGCCATCTATTTTATGAAGTGCACCAGTCCCTCCTGCAGCAAAGCACCCCCACAGCATGATGCTGCCACCCCCGTGCTTCACGGTTGGGATGGTGTTCTTCAGCTTGCAAGTCCCCCCTTTTTCCTCCAAACATAACGATGGTCATTATGGCCAAACAGTTCTATTTTTGTTTCATCAGACCACAGGACATTTCTCAAAAAAGTACGATCTTTGTCCCCATGTGCAGTTGCAAACTGTAGTCTGGCTTTTTTATGGCGGTTTTGGAGCAGCGGCTTCTTCCTTGCTGAGCGGCCTTTTATTGGTGTCCTTTAGTAGTGGTTTATTTGCAGCAATTCGACCATGAAGGCCTGATTCACACAGTCTCCTCTGAATAGTTGATGTTGAGATGTGTCTGTTACTTGAACTCTGTGAAGCATTTATTTGGGCTGCAATTTCTGAGGCTGGTAACTCTAATGAATGTATCCTCTGCAGAAGAGGTAACTCTGGGTCTTCCATTCCTGTGGTGGTCCTCATGAGAGCCAGTTTCATCATAGAGCTTGATGGTTTTTGCGACAGCACTTGAAGAAACTTTCAAAGTTCTTGACATTTTCCGGATTGACTGACCTTCATGTCTTAAAGTAATGATGGACTGTCGTTTCTCTTTGCTTATTTGAGCAGTTCTTGCCATAATATGGACTTGGTGTTTTACCAATTAGGGGTATCGTCTGTATACCAACCCTACCTTGCCACAACACAACTGATTGGCTCAAACGCATTAAAAAGGAAAGAAATTCCACAAAGTAACTTTTAACATGGCACACCTGTTAATTCAAATGCATTCCAGGTGACTACTTCATGGAGCTGGTTTTATTTTTATTTAACAAAGCAAGTCAGTTAAGAACACATTCTTATTTACAATGTCGGCCTACACCGGCCAAATCCGGACGATGTTGGGCCAATTGTGCGCTGCCCTACGGGACTCCCAATCATGGCCGGTTGAGATGTAGCCTGGAATAGAACCAGGGGGTCTGTAGTGACACCTCAAGCACTGAGATGCAGTGCCTTAGACCGCTGCACCACTCGGGAGCCCAAGGGAATGGTTGAGGGAATGCTGAGTGTGCAAAGCTGTCATTAAGGCAAAGGGTGGCTATTTTGAAGAATCTCAAATATAAAATATATTTTGTCAAATCAACTGTGGGAGCATTTATTAGGAAATGGAAGACATACAAGACCACTGATAATCTCCCTCGATCTGGGGTCTCCCCGTGGGGTCAAATTGATCACAAGAACGGTGAGCAAAAATCCCAGAACCACACGGGGGGACCTAGTGAATGACCTGCAGAGAGCTGGGACTAAAGTAACAAAGCCTACCATCAGTAACACACTACGCCGCCAGCGACTCAAATCCTGCAGTGCCAGACGTGTCCCCCTGCTTAAGCCAGTACATGTCCAGGCCCGTCTGAAGTTTGCTAGAGTGCATTTGGATGATCCAGAAGAGGATTGGGAGAATGTCATATGGTCAGATGAAACCAAAATATAACTTTTTGGTAAAAACTCAACTCGTCGTGTTTGGAGGACAAAGAATGCTGAGTTGCATCCAAAGAACACCATACCTACTGTGAAGCATGGGGGTGGAAACATCATGCTTTGGGGCTGTTTTTCTGCAAAGGGACCAGGACGACTGATCTGTGTAAAGGAAAGAATGAATGGGGCCATGTATCGTGAGATTTTGAGTGAAAACCTCCTTCCATCAGCAAGGGTATTGAAGATGAAACGTGGCTGGGTCTTTCAGCATGACAATGATCCCAAACATACCGCCCGGGCAACGAAGGAGTGGCTTCGTAAGAAGCATTTCAAGGTCCTGGAGTGGCCTAGCCAGTCTCCAGATCTCAACCCCATAGAAAATCTTTGGAGGGAGTTGAAAGTCTGTGTTGCCCAGCGACAGCCCCAAAACATCACTGCTCTAGAGGAGATCTGCATGGAGGAATGGGCCAAAATACCAGCAACAGTGTGTGAAAACCTTTTGAAGACTTACAGAAAACGTTTGACCTGTGTCATTTCCAACAAAGGGTATATAACAAAGTATTGAGAAACTTTTGTTATTGACCAAATACTTATTTTCCACCATAATTTGCAAATAAATTCATTAAAAATCCTATAATGTGATTTTCTGGATTTTCTTTCTCAATTTGTCTGTCATAGTTGACGTGTACCTATGATGAAAATTACAGGCCTCTCTCATCTTTTTAAGTGGGAGAACTTGCACAATTGGTGGCTGACTAAATACTTTTTTTCCCCACTGTATGTATGTATGGAGCATAATGTATTTACAGTCTTCTTCACGTTTTCAAGTACTGGTGACAAATCATGCATTCCGATTATTGCATAGATTGTAATGGACAACTATGATGTGTGTAAAAAATGTTTTGAAGGTTGTACTGATTATAATGAGTTAATGCTAAAATATTTGCCAGCTCTGTGTGGCGCCATGTTTGTTGACATTATACAATGCATTCTGGGTGTCACGTAAATGGCTGTCAGACCAAAAATGTTACTATGAAGTGAAGGAATGGTTCACTCATCTTTCAAGTAAACTTGCGGAAGTGAATGAAGGGAAGTGAATGATCATAGACGACACACCCCCTTCAACATGCATACTGCAAACAGACCAAACTCATCTTGTCTCCTCTTATCTTTGGTTGACACGTAAAAACATACATGGCAGCGCGCACAAACAACCCATCGTCGGATTACTTTCGATTTCTAGAAAGTGTTTTACTCAATTATTTTGATCAATGTTGAGCTCACCCGTGATGTGATGAATTATAAATAGTAATTGCTATTAGCTAATTCATATTGTGTTTTCTGTTAGCCGAGAGTTATCTAAATATGACCACTTGTTTTACGTCAATCTTTCCTCAGTTAGCGCTAGGACTAATGTAGCCTACATTTTCCGGTTTGGATGATTGTGTTATGCTGTCACCACTTCTGTGAATGTCTGAACATTGCATCCAAAAATAAACTGTTCACATTCAGGACATAACTTTGTAAGGACTGTGTTTGTGCATAATGTTTCTGTGAAAAAACAGTGTGGCTAGCTCAAATGCTGACTGTTGCGTCAATCGAAACTGGACGTTTTAAATAAGCATTCTAATCACACCCGTTTGTTGGTACGTGTGAAAAGGTATAAAATAAGAGGATGGGGAATGCAATGATGGTTATTTTCTCCAAGAGATAAAACATTCACTAGGGAAATAAGAGAAGTCCCCATGACAAAGACTAACTGACAAAGAGATTTAGCCAGCATGCCAAACTGATGTCCAGTTTATTTTAAAGAAAATTATTCATTTATGATTGGGTAGATATCGGGAACAAAATGGAACTGATTGGAGTGTGTGTGTGGAGAGGGAGGCTATGATACAGTAGATCAAGAAGACATACTGTAGTAGAGTATTGACTGATTCAGACTGGGGAATTCAGCTGCTCCCAGGGAAGCAAACACAGTGTGGTGAGGATCAATGTGGCCCCACAGTGTGCACTGCTCTACAACAATTTAACTCCTATAGATTTATTTTATTTTCTACCGTTTGACATGGAACTGTGAATTAATCTTTAATAATGCCAACATTCTCTTTCACTCCTTCTCTGTCACCCTACTCATCTCTTATATTCTTGGTTGTCTGCTACTTCAAGCCACACACACATACATACACACACACACACACACACACACACACACACACACACACACACACACACACACAAACACACACATAGTATCCCCTGCCCCCCACCCCCCACCCCCAACCAACACCACACTCACACACCCATACTGACTACACAGAGTGGTACACATCATTCCATGTGTATCCCACATTCCAATCCATCAAGCTACCTACTCAAGAAAAAGCTTCAAACTATAACCAGTGCCTGCAACCAAGGGTAGTTACAAACAGCACAGGAATGAAATAATCAACATGTTTTGATCAAATCTTTACTAATGCTGCAGAAATGTGCTTGAAAGCAGTATCCAGATCCATCGGATGTAGTGATCACAATATAGTAGCCATATCTAGGAAAACCAAAGTTCCAAAGGCTGGGCCTAATATAGTGTATAAGAGGTCAGACAATAAGTTTTGTAGTGATTCCTATGTTGTTAATGTAAATAGAATATTTGTTGGTCCGTGGTGTGTAATGAGGAGCAAACAGACGTTACACTTGACACATTTATGAAATTGCTTATCCCAGTTACTAATAAGCATGCTCCCTTTAAGGAAATGACTGTAAAAGGAATGGCAAATGAGTCTGGCTGCACAACTGATTGGAAAACGTACTACAAATTGAGAAATCATGTGACTAAACTGAATAAAAAGAAGAAACAACATTATGAAACAAAGATAAATGACATAAAGAATGTTAGTAAAAAGCTTTGGAGCACCTTCAATTAAATTTTGGGAAGAAAGTCAAACTCAGCTCCATCATTCATTAAATCAGATGGCTCATTCATCACAAAACTGACTGATATTGCCAACTACTTCAATTATTATTTTCATTGGCAACATTAGTAAACTTAGGCATGACATGCCAGCAACAAACGCTGACACTACACATCCAAGTACATCTCACCAAATTATGAAAGACAATATTTGTAATTTTGAATTCCCTAAAGTGAGTGTGGAAGAGGTGAAAATATTATTGTTGTGAATCAACAATGACAAGCCATCGGGGTCTGACAACATGGATGGAAAATTACTGAGGATAATAGCGGACGATATTACCACTCCTATTTGCAATATCTTGAATTTAAGCCTACGAGAAAGTGTGTGCCCTCAGACCTGGAGGGAAGCAAAAGTCATTCTGCTACCTAAGAATAGTAAAGCCCCCTTTACTGGCTCAAATAGCCGACCAATTAGCCTGTTACCAACCCTTAGTAAAGTTTTGGAGAAAATTGTGTTTGACCAGATACAATGCTATTTTACAGTAAACAAATTGACAACAGACTTTCAGCACACTTCTAGGGAAGGACATTCAACAAGCACAGCACTTACACAAATTACTGATGATTGGCTGAGAGAAATTGATGATAAGAATATTGTGGGGGCTGTTTTGTTAGACTTCAGTGTGACTTTTGACATTATCGATTATAGTCTGCTACTGGAAAAATGTATGTGTTATGGCTTTACATCCCCTGCTATATTGTGGATAAAGTGTTCTTTAATGGAAGCCTCTCCAACATAATCCAGGTAGAATCAGGAATTCCCCAGGGGCAGCTATCTAGGCTGTGGAAATTGAGCAAGTTGAGGTGACTAAACTGCTTGGAGTAACCCTGGATTGTAAACTGTCATGGTCAAAACATATTGATACAATAGTAGCTAAGATGGGGAGAAGTCTGTCCATAATAAAGCGCTACTCTACCTTCTTAACAGCACTATCAACAAGGCAGGTCCTACAGGCTCTAGTTTTGTCGCACCTGGACTACTGTTCAGTCGTGTGGTCAGGTGCCACAAAGAGGGACTTAGCAAAATTGCAATTGGCTCAGAGCAGGGCAGCACGGCTGGCCCTTGGATACACACATAGAGCAAACATTAATAATATGCATGTCAATCTCTCCTGGCTCAAAGTGGAGGAGAGATTGACTTCATCACCACTTGTATTTGTGAGAGGTTTTGACATGTTTGAAGCACCAAGCTGTCTGTTTAAAAGACTAGCACACAGCTCAGACACTCATGCATACCCCACAAGACATGCCACCAGAGGTGTCTTCACAGTCCTCAAGTCCAGAACAGACTATGGGAGGTGCACAGTACTACATAGAGCCATGACTACATGGAAATCTATACCACATCAGGTAACTGATGCAAGGAGTAGAATCATATTTAAAAAACAGATAGAAATACACCTTATGGAACAGCGGGGACTGTGAAGCAACACAAACATAGGCACAGACACATGCATACACGCACATGATAACATACGCACTATACACACACGTACACATGTTTTGATTTTGTGTTGAAGATATGTGGTAGTGCAGTAGTGGCCTGAGGGTACACACTTAGTGTGTTGTGATATCTGTTATGAATGTATTGTAATGTTTTTAAAATTGAATAACTGCCTTAATTTTGCCGGGACCCAGCTAATGGGGATCCATAATAAATACAAATACAAATGCATATCCACCACCATCCATTATTCAAAAAGCGCTCAACTTCCTCCCCATCACACACCTTACAGACGCCGCTCCATGGGAACTGACAAAGCATGAAGGAAGGCTACCGTGTTCTGTGACTGTGTCCTCCGCCAGTATACAGCCACCCCCCACACAGTACTTCTGATCCTCAGAGCATGATATTTTGGTGTTCATTTGGTGTTTTGTTGATGGTGGTGGAAATCGCTGTCTCAGGCGCTGCTCCAGAATCTCCCATAAGTGTTCAATTGGTTGAGATCTGGTGACTGAGACGGTCATGACATATGGTTTACATAGTTTTCATGTTCATCAAACCATTCAGTGCTCATCAAACCATTCATTGTAATCCTATGGGGGCATAGCCATGATAGCCAAAATAATGGCCTGCCCAGCATTTTATACACTGCTCAAAAAAATTAAGGGAACACTAAAATAACACATCCTAGATCTGAATGAATGAAATACTCTTATTAAATACTTTTTTCTTTACATAGTTGAATGTGCTGACAACAAAATCACACAGAAATTATCAATGGAAATCAAATTTATCAACCCATGGAGGTCTGGATTTGGAGTCACCCTCAAAATTAAAGTGGAAAACCACACTACAGGCTGATCCAACTTTGATGTAATGTCCTTAAAACAAGTCAAAATGAGGCTCAGTAGTGTGTTTGGCCTCCACGTGCCTGTATGACCTCCCTACAACGCCTGGGCATGCTCCTGATAAGGTGGCGGATGGTCTCCTGAGGGATCTCCTCCCAGACCTAGACTAAAGCATCCGCCAACTCCTCGACAGTCTGTGGTGCAACGTTGCGTTGGTGGATGGAGCGAGACATGATGTCCCAGATGTGCTCAATTGGATTCAGGTCTGGGGAACGGGCGGGCCAGTCCATAGCATCAATGCCTTCCTCTTGCAGGAACTGCTGACACACTCCAGCCACATGAGGTCTAGCATTGTTTTGCATTAGGAGGAACCCAGGGCCAACCGCACCAGCATATGGTCTCACAAGGGGTCTGAGGATCTCATCTCGGTACCTAATGGCAGTCAGGCTACCTCTGGCGAGCACATGGAGGGCTGTGCGGCCCCCCAAAGAAATGCCACCCCACACCATGACTGACCCACCACCAAACCGGTCATGCTGGAGGATGTTGCAGGCAGCAGAACATTCTCCACGGCGTCTCCAGACTCTGTCACGTCTGTCACATGTGCTCAGTGTGAACCTGCTTTCATCTGTGAAGAGCACAGGGCGCCAATGGCGAATTTGCCAATCTTGGTGTTCTCTGGCAAATGCCAAACGTCCTGCACGGTGTTGGGCTGTAAGCACAACCCCCACCTGTGGACGTCGGGTCCTCATACCACCCTCATGGAGTCTGTTTCTGACCGTTTGAGCAGACACATGCACATTTGTGGCCTGCTGGAGGTCATTTTACAGGGCTCTGGCAGTGCTCCTCCTGCTCCTCCTTGCACAAAGGCGGAGGTACCAGTCCTGCTGCTGGGTTGTTGCCCTCCTACGGCCTCCTTCACGTCTCCTGATGTACTGGCCTGTCTCCTGGTAGCGCCTCCATGCTCTGGACACTACGCTGACAGACACAGCAAACCTTCTTGCCACAGCTCGCATTGATGTGCCATCCTGGGTGAGCTGCACTACCTGAGGCACTTGTGTGGGTTGTAGACTCCGTCTCATGCTACCACTAGAGTGAAAGCACTGCCATCATTCAAAAGTGACAAAACATCAGCCATGAAGCATAGGAACTGAGAAGTGGTCTGTGGTCACCAGCTGCAAAACCAGTCCTTTATTGGGGGTGTCTTGCTAGTTGCCTATAATTTCCACCTGTTGTCTATTCCATTTGCACAACAACATGTGAAATGTATTGTCAATCAGTGTTGCTTCCTAAGTGGACAGTTTGATTTCACAGAAGTGTGATTGACTTGGAGTTACATTGTGTTGTTTAAGTGTTCCCTTAATTTTTTTGAGCAGTGTATATATTTCTATAAGATATTTTATTGTCACATGTACCGGATAGGTGCAGTTAAATGTGTTTTACAAAGGATGTTAATTGCTTAATTAACTTAGGCACCACACCTGTGTGGAAGCACTTGTTTTCAATAGATTTTGTAACCCTCATTTACAAAAGTGTTTCCATTATTTTTGTCAGTTACCTGTATATAGCCTTGTCTGTAGTCATACATTAGTAGGCCTCATCTATCATATACTTTTATTATGTTCAGTCTTTTGGGAGACTTTACTATACCGAAAAGTCTAATTTATGGCGTGTCTGAATACCCGTACTTGCGTTCTAAATAGTAGGCTGCGATAATTTTATAGTATATTTTATATGTATTATGCTTTAAAGATGTCATACTCATTCCGACTTTTCATATATTAGAATTCGCTGCAGACTTCCAGACCCACATGTGACCCACATGTGTTTGACAACAGCTGATAAGAGGACAGGCTGTGCCAAAATGAACAAATGAACCTAGTGTGTTGATATTTGTTGATTTATTGCATTCATTTATACTAAAAAGTATGTTCTAAATAGTATGTAGTATGATTAGTACACATTATGTTGTTTTAGTAAGTAGTAGGCAAGACAGATTTTGGACACGGCCATTAAAATAAAACATGTTCTACATAGTGTGAGGGACTCCAGAACATTGGATCAAACCTGTAACTGAATCTTCCAGGCTGTGTATGGAATAAATGCCCTTGTTCCTGTCATGGGAAACAACATGTTTGACTGTTCCATTGAGTCCATTCCAGCCATTACAATGAGCCTATCCTCCTTTGGCTCCTCACACCAGCCTCCTCTGATGCTAACATACTTTTTTCTCTCCTTCCAGGAGAATGTGTCAGCGGTAATGGCTGCTTTGTTTTCTCTATGACCCCTTCAATTTGCTCTCTGCTGAGATGAGAGACAGCAAAGCAACAAAACAAATGAAGGAGGACTTCAGTTATCTTCCTCATTGTTCGCAGAGAACAGGAAATGAGCAATTCACAATGGATACGCAGGATGACTTTGCAGTTTTCCCCTAGGACTGTTTCAATCAGGCTGGGTAGGTATGTAATTGGATAACAAAGCAGATTATTCTCAATACATTACGCCCCATTATAACAAAGTAATGTGGAGTAGTAAGAGCATATTGTAATGGGATTACATGCAATTCAGCTCGAAACAGGTAGCCGACATACAGTATGATAATGTACTTAGTCAAACATGATCAATCAGAGTGCAGTCAAATACATAATCATTGGAGTCTTTCAACAGGCTAGCCATTGGTACGTTGGGGCCAAATCATGGATGACACACACACACAAACACACACAAATACACATGGGACCCCTATGGAGAAAGGCAAAAAAACATTGGTCATCCTCTGCCCTTCAATCAGTTCCAGTTTGTTCCCGATAGCTACTCAATCAGAAGTGAATAATTTTCTTAGCATGCTAAACTGATATCCAGTATATTTCTGACTTAATTTCTTTGTCTGTTAGGCTTTGTCGTTGGGACTTCTCTTATTTCTCTAATGAATGTTTTCTCTCTTGGAGGAAATAATCATAATTGAACCCCTATCCTCCTCATTTATCTTTTTTAATAATTAACGCTAATGACACTAAGCTCCTCCCACCTCATGGCCTTTGGTGTATGTGTGTGCGTGTGTGAGCGAGGGTGGGAGAGAGTATGTCTGCTTATGAGTGTCCAACAGTGGGTAAACCAGTGTTTTTGAATGCAAGTGGAAACCAGTGTTTGTGAATGTGATTTTCCGTGGAAACAAAAGTGTGTGTTAGTGCGAATGTGTTTATGTATGTGTGCTATTGAATGCACACACACATATACAAACACACACACACACACACACACACTCCTATTGATTTCTATGGACAGCACACTGAACAAGAGCCTCTCCAGCCCAAAAAGGGGGATGTGTGAGACGAGAGGAAATCATTAGCAACAGAGCCCTCGTTAGTGTGACACACGCCAGATCTG
Organism: Coregonus lavaretus; assembly: GCF_964263955.1. Lineage (NCBI taxonomy): Eukaryota > Metazoa > Chordata > Actinopteri > Salmoniformes > Salmonidae > Coregonus > Coregonus lavaretus. Next base: position 38,499,140 of record NC_140018.1, on the reverse strand, counting down.
TGACCATCTTGTTACCGCGGAGACCAACGAACGGAAGGGCGGAAACAACGAATACCAGAGAACCTTCGCACCACTTCAACCAGTACTACCACCACCCAGTCTCTAACATTGTCATCTAACCATGTTCGCCTGTGGAGAGCGACGCACATCACTGATTATAGAGGGAGAGGAAGAACAAAGGTCCTTTTACCCAAAACGTTTGATCTTGTCCACATGCGGATATAGCCAGTTCCCAACTCTACGTGGATCCACAGAACCAAACAGGGAATTGTCTTTCAATTCCTGCTCAGGCATGCTCACATTTGCAAGAGCCCATCAAGCACCCATTTTGGAGAGAGGGCTTTACAAAAACCAATTGGAAACTAAAGACATTATCCTGCTCAATTGGCCGTGAATGCCAAAGGGCCAGAGCGGTGTGATCTGCACTCAAACCAGGAGCACAATAGTGCCTTCTATTTCTAATTATACAACGGGTGGGTCTAATCCTGGATGCTGATTGGTTAAAACTGTATTCCAGCAAGTGTCTATTCCACAAGTTACCACCGGCTAAGGCTATGACGTTGAAATGCCTATTCACTGACTATGCAATCCATTTACATTTAAGTGATTTAGCAGATGCTCTTATCCAGAGCGACTTACAGTTAGTGAGTGCATACATTTTCATACTGGCCCCCCGTGGGAATCTAACCCACAACCCTGGCGTTGCAAACACCATGCTCTACCCACTGAGCTACACGGGACAATCCATTGTCTCATCAGCCCAGCCAGGAAATGTATAAACTTGATCTGCACTGTAAAATGTATCTAGACATTATCTCCCATTTCTTTTAGTTTTCAACCGTAGAGATTCGTATAAACCTTGCTGTCTGTCTCTCCGACATTTGCGACATTGTTTCAACATTGAAATTCGATCTCCAGCTGTCCCATGGCAATGAACGTGTTGGGATGAGACAGACAGGCTGGCAGCTTTTTTCAGCCAGTTGAAATCATGAATCGTTTTTATGGATATATACAAATAAATGTCAATAGAAAAACATGAAATGCAGCTAGTTTGCTGTCATTCCAGCTTCAGTTTGAAGTGATTGTTAGCTGTGTAGTTGGCTAGCTCCTCTGAACAGTGTCCTGGCGCGAGAGCAAATGTAAAATTGAAAATGGCGCCGGAGGGGATGGCTGCAGTTTTACGGGCTCCTAACCAATTTTGTGTGTTTTTTCGCATTGTTGGTAACTTATTTTGTACATAATGTTGATGCTACCGTCTCTTATCACCGAAAATAGCTTCTGGATATCAGAACAGCAATTACTCACCTCGAACTGGACAACGTGCAATCATTGGAAAATAAACAGGATGAGCTCCATTCGAGACTATCCTACCAATGGGACATTAAAAATTGTAATATCTTATGTTTCACCGAGTCGTGGCTGAACGATGACACGGAAAATATACTGTTGGCTGGGTTTTCCGTGCATTGTCAGGACAGAACAGCTACGTCCGGAAGACAAGGGGTGGGGGTGTGTGTCTATTTGTCAATAACAGCTGGTGCACGATGTCTAATATTAAGGTAGTCTCGAGGTATTGCCCGCCTGAGGTAGAGTATCTCATGATAAACCATAGACTAGAAGCGGCGCTCCTAGTGGCCGGGGACTTTAATGTAGGCAAACTTAAATCTGTTTGACCTAATTTCTTCCAGCATGTCACATGTGCAACCAGAGGAAAAAAAACTCTAGACCACCTTTACTCCACACATAGAGACACATACAAAGCTCACCCTCGCAACAGGACTGTTTTGCTAGAACAGACTGGAATATGTTCCGGGATTCATCCAATGGCATTGAGGAGTATACAACCTCAGTCACCGGCTTCATCAATAAGTGTGATCACGCTCTCCGTAGCCAATATGAGCAAGACCATTAAAAGGTCAACATTCACAAGGCCACGGGGCCAGGCAGATTACCAGGACATGTACTCAGAGCATACACGGACCAACTGACAAGTGTCTTCACTGATATTTTCAACCCCTCCCTGACCGAGTCTGTAATACCTACATGTTTCAAGCCGACCACCTGTGCCCAAGAAAGAGAAGGCAACCTGCCTAAATGACTACCACCCCGTAACACTCATGTCGGTAGCCATGAAGTGCTTTGAAAGGTTGGTCATGGCTCACATCAACACCATCATCCCGGAAACCCTAGACCCACTCCAATTCGCATACCGCCCCAACAGATCCACAGATGACGCAATCTCAATCGCACTCCACACTGCCCTCTCCCAACTGGACAAAAGGAACACCAACAGTTCAAGTCAGAAGTTTACATACACCTTAGCCAAATACATTTAAACTCAGTTTTTCACAATTCCTGACATTTAATCCTATTAAAAATGCCCTGTTTTAGGTCAGTTAGGATCACCACTTTATTTTAAGAATGTGAAATGTCAGAATAATAGTAGAGAGAATGATTTATTTCAGCTTTCATTTCTTTCATCACATTCCCAGTGGGTCAGAAGTTTAAATACACTCAAATAGTATTTGGTAGCATTGCCTTTAAATTGTTTAACTTGGGTTAAACATTTCGGATGGCCTTCCACAAGCTTCCCACAATAAGTTGGGTGAATTTTGGCCCATTCCTCTTGACAGAGCTGGTGAAACTGAGTCAGGTTTGTAGGCTTCCTTGCTCGCACACGCTTTTTCATTTCTGCCCACAAATGTTCTATAGGATTGAGGTCAGGGCTTTGTGATGGCCACTCCAATACCTTGACTTTGTTGTCCTTAAGCCATTTTGCCACAACTTTGGAAATATGCTTGGGGTCATTGTCTATTTGGAAGACCCATTTGCGACCAAGCTTTAACTTCCTGACTGATGTCTTGCTTCAATATATCTACATAATTTTCCTTCCTCATGATGCCATCTATTTTGTGAAGTGCACCAGTCCCTCCTGCAGCAAAGCACCCCCACAGCATGATGCTGCCACCCTCGTGCTTCACGGTTGGGATGGTGTTCTTCGTCTTGCAAGTTCCCCCTTTTCCCTCCAAACATAACAATGGTCATTATGGCCAAACAGTTCTATTTTTGTTTCGTCAGACCAAAGTACATTTCTCCAAAAAGTACGATCTTTGTCCCCATGTGCAGTTGCAAACCGTAGTCTGGCTTTTTTATGGCGGTTTTGGAGCAGTGGCTTCTTCCTTGCTGAGCAGCCTTTCAGGTTATGTCGATATAGGACTCGTTTCAATGTGGATATAGATACTTTTGTACCTGTTTCCTCCAGCATCTTTACTGTTGTTCTGGGATTGATTTGCACTTTTTGCACCAAAGAACGCGTCTCCTTCCTGAGCGGTATGACGGCTGCGTGGTCCCATGGTGTTTATACTTGCGTACTATTGTTTGTACAGATGAACTTGGTACCTTCAGGCATTTGGAAATTGCTCCCAAGGATGAACCTTGTGGAGGTCTACAATTTTTTTCTGAGGTCTAGGCTGATTTCTTTTGATTTTCCCATGATGTCAAGCAAAGAGGAAATTAGTTTGAAGTTAGGCCTTGAAATACATCCACAGGTACACCTCCAATTGACTCAAATGATGTCAATTGGACTATCAGAAGCTTCTACAGCCATGACATCATTTTCTGGAATTTTCCAAGCTGTTTAAAGGCACAGTCAACATAGTGTATGTAAACTTCTGACCCACTGGAATTGTGATACAGTGAATTATAAGTGAAATAATCTGTCTGTAAACAATTGTTGGAAAAATTACATGTGTCATGCACAAAGTAGATGTCCTAACCGACTTGCCATTTGTGGAGTGGTTGTGTAGTATCTGAACAATTTATAATTTTGGCTGAGGTTTGCAAATGGTGTGTTAGATGAACTTTACTCTGCTTTGTTGAAACATCTGGAAAGCATTACTATAGGGGCCCCCTGAAACAGAGGACACTTGGATATGTGGAGGCCAGGGATTGGTCTATCCAAAACACCCATCTTATGTAACATAGGATATATACCAGGTTTTCAACAAAGGACGGGGAGAATAATCATATTTGAGATTGGGTTAGTTGTTCTCCAGATTCTGCAGAAATCTGTAAATTGATGCTGAAATCTTTGATGTAATAAAAGTTATAATCAAGTACAGTGTCAGTGGATTCCTTGTCAACACAGCATTACAGCATCGTTGTCTCGACACCACAGTTGAAAAAGGAGCGCCCCCAGGTGGTAAGGTTAGGCAACAACACACGCTATTTTAGCCACACCCGTTGCTGACAAGTGTATAAAATCAAGCACATAGCCATGCAATCTCCATATACAGACATTGGCAGTAGATTGGCCTTACTGAAGCGCTCAGTGACTTTCAACATGGCACTGTCATAGGATGCAACCTTTCCAACAAGTCAGTTCGTCAAATTTCTGCCCTGCTAGAGCTACACCGGTCAACTGTAAGTGCTGTTATTGTGAAGTGGAAATGTCTAGGAGCAACAACGGCTCAGTCGCAAAGTGGTAGGCCACACAAGCTCACAGAACAGGACCGCCGATTCTGTGCTTCCAACTTTGTGGCAACAGTTTGGGGATGGCACTTTCCTGTTTCAGCATGCACAAAGCGAGGTCCATACAGAAATGGTTTGTTGAGATCGGTGTGGAAGAAACTGACTGGCCTGCACAGAGCCCTGACCTCAACCCCATCGAACACCTATGGGATGAATTGGAACGCCGACTGCGAGCCGGGCCTAATTGCCCAACACCAGTGCCCGACCTCACTAATGCTCTTGTGGCTGAATGGAAGCAAGTCCCCGCAGCAATGTTCCAACATCTAGTGGAAAGCCTTCCCAGAAGAGTGGAGGCTGTTATAGCAGCAAAGGGGGAACCAACTCCATATTAATTCCCATGATTTTGGAATGAGATGTCCACATACTTTTGGTCATGTAGTGTATGTACATTAATATGTTATTAACATATCATATGTGTCATAAAAATTTAGAATTTCCTCACTACACGCAAATACGAGCGTTTCTGCATCTCACTGGTAGAAACGGGCCAGCTACATTGCCTGGTTGTAAGCAAACCACAATATCCAGAATTAATAGCGAGGTCAGGATGTGCAGGACCATCCCATGGAAGTGTGAGAAATATAAAAGTGTTTGTAGCCAGCACTTTCAGCCAGAGGATTTCAAAACGGAACTGAAGTCTCAACTGATGGGGGTTGCCATGTCGTCGAATGTTGAAAAGTGATGCTATTTATCGATTTTTCCTTTCACTTCAAAGAGGGAGCTATCCGATCAGCCTAAACCAAAATCTAGCTAGCTAGCCTTCATAATAAGCTGACTAGACATTCCAAAGCATATCAATGTAATTAGGCAGCTGCTCTCTGGCGGTGTGATTTGTAACTTTGCAAGCTAAGGTGCAAGCTTTGTTAGGTTACGTTAGCTAACCGCTAGCTAGCTAACCAACTACTGCAGAGGCTGATGTGACTGTGTTCTATTTAGAGTCTGATCCCATCAACATCTGCAGAGGCATCAACATCAGCACCAGAAACTAGAGTAAGTCACCTTCTAAAACCTTACAAAAATCTACTAAATCTTTCCATGACTCCATGATGAGCAAATACATATACTGGAGCTGGGCATAAACATGGTCTGCGTCTTGTTGTCATAGTTGGTGTGTTTACAAGTAGGCTACAACTTCTGCTGTAGTTTTCTCTGTATTATGGAGGCTTAGTTGATTGTTCATGCAGTCAGAATTGGAGAAAATGAGTTATCAGTAAGGAGGGGATGGTGTGTGTTGTGTGTGAAGATTAGTATGCATGATCTATTGACATGAGGGGGGTGGGTGGATATAGTACGTTGTTTGAGTGTATTAATGGGGACAAAGTAGTAAAATGTTGACTAATCACTGACTACTGTGTGGCCTACAGACTAATCCTGCTGCTGATGATGACCTTGACACCAGCTTTAGTAGTACGGAGCCTGTAGACCCATTGGATGAAAGCTTTCAGCATGGAATAAACTCAAGCTCAACATCTGACTTTGCAACAAGCTAGGACAGCCAAAGTTATTTATAAAAGCACAATACCCTCTTGAGAAAACAAAACACACTAAACTGTCTACAAGACAAGTGCTCTTCAAACTTTTCACACCCTTGCTGTCAGTTCTTTGGGGGAGTGGGGCTGTTAGTATACTCTTCTAGCCTATTGACTCCATTGTTGGCAGTGCTTGTCTACACAACAGCACAACTGTAGGTGCTCATACACAACAATACAGGACTAGACTGTCTAGCGACAAGTCAAGCCCCCCTCAAAATGTTCACAGTTTTGCTAACATCCCATCTTAGTGCCCCATTATTGACTCTGAGTGTAACAAAACACATACCAGTCTACTGTACCTTTTTTTGTTTACAGATGAACATGGTTTATTGTATGGTTACACATCCTCATGATCAGTCTTCATGTTTTACACATCCTCATGATCAGTCTTCAGGTGTTTCCAGGAGACTTGCAGCACAAACAAATCTTCTGCAAGAGGTCGAATCAGTGGGTGGTAAAGAAAGTAAACGAGAAGCTTGTCCACCTGGCTGTGGAGTGCAGAAAGGACCAGACGGTTGTCTACAAGGAGCCAGAGTCAAAGCCCCCCAAATCCAACATCCCTGCCAACATCGCCAAAGCGCCAAAGCTCGCTAAACTAGCTGCCCTTACCCAACACAGGAAGAGGTTCACCAGCTGAAAAACATTCTGGAACCTGCCTGGAACATTCAACCAACACAACATAAAATAAAATGCCTAGTATGCTCACAACTGAATTGTGGTATAGATATTACTAGCTGTTGAACATACAGTGAGTGCCTTCAGAAAGTATGCACACCCCCTGAATTTAAAATTGATTACATTTAGATTTTCTGGTCACTGGCCTACACACAAAACCCCATAATGTCAAATCAAATCAAATCAAATTGTATTTGTCTCATGCGCCGAATACAACAGCTCCTTACCGTGAAATGCTTACTTAACCAACAATGCAGTTCAAGAAAGAGTTAAGAAAATATTTACTAAATAAACTAAAGTAAAAAATTAATAAAAAATAAATAAGTAACACAATAAAATAACAATAACAAGGCTATATAAGTCCCCTGTAGCTCAGTTGGTAGAGCATGGTGCTTGCAACGCCAGGGTTGTGGGTTCGTTTCCAACGGGGGGCCAGTATGAAAATGTATGCACTCACTAACTGTAAGTCGCTCTGGATAGAGCATCTGCTAAAAGACAAAAAAATAATATATATATATAGGGGCTACCGGTACCGAGTCAATGTGCGGGGATACAAGTTAGTTGAGATAATTTGTACAGTGAGGGAAAAAAGTATTTGATCCCCTGCTGATTTTGTACGTTTGCCCACTGACAAAGACATGATCAGTCTATAATTTTAATGATAGGTTTATTTGAACAGTGAGAGACAGAATAACAACAAAATAATCCAGAAAAACGCATGTCAAAAATGTTATAAATTGGTTTGCATTTTAATGAGGGAAATACGTATTTGACCCCTCTGAAAAACATGACTTAGTACTTGGTGGCAGAAACCTTGTTGGCAATCACAGAGGTCAGACGTTTCTTGTAGTTGGCCACCAGGATTGCACACATCTCAGGAAGGATTTTGTCCCACTCCTCTTTGCAGAACTTCTCCAAGTCATTAAGGTTTCGAGCCTTTCGAACCTTCAGCTCCCTCCACAGATTGTCTATGGGATTAAGGTCTGGAGACTGGCTAGGCCACTCCAGGACCTTATTGTGCTTCTTCTTGAGCCACTCCTTTGTTGCCTTGACCGTGTGTTTTGGGTCATTGTCATGCTGTAATACCCATCCACGACCCATTTTCAATGCCCTGGCTGAGGGAAGGAGGTTCTCACCCAAGATTTGACGGTACATGGCCCCGTCCATCGTCCCTTTGATGCGGTGAAGTTGTCCTGTCCCCTTAGCAGAAAAACACCCACAAAGCATAATGTTTCCACCTCCATGTTTGACGGTGGGGATGGTGTTCTTGGGGTCATAGGCAGCATTCCTCCTCCTCCAAGCAAGCCGAGTGGAGTTGATGCCAAAGAGCTCGATTTTGGTCTCATCTGACCACAACACTTTCACCCAGTTCTCCTCTGAATCATTCAGATGTTCATCGGCAAATTTCAAATGGCTCTGTATATGTGCTTTCTTGAGCAGGAGGACCTTGGGGCGCTGCAGGATTTCAGTCCTTCACGGCGTAGTGTGTTACCAATTGTTTTCTTGGTGACTATGGTCCCAGCTGCCTCGAGATCATTGACAAGATCCTCCCGTGTAGTTCTGGGCTGATTCCTCTCTGTTCTCATGATAATTGCAACTCCACGAGGTGAGATCTTGTATGGAGCCCCAGGCGAGGGAGATTGACAGTTATTTTGTGTTTCTTCCATTTGCGAATAATCGCACCAACTGTCGTCACCTTCTCACGAAGCTGCTTGGCGATGGTCTTGTAGCCCATTCCAGCCTTGTGTAGGTCTACAATCCTGTCCCTGACATCCTTGGAGAGCTCTTTGGTCTTGGCCATGGTGGAGAGTTTGGAATCTGATTGATTGATTGCTTCTGTGGACAGGTGTCTTTTATACAGGTAACAAACTGAGATTAGGAGCACTCCCTTTAAGAGTGTGCTCCTAATCTCAGCTCGTTACCTGTATAAAAGACACCTGGGAGCCAGAAATCTTTCTGATTGAGAGTGGGTCAAATACTTATTTCCCTCATTAAAATACAAATAAATTTACAACATTTTTGACATGCGTTTTTCTTGATTTTTGTTGTTGTTATTCTGTCTCTCACTGTTCAAATAAACCTACCATTAAAATTATAGACTGATCATTTTTTTGTCAGTGGGAAAACATACAAAATCAGCAGGGGGTCAAATACTTTTTTCCCTCACTGTACATGTAGGTAGGGTTAAGTGACTATGCATAGATAATAAACAGCGAGTAGCAGCAGTGTAAAAACAAAGGGAGGGGAGAGGTGTCAATATAAATAGTTCGGGTGGCCATTTGATTAATTATTTAACAGTCTTATGGCTTGGGGGTAGAAGCTGTTAAGGATCCCTTTTGGTTCTAGACTTGGTGCTCCGGTACTGCTTGCCGTGCAGTAGCAGAGAGAACAGTCTATGACTTGGGTGACTGGAGTCTTTAGGTCCTAGTATATACGTCCTGGATGGCAGGAAACTTGGCCCCAGTGATGTCCTGGGCCATACGCACTACCCTCTGTAGTGTTATGGTCAGATGCTGAGCATTTACCGTACCAGTCGGTGATGCAATCGGTCAGGATGCTCTCGATGGTGCAGCTGTAGAACTTTTTGAGGATCTGGGGATCCATTCCAAATCTTTTCAGTCTCCTGAGGGGGAAAAGGTGTTGTCTTGCCCTCTTCACGACTGTCTTGGTGTGTTTGGACCATGGTAGTTCATGGTGATGTGGACACCAAGGAACTTGAAGCTCTCGACCTGCTCCACTACAGCCCCGTCAATGTTAACTTTTGTCCAGGTAGTCCAGTTTGCAGAGGGAGGTTTTTAGTCCCAGGGTCCTTAGCTTAGTAATGAGCTTCGCGGGCACTATGGTGTTGAACACTGAGCTGTAGTCAATGAACAGCATTTTCACATAAGCGTTCCTTTCGTACAGGTCGGGGAGGGCAGTGTGGAGTGCGATTGCATCATCTGTGGATCTGTTGGGGCGGTATGCGAATTGGAATGGGGTCTAGGGCTTCCGGGATGATGGTGTTGATGTGAGCCATGATCAGCCTTTCAAAGCATTTCATGGCTTCCGACGTGAGTGCTACGGGGTGGTAATCATTTAGGCAGGTTTCTTCCGCTTCTTTGGCACAGGGACTATGGTGGTCTGCTTGAAACATGTAGGTATTACAGACTCGGTCAGGGAGAGGTTGAAAATGTTAGTGAAGACACTTGCCATTGGTCCTCGCATACTTTGAGTACACGTAGTGGTAATCCGTCTGGCCCCGGGGCTTTGTGAATGTTGACCTGTTCAAAGGTCTTGCTCACATTGGGTACCGAGAGTATGATCACACAGTTGTCCGGAACAGCTGATGCTCTCATGCATGCTTCAGTGTTGCTTGCCTCGAAGCGAGCATAAAAAAGCTTTTAGCTCGTCTGGTCTGCTCACGTCACTGGGCAGTTCGCGGCTGGGTTTCCCTTTGTAGTCTGTAATAGTTTGCAAGCGCTGCCACATCGTCAGAGCCGGTGAAGTAGGATTCAATCTTAGTCCTGTACTGATGCTTTGCCTGTTTGATGGTTAGTCTGAGGGCATAGAGGGATTTCTTATAAGTGTCCGGATTAGTGTCCCGCTCCTTGAAAGCGGCAGCTCTAGCCTTTAGCTCGGTGCGGAGGTCACCTGTAATCCATGGCTTTTGGTTGGGATATGTACTGTGGGGACGACATCATCGATGCACTTATTGTTGAACCCAGTGACTGAGGTAGTATACTCCTCAATGCCATTGGATGAATCCCGGAACATATTCCAGTCTGTGCTAGCAAAACAGTCCTGTAGCGTAGCATCCATGTCATCTGACCACTTCCATATTGAGTGAGTCACTGGTACTTCCTGCTTTAGTTTAGATTGTAAACAGGAATCAGGAGGATATAATTATGGTCAGATTTGCCAAATGGAGGGCGAGGTATAGCTTTGTACGCGTCTCTGTGTGTGGAGTAAAGGTGGTCTAGAGTTTTTCTTCCTCTTGTTGCACATGTGACATGCTGGTAGAAATGAGTTAAAACTGATTTAAGTTTTCCCGCATTGAAGTCCCCGGCCACTAGGAGCGCCACTTCTGGATGAGCATTTTCTTGTTTGCTTATGGACTTATACAGCTCGTTGAGTGTGGTCTTAGTGCCAGCATCGGTTTGGTGTGGTAAATAGACGGCTACGAATAATGTCCATGAGAACTCTCTTGGTAGATAGTGTGGTCTACAGCTTATCATGAGGTACTCTACCTCAGGCGAGCAATCCCTCAAGACTTCTTTAACATTAGACATCGCGCACCAGCTGTTATTGACAAATAGACACACACCCCCACCCCTCGTCTTACCAGACGTAGCTTCTCTGTCCTGCAAAAGCACAGAAAACCCAGCCAGCTCCCGAGTGGTGCAGCGGTCTTAGGCACTGCATCTCAGTGCTTGAGGCGTCAGTACAGACCCCCTGGTTTGATTCCAGGCTGTATCACAACCGGCCATGATTGGGAGTCCCATAGGGCGGCGCACAATTGGCCCAGCGTCATCCGGGTTTGGCCGGTGTAGGCAGTCATTGTAAATAAGAATTTGTTCTTAACTGACTTGCCTAGTTTAATAAAGGTTAAATAAATAAAAATATATACACTGCTCAAAAAAATTAAGGGAGCACTTAAACAACACAATGTAACTCCAAGTCAATCACTCTTCTGTGAAATCAAATTGTCCACTTAGGAAGCAACACTGATTGACAATAAATTTCACATGCTGTTGTGCAAATGGAATAGACAACATGTGGAAATTATAGGCAATTAGCAAGACACCCCCAATAAAGGACTGGTTTTGCAGCTGGTGACCACAGACCACTTCTCAGTTCCTATGCTTCCTGGCTGATGTTTTGGTCACTTTTGAATGCTGGCGGTGCTTTCACTCTAGTGGTAGCATGAGACGGAGTCTACAACCCACACAAGTGGCTCAGGTAGTGCAGCTCATCCAGGATGGCATATCAATGCGAGCTGTGGCAAGAAGGTTTGCTGTGTCTGTCAGCGTAGTGTCCAGAGCATGGAGGCACTACCAGGAGACAGGCCAGTACATCAGGAGACGTGGAGGAGGCCGTAGGAGGGCAACAACCCAGCAGCAGGACTGCTACCCTGCCTTTGTGCAAGGAGGAGCAGGAGGAGCACTGCCAGAGCCCTGAAAAATGACCTCCAGCAGGCCACAAATGTGCATGTGTCTGCTCAAACGGTCAGAAACAGACTCCATGAGGGTGGTATGAGGGCCCGACGTCCACAGGTGGGGGTTGTGCTTACAGCCCAACACCGTGCAGGACATTTGCCATTTGCCAGAGAATACCAAGATTGGCAAATTCGCCACTGGCACCCTGTGCTCTTCACAGATGAAAGCAGGTTCACACTGAGCACATGTGACAGACGTGACAGAGTCTGGAGACGCCGTGGAGAACGTTCTGCTGCCTGCAACATCCTCCAGCATGACCGGTTTGGCGGTGGGTCAGTCATCGTGTGGGGTGGCATTTCTTTGGGGGGCCGCACAGCCCTCCATGTGCTCGCCAGAGGTAGCCTGACTGCCATTAGGTACCGAGATGAGATCCTCAGACCCCTTGTGAGACCATATGCTGGTGCGGTTGGCCCTAGGCTCCTCCTAATGCTAGACCTAATGTGGCTGGAGTGTGTCAGCAGTTCCTGCAAGAGGAAGGCATTGATACTATGGACTGGCCCGCCCGTTCCCCAGACCTGAATCAAATTGAGCACATCTGGGACATCATGTTGCACCACAGACTGTCCAGGAGTTGGCGGATGCTTTAGTCCAGGTCTGGGAGGAGATCCCTCAGAAGACCATCCGCCACCTCATCAGGAGCATGCCCAGGCGTTGTAGGGAGGTCATACAGGCACGTGGAGGCCACACACACTACTGAGCCTAATTTTGACTTGTTTTAAGGACATTACATCAAAGTTGGATCAGCCTGGTTTTCCACTTTAATTTTGAGGGTGACTCCAAATCCAGACCTCCATGGGTTGATACATTTGATTTCCATTGATAATTTTTGAGTGATTTTGTTGTCAGCACATTCAACTATGTAAAGAAAAAAGTATTTAATAAGATTATTTCATTCATTCAGATCTAGGATGTGTTCTTTTAGTGTTCCCTTTATTTTTTTGAGCAGTGTATATTATCTGTGTCGTTGTTGTTCATCCACGACTCGGTGAAACAGTTTTTAATGTCCCGTTGGTAGGATAGTCTTAATCATAGATCATTCATTTTATTTTCCAATAATTGCACGTTAGCCAATAGTACGGATGGTAGTGGAGGTGTACTCACTCGCCTACGAATTCTCATAAGGTAGCCCGACCTTCAACGCTTTTTGTCCGTCTTTTCTTCTGGCAAATGACAGGGATTTAGGCCTGGTCTCGAGAAAGCAGTATATCCTTTGTGTCGGACTCATAAAAAAAAATCAATCTTTGTCCAGTTCGAGGTGAGTAATCGCTGTTCTGTCCAGAAGCTCTTTTCAGTCATAAGAGACGGTAGCAGCAACATTATGTACAAAATAAGTTTAAAAAATAAGTTACAAACAATGTGAAAAAAAATAACAAAATAGCACAGGTGGTTAAGAGCTCGTAAAACGGCAGCCATCCTCTCCGGCGTCATTATATTCAAACTGGAATTATTTTTTATTAATTTGTTAAAATTTTGAAAAACATAAACAGCTGAAATGTCTTGAGTCAATAAGTATTAACCCCTATTTTATGGCAAGCCTAAATAAGTATAGAAGTAAATTTTGTAATAACAAATTACTTAATAATTTGCATTGAATCACTCTGTCTGCAATTATAGTGTTTAACATTATTTTTTAATAACTACCTCATCTCTGTACCCAACCCATACAAATATCTGTATGGTCCCTCAGTCGAGTAGTGAATTTCAAACACAGATTCAACCACAAAGAGCATGGAGGTTTTCCAATGCCCACAAAGAATGGTACCTATTGGCAGATGGTTAAAAAATAAAACAAAACAGACATTGAATATCCCTTTGAGCATGGTAATTACACTTTGGATTGTGTATCAATAAACCCAGTCACTACAAAGACAGGTGTCCTTCCTAGCTCAGTTTCCAGAGAGCCAGGAAACCGCTCAGGGATTTCCCCATGAGTTTAACGGCTGTGATAGGAGGAAACTGAAGATGGATCATCAACATTGTAGTTACTCCACAATACTAACCTAATTGATAGAGTGAAAAGAAGGACGCCTGTACACAATACAACTATTCCAAAACGTGCATCCTGTTTGCAACAAGGCACTAAAGTAATGTTGCAAAAATGTGGCAAAGCAATTCACTTTTTGTCCTGAATACAAATTGTTATGTTTGGGGCAAATCCAATACAACACATTATTGAGTACAACTCTCCGTATTTTCAAGCTTAGTGGTGGCTGCATCATGTTATGGGTATGCTTGTAATTGTTAAGGTCTGAGGAGTTTTTCAGGATAAAAAATTAACAGAATGGAGCTAAGCACAGGCAAAATCATAGAGGAAAACCTGGTTAAGTCTTTCAGCAGGACAACAACCTAAAACACAAGGCCATTAGAGTTGCTTACCAAGAAGAAAGTGAATGTTCCTGAGTGGCCGAGTTGCAGTTTTGACTTAAATCTACTTTAAAATCTATGACAATACCTGAAAATGGTTGTCTAACAATGATCAACAACCAATTTGACAGAGCTAGAAGAGTTTTTAAAATAAGTGTTGCACAATCCAGGTGTGGAAAGCTTTTAGAGACTTAGCCAGAACGGCTCACAGCTGTAATCACTCCCAAAGGTGTGTCTACAAAGTATTTATTTCATTTTAATTTTTTTTCCTTTTTTTGGGGTCATTTAGCAGACACTCTTATCCAGAGCGACTTACAGGAGCAATTAGGGTTAAGTGCCTTGCTCAAGGGCAAATCAACACATAGTGTGGAAACAGACAAGAATCGCCATGGCGCCTGTTCTTTTTGGAAGGGAAATTAAAGACAGCTAAGAATATGAAAGTTTTCATCTTCACTTTCCTTGAAGATCTTATACGTCTCAGAATGATGGCATGGCACTGTGTGGCCCCTGTAGGTCTGTCAACAGCAGGCCTAATAATAAGACAGTAAATGTAATTCTAATCACAGGTAGGCTCAGTTCTATCATATTTGTCAATTTCAGAAACCATTCACTCAATTGAGTCAGCATTGAGTCATATCTCATATCGCAAACACAGTATCATGGCACCCAAGGGAGCTAAGGCAAGGAAGGTATCGTTAGAACTCCTAATGAGAATAAGGCCTGAGTAAAGGGATGAAAACCACTGCTGAGCATCGTGCAAGTCAGCAAATACGACACAAGTGATAGCCTTTTTTCTACCCAGCATGCAACAGGGTCAATTAATTGTCCAATCACAAAAGCAATCAGGAAGAAAACCTGCTTCTAAAGTAAACTATACATAATGACTTGCTACTTCAGCCGAATTCAATCCCAAAGGACAGTCAACAAATTGTTCTAACACAATTAAGGTGCCGTAAGCGCGTGAAGGTTTATTTTGCAATAACAACACAGTCCCACGTTTTACATACAGTATCTAGGCCTTTTTATGGTCCAAGCTCTTTAATCAGGGTTTCACGGTGATGTGATTTATGCAGCCTTGTGGCACATTAATGATACGAGTGGAACTTGCCTCATCATCCATATTCATAAGAGGCTCTGTTTGGGGGGGGGGGGGGGTTTGGGAGAGACAACAAGGAAGGGAAGACACCCCTTCTTTTGAGACACACTATCTCTTTTTCAATCACTTAGGCCAGCCCAATTTGTAGCTAGCTCTGGTTAGCTTATGCTAGTATTAGCTATTGGTTTTTAGTTAGCATCAGTTAGCTTAGGCTAGTATTAGCTAGCATTGGTGCAGGGGTCAGAGTTCAGCCATCAAGGGAGTTGCCACTAGATTAGCACAGATGAACAAAACATTACTAATAGCAGACTGCAACTGTCTCTTGTGTTGGTAGAACCATGGCAAGTCCAGTGTAGGGAGTATAATTGTAGGCACCATAGTCATATGCCTTCAGAAAGTATTCATACCCTTTGACTTATTCCACATTTTGTTGTTATAGCCTTAATTCAAAATTGATTATTTTCTCACCCAACTACAATACCCCATAATGACAACAAACACGTTGGCAAATTGAATGAAAATGAAATACAGAAAAATCTACTTTACATAAGTATTCACACCCCTGAGTCAATATTTTGTAGATCAGCATTGGCGGTGATTACAGCTTTGAGTCGTCTTGGGTATGTCTGTATCAGCTTTGCATATCTGGATTTGGGAATTTTCTCCCATTCTTCCTTGCAGATTTTCTCAAGCTTTGTTAATAATATAATATAATAATAATAATATGCCATTTAGCAGACGCTTTTATCCAAAGCGACTTACAGTCATGCGTGCATATTATTATTTTTGTGTATGGGTGGTCCCGGGGATCGAACCCACTACCTTGGCGTTACAAGCGCCGTGCTCTACCAGCTGAGCTACAGAGGACCACGTATGTACGTTAACCCTTTGACACGTACCAACAAACGGGTGTGTTCATTCTACAATGGTCCCTGCAGCGTACGCTGAAACCGGTGTGATTAGAATGCTTATTTAGAACGTCCAGTTTCGATTGACGCAACAGTCAGCGTTTGAGCTGGCCACACTGCTTTTTCACAGAAACACTTTGCCCAAACACAGTCCTTACAAAGTTATGTCCTGAATGTGACCAGTTTATTTATGGATGCAGTGTTCAGACATTCACAGAAGTAGCGAAAGTATAACACAATCATCCAAGCCAGAAAATGTAGGCTACATTAGTCCTAGCGGTAACTGAGGAAAGACGTAAGCGGTCATATTTAGCTAACTTTTGGCTGACAGAAACAACAATATTAATTAGCTAATAGCAATTAGCTACGATTTACAACTCATCACATCACGGGTGAGCTCACCATTAATGAAAATAATTGAGAGAAACACTTTCTAAAAATCGAAAGTAATCCGACGATTGGGTAGTGTGCGCTCCACCATGTTTGTTTTTTCGCGTCAACCAAAGATAAGAAGAGGAGACTGTCAGAGTTCGGATGTGGATTTAGTGGTGGAGTCAAGCGCAGGACAAGGAGGTTCGATGAAAACAGTCTTTACTTGAATAAAGCACAGTGAAACAAAAGGCCTCAAAACCAAAGGAGGCGAACGATTACACAAACACGCGTAAACACTAAACATACACGAACACCGAACGGACAAGCGGACATTTACACACAACTGCAAACAAACCAAAAGGGAAACTTATAGGAGACACAATCAAAACTCAATGAGAAACAGGTGCACACACAAGATATAACCAAACAACTATCGAGAAATCCAGCGTTGGCAGCTAGTACTTTGGGGACGACGAACGCCGAAGCCTGCCCGAGCCAGGAGGAGGAGCAGCCTCGGCAGAATCCGTGACAGAGACAAGATGAGTTTGGTCTGTTTGCTGTATGCATGTTGAAGGGTGGGGGGTATAGTCTACGATCATTCACTTCCCTTCATTCACTTCCGGAAGTTTACTCGAAAGATAAGTGAACCATTCCTTTACGTGACACCCAGAATGCATTGTATAATGTCAACAAACATGATGCCACACATACAGTATTTGATCCCCTGCTGATTTTGTACGTTTGCCCACTGACAAAGAAATGATCAGTCTATAATTTTAATGGTAGTTTTATTTGAACAGTGAGAGACAGAATAACAACAAAATAATCCAGAAAAACGCATGTCAAAAATGTTATGAATTGATTTGCATTTTAATGAGGGAAATAAGTATTTGACCCCTCTGCAAAACATGACTTAGTACTTGGTGGCAAAACCCTTGTTGGCAATCACAGAGGTCAGACGTTTCTTGTAGTTGGCCACCAGTTTTGCACACATTTCAGGAGGGATTTTGTCCCACTCCTCTTTGTAGATCTTCTCCAAGTCATTAAGGTTTCGAGCCTGACATTTGGCAAGTCGAACCTTCAGCTCCCTCCACAGATTTTCTATGGGATTAAGGTCTGGAGACTGGCTAGGCCAATCCAGGACCTTAATGTGCTTCTTCTTGAGCCACTCCTTTGTTGCCTTGGCCGTGTGTTTTGGGTCATTGTCATGCTGGAATACCCATCCACGACCCTTTTTCAATGCCCTGGCTGAGGGAAGGAGGTTATCACCCAAGATTTGACGGTACATGGCCCCGTCCATCGTCCCTTTGATGCGGTGAAGTTGTCCTGTCCCCTTAGCAGAAAAACACCCCCAAAGCATAATGTTTCCACTTCCATGTTTGACGGTGGGGATGGTGTTCTTGGGGTCATAGGCAGCTTTCCTCCTCCTCCAAACACGGCGAGTTGAGTTGATGCCAAAGAGCTCGATTTTGGTCTCATCTGACCACAACACTTTCACCCAGTTCTCCTCTGAATCATTCAGATGTTCATTGGCAAACTTCAGAGGGGCCTGTATATGTGCTTCCTTGAGCAGGGGGACCTTGCGGGCGCTGCAAGATTTCAGTCCTTCACGGCGTAGTGTGTTACCAATCGTTTTCTTGGTGACTATGGTTCCAGCTGCCTTGAGATCATTGACAAGATCCTCCCTTGTAGTTCTGGACTGATTCCTCACCGTTCTCATGATCATTGCAACTCCACGAGGTGATATCTTGCATGGAGCCCCAGGCCGAGGGAGATTGACAGTTATTTTGTGTTTCTTCCATTTGCGAATAATCGCACCAACTGTTGTCACCTACTCACCAAGCTGCTTGGCGATGGTCTTGTAGCCCATTCCAGCCTTGTGTAGGTCTACAATCTTGTGCCTGACATCCTTGGAGAGCTCTTTGGTCTTGGCCATGGTGGAGAGTTTGGAATCTGATTTGAATTTGCTTCTGTGGACAGGTGTCTTTTATATAGGTAACAAGCTGAGATTAGGAGCACTCCCTTTAAGAGTGTGCTCCTAATCTCAGCTCATTACCTGTATAAAAGACACCTGGGAGCCAGAAATCTTTCTGATTTAGAGGGGGTCAAATACTTATTTCCCTCATTAAAATGCAAATCAATTTATAACATTTTTTTTGTAGTTATTCTGTCTCTCACTGTTCAAAAAACCTACCATTAAAATTATAGACTGATCATGTCTTTGTCAGTGGGCAAATGTACAAAATCAGCAGGGGATCAAATACTTTTTTCCCTCACTGTAGCTGGCAAATAGATTAGCATTAGCTCATCATAATCAGTACAACCTCCAAAAAAGTATTTTACACACATCATAAGTGTCCATTACAATATATGCAATAATCGGAATACATGATTTGCCACCAGTACTTGAAAACATGTGAATAAAACAGCAAATACATTATGCTCCATACATACTGTATGCTACAGTAGAAACAACAACAGGATATACACAAAATAAGGCGCTTACTTTGATAGGAACACAAACATCTCCAAAGTTATTATTTGTAAGGAAAACAATTACATTTACATTTACATTTACGTCATTTTGCAGACGCTCTTATCCAGAGCGACTTACAAATTGGTGCATTCACCCTATAGCCAGTGGGTTAACCACTTTACAATATATATATTATTATTTTTATTTTTTTTGGGGGGGGGGGGTAGAAGGATTACTTTATCCTATCCCAGGTATTCCTTAAAGAGGTGGGGTTTCAAATGTCTCCGGAAGGTGGTGAGTGACTCCGCTGTCCTGGCGTCGTGAGGGAGCTTGTTCCACCATTGGGGTGCCAGAGCAGCGAACAGTTTTCACTGGGCTGAGCGGGAACTATGCTTCCGCAGAGGAAGGGGAGCCAGCAGGCCAGAGGTGGATGAACGCAATGCCCTCGTTTGGGTGTAGGGACTGATCAGAGCCTGAAGGTACGTTTGTTTAAGACTGCACAAATGTCTGCATAGTTGTTCTGCGGAAACACTGGGGAAGTGCTTAGGCTCTCCTCGAGAAATCTGTCAGGCTCAGTAAAGCCTCAAACATAAATTGTCCGCAACAGTGAAATGGGCTACTTCTATGTGGATTAGTGAGGAGGTGGAACACACCTACAATCAAACTTTTGTTAGAAAATAAAACTTGTTAAATAATTTGAAATTGACAAGTTGAAATAGCCTTGCAAAAGTATTCATCCCCCTTGGCATTTTTCCTATTTTGTTACATTACAACCTGTAATTTAAATTGAGTTTTATTTGGATTTCATGTAATGGACATACACAAAATAGTAAAATTGGTGATGTGAAATGAAAAAAATAACTTGTTTCAAAAAATTCTAAAAAATAAATAACGGAAAAGTGGTGCATGCATACAGTGGGGATAAAAAGTATTTAGTCAGCCACCAATTGTGCAAGTTCTCCCACTTAAAAAGATGAGAGAGGCCTTTTCATCAAAGGTACACGTCAACTATGACAGACAAATTGAGAAAAGAAAATCCAGATAATCACATTGTAAGATTTTTTATGAATTTATTTGCAAATTATGGTGGAAAATAAGTATTTGGTCACCTACAAACACGCAAGATTTCTGGCTCTCACAGACCTGTAACTTCTTCTTTAAGAGGCTCCTCTGTCCTCCACTCGTTACCTGTATTAATGGCACCTGTTTGAACTTGTTATCAGTATAAAAGACACCTGTCCACAACCTCAAACAGTCACACTCCAAACTCCTCTATGGCCAAGACCAAAGAGCTGTCAAAGGACACCAGAAACAAAATTGTAGACCTCCACCAGGCTGGGAAGACTGAATCTGCAATAGGTAAGCAGCTTGGTTTGAAGAAATCAACTGTGGAAGCAATTATTAGGAAATGGAAGACATACAAGACCACTGATAATCTCCCTCGATCTGGGGCTCCACGCAAGATCTCACCCCGTGGGGTCAAAATGATCACAAGAACGGTGAGCAAAAATCCCGGAACCACACCGGGGGGACCTAGTGAATAACCTGCAGAGAGCTGGGACCAAAGTAACAAAGCCTACCATCAGTAACACACTACGCTGCCAAGGACTCAAATCCTGCAGTGCCAGATGTGTCCCCCTGCTTAAGCCAGTACATGTCCAGGCCCGTCTGAAGTTTGCTAGAGTGTATTTGGATGATCCAGAAGAGGATTGGGAGAATGTCATATGGTCAGATGAAACCAAAATTGAACTTTTTGGTAAAAACTCAACTCGTCGTGTTTGGAGGACAAAGAATGCTGAGTTGCATCCAAAGAACACCATACCTACTGTGAAGCATGGGGGTGGAAACATCATGCTTTGGGGCTGTTTTTCTGCAAAGGGACCAGGACGACTGATCCGTGTAAAGGAAAGAATGAATGGGGCCATGTATCGTGAGATTTTGAGTGAAAACCTTCTTCCATCAGCAAGGGCATTGAAGATGAAATGTGGCTGGGTCTTTCAGCATGACAATGATCCCAAACACACCACCCGGGCAACGAAGGAGTGGCTTCGTAAGAAGCATTTCAAGGTCCTGGAGTGGCCTAGCCAGTCTCCAGATCTCAACCCCATAGAAAATCTTTGGAGGGAGTTGAAAGTCCGTGTTGCCCAGCAACAGCCCCAAAACATGACTGCTCTAGAGGAGATCTGCATGGAGGAATGGGCCAAAATACCAACAACAGTGTGTGAAAACCTTGTGAAGACTTACATAAAACGTTTGACCTGTGTCATTGCCAACAAAGGGTATATAACAAAGTATTGAGAAACTTTTGTTATTGACCAAATACTTATTTTCCACAATAATTTGCTAATAAATTCATAAAAAATCCTACAATGTGATTTTCTGGAATTTTTTTCCTCATTTTGTCTGTCATAGTTGACGTGACCTATGATGAAAATTACAGGCCTCTCTCATCTTTTTAAGTGGGAGAACTTGCACAATTGGTGGCTGACTAAATACTTTTTTCCCCCACTGTAGTTGACGTGTACCTATGATGAAAATTACAGGCCTCTCTCATCTTTTTAAGTGGGAGAACTTGCACAATTGGTGGCTGACTAAATACTTTTTTTCCCCACTGTATGTATTCACCCCCTTTGCTATGAAGCCCCAAAATAACATTGGGTGCAACTAATTACCTTCAGAAGTCACATAATGAGTTAAATAAAGTCCACCTGTGTACAATCTAAGTGTCACGT
This sequence comes from Coregonus lavaretus, assembly GCF_964263955.1. NCBI lineage: Eukaryota > Metazoa > Chordata > Actinopteri > Salmoniformes > Salmonidae > Coregonus > Coregonus lavaretus. Next base: position 38,477,260 of record NC_140018.1, on the reverse strand, counting down.
GATCTGTCACATGATCTCAGTATATATACAGTGGGGAGAAAAAGTATTTGATACACTGCCGATTTTGCAGATTTTCCTACTTACAAAGCATGTAGAGGTCTGTAATTTTTTATCATAGGTACACTTCAACTGTGAGAGACGGAATCTAAAACCGAAATCCAGAAAATCACATTGTATGATTTTTAAGTAATTCATTTGCATTTTATTGCATGACATAAGTATTTGATACATCAGAAAGGCAGAACTTAATATTTGGTACAGAAACTTTTGTTTGCAATTACAGAGATCATACGTTTCCTGTAGGTCTTGACCAGGTTTGCACACACTGCAGCAGGGATTTTGGCCCACTCCTCCATACAGACCTTCTCCAGATCCTTCAGGTTTCGGGGCTGTCGCTGGGCAATACGGACTTTCAGCTCCCTCCAAAGATGTTCTATTGGGTTCAGGTCTGTAGACTGGCTAGGCCACTCCAGAACCTTGAGATGCTTCTTACGGAGCCACTCCTTAGTTGCCCTGGCTGTTTGTTTCGGGTCGTTGTCATGCTGGAAGACCCAGCAACGACCCATCTTCAATGCTCTTAATGAGGGAAGGAGGTTGTTGGCCAAGATCTCGCGATACATGGCCCCATCCATCCTCCCCTCAATACGTTGCAGTCGTCCTGTCCCCTTTGCAGAAAAGCATCCCCAAAGAATGATGTTTCCACCTCCATGCTTCACGGTTGGGATGGTGTTCTTGGGGTTGTACCTAATCCTTCTTCTTCCTCCAAACACGGCGAGTGGAGTTTAGACCAAAAAGCTCTAATTTTGTCTCATCAGACCACATGACCTTCACCCATTCCTCCTCTGGATCATCCAGATGGTCATTGGCAAACTTCAGACGGGCCTGGACATGCACTGGCTTGAGCAGGGGGACCTTGCGTGCGCTGCAGGATTTTAATCCATGACGGCGTAGTGTGTTACTAATGGTTTTCTTTGAGACTGTGGTCCCAGCTCTCTTCAGGTCATTGACCAGGTCCTGCCGTGTAGTTCTGGGCTGATCCCTCACCTTCCTCATGATCATTGATGCCCCACGAGGTGCGATCTTGCATGGAGCCCCAGACCGAGGGTGATTGACCGTCATCTTGAACTTCTTCCATTTTCTAATAATTGCGCCAACAGTTGTTGCCCTCTCACCAAGCTGCTTGCCTATTGTCCTGTAGCCCATCCCAGCCTTGTGCAGGTCTACAATTGTATCCCTGATATCCTTACACAGCTCTCTGGTCTTGGCCATTGTGGAGAGGTTGGAGTCTGTTTGATTGAGTGTGTGGACAGGTGTCTTTTATACAGGTAACGAGTTGAAACAGGTGCAGTTAATACAGGTAATGAGTGGAGAACAGGAGGGCTTCTTAAAGAAAAACTAGCAGGTCTGTGAGAGCCGGAATTCTTACTGATTGGTAGGTGATCAAATACTTATGTCATGCAATAAAATGCAAATTAATTACTTAAAAATCATATAATGTCATTTTCTGAATTTTTGTTTTAGATTCTGTCTCTCACAGTTGAAGTGTACCTATGATAAAAATTACAGACCTCTACATGCTTTGTAAGTAGGAAAACCTGCTAAATCGGCAGTGTATCAAATACTTGTTCTCCCCACTGTAAACCTGTTCTGAAAGACCCCAGAGTCTGCAAAACCACTAAGCAAGGGGCACCACCAAGCAAGCGGCACCTTGAAGACCAAGGAGCTCTCCAAACAGGTCAGGGACAAAGTTGTGGAGAAGTACAGATCAGGGTTGGGATATAAAAGAACATCTGAAACTTTGAACATCATACGGAGCACCATTAAATCCATTATTAAAAAATTTAAAGAATATGGCACCACAACAAACCTGCCAAGAGAGGGCCGCCCAACAAAACTCACGGACCAGTCAAGGAGGGCATTAATCAGAGGCAACAAAGAGACCAAAGATAACCCTGAAGGAGCTGCAAAGCTCCACAGCGGAGATTGGAGTATCTGTCCATAGGACCACTTTAAGCCGTGCACTCCACAGAGCTGGGCTTTACAGAAGAGTGGCCAGAAATAAGCCATTGTTTAAAGAAAACGTTTTTTAGTGTTTGCCAAAAGGCATGTGGGAGACTCCGCAAATGTATGGAAGAAAGTACTCTGGTCAGATGAGACTAAAATTGAGCTTTATGGCCATCACCCCGAGAACACCATCCCCACAGTGAAGCATGGTGGCGGCAGCATCATGCTGTGGAGATGTTTTTCATAGGCAGGGACTGGGAAACTGGTCAGAATTGAAGGAATGATGGATGGCGCTAAATACTGGGAAATTCTTGAGGGAAACCTGTTTCAGTCTTCCAGAGATTTGAGACTGGGACGGAGGTTCACCTTCCAGTAGGTCAATGAACCTAAGTATACTGCTAAAGCAACACTCGAGTTGTTTAAGGGGAAACATTTAAATGTCTTGGAATTGCCTAGTCAAAGCCCAGACCTCAATCCAATTGAGAATCTGAGGTATGACTTAAAGATTGCTGTACACCAGCGGAATCCATCCAACTTGAAGGAGCTGGAGCAGTTTTGCCTTGAAGAATGGGCATAAATCCCAGTGGCTAGATGTGCCAAGCTCATAGAGACATACCCCAAGAGACCTGCATCTGTAATTGCTGCAAAATGTGGCTCTACAAAGTATTGACTTTGGGGGGGTGAATAGTTATGCTCGCTCAAGTTTTCGTTTTTTTGTCTTATTTCTTGTTTGTTTCACAAGAAAAAATATTTTGGTAGGCATGTTGTGTAAATCAAATAATACAAACACCCAAAAAATAAATGTTCATTCCAGGTTGTAAGGCAACAAAATAGGAAAAATGCCAAGGGGGGTGAATACTGTAGATAGTTAGCAGGCAGCATGTTTTGGTTTGAGGGCAACGCGGGTTAGCTGTCCTGTTGGGTAACAATCACATTTAGGAACAGTGAGTGCATTCTGACGTCATGTTCATAAAAAAACTAACGCTGGGGCGACCGTTAGAGATATTTTGAACTCACACGTGAAAAGGTTAAGTTAGATCGGGAGCGGCGGTGAAGAGCAATCTTCAATTCTTTCCACAGATTTTCCATGGGATTCAAGTCTGGGCTTTGGCTGGGCCACTCAAGGACATTCACATTGTTGTTCTGAAGCCATTCCAGCGTTTCTTTGGCTGTATGCTTGGGTTCATTTTCCTGTTTGAATATAAATATTTGCCCCAGTCTACGGTTGTCCAATCAAGTTGTAGTGACATCTCAATGATGATCAAAGGAAATTGGATGCATATGAGCTGTGAATATGTATGTAAATGAGATTTGCAAAAATTTATAAAAACATGTTTTCACTTTGTCATTATGGGGTATTGTGTGTAGATGGGTGTGGAAAAAATATATTTTAAATTCAGGCTGTAACACAACAAAATGTGGAAAAAGTCAAGGTGTATGAATACTATCTGAAGGCATTGTATCTCACAACCACATACAGTGCCTTCGAAAAGTATTCAGACCCCTTGACTTTTTCCACATTTTTGTTAGGTTACAGCCTTATTGTATAAATTATGAAATTGTTTTTTTCCCTCATCAATCTACACACAATATTCCATAATGACAAATCAAAAACAGGTTTTTAGAATTTTTTGCTAATTAAATATGAAAGCATTAGACCTATCACTAAAAGCTTCAGTCATGCAAAAGTTATACTTAAATCCGAACTGGTTCTTTAGCAAGTTCGTAAGATTGTCTCACCCAATGGTCAAGAATGGCCTTTTTCCCTTTATTCAGATTACGTCTCACTTTCAGTTACTTGAAAATCATCTCCCAAATATCACTATTTCTAAAACAAGCCATAGAAAGTTGGTTGCTATTTGAATTTAATCCTCCAGAAAAAAACAGAACAAATAATACAACAAATATTGTGGTTAAACTCCAATATACGAATTAATAAAAAAACATTGTTTTTTGAAAAAAAACAATTAAAAGGTATAATCTTAGGAAATGATATCATAGGTAGGACTGGTGGAGTTATGTCGCACATGCAGCTAACAAAAACATATGGAAATGTCTGCTCTACCCAAAATTACAACCAAATAACTGCAGCACTACCGCAAAAATGGAAGAGGAAAGTAGAAGGGGGAAAAAGTAAGGAACTTGTCTGTCAGCCCTGCATTAAAGAACATAATTGGTTAAATAAAATTTAATTTAAGGACCAAAGGATTGACAGCCACGATGCCGGATTCTAAACTTATAATTTTTCAATTTAAATTATTATACAAAATTCTTGCTACCAATATAATGTTATTTATATGGGGGATACAATCTTCCCAGCTCTGCAGATTTCACTGCGAAGAGACAGAATCATTAGATCATTTGTATTGGTACTGTCCATTTGTAGCTTGTTTTTGGACACAGGTCCAGGAATTGCTAAAGGATTGCAATATGTACCTGGAGCTAACCCTGCAGATAGCACTACAGGGTGATCTGAAAAGTCATAGTCAATCGATCAATAATATAATAATACTTTTAGCAAAAAAATATATTTTCAATTTACAATCTGTAGAAACAATGAGAATTGAAGGGTTCAGAACTTTTGTAAAACATCACAGTACAGTTGAGAAATATATGGCAAATAGAAAGCCAATATGGATGGTGTTAAGAGATAGATGGGAGGTGTTGAATGGAGTTGAAGGATGGGACTAATAACAACTAACAACAACTAATAACAACAAGATAACTAATGTAAAGCATACTGTGTCCATAATAAGTATATAGGTTATAGGTTGAGAGCTTTTGTGAAAGAGCATAGTTAGAAAGATATGGCATATAGAAGCAAACCGGATGGACATCATGACAATGATTGGAGAGGTTGAGGGTAGAGAAAGTTCAGGAGTAAAAACAAACAAAATAGAATTATTCAAAAATTGACTGTGTCCATAAAATGTATATAGAATATATAAGCTGGAAGTAGAGGCCTAAGCATTGTTGTTCACTAGTTTACTCCAATTAGGGAAGGGGTGGTGGGGCTGGAAAGTAATAAAGGGAAATATATATATTTTTAATGATATGTGTATATACAGTGGGGGAAAAAAAGTATTTAGTCAGCCACCAATTGTGCAAGTTCTCCCACTTAAAAAGATGAGAGAGGCCTGTAATTTTCATCATAGGTACACGTCAACTATGACAGACAAATTGAGAAGAAAAAAATCCAGAAAATCACATTGTAGGATTTTTTATGAATTTATTTGCAAATTATGGTGGAAAATAAGTATTTGGTCACCTACAAACAAGCAAGATTTCTGGCTCTCACAGACCTGTAACTTCTTCTTTAAGAGGCTCCTCTGTCCTCCACTCGTTACCTGTATTAATGGCACCTGTTTGAACTTGTTATCAGTATAAAAGACACCTGTCCACAACCTCAAACAGTCACACTCCAAACTCCACTATGGCCAAGACCAAAGAGCTGTCAAAGGACACCAGAAACAAAATTGTATACCTGGGAAGACTGAATCTGCAATAGGTAAGCAGCTTGGTTTGAAGAAATCAACTGTGGGAGCAATTATTAGGAAATGGAAGACATACAAGACCACTGATAATCTCCCTCGATCTGGGGCTCCACGCAAGATCTCACCCCGTGGGGTCAAAATGATCACAAGAACGGTGAGAAAAAATCCCAGAACCACACAGGGGGACCTAGTGAATGACCTGCAGAGAGCTGGACCAAAGTAACAAAGCCTACCATCAGTAACACACTACGCCGCCAGGGACTCAAATCCTGCAGTGCAAGACGTGTCCCCCTGCTTAAGCCAGTACATGTCCAAGCCCGTCTGAAGTTTGCTAGAGTGCATTTGGATGATCCAGAAGAGGATTGGGAGAATGTCATATGGTCAGATGAAACCAAAATAGAACTTTTTGGTAAAAACTCAACTCGTCGTGTTTGGAGGACAAAGAATGCTGAGTTGCATCCAAAGAACACCATATCTACTGTGAAGCATGGGGGTGGAAACATCATGCTTTGGGAATGTTTTTCTGCAAAGGGACCAGGACAACTGATTCGTGTAAAGGAAAGAATGAATGGGGCCATGTATCGTGAGATTTTGAGTGAAAACCTCCTTCCATCAGCAAGGGCATTGAAGATGAAACGTGGCTGGGTCTTTCAGCATGACAATGATCCCAAACACACCGCCCGGGCAAGGAGTGGCTTCGTAAGAAGCATTTCAAGGTCCTGGAGTGGCCTAGCCAGTCTCCAGATCTCAACCCCATAGAAAATCTTTGGAGGGAGTTGAAAGTGTTGCCCAGCGACAGCCCCAAAACATCACTGCTCTAGAGGAGATCTGTATGGAGGAATGGGCCAAAATACCAGCAACAGTGTGTGAAAACCTTGTGAAGACTTACAGAAAACGTTTGACCTGTGTTATTGCCAACAAAGGGTATATAACAAAGTATTGAGAAACTTTTGTTATTGACCAAATATTTATTTTCCACCATAATTTGCAAATAAATAAATTAAAAATCCTACAATGTAAGTTTTTGGTTTTTTCTTCTCATTTTGTCTGTCATAGTTGTCTTGTAACTATGATGAAAATTACAGGCCTCTCTTATCTTTTTAAGTGGGAGAACTTGCACAATTGGTGGCTGACTAAATACTTTTTTACCCCACTGTATATATATGTATATACTTGGGGAGAACAAGTATTTGATACACTGCCGATTTTGCAGGTTTTCCTACTTACAAAGCATGTAGAGGTCTGTAATTTGTATCATAGGTACACTTCAACTGTATGATTTTTAAGTAATTAATTTGCATTTTATTGCATGACATAAGTATTTGATCACCTACCAACCAGTAAGAATTCCGGCTCTCACAGACCTGTTAGTTTTTCTTTAAGAAGCCCTCCTGTTCTCCACTCATTACCTGTATTAACTGCACCTGTTTGAACTCATTACCTGTATAAAAGACACCTGTCCACACACTCAATCAAACAGACTCCAACCTCTCCACAATGGCCAAGACCAGAGAGCTGTGTAAGGACATCAGGGATAAAATTGTAGACCTGCACAAGGCTGGGATGGGTTACAGGACAATATGCAAGCAGCTTGGTGAGAAGGCAACAACTGTTGGCGCAATTATTAGAAAATGGAAGAAGTTCAAGATGACGGTCAATCACCCTCGGTCTGGGGCTCCATGCAAGATCTCACCTCGTGGGGCATCAATGATCATGAGGAAGGTGAGGGATCAGCCCAGAACTACACGGCAGGACCTGGTCAATGACCTGAAGAGAGCTGGGACCACAGTCTCAAAGAAAACCATTAGTAACACACTACGCCGTCATGGATTAAAATCCTGCAGCGCACGCAAGGTCCCCCTGCTCAAGCCAGCGCATGTCCAGGCCCGTCTGAAGTTTGCCAATGACCATCTGGATGATCCAGAGGAGGAATGGGAGAAGGTCATGTGGTCTGATGAGACACAAATAGAGCTTTTTGGTCTAAACTCCACTCGCCGTGTTTGGAGGAAGAAGAAGGATGAGTACAACCCCAAGAACACCATCCCAACCGTGAAGCATGGAGGTGGAAACATCATTCTTTGGGGATGCTTTTCTGCAAAGGGGACAGGACGACTGCACCGTATTTAGGGGAGGATGGATGGGGCCATGTATCGCGAGATCTTGGCCAACAACCTACTTGCCTCAGTAATAGCATTGAAGATGGGTCGTGGCTGGTTCTTCCAGAATGACAACGACCCGAAACCCACAGCCAGGGCAACTAAGGAGTGGCTCCGTAAGAAGCATCCCAAGGTCCTGGAGTGGCCAAGCCAGTCTCCAGACCTGAACCCAATAGAAAATCTTTGGAGGGAGCTGAAAGTCCGTATTGCCCAGCGACAGCCACGAAACCTGAAAGGTCTGTATGGAGGAGTGGGCCAAAATCCCTGCTGCAGTGTGTGCAAACCTGGTCAAGACCTACAGGAAACGTATGATCTCTGTAATTGCAAACAAAGGTTTCTGTACCAAATATTAAGTTCTGCTTTTCTGATGTATCAAATACTTATGTCATGCAATAAAATGCAAATTAATTACTTAAAAATCATACAATGTGATTTTCTGGAGTTTGGTTTTAGATTCCGTCTCTCACAGTTGAAGTGTACCTATGATAAAAATTACAGACCTCTACATGCTTTGTAAGTAGGAAAACCTGCAAAATCGGCAGTGTATCAAATACTTGTTCTCCCCACTGTACCTACTGTGAAGCATGGGGGTGGAAACATCATGCTTTGGGGCTGTTTTTCTGCAAAGGGACCAGGACGACTGATCCGTGTAAAGGAAAGAATGAATGGGGCCATGTATCGTGAGATTTTGAGTGAAAACCTTCTTCCATCAGCAAGGGCATTGAAGATGAAATGTGGCTGGGTCTTTCAGCATGACAATGATCCCAAACACACCACCCGGGCAACGAAGGAGTGGCTTCGTAAGAAGCATTTCAAGGTCCTGGAGTGGCCTAGCCAGTCTCCAGATCTCAACCCCATAGAAAATCTTTGGAGGGAGTTGAAAGTCCGTGTTGCCCAGCAACAGCCCCAAAACATGACTGCTCTAGAGGAGATCTGCATGGAGGAATGGGCCAAAATACCAACAACAGTGTGTGAAAACCTTGTGAAGACTTACATAAAACGTTTGACCTGTGTCATTGCCAACAAAGGGTATATAACAAAGTATTGAGAAACTTTTGTTATTGACCAAATACTTATTTTCCACAATAATTTGCTAATAAATTCATAAAAAATCCTACAATGTGATTTTCTGGAATTTTTTTCCTCATTTTGTCTGTCATAGTTGACGTGACCTATGATGAAAATTACAGGCCTCTCTCATCTTTTTAAGTGGGAGAACTTGCACAATTGGTGGCTGACTAAATACTTTTTTCCCCCACTGTAGTTGACGTGTACCTATGATGAAAATTACAGGCCTCTCTCATCTTTTTAAGTGGGAGAACTTGCACAATTGGTGGCTGACTAAATACTTTTTTTCCCCACTGTATGTATTCACCCCCTTTGCTATGAAGCCCCAAAATAACATTGGGTGCAACTAATTACCTTCAGAAGTCACATAATGAGTTAAATAAAGTCCACCTGTGTACAATCTAAGTGTCACGTGATCTGTCACATGATCTCAGTATATATACAGTGGGGAGAAAAAGTATTTGATACACTGCCGATTTTGCAGATTTTCCTACTTACAAAGCATGTAGAGGTCTGTAATTTTTTATCATAGGTACACTTCAACTGTGAGAGACGGAATCTAAAACCGAAATCCAGAAAATCACATTGTATGATTTTTAAGTAATTCATTTGCATTTTATTGCATGACATAAGTATTTGATACATCAGAAAGGCAGAACTTAATATTTGGTACAGAAACTTTTGTTTGCAATTACAGAGATCATACGTTTCCTGTAGGTCTTGACCAGGTTTGCACACACTGCAGCAGGGATTTTGGCCCACTCCTCCATACAGACCTTCTCCAGATCCTTCAGGTTTCGGGGCTGTCGCTGGGCAATACGGACTTTCAGCTCCCTCCAAAGATGTTCTATTGGGTTCAGGTCTGTAGACTGGCTAGGCCACTCCAGAACCTTGAGATGCTTCTTACGGAGCCACTCCTTAGTTGCCCTGGCTGTTTGTTTCGGGTCGTTGTCATGCTGGAAGACCCAGCAACGACCCATCTTCAATGCTCTTAATGAGGGAAGGAGGTTGTTGGCCAAGATCTCGCGATACATGGCCCCATCCATCCTCCCCTCAATACGTTGCAGTCGTCCTGTCCCCTTTGCAGAAAAGCATCCCCAAAGAATGATGTTTCCACCTCCATGCTTCACGGTTGGGATGGTGTTCTTGGGGTTGTACTCATCCTTCTTCTTCCTCCAAACACGGCGAGTGGAGTTTAGACCAAAAAGCTCTAATTTTGTCTCATCAGACCACATGACCTTCACCCATTCCTCCTCTGGATCATCCAGATGGTCATTGGCAAACTTCAGACGGGCCTGGACATGCACTGGCTTGAGCAGGGGGACCTTGCGTGCGCTGCAGGATTTTAATCCATGACGGCGTAGTGTGTTACTAATGGTTTTCTTTGAGACTGTGGTCCCAGCTCTCTTCAGGTCATTGACCAGGTCCTGCCGTGTAGTTCTGGGCTGATCCCTCACCTTCCTCATGATCATTGATGCCCCACGAGGTGCGATCTTGCATGGAGCCCCAGACCGAGGGTGATTGACCGTCATCTTGAACTTCTTCCATTTTCTAATAATTGCGCCAACAGTTGTTGCCCTCTCACCAAGCTGCTTGCCTATTGTCCTGTAGCCCATCCCAGCCTTGTGCAGGTCTACAATTGTATCCCTGATATCCTTACACAGCTCTCTGGTCTTGGCCATTGTGGAGAGGTTGGAGTCTGTTTGATTGAGTGTGTGGACAGGTGTCTTTTATACAGGTAACGAGTTGAAACAGGTGCAGTTAATACAGGTAATGAGTGGAGAACAGGAGGGCTTCTTAAAGAAAAACTAGCAGGTCTGTGAGAGCCGGAATTCTTACTGATTGGTAGGTGATCAAATACTTATGTCATGCAATAAAATGCAAATTAATTACTTAAAAATCATATAATGTCATTTTCTGAATTTTTGTTTTAGATTCTGTCTCTCACAGTTGAAGTGTACCTATGATAAAAATTACAGACCTCTACATGCTTTGTAAGTAGGAAAACCTGCTAAATCGGCAGTGTATCAAATACTTGTTCTCCCCACTGTAAACCTGTTCTGAAAGACCCCAGAGTCTGCAAAACCACTAAGCAAGGGGCACCACCAAGCAAGCGGCACCTTGAAGACCAAGGAGCTCTCCAAACAGGTCAGGGACAAAGTTGTGGAGAAGTACAGATCAGGGTTGGGATATAAAAGAACATCTGAAACTTTGAACATCATACGGAGCACCATTAAATCCATTATTAAAAAATTTAAAGAATATGGCACCACAACAAACCTGCCAAGAGAGGGCCGCCCAACAAAACTCACGGACCAGTCAAGGAGGGCATTAATCAGAGGCAACAAAGAGACCAAAGATAACCCTGAAGGAGCTGCAAAGCTCCACAGCGGAGATTGGAGTATCTGTCCATAGGACCACTTTAAGCCGTGCACTCCACAGAGCTGGGCTTTACAGAAGAGTGGCCAGAAATAAGCCATTGTTTAAAGAAAACGTTTTTTAGTGTTTGCCAAAAGGCATGTGGGAGACTCCGCAAATGTATGGAAGAAAGTACTCTGGTCAGATGAGACTAAAATTGAGCTTTATGGCCATCACCTCGAGAACACCATCCCCACAGTGAAGCATGGTGGCGGCAGCATCATGCTGTGGAGATGTTTTTCATAGGCAGGGACTGGGAAACTGGTCAGAATTGAAGGAATGATGGATGGCGCTAAATACTGGGAAATTCTTGAGGGAAACCTGTTTCAGTCTTCCAGAGATTTGAGACTGGGACGGAGGTTCACCTTCCAGTAGGTCAATGAACCTAAGTATACTGCTAAAGCAACACTCGAGTTGTTTAAGGGGAAACATTTAAATGTCTTGGAATTGCCTAGTCAAAGCCCAGACCTCAATCCAATTGAGAATCTGAGGTATGACTTAAAGATTGCTGTACACCAGCGGAATCCATCCAACTTGAAGGAGCTGGAGCAGTTTTGCCTTGAAGAATGGGCATAAATCCCAGTGGCTAGATGTGCCAAGCTCATAGAGACATACCCCAAGAGACCTGCATCTGTAATTGCTGCAAAATGTGGCTCTACAAAGTATTGACTTTGGGGGGGTGAATAGTTATGCTCGCTCAAGTTTTCGTTTTTTTGTCTTATTTCTTGTTTGTTTCACAAGAAAAAATATTTTGGTAGGCATGTTGTGTAAATCAAATAATACAAACACCCAAAAAATAAATGTTCATTCCAGGTTGTAAGGCAACAAAATAGGAAAAATGCCAAGGGGGGTGAATACTGTAGATAGTTAGCAGGCAGCGTGTTTTGGTTTGAGGGCAACGCGGGTTAGCTGTCCTGTTGGGTAACAATCACATTTAGGAACAGTGAGTGCATTCTGACGTCATGTTCATAAAAAAACTAACGCTGGGGCGACCGTTAGAGATATTTTGAACTCACACGTGAAAAGGTTAAGTTAGATCGGGAGCGGCGGTGAAGAGCAATCTTCAATTCTTTCCACAGATTTTCCATGGGATTCAAGTCTGGGCTTTGGCTGGGCCACTCAAGGACATTCACATTGTTGTTCTGAAGCCATTCCAGCGTTTCTTTGGCTGTATGCTTGGGTTCATTTTCCTGTTTGAATATAAATATTTGCCCCAGTCTACGGTTGTCCAATCAAGTTGTAGTGACATCTCAATGATGATCAAAGGAAATTGGATGCATATGAGCTGTGAATATGTATGTAAATGAGATTTGCAAAAATTTATAAAAACATGTTTTCACTTTGTCATTATGGGGTATTGTGTGTAGATGGGTGTGGAAAAAATATATTTTAAATTCAGGCTGTAACACAACAAAATGTGGAAAAAGTCAAGGTGTATGAATACTATCTGAAGGCATTGTATCTCACAACCACATACAGTGCCTTCGAAAAGTATTCAGACCCCTTGACTTTTTCCACATTTTTGTTAGGTTACAGCCTTATTGTATAAATTATGAAATTGTTTTTTTCCCTCATCAATCTACACACAATATTCCATAATGACAAATCAAAAACAGGTTTTTAGAATTTTTTGCTAATTAAATATGAAAGCATTAGACCTATCACTAAAAGCTTCAGTCATGCAAAAGTTATACTTAAATCCGAACTGGTTCTTTAGCAAGTTCGTAAGATTGTCTCACCCAATGGTCAAGAATGGCCTTTTTCCCTTTATTCAGATTACGTCTCACTTTCAGTTACTTGAAAATCATCTCCCAAATATCACTATTTCTAAAACAAGCCATAGAAAGTTGGTTGCTATTTGAATTTAATCCTCCAGAAAAAAACAGAACAAATAATACAACAAATATTGTGGTTAAACTCCAATATACGAATTAATAAAAAAACATTGTTTTTTGAAAAAAAACAATTAAAAGGTATAATCTTAGGAAATGATATCATAGGTAGGACTGGTGGAGTTATGTCGCACATGCAGCTAACAAAAACATATGGAAATGTCTGCTCTACCCAAAATTACAACCAAATAACTGCAGCACTACCGCAAAAATGGAAGAGGAAAGTAGAAGGGGGAAAAAGTAAGGAACTTGTCTGTCAGCCCTGCATTAAAGAACATAATTGGTTAAATAAAATTTAATTTAAGGACCAAAGGATTGACAGCCACGATGCCGGATTCTAAACTTATAATTTTTCAATTTAAATTATTATACAAAATTCTTGCTACCAATATAATGTTATTTATATGGGGGATACAATCTTCCCAGCTCTGCAGATTTCACTGCGAAGAGACAGAATCATTAGATCATTTGTATTGGTACTGTCCATTTGTAGCTTGTTTTTGGACACAGGTCCAGGAATTGCTAAAGGATTGCAATATGTACCTGGAGCTAACCCTGCAGATAGCACTACAGGGTGATCTGAAAAGTCATAGTCAATCGATCAATAATATAATAATACTTTTAGCAAAAAAATATATTTTCAATTTACAATCTGTAGAAACAATGAGAATTGAAGGGTTCAGAACTTTTGTAAAACATCACAGTACAGTTGAGAAATATATGGCAAATAGAAAGCCAATATGGATGGTGTTAAGAGATAGATGGGAGGTGTTGAATGGAGTTGAAGGATGGGACTAATAACAACTAACAACAACTAATAACAACAAGATAACTAATGTAAAGCATACTGTGTCCATAATAAGTATATAGGTTATAGGTTGAGAGCTTTTGTGAAAGAGCATAGTTAGAAAGATATGGCATATAGAAGCAAACCGGATGGACATCATGACAATGATTGGAGAGGTTGAGGGTAGAGAAAGTTCAGGAGTAAAAACAAACAAAATAGAATTATTCAAAAATTGACTGTGTCCATAAAATGTATATAGAATATATAAGCTGGAAGTAGAGGCCTAAGCATTGTTGTTCACTAGTTTACTCCAATTAGGGAAGGGGTGGTGGGGCTGGAAAGTAATAAAGGGAAATATATATATTTTTAATGATATGTGTATATACAGTGGGGGAAAAAAAGTATTTAGTCAGCCACCAATTGTGCAAGTTCTCCCACTTAAAAAGATGAGAGAGGCCTGTAATTTTCATCATAGGTACACGTCAACTATGACAGACAAATTGAGAAGAAAAAAATCCAGAAAATCACATTGTAGGATTTTTTATGAATTTATTTGCAAATTATGGTGGAAAATAAGTATTTGGTCACCTACAAACAAGCAAGATTTCTGGCTCTCACAGACCTGTAACTTCTTCTTTAAGAGGCTCCTCTGTCCTCCACTCGTTACCTGTATTAATGGCACCTGTTTGAACTTGTTATCAGTATAAAAGACACCTGTCCACAACCTCAAACAGTCACACTCCAAACTCCACTATGGCCAAGACCAAAGAGCTGTCAAAGGACACCAGAAACAAAATTGTATACCTGGGAAGACTGAATCTGCAATAGGTAAGCAGCTTGGTTTGAAGAAATCAACTGTGGGAGCAATTATTAGGAAATGGAAGACATACAAGACCACTGATAATCTCCCTCGATCTGGGGCTCCACGCAAGATCTCACCCCGTGGGGTCAAAATGATCACAAGAACGGTGAGAAAAAATCCCAGAACCACACAGGGGGACCTAGTGAATGACCTGCAGAGAGCTGGACCAAAGTAACAAAGCCTACCATCAGTAACACACTACGCCGCCAGGGACTCAAATCCTGCAGTGCAAGACGTGTCCCCCTGCTTAAGCCAGTACATGTCCAAGCCCGTCTGAAGTTTGCTAGAGTGCATTTGGATGATCCAGAAGAGGATTGGGAGAATGTCATATGGTCAGATGAAACCAAAATAGAACTTTTTGGTAAAAACTCAACTCGTCGTGTTTGGAGGACAAAGAATGCTGAGTTGCATCCAAAGAACACCATATCTACTGTGAAGCATGGGGGTGGAAACATCATGCTTTGGGAATGTTTTTCTGCAAAGGGACCAGGACAACTGATTCGTGTAAAGGAAAGAATGAATGGGGCCATGTATCGTGAGATTTTGAGTGAAAACCTCCTTCCATCAGCAAGGGCATTGAAGATGAAACGTGGCTGGGTCTTTCAGCATGACAATGATCCCAAACACACCGCCCGGGCAAGGAGTGGCTTCGTAAGAAGCATTTCAAGGTCCTGGAGTGGCCTAGCCAGTCTCCAGATCTCAACCCCATAGAAAATCTTTGGAGGGAGTTGAAAGTGTTGCCCAGCGACAGCCCCAAAACATCACTGCTCTAGAGGAGATCTGTATGGAGGAATGGGCCAAAATACCAGCAACAGTGTGTGAAAACCTTGTGAAGACTTACAGAAAACGTTTGACCTGTGTTATTGCCAACAAAGGGTATATAACAAAGTATTGAGAAACTTTTGTTATTGACCAAATATTTATTTCCACCATAATTTGCAAATAAATAAATTAAAAATCCTACAATGTAAGTTTTTGGTTTTTTCTTCTCATTTTGTCTGTCATAGTTGTCTTGTAACTATGATGAAAATTACAGGCCTCTCTTATCTTTTTAAGTGGGAGAACTTGCACAATTGGTGGCTGACTAAATACTTTTTTACCCCACTGTATATATATGTATATACTTGGGGAGAACAAGTATTTGATACACTGCCGATTTTGCAGGTTTTCCTACTTACAAAGCATGTAGAGGTCTGTAATTTGTATCATAGGTACACTTCAACTGTATGATTTTTAAGTAATTAATTTGCATTTTATTGCATGACATAAGTATTTGATCACCTACCAACCAGTAAGAATTCCGGCTCTCACAGACCTGTTCGTTTTTTTTTAAGAAGCCCTCCTGTTCTCCACTCATTACCTGTATTAACTGCACCTGTTTGAACTCGTTACCTGTATACAAGACACCTGTCCACACACTCAATCAAACAGACTCCAACCTCTCCACAATGGCCAAGACCAGAGAGCTGTGTAATGACATCAGGGATACAATTGTAGACCTGCACAAGGCTGGGATGGGCTACAGGACAATAGGCAAGCAGCTTGGTGAGAAGGCAACAACTGTTGGCGCAATTATTAGAAAATGGAAGAAGTTCACGATGACGGTCAATCACCCTCGGTCTGGGGCTCCATGCAAGATCTCACCTCGTGAGGCATCAATGATCATGAGGAAGGTGAGGGATCAGCGCAAAACTACATGGCAGGACCTGGTCAATGACCTGAAGAGAGCTGGGACCACAGTCTCAAAGAAAACCATTAGTAACACACTACGCCGTCATGGATTAAAATCCTGCAGCGCACGCAAGGTCCCCCTGCTCAAGCCAGTGCATGTCCAGGCCCGTCTGAAGTTTGCCAATGACCATCTGGATGATCCAGAGGAGGAATGGGAGAAGGTCATGTGGTCTGATGAGACAAAAATAGAGCTTTTTGGTCTAAACTCCACTCGTCGTGTTTGGAGGAAGAAGAAGGATGAGTACAACCCCAAGAACACCATCCCAACCGTGAAGCATGGAGGTGGAAACATCATTCTTTGGGGATGCTTTTCTGCAAAGGGGACAGGACGACTGCACCGTATTGAGGGGAGGATGGATGGGGCCATGTATCGCGAGATCTTTGCCAACAACCGCCTTCCCTCAGTAAGAGCATTGAAGATGGGTCGTGGCTGGGTCTTCCAGCATGACAACGACCCGAAACACACAGCCAGGGAAACTAAGGAGTGGCTCCTTAAGAAGCACCTCAAGGTCCTGGAGTGGCCTAGCCAGTCTCCAGACCTGAACCCAGTAGAACATCTTTGGAGGGAGCTGAAAGTCCGTATTGCCCAGCGACAGCCCTGAAACCTGAAGGATCTGGAGAAGGTCTGTATGGAGGACTGGGCCAAAATCCCTGATGCAGTGTGTGCAAACCTGGTCATGACCTACAGGAAACGTATGATCTCTGTAATTGCAAACAAAGGTTTCTGTCCAAATATTAAGTTCTGCTTTTCTGATGTATCAAATACTTATCTCATGCAATAAAATGCAAATTAATTACTTAAAAATCATACAATGTGATTTTCTGGATTTTTGTTTTAGATTCCAACTCTCACAGTTGAAGTGTACCTATGATAAAAAATTACAGACCTCTACATGCTTTGTAAGTAGAAAAACCTGCAAAATTGGCAGTGTATCAAATACTTGTTACCCCCACTGTATGTGTGTATGTATATGTGTATATACACTGCTCAAAAAAATTAAGGGAACACTAAAAGAACACATCCTAGATCTGAATGAATGAAATAATCTTATTAAATACTTTTTTCTTTACATAGTTGAATGTGCTGACAACAAAATCACACAAAAATTATCAATGGAAATCAAATTTATCAACCCATGGAGGTCTGGATTTGGAGTCAAAATCAAAATTAAAGTGGAAAACCACACTACAGGCTGATCCAACTTTGATGTAATGTCCTTAAAACAAGTCAAAATGAGGCTCAGTAGTGTGTGTGGCCTCCACGTGCCTGTATGACCTCCCTACAACGCCTGGGCATGCTCCTGATGAGCTGGCGGATGGTCTCCTGAGGGATCTCCTCCCAGACCTGGACTAAAGCATCCGCCAACTCCTGGACAGTCTGTGGTGCAACGTGGCATTGGTGGATGGAGCGAGACATGATGTCCCAGATGTGCTCAATTGGATTCAGGTCTGGGGAACGGGCGGGCCAGTCCATAGCATCAATGCCTTCCTCTTGCAGGAACTGCTGACACACTCCAGCCACATGAGGTCTAGCATTGTCTTGCATTAGGAGGAACCCAGGGCCAACCGCACCAGCATATGGTCTCACAAGGGGTCTGAGCATCTCATCTCGGTACCTAATGGCAGTCAGGCTACCTCTGGCGAGCACATGGAGGGCTGTACGGCCCCCCAAAGAAATGCCACCCCACACCATGACTGACCCACCGCCAAACCGGTCATGTTGGAGGATGTTGCAGGCAGCAGAACGTTCTCCACAGCGTCTCCAGACTCTGTCACGTCTGTCACATGTGCTCAGTGTGAACCTGTTTCATCTGTGAAGAGCACAGGGCGCCAGTGGCGAATTTGCCAATCTTGGTGTTCTCTGGCAAATGCCAAACGTCCTGCACGGTGTTGGGCTGTAAGCACAACCCCCACCTGTGGACAGTTTTGCCTTGAAAAATAGAGACATACCCCAAGAGACTTGCAGCTGTAAATGCTGCAAAAGGTGGCTCTACAAAGTATTGACTTTGGTGGGGGGGGGGGGGGGGTGAATAGTTATGCAGGCTCAAGTTTTCTTTTTTTTCTTTTTATTTCTTGTTTGTTTCAAAATGTTTTTTTTTATTACTAGGATTAAATATCAGGAATTGTGAAAAACTGATTTAAAATGTATTTGGCTAAGGTGTATGTAAACTTCCGACTTGAACTGTACAAAGAATCAGTTATCATAATTCAAAAGGGCTTCCACAATCTTTCCCTTCCGTTTCGATTGTAAGATTCTTGATCACGATCAATACAGATTTGAAGCAGACAATAGTTAAAAGTTATTAGCACGTCCAATCATTTTTTGTTGACATTTAGAAAGTTTGGATAGAAAATATGCGACAATTTGCTGCTACAGTGCGTTTTCATTGAATAGTCTTGTGAGTCGATAAAAACAGCTGGACGTAATGATGTCACACCTAATAATTTTGTATCTCGCAAAAACCTAGTGTGGAATAAAAATTAAGTGGTTGAAGTGTTTCCATTATCCATCTAGGCAAATAGTCCGCCACAGTGGACGCATCATAACACCCATAAAACCTAGCGGTCATACATGGAAATGGTTCCAATCTTTTTTCCATCGTTCATTTTTCACATCGTGAATTTTACAAGCACTTCAAACTAAGTATGTGTTTGGTGTAGGCTTGCCTTGGCGTGACATTTTGATAACCGTGTAATTCTCTCTTGGCCAAGGGGAGTTTTTTCAATGTGTTCGCCTCCATTTACTCAAAAAAAGAAATAATGCTAATTATCAACAGAGAAGACCTCAGCAAGACTAGAAATTCCTGCAGGAAGCTCCTGCATGTTATCTCTAGCCTACACTGTCAGTTACCGTTCACCAGCGCGATCAGAGATCTGTGCCCAATCCATGATGAATCCATGTGCTATATTGAAATGAATTGAATAAAGTGTTTAACTGTTTCCGTCCCCTTTCTCTGTCTTAGCTAGCCACTGACTACACTTTAGCTAGCTAGTTAGCAGAGCAGTATATCAAAACATATTTTGTGTTACTTAGCCTAGGTAGTTTTTTGTACAGTATGTCGACATTGGTGTCTATTTCAGACCTTATGGCATTTTACCACGATGAGCATAAGAGCATTAAAAGGGGAGAAGCCCTCTATAAGTCTGGCCATGTGGAGAAGTGCAGCCATAGTGAAGGGCAACTTACCAGTTTGGTCAGGGCCAGCTTGAGGGATCAAGTTTATCCTGTGTCGGTGAGTGTCGCTATTAAGTTAAGTTTGATCATCTTAGCAATACAATGTGTTCTATACAGCTGTCAACATTCTACAAGGAAAGAGCCACTTGATCTATTATGTAATCATTACCAAGATTACCCTGGATACTAGACTTGGATGAGTGATAAGTAAGTTCTAGAATGTTGTCATTGATGAGAATCAACGCTAAAATCTATTGACATTCAGAATTGACTTTGTTTAGACATCCAGCCTGTATGGTAGTTTCATGACCAGATACATATCTTCAAAGGCACAGTATATATTTATTTGGAGTGGTATATTCACAGTCTTGATTTAGAGAATCTTTCCCACTATTTGATTGATACACTATATACAAAAGTATGTGGACACCCATTCCAATTAGTGGATTCGGCTATTTCAGCCACACCCGTTGCTGACAATTTTATAAAATCGAGCACACAGCTACATCAATCTACATAGAGAAACATTGGCAGCAAAATGGCCTTACTGAAGAGTTCAGTGACTTTCAACGTGGCACTGTCATAGGATGCCACCTTTCCAACAAGTTAGTTCGTCAAATTTCTGCCCTGCTTGAGCTGCCCTGTCAACTGTAAGTGCTGTTATTGTGAAGTGGAAATGTCTAGGAGCAACAACCGCTCAGCCGCGAAGTGGTAGGCTACACAAGCTCACAGAACGGGACCGCTGAGTGCTGAAGCGCGTACAAATCATCTGACCTCGGTTGCAACACTCACTACCGAGTTCCAAACTGCCTCTGGAGGCAACGTCAACACAATAACCTTTCGTCAAGAGATTTGTGAAATGGGTTGCCATGGCTGAGCAGCCGCATACAAGCCTAAGTTCACCATGCGCAATACCAAGCATCGGCTGGAGTGGTGTAAAGTTCGCCGCCATTGGACTCCGGAGCAGTGGAAACGTGTTCTCTGGAGTGATGAATCACGCTTCACCATCTGGCAGTCCGACGTACGAATCTGGGTTTGGCGGCTGCCAGGAGACCTCTACCTGCCCAAATGCATAGTGCCTACTGTGAAGTTTGGTGGAGGTGGAATAATGGTCTGGGCTGTTTTTCATGGTTTGGGCTAGGCCCCTTAGTTCCACTGAAGGGAAATCTTAACGCTACAGCATACAATTACATTCTAGATGATTCTGTGCTTCAAACTTTGTGGCAACAGTCTGGAGAAGGCCCTTTCCTGTTTCAGCATGACAATGCCACCGTGCACAAAGCAAGGTCCATACAGAAATGGTTTATCGAGATCGGTGTGGAAGAACTTGACTGGCCTGCACAGAGCCCTGACCTCTACCCCATTTAACACCTTTGTCATGAATTGGAACGCCGACTGCGAGCCAGGCCTAATCACCCAACATCAGTGCCCGACCTCACTAATGCTCTTGTGGCTGCCTTAAAAATAGATTTTTTTCCTACAGATCTACACAACCCACTCCACATTTTCAAGTGAAAGAAAGTTATAGAACATTTTCATAGGAAAAAAACTAAAACAACGAAGATGTGCAAGAGTTAATACTTGGTGGAAGCACCTTTGGCATCCATTCCACCTGTGAATCATTTTGAATAACATTCTGTCAACTTTGAACAACTCTTACGCCAATATATGCCCATTGTTTTCGTCAAAATTGCTCAAGTTCAGTCAATTTTGTTGGGAATCTATGGAGTGATTTCAGTACCAACGGAAATGTCACGCCCTGACCTATACAGTGGGGGAAAAAAGTATTGTCAGCCACCAATTGTGCAAGTTCTCCCACTTAAAAAGATGAGAGAGGCCTGTAATTTTCATCATAGGTACACGTCAACTATAACAGACAAAATGAGAAAAACAATTCCAGAAAATCACATTGTAGGATTTTTAATGAATTTATTTGCAAATTATGGTGGAAAATAAGTATTTGGTCAATAACAAAAGTTTCTCAATACTTTGTTATGTACCCTTTGTTGGCAATGATACAGGTCAAACGTTTTCTGTAAGTCTTCACAAGGTTTTCACACACTGTTGCTGGTATTTTGGCCCATTCCTCCATGCAGATCTCATCTAGAGCAGTGATGTTTTGGGGCTGTTGCTGGGCAACACTGACTTTCAACTCCCTCCAAAGATTTTCTATGGGGTTGAGATCTGGAGACTGGCTAGGCCACTCCAAGACCTTGAAATGCTTCTTACGAAGCCACTCCTTCGTTGCCCGGGCGGTGTGTTTGGGATCATTGTCATGCTGAAAGACCCAGCCACGTTTCATCTTCAATGCCCTTGCTGATGGAAGGAGGTTTTCACTCAAAATCTCACGATACATGGCCCCATTCATTCTTTCCTTTACACGGATTAGTCGTCCTGGTCCCTTTGCAGAAAAACAGCCCCAAAGCATGATGTTTCCACCCCCATGCTACACAGTAGGTATGGTGTTCTTTGGATGCAACTCAGCATTCTTTGTCCTCCAAACACGACGAGTTGAGTTTTTACCAAAAAGTTATATTTTTGGTTTCATCTGACCATATGACATTCTCCCAATCCTCTTCTGGATCATCCAAATGCAATCTAGCAAATTACAGACGGGCCTGGACATGTACTGGCTTAAGCAGGGGGATTTGAGTCCCTGGCGGCGTAGTGTGTTACTGATGGTAGGCTTTGTTACTTTGGTCCCAGCTCTCTGCAGGTCATTCACTAGGTCCCCCCGTGTGGTTCTGGGATTTTAGCTCACCGTTCTTGTGATCATTTTGACCCCACGGGGTGAGATCTTGCGTGGAGCCCCAGATCGAGGGAGATTATCAGTGGTCTTGTATGTCTTCCATTTCCTAATAATTGCTCCCACAGTTGATTTCTTCAAACCAAGCTGCTTACCTATTGCAGACTCAGTCTTCCCAGCCTGGTGCAGGTCTACAATTTTGTTTCTGGTGTCCTTTGACAGCTCTTTGGTCTTGGCCATAGTGCAGTTTGGAGTGTGACTGTTTGAGGTTGTGGACAGGTGTCTTTTATACTGATAACAAATTCAAACAGGTGCCATTAATACAGGTAACGAGTGGAGGACAGAGGAGCCTCTTAAAGAAGAAGTTACAGGTCTGTGAGAGCCAGAAATCTTGCTTGTTTGTAGGTGACCAAATACTTATTTTCCACCATAATTTGCAAATAAATTCATTAAAAATCCTACGATGTGATTTTCTGGATTTTTTTCCCTCAATTTGTCTGTCATAGTTGACGTGTACCTATGATGAAAATTACAGGCATCTCTCATCTTTTTAAGTGGGAGAACTTGCACAATTGGTGGCTGACTAAATACTTTTTTCCCCACTGTATGTGTATAGCCCTTTGGCTAATTACGTTGTTTTGTTGTATGTTTATTGAGGTAATAAACATGTACGCTTTTCACGCTGCACCTTGGTCCGACCCGTCTCTCAACGTTCGTGACAGGAAATTGTATTAGACTTTTATAATTTTGACATTGTTAGAATATTGAATTTTATAATTTCGAATTTGTAGTAGGATATTGAATTTGAATTAAATATTTTTGAATTTCGTAATGCACAAATTGAATCATTAAATTCCTAAATTGAACTTGTATTTCATGATTTGAAACTGAATTGAATGAGTATTGCATTCAGTTTTAAAATTCAACATTTATATATTCAGTTTCAATATGGTAGACTATATATTCATTTTCTGTGTATCAAGTTTACAGACTATAATTTGAAGTTTACTAAAGTTTCATATTCAATTTCTCAGATGCATTCAGATTCAGTTTTAAAATTCCATTTCTAAATTCAAATTCAAAACTGCTCTAAACAACATCCTGGTACTTTGCCAGCCAGGAAAAGTAGAAGAACAATAATAAATGTAACTCACTTTCAGCCAATCGCGAAGTAAAACAGGCTACCACCTGTCCTCATTAATGGCTGTTGCGTCGACTGTCTTTGCTGGCAGAAGAAGCAAGAGACTGTAGTGATCACTGAGTAGTGATATTAACTAACTCTTCTAAGAAAGGAGTCCTCTTTGATATTACACCTGATCAAGCACAATGTGCGCGATGCCCCTGTACCACCACTGTCAACGGTAAGTTTGAACTGTTTGTCATACTTTGATCACTCGCAATGCAGGATGGGGGTAACGTTAGCTAGCAAGCTAGAATAGGTACAAAAAGAACTGCATGCGATCGCATCGCTAACTTAACTGCAATGTAAACTCTTGGGATAACTAAAACTAAGAGAAACTAACACATTAACTGATATTTCATTGTATTTCGTCAGAGCAACCAAAACGGCACAAAACAGGCTTCTTATGAAGGTAGCTAGCTATGCTAGCAACATTTTACCCCATACAATGGCGCTGGTTAGCCAGATCCAGATGTTGAGATATGTTAACATGCGGCCATAGTTTAGCCCCCAGTCTCATACAGTAACATATGTACACTGTTAGTTTGCAACCAGGCTGTGCCCTGCCTCCTAAAGTTTGTTTAGCAGACAAAGAAAGAAGCCAGATACACACTCCAACTCAGTTTAAAGTAGGCAAAGGTAGTAATTTGACATCCTGCAACATCTACATAATTTGGTCAGATGTAAAGACTAATAAGCTTGAAAACTTGCTGAAGCTTGTTAAATAATAGGCAGATTTATGTAACCAAGCCAACCCCCTATGTATGTTCATTTGGCTGCTGATCCAACTAATGTGTGTTTGTGTGTGTGTGTGTGTATACGTTTCTGTCTTGTCCGGAAAATAAAGTATTGTAATTCTATTCTTTTTTTTTGCAACAGATGCCGATACAAAGGACAAATACCGCATCATAGGATTAATCTACAGCAGGCAGGTCAAGAAGATGGAGGTCTGCCGGTGGTCAGGGGCAGAGGCTGATGCTGCTTACACCCTTCGATCGGTACACTTCACCCGGCTGGACTTCCTGGGTGACACATTTAGACCATGGTAAAGGTAGGACAATATGGCCACACCTTCATCTACAACTACAAGACTGGTAAGTGTTCCTTGTCAAAATTCCCAAGGTTTACATCAGTGTCTCTCAATCCATTCCAAGGGGACCCCCAAAGTGTCACGGATTCAGCCGAGGCTGCTCCTCCTCCTTGCTCGGGCAGGCTTCGGCGTTCGTCGTCCCCGGAGTACTAGCTACTGCCGATCGATGTTTCGGTGTTTGTCTTGTTTAATCTTTATTGTGTACACCTGTTTCCCATTATGTTGTATTGTATTCCCTATATTAACCCCTGTCTCTCATTGGTTATTGTGTGTGATTGTTCTTTGTCATTCCGGCAGTTGCTTTGGTGTACGCGTTATTGTGTTTTCCTCCCTGTTTGGAGGTTTGTTGTTTTTGTACTCTATTTACTGTGTTCAGTAAAAGTACGTTGCCAGCCGCTCTGTGTCCTGCGTTTGACTTCGCTGACCGCATACACGTTGCGTGACAGAATCACACACCACGACATGGAGTCAGCAGGAGCAGCGGTGCCAGCTGGATCAATGGAGGAGCGCGTAGCACAACAAGCGGCCATGATCCAGGCTCTCGGCACCGCCATGGAACGGGTGGTGAACACCATGGAGCGATGGGAAAGAGGAGGTTTGCCCACACCTCCTCTGACGATACCACCACCATCAGCTACACCTCCGGGGTCCAGTGGGATTCGGCTCTCGCTCCCGAGGGCTTATGATGGCACAGCGGCCGGGTGTCAGGTTTTCCTGCTCCAAGTGGAACTCTACCTGGCAACCATCCACCCGGTGCCCTCGGGATACGAGAGCGTGTCTGCCCTCATCTCCTGTCTGTCCGGCAAGGCGCTGGAGTGGGCCAACGCCGAGTGGGGGGAAATAGACGCCGCTAGAGTCAACTATGCGGAGTTCACCCGCCGCTTCAGGGCGGTGTTCGATCATCCCCCAGAGGGGAAGGCGGCAGGTGAGCGTCTGTTTCACCTCAGACAGGGGAAGAGGAGCGTGCAGGAGTTCGCACTGGACTTCCGGACTCTGGCTGCCAACGCGGGATGGAATGAGAGGGCCCTCATCGACCACTACGGATGTAGCCTGAAGGAGGACGTGCGTCGGGAATTGGCCGGCAGGGACACCAACCTGAGCTTCGATCAGCTGGTGGACATGTCAATTCGCCAAGATACCCTGTTGGCTACCCGCGGACGTCCGGAGTCGGGGCCGTCCATTCCATCCCCCAGCACTTCCGAGCCGAGCCCTATGGAGCTCGGGGGTGCTGGGGCTAGGGAGACCAGGAGAGAGACCAGGAGAGAGGCCGTTCCCTGCACCAACTGTGGCCTCAGAGGACACAATGCGGGTCGGTGCTGGGGAGGGTCTCCTAGGAATCGAGGCAGTAGGCAGTGCACTGATGAGTCATTCCAGGTGAGTAAGCACCCAACTCACCCAGAGCTCTCTGTTGCGCATATGTGTATTAAAGTTGTGTTTCCCGAGGTTTCTCCTCACTCCCAGCATAAGGCGCTAGTAGATTCAGGCGCAGCTGGGAATTTTATTGATCGCCGGTTCACGTATAAGTTAGGGATTCCTAATGTACCAGTTGATGTGCCCTTCCCCATCCATGCCCTAGATAGTCGCCCTTTGGGGTCGGGATTGATTAGGGAGGTCACAGCGCCACTTAAGATGAAGACGCAGGAGGGCCATGAGGAGATTATACGGTTATATCTGATTGATTCTCTTGCGTATCCCGTGGTGTTGGGGCTTCCCTGGTTAACATCTCATGACCCCAACATTTCATGGCAACAGAGGGCTCTCAAGGGATGGTCTGATCAGTGTGGTGGGCGGTGTGTAGGTGTTTCCGTAGGGGCAACGACGGTGGAAAGCCCGAACCAAGTTCCCACCATGCACATTCCACCTGAGTATGCCGATTTGGCACTCGCCTTCTGTAAAAAGAAGGCGACTCAATTACCACCTCATCGACGGGGGGATTGTGCGATAGACCTCCAGGTAGGCGCTGCGCTTCCTCGTAGTCATGTGTATCCTCTGTCTCAGGAGGAGACGGCGGCTATGGAGACATACGTCACCGAATCTCTGAGACAGGGTTACATACGATCGTCCACTTCCCCTGCGTCCTCGAGTTTCTTTTTTGTGAAGAAAAAGGATGGGGGTTTACGCTCGTGTATTGATTACTGTGGTCTCAATCAGATTACAATCAAATACAGCTATCCTCTCCCTCTGATTGCTAGTATGATGGAGTCATTACACGGGGCGCGATTCTTCACAAAATTGGATCTCAGGAGCGCGTACAACCTGGTGCGCATTGGGGAGGGAGATGAGTGGAAGACAGCATTTAGTATGAGTACCTCGTCATGCCATACGGTTTAATGAATGCTCCTTCAGTCTTCCAATCGTTTGTGGACGAGATTTTCCGGGATTTGCATGGACAGGGTGTAGTGGCAGTGGCGGCTCCTGAAAAAATTCTCAGGGGGGGCAATTTTTCTGATGATTTAGGTGACCTACACACATTTTTAAAAAGATATGTCCAGCAACAACATGAAGACAGGGGCAGCATATAAGTCAATACCAGAAGCATTTATTGACTGATCTCAAAAGTGTTGGCTTACAAAATCAAAATAAGTTATCACAGTAAAAATAATCAAGGGTGTTCTTTCACATTCCTCAACACTGCATAAACAATATGCATTTCCATAAACAAATGAAATAAGAATGAAAACAGAATTTGAAAGTAATTTCTAGAAAAGGTAAACACAGCTATCTGTATGGCTTTGTAAAAATGAACAACCATATTCTGGCCAATTGTATAGATTTGTAAATATGAACAACCATATTCTGGCCAATTGTATAGATTTGTAAAAATGAACATGAACAGATTTTTTTTTTTAATTACTTTTTTTAAAATGAAAAAAAAAACTATTTTAAACAACATCAACTGTGAACTGATTTGGGCGTGTGTGTGTTAAAGAGACAGACAGGGAGGGACAAAGAGAGAGAGAGGCTACATTACTTGTACTGAAACTGTTCTCTTCTCTGTTTCAATACAGCAAAGCGTTCAATGACTTTCTCATTGAAATCAGGCATGCTGAGGACTAGTTCCCTCTCCATGGAAAGCATGGCCAGTGCATTCAGACGTTCCTGGCCCATTGAATTTCGCAGGAATGTCTTAACTCGTGTCAAAGTTGAGAAACATCTCTCAGCTTCAGCTGTTGTCATGGGAGTAGTTATGAGGATGTTCAACAGAGTCACAGTCTCAGAGAACGTCTCCTGGAGGTTGTAGCTCATGAGAACCTGGTACAGTGCCAGTGCACCACAGCCTCCCTTGAATTCAGGATTCTCATAGATCAGAGATAGTTCTGTCTTGAGCTTTGCCTTGCTCAGCATGGGGTATGCATTCACAGTGGCATTCAGAGCCTAATCAGGAAATGAATGGCAGTACCTTTCAAACATGTCTGCTTGCAGTAAGGTAGCACTCACAAGGTGGCCAGAGAAAGAGAACCTTTCTTTGGTGTGATCCAGGATGGTGTTGCAGACCTCTTCAGACAGCCTCTGCTTCTCCTCTTCTCTCAAAGCTGTTCTGGGTCTTTTGGCTCCTGTTGCTTCTTGCAGCTGCTGTTGAGAGGAGTCCCTGAAGGCAAACAGACCAATGTGTTTGTTGGCTTTGTACAGTATTGTTGTCTATGTGATGCACAGGTATATGCAATGTATCCATGTATAGTACAAATACTTAAGTTCCACTTAAAATGGGCAGGGATGCATAAAGTCTTTAGTGTTTAAGTTAGCCTTTGTGTCTCACATAGCCTGGATGTTCAGCACAGTATACAGTGGTGCTCATAAGCTTATGATCCCATGCTAAAGTTGACTAAAAAGAGGAATAAAAAATAAAAGAAAATTGGTGTCCTTAAAGGTTGGATTTTCCAACTTTTTTAATTAAGTCATTAAGATCAATTTCCAAAAGATGATTTTTTTATTTTTGTATTCCTCTTTTTAGTCAACTTTAGCATGGGATCATAAGCTTATGAGCACCACTGCACAGTACACATAGTATATAAAATAAGATAGATTACACCACTGGCCATATATAATGAGAATAATGTGATTTCAAACACAAATGCAGTCTCCTTTCATGCATACATTTTCAAATAAAGCTCTGCTTTGAGAAAGATCGAATGATATTGTTTAATCTTACCTTATGGCCTGCACACTGCTTGTGAAGCTGTCGAGGGCACGTTTGATAAAGACAGCATCGATGTCCTTCTTCTGTAGCTTCTGGTACAGAATGTCGACGTGGGGCATGATTTTGTGAAAAAGCCGCAGGAAAAAAATAAAATCTTCATCATGTAGCATCCTCACGTAACCAGATGCCTCTCTCACAGTAAGCTGGTCAAATGAACCCAATGAACCCGTCCGGATGGCTTCAAAACATACTATGAGGTCGTCTCGATTCTCGTAGACAGTGTTCACGACTCTGCTGTTGAAGTTCCACCGTGTGGATGAAGGTCTGGGCAGTCTTCGTGCAACAGTCTGGTCAAGAATGCTGGTGCGTTTGGGTGACCGGGAAAAAAACGTTGTAATCCCGCTCAGATCGGAAAAGAAAATGTTCACTTTTTTGATGCGAGAAGTAGCTTGATGCATGATCAAATTCAGCTGATGCGCATAGCAATGCACGTAATGGGCATTCTTGAAATGCTCACGCACCTTCTGCTGCACACCTGCCTTCTCTCCCCTCATCACACTGGCTCCATCGTAAGCTTGCGCAATGAGTTTGACTTTCTCGTCATCGGCAAAAAGACCGTTCAGTCTCTCCAAAAGTACACTGGCGATTGAGGCTGAGGTTGATTCCGAGATGGGAAGGAACTCAAAAAATCGCTCCTGCACTTTGTGCTTGCTATCTATGTACCTCAGCACAAGCACCAACTGTGTCTGTGTAGAAACATCCGTGGTCTCGTCAGCTTGGATAGCTACGAAGTTCGCAGACTTCACCTCCTTCACAATATGTTCCCTCGTGACCGCTAGCATACACTCCAGTAGCTCGTTTTGAATGGTCTTTGATGTGCCCTTGAAAACTTTAGCATTTTTAAGATGGTCATCAAACACCTCATCTAATTGTGCCACAAAGTTGACAAGTCCAAGAAAAATACCAGGGTTGGTGGAGCCCTCAGTTTCATCTTTGCCTCGCAAAGCTAACTCAAACACTCCGCAAAACTTAACACACTGGATTAGCCGGCTGAGGATATGGCGGTTCTTGCTAACCTCATCGTTGTGGCGGCGGACAGCTAGCCTGTATCCCTCATCCAGTTGAGTGGCAATATTCACTCTTCCCAAAGATGACAATCTCAAACAGCTATCCATGTGGGTCTTTGACAGCTCATGTTTCTTAATCTTTTCTGAAAGATGGTGCATGTCGGTTACACCAGTCGCTGTCCAAGCGGTGCTGTCTGCTGTGCCGCCTTCAGGGTGGAACAGTAAGCAGGGGTAGCAGAAAACTGCATTAGCTACATCGCAGCCTGCTAGCCAGGTTTTCCGTTCATACCAATTTTTGGAAAATCCTCGGGTGTAGGACTTCCCCCCTTTAGTAGAAACCTGTTGAATTATTAAATTTGGTCTGGGAGGTCCTAATTGTTTCGTTGCCAATTTATCTTCATTTGTTCGCCGACAAAAAGGAACTTCTTTCAAAGACACAATCGAGTTGGACTGAAGCCTAGCCATTTTGATAGTAGTGATTGTGAATTGATTGACGCTGCTACCTGCTTTTTTCTTAGTTACGTTCATGGATATGTGTTACGTATGACGAAAGCGCGTAAGTGCAAGCCCTCAGAAACCCATAGAGATTGTATTGAAAGCTCGGATATTTGAAAAAAATAGATTTTACATGGGAGTCTATGACAGACTTCTGGGCGATTTTCAACCTGACTGAAATCACCCCAAAAGGGGGGAGGGCCATTTGAAGCACGACTTTACCCTGATTGGACATTTAGTGGCACTGTGGCAGATCAGGCGTCTAGATTACAACACTGATAACTACTGTTGCCGTGATATAATTGATTAGAAAAAAAATCCCTTCCTTTTCCCGTTTGGCAGTGCGTCGCCCATATCGCCCTATTGAACACACCGTCCCTGTGTAGTGGTGTATATTGATGACATTCTAATATACTCCGCTACACGAGCCGAGCATGTGTCCCTGGTGCGTCGGGTGCTTGGTAGACTGTTGGAGCATGACCTGTATGCGAAGGCGGAGAAATGTCTGTTCTTCCAGGAGTCCATCTCCTTCCTGGAACATCGGTTGTCCACGTCAGTGGTGGAGATGGAGATTGACCGTGTTTCAGCTGTGCGTAATTGGCATACTCCCACCACGGTGAATGAGGTGCAGCGGTTCTTGGGTTTTGCCAATTACTACCGGAGGTTTATCCGGGGCTTTGGACAGGTAGCAGCTCCCATCACCTCCCTGCTAAAGGGGGGCCCGGTGCATCTGCAGTGGTCGGCTGAGGCGGACAGGGCATTTAGACATCTGAAGGACCTGTTCACCTCGGCTCCGGTGCTGGCACATCCGGATCCCTCTTTGGCGTTCCAAGTTGAGGTGGATGCGTCAGAGGCGGGGATCGGTGCTATACTGTCTCAGCGCTCGGGTACGCCACCAAAACTCCGCCCCTGTGCTTTCTATTCTAAGAAGGGGACAGGGAGCTGCTAGCGGTGGTTCAAGCCCTGAAGGTGTGGAGGCTTGAGGGGGCTAAACACCCTTTTCTCATTCTGACTGACCATCGTAACCTGGAGTACATCCGGGCAGCGAGGAGACTGAACAAGGTGGGCCATGTTTCTTACCCGATTTGTATTTAAGCTCACCTATAGACCAGGGTCACTGAACGCTAAGGCAGACGCCCTGTCCCGACGATATGACACAGAGGAGAGGTCCATTGAGACCACTCCCATACTTCCGGAGTCTTGTTTGGTGGCACCGGTGGTGTGGGAGGTCGATGCGGACATCGAGCGGGCGTTACGTGCCGACCCTACTCCCCCACAGTGTCCAGAGGGACGGAGGTACGTGCCGCTCGAGGTTCGTGATCGATTGATATATTGGGCTCACACGTCACCCTCCTCTGGTCATCCTGGTATTGGTCGGACAGTGCACTGCCTTAGTGGGAAGTACTGGTGGCCCACTTTAGCTAGGGACGTGAGGGTTTACGTTTCCTCCTGCTCGGTGTGTGCCCAGTGGAAGGCGCCTAGACACCTGCCCAGAGGGAAGTTACAACCCCTACCCGTTCCACAACGGCCGTGGTCTCACCTATCGGTGGATTTTGTCACGGACCTTCCCCCCTCTCAGGGGAACACTACGATCTTGGTCGTTGTGGAACGGTTTTCTAAGGCCTGCCGTCTCATTCCTATGCCAGGTCTCCCTACAGCCCTACAAACTGCTGACGCCCTCTTTACTCACGTTTTCCAGCACTACGGGGTGCCTGAGGATATAGTGTCTGATCGGGGTCCCCAGTTCACCTCTAGAGTCTGGAGGGCATTTATGGAACGTCTGGGGGTCTCGATTAGCCTTGCCTCAGGTTTTCACCCTGAGAGTAATGGGCAGGTGGAGAGAGTGAACCAGGATGTGGGTAGGTTTCTGAGGTCCTATTGCCAGGACCGGCAGGAGGAGTGGTCGAGGTATATCCCCTGGGCAGAGATAGCCCAAAACTCACTCCGCCACTCCTCCACTAATCTTACGCCTTTTCAGTGTGTGCTGGGTTATCAGCCGGTCCTGGCACCCTGGCATCAGAGCCAGATCGAAGCCCCTGCGGTAGATGAGTGGTTTCGGCACTCGGAGGAAACATGGAACGCTGCGCATGTCCATCTGCAGTGGGCTATCAGGCGGCAAAAGGCGAGCGCCGATCGCCACCACAGTGAGGCTCCGGTGTATGCACCGGGAGATCGGGTCTGGCTCTCGACCCGAAACCTGCCCATTCGCCTGCCCTGCCGGAAGCTGGGTCGGCGGTTTGTGGGGCCATTTAAAGTCCTGAGAAGATTGAACGAGGTATGTTATAGGTTACAACTGCCCATTAATTACCGCATTAACCCCTCGTTCCATGTGTCTCTCCTCAGGCCGGTGGTAGCTGGTCCACTCCAGGAGAATGAGGTACGAGAGGCTCCTCCGCCCCCACTAGACATCGAGGGGGCTCCGGCGTACTCGGTCCGTTCCATCTTGGATTCGAGGCGTCGGATGGGGGGTCTGCAGTATCTCGTGGAGTGGGAGGGGTACGGTCCGGAGGAACGGTGCTGGGTCCCTAGGAGGGACATCCTAGATCCCTCCCTGTTGAGGGATTTCCACCGGAGTCATCCGACTCGCCCTGCTCCGCGTCCTCCTGGCCGTCCCAGAGGCCGGGGTCGGCACACGGCTGGAGCCGCGTGTCAAGGGGGGGGGGGGGGTACTGTCACGAATTCAGCCGAGGCTGCTCCTCCTCCTTGCTCGGGCAGGCTTCGGCGTTCGTCGTCCCCGGAGTACTAGCTACTGCCGATCGATGTTTGTGTTGTTTAATCTTTATTGTGTACACCTGTTTCCCATTATGTTGTATTGTATTCCCTATATTAACCCCTGTCTCTCATTGGTTATTGTGTGTGATTGTTCTTTGTCATTCCGGCAGTTGCTTTGGTGTACGGGTTATTGTGTTTTCCTCCCTGTTTGGAGGTTTGTTGTTTTTGTACTCTATTTACTGTGTTCAGTAAAAGTACGTTGCCAGCCGCTCTGTGTCCTGCGCTTGACTTCGCTGACCGCATACACGTCGCGTGACACAAAGTCCAACACAGTAGTCAACAAATAACCAAGCAGCTGAACAGTCAGTCATTTCTTATCCTCTGCTTTCACCTTTTGGTGCATTTATTCTTTGTTTAAAGTTACACCTTTGTTGTTATTATATTGCAAACTGACGTGGCAGTTTCAACACAATTTATTTAAATCCGACCCTTGAAGTCCTCTAGGAATTTATTGAGAAACACTGATTTCGATCATGTGATTCAACTACTGTTTTTCACTGTTATAAGATGCCTTTGGAAATAACTTTATTTTACACAAACATCATTTGTTTTGCTTTTCAGGAAGATGATAAAACGCACAATGAGCCCAGAAGACCTCCCTGCAGTTCAAGCAAGAGTCCAAGCCCCAGTGGACCAAGCACAAAGTGGGTCAAGTCCTGATGGAGAAACACCCAAGACCTCCAGAAAGAGAATCTATCCCAGTGTGAATGATCAGGCAAAGAAGGTCTACACCAAAATTCTTGCTTGCCTACGAGAGCCAGCACCCACAGCCACAGTCTGACCCATCTGCAGTTTTTGAGCTGCTACCAAGTGGATGCTACCAAGACTTCGATAGATGGCCAAAAGTGGACATCCAGCAATTGCTGCTAAAGTATATTTTTCAAGATTTAAGTAGTGAGTGAGAATTGAGAGAGCAAAGATATTGAAATGTTGAATTGTATGTTAATTTGTGATTATATGTATTTACTGTGCATTCATTAATACATTATTAAATCGATTAACCTACAGTTGTGACTCATTACTCTATACTTTTTATTTTTATGATGATGAATAAGTAAAAGCAATTACAATAATAATGCATGAGATGGAATTCAATAGATTTTAATCGATTTAGGCTACAAAAAGTTGACATTGTAGTTTCTGAAATAATTAGGGCTACAGCAAAGTGGTGTTAAAGTGTGACAATGATTATTGGAAAAGGTTCCACTGCCAGCTGACTACACCCTCCGGCGAGTTCAAGTAGTTCTTGTTCTCGTCTCTAACATTATTGGCTTTACTGGCGTAGTTATTGCTGTAACCTTCCCTGAAATCAAGCATGGACTCAGAGCGACACTGGCGAGGCACCACCACTCCACTCCCCACATCCTCCCTGTCCACCAATTATGGAGGTGAGTAAACCTGTAGTGTGCTCTTCTTCCACACTGCGCCTTGCTCTTGAAAGCCTTGCTGGAAAAAATAAGAAAACCATGATTATATTTTTACATTTGGTGTTGTCTTTATTAACAGTTATAGGAAAATAACCAAGGTTAGTGCTCATCTGTAATTGAAGATCCTGCTCTCGTCTACCAGCTAGGTTCTTAGGTAGGGCTTCAGAGTGTTGGCTTTCAGGGCGAATGCCTTATCGGCCATCACAACATATGGCACTGGCTTTGTTCTTAGTCAAGGGGATTGGGTCCGGCATGTCCAGGGTCCTATTCCTAAGGGCTCAGCAAAGGCTGGTCTTGTTCCAAACACCATCATCACTCACTCTGCCATTTGTCCCCACATCCACATAAACCAATTTCAGATCGGCATCGACAAGGGACATCAACAACACTATGGAATTTCTGCCCTTGTAGTTGTGGTAATAGGAGCCACTGTGTTTGGGGGCCTGGAGGATGGGCGGCAGGTAGCTTAGTGGGTAAGAGCGTTGTGCCAGTAACCGAAAGGTCGCTGGTTCTAATCCCCGAGCCGACTAGGTGAAAAATCTGTCGATGTGCCCTTGAGCAAGGCACTTAACCCTAATTGCTCCTGTAAGTCGCTCTGGATAAGAGCGTCTGCTAAATAAAAAAATTAATTAATTAATTAATTAAATTAATGACATGTTTTCCATTCAGAGCGCCTACACATCTTGGAAATTGCCATAACTCTTAATATCCCTGGGCTATTGCTTTTCGCCTTCAGTTAGTCTGTCTTCAAAACACTTAACAGCACCTTGCATGTCTCAATGACAATCTCTGAGATGGCATAGTGACTTATTCGGAACACGTAGGAGAGAGATGTGAATGTCTCTCCTGTTAACAGAAAGTGTATAGAATGTGTCTCTGCAGGGCTGATGGACTTTCTCATGACTGTGTCTTCCTTTTTTATTAGTAGGCCCGCCATTCCAAGTCCTTTGTGTCCTTGTCCATGAAAAGCCATGCCCTTTAAATATAAAGAAAATAAACAATTAATTTAAAATATCACAATCGTAATAAGACAGGTTGATAAATGCAGTGAAGTCAATCATGACAAGTCAGCGACAGTACCCAATTATGTTGTTCTACAGGGCGGTAGGTAGCCTAAGCGGTTAAGACCGTTGGGCCAGTAACTGAAAGGATGCTGGTTCGAATACCCGAGCCGACTAGGTGAAAAAACGTTCGATGTGCCCATGAACAAGGCACTTAACACTAATTGCTCCTGTTAGTCGCTCTAGATAAGAGCGTCTGCTAAAACGTACAAATTATATTTCGCCAGTAGATGGCACTATATGATACATTTCGATATTGTTGGCCACTAGGGATATTAACAGAATTACGATAGCTCTATTACATTACTTTCCAATGTAGTCTAGTGGCGAACTTTAGTACTGTTATTTGATATTCGCGAATTCCTCTAAAATACTGTTCCTCCGAGCTCATTCATGCCTATGCAATTCTGAAAACTGGTACCAAGACTGACAAGCACGACTACAACAATACTACATGGAATGACTCTACATTATTTTATACAGTGGGGTCCCAAATTATTGACACCCTTGATAAAGATGAAATGACTGTATAAATAAATAATTCAAATACTGAGCTATATTGTATGCTCCAAAAATTATGCTGCCACCACAATTCTTAAAAAAAGGTAAAAGGTTAGAGAAAAATCAAATCAAGTTAAGTTAAGAAAATATTTACTAAATAAACTAAAGTAAAAAAAGTAACACAATAAAATAACAATAACAAAGCTATATACAGGGGGTACCGGTACCGAGTCAATGTGCGGGGGTACAGGTTGGTCGAGGTAATAAGTACAGTCGTGGTCAAAAGTTTTGAGAACTTCACAAAGTGTTCTGAGATATTTTTGTCAGGTGTTACTATGGTATACTGAAGTATAATTACAAGCATTCCATAAGTGTCAAAGGCTTTTATTGACAATTACATTAAGTTTATGCAAAGAGTCAATATTTGCAGTGTTGACCCTTCTTTTTCAAGACCTCTGCAATCCGCCCTGGCATGCTGTCAATTAACTTCTGGGCCACATCCTGACTGATGGCAGCCCATTCTTGCATAGTCAATGCTTGGAGTTTGTCAGAATTTGTGGGTTTTTGTTTGTCCACCCGCCTCTTGAGGATTGGTCACAAGTTCTCAATGGGATTAAGGTCTGGGGAGTTTCCTGGCCATGGACCCAACATTTCGATGTTTTGTTCACTGAGCCACTTAGTTATCACTTTTGCCTTAT
Organism: Coregonus lavaretus; assembly: GCF_964263955.1. Lineage (NCBI taxonomy): Eukaryota > Metazoa > Chordata > Actinopteri > Salmoniformes > Salmonidae > Coregonus > Coregonus lavaretus. The sequence continues at coordinate 38,440,498 of NC_140018.1, read as the reverse complement.
GGCAAGGTGCTCCATCATGCTGGAAAAGGCATTGGTCTTCACCAAACTGTTCTTGGATGATTGGGAGAAGTTGCTCTCTGAGGATGTGTTGGTACCATTCTTTATTCATGGCTGTGTTCTTAGGCAAAATTGTGATGAGCCCATTCCCTTGGCTGAGAAGCAACCCCACACATGAATGGTCTCAGGATGCTTTACTGTTGGCATGACACAGGACTGATGGTAGTGCTCACCTTCTCTTCTCCGGGCAAGTTGTTTTCCGGATGCCCCAAAAAATCGGAAAGGGGATTCATCAGAGAAAATGACTTTACCACAGTCCTCAGCAGTCCAATCCCTGTACCTTTTGCAGAATATCAGTCTGTCCCTGATGTTTTTCCTGGAGAGAAGTGGCTTCTTTGCTGCCCTTCTTGACACCAGGCCATCCTCCAAAAGTCTTCGCCTCACTGTGCGTGCAGATGCACTCACACCTGCCTGCTGCCATTCCTGAGCAAGTTCTGCACTGGTGGTGCCCCAATCCCGCAGCTGAATCAACTTTAGGAGACGGTCCTGGCGCTTGCTGGACTTTCTTGGGTGCGCTGATGCCTTCTTCACAACAATTGAACATCTCTCCTTGAAGTTCTTGATGATCCGATAAATGGTTGATTTAGGTGCAATCTTACTAGCAGCAATATCCTTGCCTGTGAAGCCCTTTTTGTGCAATGCAATGATGATGGCACGTGTTTCCTTGCAGGTAACCATGGTTAACAGAGGAAGAACAATGATTTCAAGCACCACCCTCATTTTAAAGCTTCCAGTCTGTTATTCTAACTCAATCAGCATGACAGAGTGATCTCCAGCCTTGTCCTCGTCAACACTCTCACCTGTGTTAATGAGAGAATCACTGACATGAATACAGCTGGTCCTTTTGTGGCAGGGCTGAAATGCAGTGGAATTTTTTGGGGGGGATTAAGTTCATTTTCATGGCAAAGAGGGACTGCAATTAATTGCAATTCATCTGATCACTCTTCATGACATTCTGGAGTATATGCAAATTGACATAATCAAAACTGAGGCAGCAAACTTTTTGAAAATCAGTATTTGTGTCATTCTCAAAACTTTTGACCATGACTGTACATGTAGGTAGGGGTAAAGTGACTATGCATAGATAATAAACAGCGAGTAGCAACAGTGTAAAGGGCTTGGGGGTAGAAGCTGTTAGGGAGCCTTTTGGACCTAGACTTGCCGCTCCGGTACCGCTTGCCGTGCGGTACCAGAGAGAACAGTCTATGACTTGGGTGGCTGGACTTTTTATGCCTTCCTCTGACACCACCTAGTATAGAGGTCCTGGATGGCAGGAATCTTGGCCCCAGTGATGTACTGGGCCGTACGCACTACCATCTGTAGCTCCTTACGGTTGGATGCCGAGCAGTTGCCATACCAGGCGGTGATGCAAACGGTCAGGATGCTCTCGATGGTGCAGCTGTAGAACTTTTTGAGGATCTGGGGACCCATGCCAAATCTTTTCAGTCTCTAGAGAGGGAATAGGTGTTGTCGTGCCCTTTTCACGACTGTCTTGGTGTGTTTGGACCATGATAGTTTGTTGGTGATGTGGACACCAAGGAACTTGAAGCTCTCGACCCACTCCTCTACAGCCCGATCAATGTGAATGGGGGCGTGTTCGGCCCTCCTTTTCCTGTAGTCCACGATCAGTTCCTTTGTCTTGCTCACGTTGAGGGAGAGGTTGTTGTCCTGGCACCACACTTCCAGGTCTCTGACCTCCTCCCTATAGGCTGTCTCATCATTGTTGGTGATCAGGCCTACCACCGTTGTGTTTTCAGCAAACTTAATGATGGTGTTGGCGTCGTGCTTGGCCATGCAGTCGTGGGTGAACAGGGAGTACAGGAGGGGACTAAGCACGCATCCCTGAGGGGCCCCCGTGTTGAGGATCAGCGTGGCAAATGTGTTGTTGCCTACCCTTACCACCTGGGTGTGGCCCGGCAGGAAGTCCAGGATCCTGTTGCAGAGGGAGGTGTTTAGTCCCAGGGTCCTTAGCTTAGTGATGAGCTTTGTGGGCACTATGGTGTTGAACGCTGAGCTGTAGTCAATGAACAGCATTTTCACATAGGTGTTCCTTTTGTCAAGGTGGGAAAGGGCAGTGTGGAGTGCAATTTATATTGTGTCATCTGTAGAGCGTCAGTCTTCTGAAAACCTAACCCTGGGATAGAGTTTTTATTTTATTTCGCAGGACAAAGACACACCAGAATGGCTTTCCAAGAGGTGTTTCTAGAGTTCCTGAAAGGCCCAGTCTCCGTTCTGACTTAAATATGCTTAAAAAATCACAGAAAATGTTTGAATTCCGCTGTCCTTCAATGATTGCCAACCAAATGTACCGAGCTAGATTAATTTTGACAAAAACAATGGATATAAATGTATGTAACGCCAAGAATTGTGGAAGGTCGGTAGAATCTTTTTCAAAATGATTCAAGGTGCTTCCACATAATTAACTCTGGGGTGTGAAGACATACGCAATCAATCCATCCTCATTTTGTATTTCTTAGTAATTAGGAAAATTGTGTAGATCAATAGGAAAGAAAATCAAATGTAATCCCTTTTTAGATTTAATTGTAAGGCTCAAAATGTGAAGACTGCAAGGGGTTTATAGACTTTCACTAGCGACTGCATATTGTCCAACAGTTTCCCTTTGACGGAACTTATGCCTCTCGGCAATAACATTCACTTTCGGTACGAAATGTTCTTTCAATTCAGCTACTGCCAATGCATTTTGTACCTGTATCCGGCAGTGTGTAGAATAGCCTCTGTGCTTCTGAAACAGGGATCAGTGTGCTGCTAAACAGCTTTGCTTCCTCCAATATCCGATTGCCCCATACTGGGCTTGAAACAGTGATCCTCTGCTTCGCAACACACATGACCACCCTCCTTGGCAACTTATCAACTGTTTGAGCCACCCAAAAGGTACTGATTGGATGGCTCCATCCACAACATTTCAAGCTTAGCTGTGGCGTGGGCTTATGGTACGTTTTTAACGTCATTACACTTCAGTTCCTAGGCAGTGCAGTAGTGTAGCTCGCTTTCGGGTACCAGGCCATGCTTCCCCTGTTGCAATTATCACCAGCAGATAATTCTCAAACATTTTGAACCATGTAGAAAACAGTAACGCTGGCTCTCTTGGGCAAGGGAGATGAGAAGAAAACCCAGCCATCTCGTCACCAGTTGTGTAGTATGTAGTATTAACTGAAGACTTTACTCAGTAGCAGAGGTCCAGGCGGAGAGGTAAATTTAACGTGTATTTACTGTAGCATCCATCTCATTATTCTCCCAGTATGCATCACGTCTTTATCAATACAGTCATTAACCTTGACTTTTCTCATTGCAACATCTATTGGTGAACAGGTAAGTGAACACAACAACAGGTACAGAATCCCTATTAGGATTTAAATAGGCCCCAATTTACAGAATCCATATTAGGTCATTCCACCTTCGCAGACCCCCCCAAAGAATCTAGTCCAGCCACTAGTCAAGCCAGCGTCACCCCGTAGCAACTTGCATGCCCCACCCACCTCAGGATTCCAATCTTTCCAGCCATTACTTTCCTGTTTTTGAGGGGTGTAAATGAACTTTTCTCATTATTGTTGGTGGATCGATTTATTTCAAAAGAAAACCAATGCACATTCCAACTCTTGCTTGTACCAAAAACAAATCCCGTCGTTTTTACGATTGCGCAAACGTCTGTTATGACCGCTCAAACACATGCCAGTCCCCTTCAAAAGTCAACAATGGCACATGTTTATACCACAAGACAGAGGAGAAAGCGATCTTTGCACAGGTGGGTGTTAATTTTTTCTATAGTTTAAAAAAGTTAAGATTTATTTAAAATGACTGCAAACCTCCCGAAAATGAACATCCAGATCTTGTAAATAGGGGACTTCATCTTGCACACAATGTAAACTGTTTGTACATTGGTCAATTCTAGAGCATAGAGCAGTGCATTTAGATTATAAAACGGGGGTATCATGGTCTTAAACAGTTTGCACCTAATGTTGAATATACAAGAGGATTTTAACAAAACCAATCATGAATACGAGTGAAATCAATGGTGAAATCTACAGGAGATTGGAGGATTGTGATGGGGCGGTACCTTAGAAAGATGCTGGTTGGATAGAGGGTTATTTCATATAAATGTATAAAAATATGCTCAAGTGTATATACAAATTAGTTGTTATTTTCAAATGTTATCATTCTATCAATATAATAACAAAACACATAAATAGGCCATATGTGACTCGTTTGAGGAAACTAGGTGTATGTTTGGCATCATAACTTCACAGGAGAGGCATTTGAACATAAAACATATCAAAATGTGTTTTTGGCAGAAATGCCTTCTGGAACATGTGAACATTCATGTGCCTTAATAACAAACTTGTATGCCATCTGTAAATCCGAATCAAATTGTTAAATTACAAGCCTAGTTGATTTATCTACAGAAAAAGACAGGAACCTTCCCGCTAGCCATGATTGGCTGAGATAATGGATGGGCTGGACATGCCAAGAGATGAGTTCGGATTGGTCTGCTATGTAGGACACTTCTGTCTATAACATGAGCTGCTTAGTATGTGTAGGTAATCCTTTCTAAAGTGTATTTTTTGAAAGATATCACAAAGAACTTCACAAGTGTTGCTAAGGCTCTCCACTTTCTGGAGGACAGAGTTTTGAAATCAGTGGAATGCCTGGTGGAAGCAGAGTATGATAGCTAAGAAGATGGAGAAAATTCAGGCGTTTGATTGCAAATGCGGAGGGAATCGTAAAGAGAACACAGAAGGCTGTTGTATCAAACACCTGTCTCCGGATTACATCTTCAAACTAAGGGCAACCATGGCATTCGTGACAGAGAGGGAGAAGCGTTCATCCATGTATATGGGTAAGAGAGTCTAGCTAGCTACTTTTTCAGATATTATCAAAAAGTCGTTTTCATTGCAAGTTAGCAATGGCTGGCTAGCTAACGTTATGTGTATGATCTGTGTAGTAATAATATTCGTATCTCAGAGCCATTTGCATTGGTATTTATAACCTAATGTTAGCTAGCTAGATAACATTGAACCTAGCTAGTTGGTTAGCTTTAGCTTCCTGTAGATTAATGCAACGTAATAACGTTATGAGTTGGGATTATGGTTCATTGTTTAGCTAGCTAGCTACATGTCTAAACAAAAGACTCCACTATGCAAGTAACCATTTCACTGTACCGTTTCCACCTTCTGTACCCTGTGCATTTGACAAATAAACTTCGATTTTATTTGATATAGTGTGTGTTTACCAGAGCTGGTAATGTGAAGAACAACATGACCGGCACCAAAGTAAAATTAGGATATAATGTTAGGCCAACGAGACTGTCCAAGTTCTAAAATTCTCCGGGAGAATGCCCTGCTTTTATTTCGTCACACTCACAACTGTAAGCCATTTTCTGTAATTAGCCCACCATTAACTTGTAAATAGTTATCTGGTTGTGAGTTTATTTTCTGTAATAATGAATACAAATTAGCTCAAGTTAAGACATTGTCAGCTATATGATATGGTCATTATTTGAACTGGCTAGCCAGCTAACTGAACGAACCAAAACATTGTTTAGAAAGTTGCTTTTAGTTGCCTGGTTTGCTAGATTGACATATGCTAAATTCATTTTTAAACTGATGGTTTAATTGGTGTTAAAATACAGCATTACGCTATTTTGGACAACTAGGCTGCTGATGTCATGCAGCCTGTCGTTTTTGTGTTTATATGTTTTCATAACGACAACGACAAGTTTGATGTCAGACGACAAAAGAATGTTCATGATGTCACTGAGACAACTGTCTACAGACATGTCGATAGACGTAGTATAAACCAGCCTTTAGTCTTGAAATCTTTGGTTGTACACTACCGTACTCACTGTTTAGCACATGGCCTCACATGTGAATCCTTCAATAGATGGGTGGGGCTAAAGCTTAAGAGGGTGTGAACGATGCTGAATGGGTGTAGACAAAGAAGAGCTCTCCAGTAAGTGTACCAAAACATTCAAGGGCCATTTTCTCAAAAGATGGGTTACAAGTTTATCAACTTTCAAAGCAGAATTGCTTTCCCATCGTTCCTCAACTGTAGTCTACTTTTATCCAATATAAAAAACACAATTTCAAGTTTTGCTACATGAGACCGAATCTAGTTGGTCGGTCACATATATGGTTTAAAAATCTGGGTTGTTTCAACCTGAATTCCCACCAAAACTGATGTTTTATAATTCAGTCAATATTTGATGGATTTTTTTTATTATTAAAAAGAGCTGTTACATTGATCAGAACCGAATTTGTGATATTTTATCCATTTTTATGACGGTTGCAACACCCCGTCTGAGGAGGAATGACAGTGTTCCTAAAATGCATTCCATAAAATGGGGCCTGTCTGGTTAGATGCAGCTTTGTTGGAAAGGGAAAGGCTTCCAATACAAAATAATGTCTTCAGACGGTCTATTAAAACAACTCTCTTCATTTGGCCAAGCCATCTGCTGTTGGTGAAGAAGACCAGGTGGATCTTTACACCAGTCAGAATTATCTCGTAAAACTAAAAAGCTAAAAAGCTTACTGCTCTACATGACATGGCTGATGATATTTTGTTTTATGTCCTTTTATGGCCTGCATGCTCCAGGGGTCAATCTATAATGCTATTGATTCACACCATTTGTTTTGGTGGTTTCCATCTGCAAGGTGGCAGGTCTGAATATGAGTATTTGATGTACAGTACTGTAATCAAGCAATGGCTCATAGGTGGGGGATTATATTAATTCAAGGCTACCATTCCATTATATGATCATGCAAGTATTTTGCCTTGGCCAGATGACATCATAAAGCATAAGACATGAATAACATTAGCCGTGGTATCAGTGGCGGTTTTACACGGAGGCCGGGGGAGGCCCGTGCCTCCCTGGAAATGTCCCTGGCCACCCCTGTGGCCCCCCCGTGCTGACCAAATAAAAAATTATGAATTTATAACTATTTTACACGCGAGCGCCAAAAGCGGAACTAATGCAACGCTCTACACGGCAACGTTCTACACAGGTAAATTAGAGTGGCGCACCCAAAAACTGTATCCTGCCATCTGCCTGCCTGCCACGTGTGGTGCTGCTTCGGTGAATGAGAGCTCAGCAACTACTATTTGCGAGAGGAGCTACGATTTGCAGGAGTCGAAGGTAAGGAAAAACGATTTAATATCATAAGTGACTTGTTGTTCTTGCACATAGCCTACATGTTCCTTTTGTTCCTCACACATAAATCAAATCAAGTTTTTAAATGTCTGGTCTCGATTTGTTTAGAAATGTAATCATATCTCTCTTGTACAATCAACTCTTGTACAAAATACGTGTTATAATAAATGTCATATGATTTTAAAGTAAAATAAAGTTTATAATCTTTGAATATCATGTGTTGCCAGTTTTTTTATGTGTGCCCCCCTGATTAAACACTGGCCCCTCCTTGGCCCCCCTAGTAAAATGTGTCTAGAACCGCCACTGCGTGGTATGCTGTTTGTTTTATATAAGACCCAAACAGTACACAAACCATAAAGAAACTCACTCATAAAAAAAACACTCCTGATCACTACCATTAGGATTAATAAATACAGTTCTTGTTCTTGTAAACGGCCCACATAATGCCCGACAAAATAGACCAAAATGCCAGACAGAACAGAAAATTAAAACTGGCCTTATACTGTCAACTGCGTTTATTTTCAGCAAACATGTGTAAATATTTGTATGAACATAACAAGATTCAACAACAAAGACATAAACTGAACAAGTTCCACAGACATGTGACTAACAGAAATGGAATAATGTGTCCCTGAACAAAGGGGGGGGTCAAAATCAAAAGTAACAGTCAGTATCTGGTGTGGCCACCAGCTGCATTAAGTACTGCAGTGCATCTCCTCCTCATGGACTGCACCAGCTTTGCCAGTTCTTGCTGTGTGATGTTACCCCACTCTTCCACCAAGGCACCTGCAAGTTCCCAGACATTTCTGTGGGGAATGGCCCTAGCCCTCACCCTCCGATCCAACAGGTCCCAGACGTGCTCAATGGGATTGAGATCCGAGCTCTTCGCTGGCCATGGCAGAACACTGACATTCCTGTCTTGCAGGAAATCACGCACAAAACGAGCAGTATGGCTGGTGGCATTGTCATGCTGTATTGTCATGTCAGGATGAGCCTGCAGGAAGGGTACCACATTAGGGAGGAGGATGTCAAAATAACATGCAAAACAGGCAAACAAAAAGCTAAACCCTGCCCTGAATGACGGATTGACACTGTGTAGTGCAGACTGACAGATGGGCTTGATACTGATGTCTCTAAATGGAGAGAGACCTGGCACTCGGCATTACAATTTTACTAGACACAACTTTTACTTGTATCGTCTTTTTTTATTATTGAATTGATGGTATCAGTCAATATGGGGAGGGAGAAACCCTGTGTATTCTGCACCAGGATCAGGGAACTCCTGTTGTATACGGGACACCACAAAATAAGGTATGACCACTGATATGTTTGCCAAGGTAGCCCCATTACCACCAGACAAAATGCAGATATACACAGTATCTGTATCGGCTGGGAATGACAATGAAAGTTTGAAGGTGCACATTGCTTCTATGGTATTATGTAAAGGCATGTTTATTCTACATGGACCTGTTACTACATTTGAAAGTTATCAAATCACTTAGTTTAGAATATCTACATAAATTCAGCAATTGCATTCTTTTCACATTACTCTGTAGGCTACTTACCTATTCAAAGCTTCCACCGGCATCTCACCATACATCTGCCTGTAGTTATTGAACTCATTCTGCCGGAGGTTTGTTTGTTGTGATTGAGTAGGGGAAAACAGCTGCGGGCAAGGCTTTGATAGATGAGTGTGTCTTGGTGGTGGCAAGGACACACCCAAGAAACACCCACAACAAACCACACCCCCAAGCCAACTCATGTTTGGCTTCTGTCAGCATTTCTTGAGGAGCAAGCCAAAAAACCAGGCCAAATCAGCGAGTGCAGTTCCCCTGTAAAGCCGTCGCTGTAACAATGCATTTGCCAGTCAAGCCCGGAATAACCAGAGTATTACCAATACTTAATCCTGCCCGCATTATTATCATTTTTTTTTTTTTATGAATCACTATTGAGGGAGCATACAGTATATATATATATATATATTTTTTAATGTACTGTCTATACACACACCATTATTTATATACATACGGTGTGTAGAGCAGCAGTTATGTAGGATGAGCAATGACCAGAATACAGTATATATATATAAAGTGGGTAAAACAGCATGTAAACATGATCAAATTGACCAGTGTTCAATGAAAATGTACACAGAGCAAAGCAGTATCTAAGGTTCAGGGCAGGGTACTGGGCGAAGGCCGGCTAGTGATGACTGTGTAACAGTCTGATGGCCTGGAGATGGTAGCTGTTTATCAGTCTCTCAGTCCCAGCTTTGATGGACCTGTACTGTTTCCTCTCTCTAGATGGTAGCGGGGTGAACAGGCCGTGGCTCGGGTAGCTGAGGTCCTTGATGATCTTCTTGGCCTTCCTGTGACACCGGGTGCTGCAGATGTCCTGGAGAGACAGTGTATTGTAGTGTATTTGAGTTTTAAAAAGGCTTCTAAATTTGGCCATTTCCATTTGGAAAATTCAGACTTGATTTGCCCTAATGAAAAATGTATCAACACCTACAAAAATGTCCACTAATTATAATCCACATAATAATTCACATTTCCTGTTGTTCCACCCCCCATACACGTGGAGACCGGCTCAATCGGTGCCTCCAGTGATGCTATCTCTTTCATTGTTACCCAGCGCTTAGGTTTACCTCCACTGTACTCATATCCTTCCATATCCTTGTCTGTACATAATGCCCTGAATCTATTCTACAACACCCGGAAATCTTTCCACTTTATTCTCTGTACCCAACGCACTAGAAGACCAGTTCTTAAAGCCTTTAGCCGTATCCTTATTCTAGTCCTCCTCTGTTTTTCTGGTGATGTAGAGGTTAACCCAGGCCCTGCAGCCCCCAGTATCACTCCTACTCCCCAGGAGCTATCATTTGTTGACTTCTGTAACCGTAGAAGCATTGTTTTTTTGCATGTTAACATCAGAAGCCTCCTCCCTAAGTTTGAGTTATTCACTGCGTTAGCACACTCCGCCAACACTGATGTTCTAGCAGTGTCTGAATCCTGGCTTAGGAAGGCCACCAAAAATTCAGAAATGTCCATCCCCAACTACAACATTTTCTGTCTAGATAGAACTGCCAAAGGGGGTGGAGTTGCAATCTACTGTAGAGATAGCCTGCAGAGCTCTATCATACTATCCAGGTCTGTGCCCAAACAGTTTGAGCTCCTACTTCTAAAAATCCACCTTTCCAGAAATAAGTCTCTCACTGTTGCCGCTTGCTACAGACCCCCTCAGCCCCCAGCTGTGCCCTGTACACCATATGTGAATTGATTGCCCCCCATCTATCCTCAGAGTTCGTACTGCTTGGTGACCTAAACTGGGATATGCTTAACACCCCGGCCATCCTACAATCCAAACTGGATGCCCTCAATCTCACACAAATTATCAAGGAACCTACCAGGTACAATCCTAAATCCGTAAACATGTGCACCCTTATAGATATCATCCTGACTAACTTACCCTCTAAATAAACCTCCGCTGTCTTCAACCAGGATCTCAGCGATCACTGCCTTATTGCCTGCGTCCGTAACGGGACCGCGGTCAAACGACCACCCCTCATCACTGTCAAACGTTCCCTAAAACACTTTAGCTAGCAGGCCTTCCTAACTGACCTGGCCCAGGTATCCTGGATGGTATCAGTAGAGGATGCGTGGTTGTTCTTTAAAAGTGCTTTCCTCTCAATATTAAATAAGCATTCAAAAAATTCAGAACTAAGAACAGATACAGTGGGGGAAAAAAGTATTTAATCAGCCACCAATTGTGCAAGTTCTGCCACTTAAAAAGATGAGAGAGGCCTGTAATTTTCATCATAGGTACACGTCAACTATGACAGACAAATTGAAAAAAAAATTCTCCAGAAAATCATTGTAGGATTTTTTATGAATTTATTTGCAAATTATGGTGGAAAATAAGTATTTGGTCAATAACAAAAGTTTCTCAATACTTTGTTATATTCCCTTTGTTGGCAATGACACAGGTCAAACGTTTTCTGTAAGTCTTCACAAGGTTTTCACACATTGTTGCTGGTATTTTCGCCCATTCCTCCATGCAGATCTCCTCTAGAGCAGTGATGTTTTGGGGCTGACGCTGGGCAACACAGACTTTCAACTCCCTCCAAAGATTTTCTATGGGGTTGAGATCTGGAGACTGGCTAGGCAACTCCAGGACCTTGAAATGCTTCTTACGAAGCCACTCCTTACGAAAACCTCCTGATGGAAGGAGGTTTTCACTCAAAATCTCACGATACATGGCCCCATTCATTCTTTCCTTTACACGGATCAGTCGTCCTGGTCCCTTTGCAGAAAAACAGCCCCAAAGCATGATGTTTCCACCCCCATGCTTCACGGTAGGTATGGTGTTCTTTGGATGCAACTCAACATTCTTTGTCCTCCAAACACGACGAGTTGAGTTTTTACCAAAAAGTTATATTTTGGTTTCATCTGACCATATGACATTCTCCCAATCCTCTTCTGGATCATCCAAATGCACTCTAGCAAACTTCAGACGGGCCTGGACATGTACTGGCTTAAGCAGGGGGACACGTCTGGCACTGCAGGATTTGAGTCCCTGGCGGTGTAGTGTGTTACTGATGGTAGACTTTGTTACTTTGGTCCCAGCTCTCTGCAGGTCATTCACTAGGTCCCCCCGTGTGGTTCTGGGATTTTTGCTCACCGTTCTTGTGATCATTTTGACCCCACGGGGTGAGATCTTGCGTGGAGCCCCAGATCGAGGGAGATTATCAGTGGTCTTGTATGTCTTCCATTTCCTAATAATTGCTCCCACAGTTGATTTCTTCAAACCAAGCTGCTTACCTATTGCAGATTCAGTCTTCCCAGCCTGGTGCAGGTCTACAATTTTGTTTCTGGTGTCCTTTGACAGCACTTTGGTCTTGGCCATTGTGGAGTTTGGAGTGTGACTGTTTGAGGTTGTGGACAGGTGTCTTTTATACTGAAAACAAGTTCAAACAGGTGCCATTAATACTGGTAACGAGTGGAGGACAGAGGAGCCTCTTAAAGAAGAAGTTACAGGTCTGTGAGAGCCAGAAATCTTGCTTGTTTGTAGGTGACCAAATACTTATTTTCCACCACAATTTGAAAATAAATTCATAAAAAATGCTACAATGTGATTTTCTGGATTTTTTTCCCTCAATTTGTCTGTCATAGTTGACGTGTACCTATGATGAAAATTACAGGCCTCTCTCATCTTTTTAAGTGGGAGAACTTGCACAATTGGTGGCTGACTAAATACTTTTTTCCCCCACTGTATAGCCCCTGGTTCTCCTCAGACTTGACTGCCCTTGACCAGCACAAAAACATCCTGTGGCATACTGCATTAGCATCGAATAGCCCCCGTGATATGCAACTTTTCAGGGAAGTTAGGAACCAGTATACACAAGCAGTTAGGAAAGCAAAGGCTAGCTTTTTCAAAAAGAAATGTGTATCCTGTAGCACTAACTCCAAAAAGTTTTGGGACACTGTAAAGTCCATTGAGAATAAGAGCACCTCCTCCCAGCTACCCACTGCACTGAGGCTAGGAAACACTATCACCACTGATAAATCTACAATAATCGAGAATTTCAACAAGCATTTTGCTACGGCTAGCCATGCTTTCCACCTGGCTACCACTACCCCGGTCACCAGCTCTGCACCCTCCGTTGCAACTTGCCCATGCCCCCCCCCGCTTCTCCTTCACACAAATTCAGACAGCTGATGTACTGAAAGAACTGCAAAATCTGGACCCCTACAAATCATCTGGGCTAGACGATCTGGACTCTTTCTTTCTAAAAATTAGTCGCCGAAATTGTCGCAACCCCTATTACTAGCCTGTTCAACCTCTCTTTCGTAACATCTGAGATCCCCAGAGATTGGAAAGCTGCCGCGGTCATCCCCCTCTTCAAAGGGGGTGACACTCTAGATCCAAACTGTTACAGACCTATATCCATCCTGCCCTGCCTTTCAAAAGTTTTTGAAAGCCAAGTTAACAAACAGATCACCGACCATTTCGAATCACACCGTATCTTCTCCGCTATGCAATCCGGTTTCCGAGCTGGTCATGGGTGCACCTCAGCCACGTTCAAGGTCCTAAACGATATTATAACCGCGATCAATAATAGACAGTACTGTGCAGCCGTCTTCATCGACCTGGCCAAGGCTTTCGACTCCGTCAACCACCGCATTCTTATTGATAGACTAAATAGCCTTGGTTTCTCAAATGACTGCCTCGCCTGGTTCACCAACTACTTCTCAGATAGAGTTCAATGTGTCAAATCGGAGGGCCTGTTGTCTGGACCTATGGCAGTCTCTTTGGGGGTGCCACAGGGTTCAATTCTTGGGCCGACTCTTTTCTCTGTGTATATCAATGATGTCGCTCTTGCTGCTGGTGATTCTCAGATCCACCTCTACGTAGATGACACCATTTTGTATACATCTGGCCCTTCACTGGACACTGTGTTAACAAACCTCCAACCAAGCTTCAATGCCATACAACACTTCTTCCGTAGCCTCCAACTGGTCTTAAACACAAGTAAAACTAAATGCATGCTCTTCAATCGAACGCTGCTGGCACCCGCCCACCCGACTAGAATCACTACTCTCGACGGGTCTGACCTAGAGTATGTGGACAACTACAAATACCTAGGTGTCTGGTTAGACTGTAAACTCTCCTTCCAGACTCACATTAAGCATCTCCAATGCAAAGTTAAATCTAGAATTGGCTTCGTATTTCGCAACAAAGCCTCCTTCACTCATGCTGCCAAACATGCCCTCGTAAAACTGACTATCCTACCGTTCCTTGACTTTGGCGATGTCATTTACAAAATAGCCTCCAACACTCTACTCAGCAAATTGGAAGTAGTCTATCACAGTGCCATCCGTTTTGTCACCAAAGCCCCATATACTACCCACCACTGTGACCTGTACACTCTTGTTGGTTGGTCCTCACTACATATTTGTCGCCAAACCCACTGGCTCCAGGCCATCTATAAATTACTGCTAGGCAAATCCCCGACTTATCTTAGCTCATTGGTCACCATAGCAACACCCACCCGTAGTATGCGCTCCATCAGGTATATCTCACTGCTCATCCTCAAAGCCAACACCTCCATTGGCCGCCATTCCTTCCAGTTCTCTGGAACGAACTGCAAAAATCTCTGAAGCTGGAGACTCTTATCTCATTCACTAACTTTAAGCATCAGTTGTCAGAGCACCTTACCGATCACTGCACCTGTACACAGCCCATCTGAAATTAGCCCACACAACTACCTCATCCCCATATTGTTATTTATTTTTCTCATTTGCACCCCAGTATCTCTATTTGCACATCATCTCTTGCACATCTATCATTCCAGTGTTAATACTAATTGTAATTATTTTGCACTATGGCCTATTTATTGCCTTACCTCCATAACTTGCTACATTTGCACACACTGTATACTTTCTGTTGAATTTTCGACTTTATGTTTGTTTTACCTCATATGTAACTCTGTGTTGTTGTTTTTACCGCACTGCTTTGCTTTATCTTGGCCAGGTTGCAGTTGTAAATGAGAACTTGTTCAAAACTGGCTTACCTGGTTAAATAAAGGTTTAAAAAAAAGGCCAAACCAGATGGGATGGCATATCACTGCAGAATGCTGTGGTAGCCATGCTGGTTAAGTGTGCCTTGAATTCAAAATAAATTACAGACAGCGTCACCAGCAAAGCACCCCCACACCATAATACCTCCTCCTCCATGCTTTACGGTGGGAACTACACATGTGGAGATCATCCGTTCACCCACACCACGTCACACAAAGACACGGCGGTTGGAACCTAAAATTTGGACTCCAGACCAATGGACAAATTTCCACAGGTATAATGTCCATTGCTCGTGTTTCTTGGCCCAAGCAAGTCTCTTCTTCTTATTAGTGTCCTTTAGTAGTGGTTTCTTTGCAGCAATTCGACCATGAAGACCTGATTCACACAGTCCCCTCTGAACAGTTGATGTTGGGATGTGTCTGTGACTTGAACTCTGTTAAGCATTGTTTTGGGCTGCAATTTCTGAGGCTGGTAACTCTAATGAACTTATCCTCTGCAGCAGAGGTAACTCTGGGTCTTCCATTCCTGTGGCGGTCCTCATGAGAGCCAGTTTCATCATAGCGCTTGATGGTTTCTGCGACTGCATTTGAAGAAACTTTCAAAGTTCTTGGAATTTTCCGTATTGACTGACCTTAATGACTTAAAATAATGATGGACTGTCATTTCTCTTTACTTATTTGAGCTGTTCGTGCCAAAATATGGACTTGGTCTTATGGAAACTCCCTCTACCTTGACAACTGATTGTCTCAAACGCATTAAGAAAGAAAGAAATTCTACAAATTAACTTTTAAGATGGCACACCTGTTAATTGAAATGCATTCCAGGTGACTACCTCATGAAGCTGGTTGAGAGAATGTAAAAAGTGTGCAAAGCTGTCATCAAGGCAAAGGGTGGCTATTTGAAGAATCGCCAATAAAAAATATATTTTGATTTGTTTAACACTTTTTTGGTTACTGCATATGTGTTATTTCATAGTTTTGATGTCTTCACTATTATTCTACAATGTAAAAAATGGCAAAAATAAAGAAAAACCCTTGAATGAGTAAGTGTGTCCAAACTTATGACTTGTACTGTATATTGACTATGTCCGTCTTAGCTCGCTCATTAATGTCTTCATCGAAATTACGGATTGCCTCTTATCCGCTCATCGTTCCTTTAAGCACGGTGGACGGTGGAGGTCGTCGGGTAAGCTTGGCGTCGGGTAAGCTTGGCTTTATACATAGCTTGGGCTTTGTCGAGTAAGGCTTAAACTACAGTGGGGAAAAAAGTATTTAGTCAGCCACCAATTGTGCAAGTTCTCCCACTTAAAAAGTTGAGAGAGGCCTGTAATTTTCATCATCGGTGCACGTCAACTATGACAGACAAATTGAGGAAAAAAAATCCAGAAAATCACATTGTAGGATTTAATGAATTTATTTGCAAATTATCGTGGAAAATAAGTATTTGGTCACCTACAAACAAGCAAGATTTCTGGCTCTCACAGACCTGTAACAACTTCTTTAAGAAGATTTCTGTCCTCCACTAGTTACCTGTATTAATGGCACATGTTTGAACTTGTTATCAGTATAAAAGACACCTGTCCACAACCGCAAACAGTCACACTCCAAACTCCACTATGGCCAAGACCAAAGAGCCGTCAAAGGACACCAGAAACAAAATTGTAGACCTGCACCAGGCTGGGAAGACTGAATCTGCAATAGGTAAGCAGCTTGGTTTGAAGAAATCAACTGTGGGAGCAATTATTAGGAAATGGAAGACATACAAGACCACTGATAATCTCCCTCGATCTGGGGCTCCACGCAACATCTCACCACGTGGGGTCAAAATAATCACAAGAACGGTGAGCAAAAATCCCAGAACCACATGGGGGGACCTAGTGAATGACCTGCAGAGAGCTGGGACCAAAGTAACAAAGCCTACCATCAGTAACACACTACGCCGCCAGGGACTCAAATTCTGCAGTGCCAGACGTGCCCCCCTGCTTAAGCCAGTACATGTCCAGGCCCGTCTGAAGATTGCTAGAGTGCATTTGGATGATCCAGAAGAGGATTGGGAGAATGTCATATGGTCAGATGAAACCAAAATATAACTTTTTGGTAAAAACTCAACTTGTTGTGTTTGGAGGACAAAGAATGCTGAGTTGCATCCAAAGAACACCATACCTACTGTGAAGCATGGGGGTGGAAACATCATGCTTTGGGGCAGTTTTTCTGCAAAGGGACCAGGACGACTGATCCGTGTAAAGGAAAGAATGAATGGGGCCATGTATCGTGACATTTTGAGTGAAAACCTCCTTCCATCAGCAAGGGCATTGAAGATGAAACGTGGCTGGGTATTTCAGCATGACAATGATCCCAAACACACTGCCCGGGCAACGAAGGAGTGGCTTCGTAAGAAGCATTTCAAGGTCCTGGAGTGGCCTAGCCAGTCTCCAGATCTCAACCCCATAGAAAATCTTTGGAGGGAGTTGAAAGTCCGTGTTGCCCAGCGACAGCCCCAAAACATCACTGCTCTAGAGGAGATCTGCATGGAGGAATGGGCCAAAATACCAGCAACAGTGTGTGAAAACCTTGTGAAGACTTACAGAAACATTTGACCTGTGTCATTGAAAACAAAGGGTATATAACAAAGTATTGAGTAACTTTTGTTATTGACCAAATACTTATTTTCCAGCATAATTTGCAAATAAATTCATAAAAAATCCTACAATGTGATTTTCTGGATTTTTCTTTTTCATTTTGTCTGTCATAGTTGACGTGTACCTATGATGAAAATTACAGGCCTCTCCCATCTTTTTAAGTGGGAGAACTTGCACAATTGGTGGCTGACTAAATACTTTTTTTCCCCACTGTATACATTTAGATTGTAGTTAGGTATTGTAGGTAGTTATCGTGGGTTGTTGTATGTAATTATTGTAGGTTAGTATTGTATTCGGCTAAGCCCGGTGTAGCACGAAACTAGCTAGCTAACCCACCACCTGGACTAGCTGGCGAGTAGCTATTAGCAACGGTATAGTTGTTTCACGCCTGAGAGTGCCTGTAATTACGCCAGCTGGCTGCCTACAATAATTACATACAATAATTGCCTACCATTCAGCTGTTTTCTAACCTCATTGTCTGAACCGTTAACGTTAGGTAGCAAGTGGCTACTGTGCTTGAAATTTAGCTAGCTTGTTGCTACCTGGATAGCTACTAGTAAACAATAGCTGGAACGACCTAGCGAACAGACGCGAACTGGCTGAGTCAATTCAGTGGCTAGCTTTGCACTTGGCTAGCTAACAGTAGCTGCTAGGGGTAAGTCATAACCTACATTTGTGTTTTGTTTTTTATATATTGGTAGCCCGAGTCGTTCAAGGAATTCGGGACATGGGTGACTAGTTAACGTTAGTTTGGCTCTCTCTGTGTGTTCGTGCCGTGAAAGGGGGGGTTTCTTCTTTGTCTGAAAGCAATGGCTAGCTAGTTTGCTAACTATTATAGCTAACTATTCTAGCTAACTAACTTGCTGAATAAGTTGACGACGGACTCGCTCAAGCTGTCGGGACTAACCCACAACGTTAGACACGGACACGAACGATCTGCTTGCGTGTTGACACACTGGTGGTTTGTTGTGGCCGAGTATTGGCGCTAAACCGTGTTGTTGGAGTCCGGCATGCTAGCTGGCTGTGGCGTCTTATGACTAGGTGCCCGGACGATTTTCACGGAATAATACTGTACCTATTTAGCTAGCTGAATAAACTAAGTTAGTCTATTCTTAGAAAACATTGAACCGCTGTAGTTTACAACAATTATAGTTTCTGAGGTGGAAGTTGGGAGAGTTATATTTGGGAGTTGTGGTGAGGGAGGCCCCGCTCTCTCCTTTCCCAGATGTTTAGTTCATTTCATTCCGATCTCCTCTGCATTATTGTAGCCATTTGCTGCAGCCTGTCAACTATGCCTCTGCCTATCCCTGTTCTCTCCTCTCCGCACAGGCTATACAAACGCCTCACACCGCGTGGCTGCTGCCTCTCTAACCTGGTGGTCCCTGCACGCACCACCCACGTGGAGTTCCAGGTCTCAGGCAGCCTCTGGAACTGCCGTTCTGCTGCCAACAAGGCAGAGTTCATCTCAGCCTATGCTACCCTCCAGTCCCTCGACCTCTTGGCGCTGACGGAAACATGGATTACCACTGAAAACACTGCTACTCCTACTGCTCTCTCCTCGTCTGACCATGTGTTCTCGCATACCCCGAGAGCATCTGGTCAGCGGGGTGGTGGCACAGGAATCCTCATCTCTCCCAAGTGGACATTCTCAATTTTTCCCCTGACCCATCTGTATATCTCTTCATTTGAATTCCATGCTGTCACAGTCACTAGCCCATTTAAGCTTAATATCCTTGTCATCTATCGCCCTCCAGGTTCCCTTGGAGAGTTCATCAATGAGCTTGACGCCTTGATAAGTTCCTTTCCTGAGGATGGCTCACCCCTCACAGTTCTGGGGGATTTCAACCTCTACATTTGACTCATTTCTCTCTGCCTCCTCCTTTCCACTCCTCTCCTCTTTTGACCTCACCCTCTCACCGTACCCCCCTACTCACAAGGCAGGCAATACGCTTGACCTCATCTTTACTAGATGCTGTTGTTCTACTAATCTCACTGAAACTCCCCTCCATGTCTCCGACCACTACTTTGTATCCTTTTCTCTCTCGCTCTCCTCCAACACTACTCACTCTGCCCCTACACAGATGGTAATGCGTCGTCGCAACCTTCGCTCTCTCTCTCCCACTACTCTCTCCTCTTCCATCCTTTCATCTCTTCCCTCTGCTCAATCCTTCTCCCTCCAATCTCCTGATTCTGCCTCCTCAACCCTCCTCTCCTCCCTTTCTGCATCCTTTGACTCTCTATGTCCCCTATCCTCCCGGCCGGCTCGGTCCTCCCCTCCAGCTCCGTGGCTTGATGACTCATTGCGAGCTCACAGAACAGGGCTCCGGGCAGCTGAGCGGAAATGGAAGAAAACTAGACTCCCTGCGGACCTGGCATCTTTTCACTCCCTCCTCTCTACATTTTCTTCATCTGTTTCTGCTGCTAAGGCCAATTTCTACCACTCTAAATTCCAAGCATCTGCCTCTAACTCTAGGAAGCTCTTTGCCACCTTCTCCTCCCTGCTGAATCCTCCTCCCCCTCCCCCCTCCCTCTCTGTGGATGACTTCGTCAACCATTTTGAAAAGAAGGTTGACGACATCCGATCCTCGTTTGTTAAGTCAAATGACACTGCTGGTCCTGCTCACACTGCCCTACCCTATGCTTTGACTTTTTTCTCCCCTCTCTCTCCAGATAAAATCTTGCGACTTGTGACGGCCTGCCGCCCAACAACCTGCCCGCTTGACCCTATCCCCTCCTCTCTTCTCCAGACCATCTCCGGTGACCTTCTCCCTTACCTCACCTCGCTGATCAACTCATCCTTGACCGCTGGCTATGTCCCTTCCGTCTTCAAGAGAGCGAGAGTTGCACCCCTTCTCAAAAAACCAACACTCGATCCCTCTGATGTCAACAACTACAGACCAGTATCCCTTCTTTCTTTTCTCTCCAAATCTATTGAGCGTGCCGTCTTTAGCCAACTCTCTTGCTATCTCTCTCAGAATTACCTCCTTGATCCAAACCAGTCAGGTTTCAAGACTGGTCATTCAACTGAGACTGCTCTTCTCTGTGTCACGGAGGCTCTCCGCACTGCTAAAGCTAACTCTCTCTCCTCTGCTCTTGTCCTTCTAGACCTGTCTGCTGCCTTTGATACTGTGAACCATCAGATCATCCTCTCCACCCTCTCCGAGCATCTCCGGCGCGGCTCACTCTTGGATTGCGTTCTACCTGACCGGTCGCTCCTACCAAGTGGCGTGGCGAGAAGCTGTCTCCGCACCACGTGCTCTCACCACTGGTGTCCCCCAGGGCTCAGTTCTAGGCCCTCTCCTATTCTCGCTATACACCAAGTCACTTGGCTCTGTCATATCCTCACATGGCCTCTCCTGTCATTGCTACGCAGACGACACACAACTAATCTTCTCCTTTCCCCCCTTCTAATAACCAGGTGGCGAATCGCATCTCTGCATGTCTGGCAGACATATCAGTATGGATGACGGATCACCACCTCAAGCTGAACCTTGGCAAGACGGAGCTGCTCTTCCTCCCGGGGAAGGACTGCCCGTTCCATGATCTCGCCATCACGGTTGACAACTCCATTGTGTCCTCCTCCCAGAGTGCGAAGAGACTTGGCGTGACCCTGGACAGCACCCTGTCGTTCTCCGCTAACATCAAGGCGGTGACCTGATCCTGTAGGTTCATGCTCTACAACATTCGGAGAGTATGACCCTGCCTTACACAGGAAGCGGCACAGGTCCTAATCCAGGCACTTGTCATCTCCCGTCTGGATTACTGCAACTCGCTGTTGGCTGGGCTCCCTGCCTGTGCCATTAAGCCCCTACAACTCATCCAGAATGCCGCAGCCCGTCTGGTGTTCAACCTTCCCAAGTTCTCTCACGTCACCCCGCTCCTCCGCACACTCCACTGGCTTCCAGTTGAAGCTCGCATCTGCTACAAGACCATGGTGCTTGCCTACGGAGCTGTGAGGGGAACGGCACCTCCGTACCTTCAGGCTCTGATCAGTCCCTACACCCAAACGAGGGCATTGCGTTCATCCACCTCTGGCCTGCTGGCTCCCCTTCCTCTGCGGAAGCATAGTTCCCGCTCAGCCCAGTCAAAACTGTTCGCTGCTCTGGCACCCCAATGGTGGAACAAGCTCCCTCACGACGCCAGGACAGCAGAGTCACTCACCACCTTCCGGAGACATTTGAAACCCCACCTCTTTAAGGAATACCTGGGATAGGATAAAGTAATCCTTCTACCCCCCCCCCCCCCCCCCTTACCCCAACCCCCCCCCCCCCCCCACAAAAATAAAATAAAATAAAAAAAATAACATTGTAAAGTGGTTATCCCACTGGCTATAAGGTGAATGCACCAATTTGTAAGTCGCTCTGAATAAGAGCGTCTGCTAAATGACGTAAATGTAAATGTTAAATGTACATCTCAATTGTCAGTAGAAACCACGTTTTGCTGCCAGACAAGGCTCCGCTGATAGCCAGGTGTAGCGGTGGTGAGGATTCATTCCATGATGCAGAAAATAAAACTCTGCTGTTGGGACAGCTTTATGTAGGCCCTAACAGTTTGTGGGCACCGTTTGTCACCATTATAGTGCAATTAATGTGTTGTGTTGTGGCTTTGCTGGCATGCATCCAAACAAAAATATTGAGTTTGCCCCACCAAGATTTACATGCTAAAATCGCCACTGGGACTACATAACATAATCTTGCTAGTCTTCATGTGCTGGCGCCATACATGTTTCTGTGAACATACACACAGTCACTGTTCTATTACCAATGGCAGTTAGGATAGGTAATATCTGACACACAAACAGGTACTATGTTGAAGTTTGAATAGGCCAGATAAAAGCTACCCAATTATGGTCTCCCCATCAAACGACCGAGGCTGGCATCTGGCAAAAACATCTACAGTCCTCTCTATCTGTTGAGGCAGAGTTCATCAGTGACACATGGAATGAAAAGTGTGTTGCAAATACTGGACATTTCTGCTGTACTGTATTATTAGTAATCCCCTTCAGTCCCACATTGTGGATGTGTTGAGTGCCAAGTCTCTCTCCATTCAGAGACGCAGTATCAAGCCTGTCTGTCGGTCAGGACTGCATCACATCAACTCGCACGTCTCCAAGTGCTGGCTCCATAGATGAATCTGCGAACACATACACACAGTCACTGTTCTATTAACAATGGCAGTTAGGATAGGTGATATCTGACAAACAAACATACAGTGCATTCGGAAAGCATTCAGACCTTTTGACCTTTTGCTACGTTACAGCCTTATTCTAAAATGGATTAAATAGAAACAATTCCTCAGCAATCTACACACAATACCCCAGTATGACAAAGCATAAACAGGTTTTTAGAAATGTAGCATATTTATTAAAAATAAAAAACAGAAATAGCTTAATTACGTAAGTATTCAGACCCTTTGCTATGAGACTCGAAATTAAGGTTTCTACAACTTCATTGGAGTCCACCTGTGGTAAATTCAATTGATTGGACATGATTTGGAAAGGTTGACAGTGCATGTCAGAGCAAAAACCAAGTAATGAGGTTGAAGCAATTGTCCCTAGAGCTCCGAGACAGGATTGTGTCGAGGCACAGATCTGCGGAAGGGTACCAAAAAAATCTGTAGCATTGAAGGTCCCAAGAGCACAGTGGCCTCCATCGTTCTTAAATGGAAGAAGTTTGGAACCACCAAGACTCTTCTTAGAGCTGGCCGCCCAGCAATACTGAGCAATCGGGGGAGAAGGGCCTTGGTCAGGGAGGTGACCAAGAACCCAATGGTCACTCTGACAGAGCTCCTCTGTGGAGATGGGAGAAACTCCAGAAGGACAACCATCTCTGCAGCACTCCACCAATCAGGCTTTTATGGTAGAGTGGCCAGACGGAAGTCACTCCTCAGTAAAAGGCACATGCTGTGGGGATGTTTTTCAGCTGCAGGGACTGGGAGACTATTCAGGAATGAGGCAAAGATGAACGGAGCAAAGTACAGAGAGATCCTTGATGAAAATCTGCTCCAGAGCGCTCAGGACCTCAGACTGGGGCGAAAGTTCACCTTCCAACAGGACAATGACCCTAAGCACACAGCCAAGACAAGGCAGGAGTGGCTTCGGGACAAGTCTCTGAATGTCCTTCAGTGGCCCAGCCACAGCCCGGACTTGAACCCGATCTAACATTTCTGGAGAGACCTGAAAATAGCTGCGCAGCAACTCTCCCCATCCAACCTGAATGAGCTTGAGAGGATCTGCAGAGAAGAATGGGAGAAAGGTGTACCAAGCTTGTAGCGTCATACCCAAGAGGACTCAATGCTGTCAAAGCTGCTTCAACAAAGTACTGAGTAAAGGGTCTGAATACTTATGTAAATCTCATATTTCCGTTTTGTAAAAAAATGTACCTTGTAATTATGGGGTTTTCCGTGTAGATTGATGAGGGAAAAAAAACAATTAAATCAATTTTAGAATAAGGCTGTAACGTAACAAAATGTGGAAAAATTCAAGAGGTCTGAATACTTTCCGTTGTTGAAGTTTGAAGTGCTCAGACTAAACCTAAATAATTCAAATCAAATCAAATTTTATTGGTCACATGCGCCGAATACAACAGGTGCAGACATTGCAATGAAATGCTTACTTACAGCCCTTAACCAACAGTGCATTTATTTTAAACAAAAAAAGTAAGAATAAAACAACAACAACAAAAAAGTGTTGAGAAAAAAAGAGCAGAAGTAAAATAAAGTGACAGTAGGGAGGCTATATATACAGTAAAATAAAGTGACAGTAGGGAGGCTATATATACAGGGGGGTACCGTTGCAGAGTCAATGTGCGGGGGCACCGGCTAGTTGAGGTAGTTGAGGTAATATGTACATGTGGGTAGAGTTAAAGTGACTATGCATAAATACTTAACAGAGTAGCAGCAGCGTAAAAAGTATGGGGTGGGGGGGCAGTGCAAATAGTCCGGGTAGCCATGATTAGCTGTTCAGGAGTCTTTTGGCTTGGGGGTAGAAGCTGTTGAGAAGTCTTTTGGACCTAGACTTGGCACTCCGGTACCGCTTGCCGTGCGGTAGCAGAGAGAACAGTCTATGACTAGGGTGGCTGGAGTCTTTGACAATTTTGAGGGCCTTCCTCTGACACCGCCTGGTATAGAGGTCCTGGATGGCAGGGAGCTTTGCCCCAGTGATGTACTGGGCCGTACGCAATACCCTCTGTAGTGCCTTGCGGTCAGAGGCCAAGCAGTTGCCATACCAGGCGGTGATGCAACCAGTCAGGATGCTCTCGATGGTGCAGCTGTAGAATTTGAGGATCTGAGGACCCATGCCAAATCTTTTTAGTCTCCTGAGGGGGAATAGGCTTTGTTGTGCCCTCTTCACGACTGTCTTGGTGTGTTTGGACCATGATAGTTCGTTGGTGATGTGGACACCAAGGAACTTGAAGCTCTCAACCTGTTCCACTACAGCCCCGTCGATGAGAATGGGGGCGTGCTCAGTCCTCTTTTTTTTCCTGTAGTCCACAATCATCTCCTTTGTCTTGGTCACGTTGAGGGAGAGGTTGTTGTCCTGGCACCACACGGCCAGATCTCTGACCTCCTCCCTATAGGCTGTCTCATCGTTGTCGGTGATCAGGCCTACCACTGTTGTGTCGTCGGCAAACTTAATGATGGTGTTGGAGTCGTGCCTGGCCATGCAGTCATGGGTGAACAGAGAGTACAGGAGGGGACTGAGCACGCACCCC
The DNA here is from genome assembly GCF_964263955.1 of Coregonus lavaretus. NCBI lineage: Eukaryota > Metazoa > Chordata > Actinopteri > Salmoniformes > Salmonidae > Coregonus > Coregonus lavaretus. The sequence goes on along the minus strand of NC_140018.1, from coordinate 38,415,349 downwards.
TGAGGGGCCCCCGTGTTGAGGATCAGTGTGGCAGATGTGTTGTTACCTACCCTTACCACCTGGGGGCGGCCCGTCAGGAAGTCCAGGATCCAGTTGCAGAGGGAGGTGTTTAGTCCCAGGATCCTTAGCTTAGTGATGAGCTTAGAGGGCACTATGGTGTTGAATGCTGAGCTGTAGTCAATGAATAGCATTCTCACGTAGGTGTTCCTCTTGTCCAGGTGGGAAAGGGCAGTGTGGAGTGCGATAGAGATTGCATCATCTGTGGATCTGTTGGGGCGGTATGCAAATTGGAGTGGGTCTAGGGTTTCTGGGATTATGCTGTTGATGTGAGCCATGACCAGTCTTTCAAAGCACTTCATGGCTACAGACGTCAGTGCTACGGGTCGGTAGTCATTTAGGCAGGTTATCTTAGAGTTCTTGGGCACGGGGACTATGGTGGTCTGCTTGAAACATGTTGGTATTACAGACTCAGTCAGGGACATGTTGAAGATGTCAGTGAAGACACTTGCCAGTTGGTCAGCACATGCTCGGAGTACACGTCCTGGTAATCCGTCTGGCCCTGCGGCCTTGTGAATGTTGACCTGCTTAAAAGTCTTACTCACATCGGCTACGGAGAGCGTGATCACATAGTCGTCCGGAACAGCTGGTGCTCTCATGCATGCTTCAGTGTTGCTTGCCTCGAAGCGAGCATAGAAGTGGTTTAGCTCGTCTGGTAGGCTTGTGTCACTGGGCAGCTCGCGGCTGTGCTTCCCTTTGTAGTCTGTAATAGTTTTCAAGCCCTGCCACATCCGACGAGCGTCAGAGCCAGTGTAGTATGATTCAATCTTAGACCTGTATTGACTCTTTGCCTGTTTGATGGTTCGTCGGAGGTCATAGCGGGATTTCTTATAAGCGTCCGGGTTAGAGTCCCGTTCCTTGAAAGCGGCAGCTCTACCCTTTAGCTCAGTGCGGATGTTTCCTGTAATCCATGGCTTCTGGTTGGGGTATGTACGTACGGTCACTGTGGGGACGACATCATCGATGCACTTATTGATGAAGCCAGTGACTGATGTGGTGTACTCCTCAATGCTGTCTGAAGAATCCCGGAACATGTTCCAGTCTGTGCTAGCAAAACAGTCCTGTAGCTTAGCATCTGCGTCATCTGACCACTTTTTTATTAACCGAATCACTGGTGCTTCCTGCTTCAGTTTTTGCTTATAAGCAGGAATCAGGAGGATAGAGTTATGGTCAGATTTGCCAAATGGAGGGCGAGGGAGATCTTTGTATGCGTCTCTGTGTGTGGAGTAAAGGTGGTCTAGAGTTTTTTTCCCTCTGGTTGCACATTTAACATGCTGGTAGAAATTAGGTAGAACGGATTTAAGTTTCCCTGCATTAAAGTCCCCGGCTACTAGGAGCGCTGCATCTGGATGAGCGTTTTCCTGTTGATTAATGGCCTTGTACAACTCATTCAGTGCAATCTTAATGCCAGCATTGGTTTGTGGTGGTAAATAGACAGCTATGAAAAATATAGATGAAAACTCTCTTGGTAAATAGTGTGGTCTACAGCTTATCATAAGATACTCTACCTCAGGCGAGCAAAACCTCGAGACTTCCTTGGTATTTGATTTTGTGCACCAGCTGTTGTTTACAAATATACAGAGACCGCCACCCCTTGTCTTACCAGAGTCTGCAGTTCTGTCCTGTCGATGTAGCGTATAGCCCGCTAGCTGAATGTTATCATTGTTGTCGTTCAGCCACGACTCCGTGAAACATAAGATATTACAGTTTTTAATGTCCCGTTGGTAGGATAACCGTAATCTTAAATCGTCAATTTTATTCTCAAAAGATTGAACGTTGGCTAATAGGATTGATGGGAGAGGCAGTTTACTCGCTCGCCGTCGGATCCTTACGAGGCACCCGGATCTGCGTCCGCGATATCTCCGTCTCTTCCTCACGCGAATGACGCGGATCTGGGCCTTGTCGGGTGTCTGTATGATATCCTTCGCGAACGCCTCGTTGAAGAAAAAATATTCGTCCAATGCGAGGTGAGTAATCGCTGTCCTGATATCCAGAAGCTCTCTTTGGTTATAAGAGACGATGGCAGAAACATTATGTACAAAATAAATTACAAATAACGCGGAAAAACACACATAATAGTACAATTGGTTAGAGGGCTGTAAAACGGCAGCCATCTTCTTCCGGCGCTGTTCTATACAGTCTGGTCTCCCCATCGACAACTGTTGGTGAGCAGGCAAGAGGAGAGGCTGGAGGTAAGGTCTTTGCCAGTGCCCCATTGATGGGCATGGCAGAGTAGTAGCTCCTGGTCCTTCATCAAAGATACTTGTCAGTCACCCACAAACACACACACAGAGCACTGATTACATTATCAATGGTGGTTATGATTAGCATGGTGGGACCAACCTGATTGCTGCATTCACCTTTCTATTTCACTTCAGATATCAAGTAATGTGAAGTGAATAGAATGGTAAACGCAGCAATCAGGCTGGTTCCACCAGGCTAAATTATGAAGGTGAATTGGGACAAAACTCGAAACTGTTTGGAGCTTTCACCAGGTCAAATGTCACCAACCTGATTAAAGTGTCCTCCTTGTTCCATTTATAGAAATGCTCACAGCGAGGGCATGTTTGTGTGATGCTGAGGGTCCCCTTGCTGGTCTTCTCTATGTTGCATGTTCGGCTGAAAACTGGACAGCTCTCGAACAGCTGCAGCAGGCAATCCTCATAAACAACATATTTCCTCATCTTATGAGGTGGTGTTTACTGGGAGGGCCTGTGGTAAATTGCATTTCATTATAAAGAAGGGACAAAACTTTTTGATCATGCACTTCACAACCAAAATGACTCTACTACTTGTATCTGCTTGGCTGGGTAATTAACCTACTAGTTAACTTCTCACAAAACACACATTACCATTGTTGATAAAGCCAACTGTGTCATCAGTGCAGTAACTCAAGTCAAGCTAATTCTAGGTCGTCGCTAGTTACCACAGTCACAAAGTCATAAACCCTGCCTATTTCTACAATGTATCTTATTAAAATTTGGTTTTACACCTAACCTTAATCTTAACCACAACCCTAACCTTAAATTAAGACCAAAAAGCACATTTTTGCTTTCATTAATTTTTTACAAGCTGTGACACGTTTCAGGAAGCTAGGCATATGTCACACGTCACTACTTCACAGGAGGCATTTGAATGTAAAAATTTGTTTTGAATCAAAATGTTGTTTTTTGGGTCAGAAATGCCTTCTGAAACATGTGAATTTTCAAGTGCCTTAATAACAAACGTGTATGTCATCTGTAAATAAATTATGAATACAATTGTTAAATTACGAGTGGAGGACCTATATACTAGGCGGTGTCAGAGGAAGGCCCAAAAAATTGTCAAAGACTCCAGTCACCCAAGTCTTAGACTGTTCTCTCTGCTACCGCATGGCAAGCGGTACCGGAGCGCCAAGTCTAGGACCAAAAGGCTCCTTAACAGCTTCTACCCCCAAGCCATAAGACTGCTGAACAATTAATCAAATGGCCACCCGGACTATTTACATTGAAACCCTTTGTTTTTACAATGCTGCTACTCGCTGTTTATTGTCTATGCATAGTCACTTTACAAATTACCTTGACTAACCTGTACCCCTGCACATTGACTCGGTACCGGTACCCACTGTATAGCCTCGTTATTGTTATGTAATTTTGTTATGTTTTATTTGATTTTTTTACTTTAGTTTATTTAGTAAATATTTTCTTAACTCTATTTCTTGAACTGCATTGTTGGTTAAGGCCTTGTAAGTAAGCATGTCACTGTAAGGTCTACTACACCTGTTGAATTCGGCGCAAATAACATTTGATTTGATCTGCCCAAGCAAAGCGTCCATATAAAATATAGCCTACAGGCAGTGAGTGCGGTAAGCTATACCAATCCCCCTGGCAGGAACACAGAACCTAACAGGTGGAGGCTGGGGTGGTAGTGGGAGCAAGACGCCAGCGCATAGTAGCAGTAGCAGCAAACAGCATCAGGATGAAAGAGCAGACCCACTCAATATGGATTGAAACTAGCCTCTAATTGGTACCATCTCAGCTGATGCATCAGCTGAGGCGGTGCACTCAGGTTTCCTTTCTGCTTCATTTCAGAAAGAAAACGCCACACAGAAATATGTTTAATAATTTATTCAGCAATAATGCAAGTCTTGGCGATATAGGCTCTTCTCCTTCAGGGCAACTCACTGTCCGAGCAAAGCGTCCATATAAAATATAGCCTACGGGCAGTGAGTGCGCTAAGCTATACCAATTCCCTAAAACAGCAGAACCTTACGCCAGACGACTATGTGTAGCTACGGCAGAAGCACAAATATTATTGAATGACCACCTAAAGTAATCCTATCATGCAAATGAATCCTAAGTAGAATGTTATAATAATAATAATAATAATATGCCATTTAGCAGACGCTTTTATCCAAAGCGACTTACAGTCGTGCGTGCATACATTATTTTTTTTTTGTGTATGGGTGGTCCCGGGGATCGAACCCACTACCTTGGCGTTACAAGCGCCGTGCTCTACCAGCTGAGCTACAGAGGACCACATGTTAACCATATGTGCATTCGGATCGATGTATAGCTCCTATCTATCCGCCGGGTACCCTCATTTGAAGGAAGATGAGCGGCACGTGACCATCTGCCTATCTGTCACGTAGCAGTGTGAACCCAGCTACCCTAAAGAAGCACCCCTGGGTGCTATAACTGAACTACACTGAACAAAAATATAAACGCTACATAAAACAATTTCAAAGATTTTACTGGGTTACAGTTCGTATAAGGAAATCAGTCAATTGAAATAAATAAATTAGGCCCTAATCTATGGATTTCACATGACTGGGAATACAGATATGCATTCCTTTATCACAGACATGGATCAGAAAACCAGCCAGTATCTGTAACCACCATTTGCCTCATGCAGCGCGACACATCTCCTTCATATGGAGTTGATCAGGCTGTTGATTGTGGCCAGTGGAATGTTGTCCCACTTCTCTTCACGCCGATCCAGAGCATCACAAACATGCTCAATGGGTGACATGTCTGGTGATTATGCAGGCCATGGGAGAACTGGGAAATGTTCAGCTTCCAGGAATTGTGTATAGATCCTTCAACATGGGGCCGTGCATTATCATGCTAAAACATGAGGTGATGGCGGGGGATGAATGGCACGACAATGGGCCTCAGGATCTCATCACGGTATCTTTGTGCATTCAAATTTCCATCGATAAAATGCAATTGTGTTAATTTCCTGTAGCTTTTGCCTGCCCATACCATAACCCCACCGCCACCACAACGTTGACATCAGCAAACCGCTCGCCCACACAACGCCATACATGCTGTCTGCCCGGTACAGTGGAAACCGGGATTCTCCCATGAAGACCACACTTCTCCAGCATGCCAGTGGCCATTAAAGGTGAGCATTTGCCCACTGAATTCAGTCACGATGCCGAACTGCAGTCAGGTCAAGACCCTGGTGAAGACGACAAGCATGCAGAGGAGCTTCCCTGACACAGTTTGCACAGAAATTATTTGGCCCGTCTGAAGTTTGCCAATGACCATCTGGATGATCCAGAGGAGGAATGGGAGAAGGTCATGTGGTCTGATGAGACAAAAATAGAGCTTTTTGGTCTAAACTCCACTCGTCGTGTTTGGAGGAAGAAGAAGGATGAGTACAACCCCAAGAACACCATCCCAACCGTGAAGCATGGAGGTGGAAACATCATTCTTTGGGGATGCTTTTCTGCAAAGGGGACAGGACGACTGCACCGTATTGAGGGGAGGATGGATGGGGCCATGTATCGCGAGATCTTTGCCAACAACCGCCTTCCCTCAGTAAGAGCATTGAAGATGGGTCGTGGCTGGGTCTTCCAGCATGACAACGACCCGAAACACACAGCCAGGGAAACTAAGGAGTGGCTCCTTAAGAAGCACCTCAAGGTCCTGGAGTGGCCTAGCCAGTCTCCAGACCTGAACCCAGTAGAACATCTTTGGAGGGAGCTGAAAGTCCGTATTGCCCAGCGACAGCCCTGAAACCTGAAGGATCTGGAGAAGGTCTGTATGGAGGACTGGGCCAAAATCCCTGATGCAGTGTGTGCAAACCTGGTCATGACCTACAGGAAACGTATGATCTCTGTAATTGCAAACAAAGGTTTCTGTCCAAATATTAAGTTCTGCTTTTCTGATGTATCAAATACTTATCTCATGCAATAAAATGCAAATTAATTACTTAAAAATCATACAATGTGATTTTCTGGATTTTTGTTTTAGATTCCAACTCTCACAGTTGAAGTGTACCTATGATAAAAAATTACAGACCTCTACATGCTTTGTAAGTAGAAAAACCTGCAAAATTGGCAGTGTATCAAATACTTGTTACCCCCACTGTATGTGTGTATGTATATGTGTATATACACTGCTCAAAAAAATTAAGGGAACACTAAAAGAACACATCCTAGATCTGAATGAATGAAATAATCTTATTAAATACTTTTTTCTTTACATAGTTGAATGTGCTGACAACAAAATCACACAAAAATTATCAATGGAAATCAAATTTATCAACCCATGGAGGTCTGGATTTGGAGTCAAAATCAAAATTAAAGTGGAAAACCACACTACAGGCTGATCCAACTTTGATGTAATGTCCTTAAAACAAGTCAAAATGAGGCTCAGTAGTGTGTGTGGCCTCCACGTGCCTGTATGACCTCCCTACAACGCCTGGGCATGCTCCTGATGAGCTGGCGGATGGTCTCCTGAGGGATCTCCTCCCAGACCTGGACTAAAGCATCCGCCAACTCCTGGACAGTCTGTGGTGCAACGTGGCATTGGTGGATGGAGCGAGACATGATGTCCCAGATGTGCTCAATTGGATTCAGGTCTGGGGAACGGGCGGGCCAGTCCATAGCATCAATGCCTTCCTCTTGCAGGAACTGCTGACACACTCCAGCCACATGAGGTCTAGCATTGTCTTGCATTAGGAGGAACCCAGGGCCAACCGCACCAGCATATGGTCTCACAAGGGGTCTGAGCATCTCATCTCGGTACCTAATGGCAGTCAGGCTACCTCTGGCGAGCACATGGAGGGCTGTACGGCCCCCCAAAGAAATGCCACCCCACACCATGACTGACCCACCGCCAAACCGGTCATGTTGGAGGATGTTGCAGGCAGCAGAACGTTCTCCACAGCGTCTCCAGACTCTGTCACGTCTGTCACATGTGCTCAGTGTGAACCTGTTTCATCTGTGAAGAGCACAGGGCGCCAGTGGCGAATTTGCCAATCTTGGTGTTCTCTGGCAAATGCCAAACGTCCTGCACGGTGTTGGGCTGTAAGCACAACCCCCACCTGTGGACAGTTTTGCCTTGAAAAATAGAGACATACCCCAAGAGACTTGCAGCTGTAAATGCTGCAAAAGGTGGCTCTACAAAGTATTGACTTTGGTGGGGGGGGGGGGGGGGTGAATAGTTATGCAGGCTCAAGTTTTCTTTTTTTTCTTTTTATTTCTTGTTTGTTTCAAAATGTTTTTTTTTATTACTAGGATTAAATATCAGGAATTGTGAAAAACTGATTTAAAATGTATTTGGCTAAGGTGTATGTAAACTTCCGACTTGAACTGTACAAAGAATCAGTTATCATAATTCAAAAGGGCTTCCACAATCTTTCCCTTCCGTTTCGATTGTAAGATTCTTGATCACGATCAATACAGATTTGAAGCAGACAATAGTTAAAAGTTATTAGCACGTCCAATCATTTTTTGTTGACATTTAGAAAGTTTGGATAGAAAATATGCGACAATTTGCTGCTACAGTGCGTTTTCATTGAATAGTCTTGTGAGTCGATAAAAACAGCTGGACGTAATGATGTCACACCTAATAATTTTGTATCTCGCAAAAACCTAGTGTGGAATAAAAATTAAGTGGTTGAAGTGTTTCCATTATCCATCTAGGCAAATAGTCCGCCACAGTGGACGCATCATAACACCCATAAAACCTAGCGGTCATACATGGAAATGGTTCCAATCTTTTTTCCATCGTTCATTTTTCACATCGTGAATTTTACAAGCACTTCAAACTAAGTATGTGTTTGGTGTAGGCTTGCCTTGGCGTGACATTTTGATAACCGTGTAATTCTCTCTTGGCCAAGGGGAGTTTTTTCAATGTGTTCGCCTCCATTTACTCAAAAAAAGAAATAATGCTAATTATCAACAGAGAAGACCTCAGCAAGACTAGAAATTCCTGCAGGAAGCTCCTGCATGTTATCTCTAGCCTACACTGTCAGTTACCGTTCACCAGCGCGATCAGAGATCTGTGCCCAATCCATGATGAATCCATGTGCTATATTGAAATGAATTGAATAAAGTGTTTAACTGTTTCCGTCCCCTTTCTCTGTCTTAGCTAGCCACTGACTACACTTTAGCTAGCTAGTTAGCAGAGCAGTATATCAAAACATATTTTGTGTTACTTAGCCTAGGTAGTTTTTTGTACAGTATGTCGACATTGGTGTCTATTTCAGACCTTATGGCATTTTACCACGATGAGCATAAGAGCATTAAAAGGGGAGAAGCCCTCTATAAGTCTGGCCATGTGGAGAAGTGCAGCCATAGTGAAGGGCAACTTACCAGTTTGGTCAGGGCCAGCTTGAGGGATCAAGTTTATCCTGTGTCGGTGAGTGTCGCTATTAAGTTAAGTTTGATCATCTTAGCAATACAATGTGTTCTATACAGCTGTCAACATTCTACAAGGAAAGAGCCACTTTATCTATTATGTAATCATTACCAAGATTACCCTGGATACTAGACTTGGATGAGTGATAAGTAAGTTCTAGAATGTTGTCATTGATGAGAATCAACGCTAAAATCTATTGACATTCAGAATTGACTTTGTTTAGACATCCAGCCTGTATGGTAGTTTCATGACCAGATACATATCTTCAAAGGCACAGTATATATTTATTTGGAGTGGTATATTCACAGTCTTGATTTAGAGAATCTTTCCCACTATTTGATTGATACACTATATACAAAAGTATGTGGACACCCATTCCAATTAGTGGATTCGGCTATTTCAGCCACACCCGTTGCTGACAATTTTATAAAATCGAGCACACAGCTACATCAATCTACATAGAGAAACATTGGCAGCAAAATGGCCTTACTGAAGAGTTCAGTGACTTTCAACGTGGCACTGTCATAGGATGCCACCTTTCCAACAAGTTAGTTCGTCAAATTTCTGCCCTGCTTGAGCTGCCCTGTCAACTGTAAGTGCTGTTATTGTGAAGTGGAAATGTCTAGGAGCAACAACCGCTCAGCCGCGAAGTGGTAGGCTACACAAGCTCACAGAACGGGACCGCTGAGTGCTGAAGCGCGTACAAATCATCTGACCTCGGTTGCAACACTCACTACCGAGTTCCAAACTGCCTCTGGAGGCAACGTCAACACAATAACCTTTCGTCAAGAGATTTGTGAAATGGGTTGCCATGGCTGAGCAGCCGCATACAAGCCTAAGTTCACCATGCGCAATACCAAGCATCGGCTGGAGTGGTGTAAAGTTCGCCGCCATTGGACTCCGGAGCAGTGGAAACGTGTTCTCTGGAGTGATGAATCACGCTTCACCATCTGGCAGTCCGACGTACGAATCTGGGTTTGGCGGCTGCCAGGAGACCTCTACCTGCCCAAATGCATAGTGCCTACTGTGAAGTTTGGTGGAGGTGGAATAATGGTCTGGGCTGTTTTTCATGGTTTGGGCTAGGCCCCTTAGTTCCACTGAAGGGAAATCTTAACGCTACAGCATACAATTACATTCTAGATGATTCTGTGCTTCAAACTTTGTGGCAACAGTCTGGAGAAGGCCCTTTCCTGTTTCAGCATGACAATGCCACCGTGCACAAAGCAAGGTCCATACAGAAATGGTTTATCGAGATCGGTGTGGAAGAACTTGACTGGCCTGCACAGAGCCCTGACCTCTACCCCATTTAACACCTTTGTCATGAATTGGAACGCCGACTGCGAGCCAGGCCTAATCACCCAACATCAGTGCCCGACCTCACTAATGCTCTTGTGGCTGCCTTAAAAATAGATTTTTTTCCTACAGATCTACACAACCCACTCCACATTTTCAAGTGAAAGAAAGTTATAGAACATTTTCATAGGAAAAAAACTAAAACAACGAAGATGTGCAAGAGTTAATACTTGGTGGAAGCACCTTTGGCATCCATTCCACCTGTGAATCATTTTGAATAACATTCTGTCAACTTTGAACAACTCTTACGCCAATATATGCCCATTGTTTTCGTCAAAATTGCTCAAGTTCAGTCAATTTTGTTGGGAATCTATGGAGTGATTTCAGTACCAACGGAAATGTCACGCCCTGACCTATACAGTGGGGGAAAAAAGTATTGTCAGCCACCAATTGTGCAAGTTCTCCCACTTAAAAAGATGAGAGAGGCCTGTAATTTTCATCATAGGTACACGTCAACTATAACAGACAAAATGAGAAAAACAATTCCAGAAAATCACATTGTAGGATTTTTAATGAATTTATTTGCAAATTATGGTGGAAAATAAGTATTTGGTCAATAACAAAAGTTTCTCAATACTTTGTTATGTACCCTTTGTTGGCAATGATACAGGTCAAACGTTTTCTGTAAGTCTTCACAAGGTTTTCACACACTGTTGCTGGTATTTTGGCCCATTCCTCCATGCAGATCTCATCTAGAGCAGTGATGTTTTGGGGCTGTTGCTGGGCAACACTGACTTTCAACTCCCTCCAAAGATTTTCTATGGGGTTGAGATCTGGAGACTGGCTAGGCCACTCCAAGACCTTGAAATGCTTCTTACGAAGCCACTCCTTCGTTGCCCGGGCGGTGTGTTTGGGATCATTGTCATGCTGAAAGACCCAGCCACGTTTCATCTTCAATGCCCTTGCTGATGGAAGGAGGTTTTCACTCAAAATCTCACGATACATGGCCCCATTCATTCTTTCCTTTACACGGATTAGTCGTCCTGGTCCCTTTGCAGAAAAACAGCCCCAAAGCATGATGTTTCCACCCCCATGCTACACAGTAGGTATGGTGTTCTTTGGATGCAACTCAGCATTCTTTGTCCTCCAAACACGACGAGTTGAGTTTTTACCAAAAAGTTATATTTTTGGTTTCATCTGACCATATGACATTCTCCCAATCCTCTTCTGGATCATCCAAATGCAATCTAGCAAATTACAGACGGGCCTGGACATGTACTGGCTTAAGCAGGGGGATTTGAGTCCCTGGCGGCGTAGTGTGTTACTGATGGTAGGCTTTGTTACTTTGGTCCCAGCTCTCTGCAGGTCATTCACTAGGTCCCCCCGTGTGGTTCTGGGATTTTAGCTCACCGTTCTTGTGATCATTTTGACCCCACGGGGTGAGATCTTGCGTGGAGCCCCAGATCGAGGGAGATTATCAGTGGTCTTGTATGTCTTCCATTTCCTAATAATTGCTCCCACAGTTGATTTCTTCAAACCAAGCTGCTTACCTATTGCAGACTCAGTCTTCCCAGCCTGGTGCAGGTCTACAATTTTGTTTCTGGTGTCCTTTGACAGCTCTTTGGTCTTGGCCATAGTGCAGTTTGGAGTGTGACTGTTTGAGGTTGTGGACAGGTGTCTTTTATACTGATAACAAATTCAAACAGGTGCCATTAATACAGGTAACGAGTGGAGGACAGAGGAGCCTCTTAAAGAAGAAGTTACAGGTCTGTGAGAGCCAGAAATCTTGCTTGTTTGTAGGTGACCAAATACTTATTTTCCACCATAATTTGCAAATAAATTCATTAAAAATCCTACGATGTGATTTTCTGGATTTTTTTCCCTCAATTTGTCTGTCATAGTTGACGTGTACCTATGATGAAAATTACAGGCATCTCTCATCTTTTTAAGTGGGAGAACTTGCACAATTGGTGGCTGACTAAATACTTTTTTCCCCACTGTATGTGTATAGCCCTTTGGCTAATTACGTTGTTTTGTTGTATGTTTATTGAGGTAATAAACATGTACGCTTTTCACGCTGCACCTTGGTCCGACCCGTCTCTCAACGTTCGTGACAGGAAATTGTATTAGACTTTTATAATTTTGACATTGTTAGAATATTGAATTTTATAATTTCGAATTTGTAGTAGGATATTGAATTTGAATTAAATATTTTTGAATTTCGTAATGCACAAATTGAATCATTAAATTCCTAAATTGAACTTGTATTTCATGATTTGAAACTGAATTGAATGAGTATTGCATTCAGTTTTAAAATTCAACATTTATATATTCAGTTTCAATATGGTAGACTATATATTCATTTTCTGTGTATCAAGTTTACAGACTATAATTTGAAGTTTACTAAAGTTTCATATTCAATTTCTCAGATGCATTCAGATTCAGTTTTAAAATTCCATTTCTAAATTCAAATTCAAAACTGCTCTAAACAACATCCTGGTACTTTGCCAGCCAGGAAAAGTAGAAGAACAATAATAAATGTAACTCACTTTCAGCCAATCGCGAAGTAAAACAGGCTACCACCTGTCCTCATTAATGGCTGTTGCGTCGACTGTCTTTGCTGGCAGAAGAAGCAAGAGACTGTAGTGATCACTGAGTAGTGATATTAACTAACTCTTCTAAGAAAGGAGTCCTCTTTGATATTACACCTGATCAAGCACAATGTGCGCGATGCCCCTGTACCACCACTGTCAACGGTAAGTTTGAACTGTTTGTCATACTTTGATCACTCGCAATGCAGGATGGGGGTAACGTTAGCTAGCAAGCTAGAATAGGTACAAAAAGAACTGCATGCGATCGCATCGCTAACTTAACTGCAATGTAAACTCTTGGGATAACTAAAACTAAGAGAAACTAACACATTAACTGATATTTCATTGTATTTCGTCAGAGCAACCAAAACGGCACAAAACAGGCTTCTTATGAAGGTAGCTAGCTATGCTAGCAACATTTTACCCCATACAATGGCGCTGGTTAGCCAGATCCAGATGTTGAGATATGTTAACATGCGGCCATAGTTTAGCCCCCAGTCTCATACAGTAACATATGTACACTGTTAGTTTGCAACCAGGCTGTGCCCTGCCTCCTAAAGTTTGTTTAGCAGACAAAGAAAGAAGCCAGATACACACTCCAACTCAGTTTAAAGTAGGCAAAGGTAGTAATTTGACATCCTGCAACATCTACATAATTTGGTCAGATGTAAAGACTAATAAGCTTGAAAACTTGCTGAAGCTTGTTAAATAATAGGCAGATTTATGTAACCAAGCCAACCCCCTATGTATGTTCATTTGGCTGCTGATCCAACTAATGTGTGTTTGTGTGTGTGTGTGTGTATACGTTTCTGTCTTGTCCGGAAAATAAAGTATTGTAATTCTATTCTTTTTTTTTGCAACAGATGCCGATACAAAGGACAAATACCGCATCATAGGATTAATCTACAGCAGGCAGGTCAAGAAGATGGAGGTCTGCCGGTGGTCAGGGGCAGAGGCTGATGCTGCTTACACCCTTCGATCGGTACACTTCACCCGGCTGGACTTCCTGGGTGACACATTTAGACCATGGTAAAGGTAGGACAATATGGCCACACCTTCATCTACAACTACAAGACTGGTAAGTGTTCCTTGTCAAAATTCCCAAGGTTTACATCAGTGTCTCTCAATCCATTCCAAGGGGACCCCCAAAGTGTCACGGATTCAGCCGAGGCTGCTCCTCCTCCTTGCTCGGGCAGGCTTCGGCGTTCGTCGTCCCCGGAGTACTAGCTACTGCCGATCGATGTTTCGGTGTTTGTCTTGTTTAATCTTTATTGTGTACACCTGTTTCCCATTATGTTGTATTGTATTCCCTATATTAACCCCTGTCTCTCATTGGTTATTGTGTGTGATTGTTCTTTGTCATTCCGGCAGTTGCTTTGGTGTACGCGTTATTGTGTTTTCCTCCCTGTTTGGAGGTTTGTTGTTTTTGTACTCTATTTACTGTGTTCAGTAAAAGTACGTTGCCAGCCGCTCTGTGTCCTGCGTTTGACTTCGCTGACCGCATACACGTTGCGTGACAGAATCACACACCACGACATGGAGTCAGCAGGAGCAGCGGTGCCAGCTGGATCAATGGAGGAGCGCGTAGCACAACAAGCGGCCATGATCCAGGCTCTCGGCACCGCCATGGAACGGGTGGTGAACACCATGGAGCGATGGGAAAGAGGAGGTTTGCCCACACCTCCTCTGACGATACCACCACCATCAGCTACACCTCCGGGGTCCAGTGGGATTCGGCTCTCGCTCCCGAGGGCTTATGATGGCACAGCGGCCGGGTGTCAGGTTTTCCTGCTCCAAGTGGAACTCTACCTGGCAACCATCCACCCGGTGCCCTCGGGATACGAGAGCGTGTCTGCCCTCATCTCCTGTCTGTCCGGCAAGGCGCTGGAGTGGGCCAACGCCGAGTGGGGGGAAATAGACGCCGCTAGAGTCAACTATGCGGAGTTCACCCGCCGCTTCAGGGCGGTGTTCGATCATCCCCCAGAGGGGAAGGCGGCAGGTGAGCGTCTGTTTCACCTCAGACAGGGGAAGAGGAGCGTGCAGGAGTTCGCACTGGACTTCCGGACTCTGGCTGCCAACGCGGGATGGAATGAGAGGGCCCTCATCGACCACTACGGATGTAGCCTGAAGGAGGACGTGCGTCGGGAATTGGCCGGCAGGGACACCAACCTGAGCTTCGATCAGCTGGTGGACATGTCAATTCGCCAAGATACCCTGTTGGCTACCCGCGGACGTCCGGAGTCGGGGCCGTCCATTCCATCCCCCAGCACTTCCGAGCCGAGCCCTATGGAGCTCGGGGGTGCTGGGGCTAGGGAGACCAGGAGAGAGACCAGGAGAGAGGCCGTTCCCTGCACCAACTGTGGCCTCAGAGGACACAATGCGGGTCGGTGCTGGGGAGGGTCTCCTAGGAATCGAGGCAGTAGGCAGTGCACTGATGAGTCATTCCAGGTGAGTAAGCACCCAACTCACCCAGAGCTCTCTGTTGCGCATATGTGTATTAAAGTTGTGTTTCCCGAGGTTTCTCCTCACTCCCAGCATAAGGCGCTAGTAGATTCAGGCGCAGCTGGGAATTTTATTGATCGCCGGTTCACGTATAAGTTAGGGATTCCTAATGTACCAGTTGATGTGCCCTTCCCCATCCATGCCCTAGATAGTCGCCCTTTGGGGTCGGGATTGATTAGGGAGGTCACAGCGCCACTTAAGATGAAGACGCAGGAGGGCCATGAGGAGATTATACGGTTATATCTGATTGATTCTCTTGCGTATCCCGTGGTGTTGGGGCTTCCCTGGTTAACATCTCATGACCCCAACATTTCATGGCAACAGAGGGCTCTCAAGGGATGGTCTGATCAGTGTGGTGGGCGGTGTGTAGGTGTTTCCGTAGGGGCAACGACGGTGGAAAGCCCGAACCAAGTTCCCACCATGCACATTCCACCTGAGTATGCCGATTTGGCACTCGCCTTCTGTAAAAAGAAGGCGACTCAATTACCACCTCATCGACGGGGGGATTGTGCGATAGACCTCCAGGTAGGCGCTGCGCTTCCTCGTAGTCATGTGTATCCTCTGTCTCAGGAGGAGACGGCGGCTATGGAGACATACGTCACCGAATCTCTGAGACAGGGTTACATACGATCGTCCACTTCCCCTGCGTCCTCGAGTTTCTTTTTTGTGAAGAAAAAGGATGGGGGTTTACGCTCGTGTATTGATTACTGTGGTCTCAATCAGATTACAATCAAATACAGCTATCCTCTCCCTCTGATTGCTAGTATGATGGAGTCATTACACGGGGCGCGATTCTTCACAAAATTGGATCTCAGGAGCGCGTACAACCTGGTGCGCATTGGGGAGGGAGATGAGTGGAAGACAGCATTTAGTATGAGTACCTCGTCATGCCATACGGTTTAATGAATGCTCCTTCAGTCTTCCAATCGTTTGTGGACGAGATTTTCCGGGATTTGCATGGACAGGGTGTAGTGGCAGTGGCGGCTCCTGAAAAAATTCTCAGGGGGGGCAATTTTTCTGATGATTTAGGTGACCTACACACATTTTTAAAAAGATATGTCCAGCAACAACATGAAGACAGGGGCAGCATATAAGTCAATACCAGAAGCATTTATTGACTGATCTCAAAAGTGTTGGCTTACAAAATCAAAATAAGTTATCACAGTAAAAATAATCAAGGGTGTTCTTTCACATTCCTCAACACTGCATAAACAATATGCATTTCCATAAACAAATGAAATAAGAATGAAAACAGAATTTGAAAGTAATTTCTAGAAAAGGTAAACACAGCTATCTGTATGGCTTTGTAAAAATGAACAACCATATTCTGGCCAATTGTATAGATTTGTAAATATGAACAACCATATTCTGGCCAATTGTATAGATTTGTAAAAATGAACATGAACAGATTTTTTTTTTTAATTACTTTTTTTAAAATGAAAAAAAAAACTATTTTAAACAACATCAACTGTGAACTGATTTGGGCGTGTGTGTGTTAAAGAGACAGACAGGGAGGGACAAAGAGAGAGAGAGGCTACATTACTTGTACTGAAACTGTTCTCTTCTCTGTTTCAATACAGCAAAGCGTTCAATGACTTTCTCATTGAAATCAGGCATGCTGAGGACTAGTTCCCTCTCCATGGAAAGCATGGCCAGTGCATTCAGACGTTCCTGGCCCATTGAATTTCGCAGGAATGTCTTAACTCGTGTCAAAGTTGAGAAACATCTCTCAGCTTCAGCTGTTGTCATGGGAGTAGTTATGAGGATGTTCAACAGAGTCACAGTCTCAGAGAACGTCTCCTGGAGGTTGTAGCTCATGAGAACCTGGTACAGTGCCAGTGCACCACAGCCTCCCTTGAATTCAGGATTCTCATAGATCAGAGATAGTTCTGTCTTGAGCTTTGCCTTGCTCAGCATGGGGTATGCATTCACAGTGGCATTCAGAGCCTAATCAGGAAATGAATGGCAGTACCTTTCAAACATGTCTGCTTGCAGTAAGGTAGCACTCACAAGGTGGCCAGAGAAAGAGAACCTTTCTTTGGTGTGATCCAGGATGGTGTTGCAGACCTCTTCAGACAGCCTCTGCTTCTCCTCTTCTCTCAAAGCTGTTCTGGGTCTTTTGGCTCCTGTTGCTTCTTGCAGCTGCTGTTGAGAGGAGTCCCTGAAGGCAAACAGACCAATGTGTTTGTTGGCTTTGTACAGTATTGTTGTCTATGTGATGCACAGGTATATGCAATGTATCCATGTATAGTACAAATACTTAAGTTCCACTTAAAATGGGCAGGGATGCATAAAGTCTTTAGTGTTTAAGTTAGCCTTTGTGTCTCACATAGCCTGGATGTTCAGCACAGTATACAGTGGTGCTCATAAGCTTATGATCCCATGCTAAAGTTGACTAAAAAGAGGAATAAAAAATAAAAGAAAATTGGTGTCCTTAAAGGTTGGATTTTCCAACTTTTTTAATTAAGTCATTAAGATCAATTTCCAAAAGATGATTTTTTTATTTTTGTATTCCTCTTTTTAGTCAACTTTAGCATGGGATCATAAGCTTATGAGCACCACTGCACAGTACACATAGTATATAAAATAAGATAGATTACACCACTGGCCATATATAATGAGAATAATGTGATTTCAAACACAAATGCAGTCTCCTTTCATGCATACATTTTCAAATAAAGCTCTGCTTTGAGAAAGATCGAATGATATTGTTTAATCTTACCTTATGGCCTGCACACTGCTTGTGAAGCTGTCGAGGGCACGTTTGATAAAGACAGCATCGATGTCCTTCTTCTGTAGCTTCTGGTACAGAATGTCGACGTGGGGCATGATTTTGTGAAAAAGCCGCAGGAAAAAAATAAAATCTTCATCATGTAGCATCCTCACGTAACCAGATGCCTCTCTCACAGTAAGCTGGTCAAATGAACCCAATGAACCCGTCCGGATGGCTTCAAAACATACTATGAGGTCGTCTCGATTCTCGTAGACAGTGTTCACGACTCTGCTGTTGAAGTTCCACCGTGTGGATGAAGGTCTGGGCAGTCTTCGTGCAACAGTCTGGTCAAGAATGCTGGTGCGTTTGGGTGACCGGGAAAAAAACGTTGTAATCCCGCTCAGATCGGAAAAGAAAATGTTCACTTTTTTGATGCGAGAAGTAGCTTGATGCATGATCAAATTCAGCTGATGCGCATAGCAATGCACGTAATGGGCATTCTTGAAATGCTCACGCACCTTCTGCTGCACACCTGCCTTCTCTCCCCTCATCACACTGGCTCCATCGTAAGCTTGCGCAATGAGTTTGACTTTCTCGTCATCGGCAAAAAGACCGTTCAGTCTCTCCAAAAGTACACTGGCGATTGAGGCTGAGGTTGATTCCGAGATGGGAAGGAACTCAAAAAATCGCTCCTGCACTTTGTGCTTGCTATCTATGTACCTCAGCACAAGCACCAACTGTGTCTGTGTAGAAACATCTGTGGTCTCGTCAGCTTGGATAGCTACGAAGTTCGCAGACTTCACCTCCTTCACAATATGTTCCCTCGTGACCGCTAGCATACACTCCAGTAGCTCGTTTTGAATGGTCTTTGATGTGCCCTTGAAAACTTTAGCATTTTTAAGATGGTCATCAAACACCTCATCTAATTGTGCCACAAAGTTGACAAGTCCAAGAAAAATACCAGGGTTGGTGGAGCCCTCAGTTTCATCTTTGCCTCGCAAAGCTAACTCAAACACTCCGCAAAACTTAACACACTGGATTAGCCGGCTGAGGATATGGCGGTTCTTGCTAACCTCATCGTTGTGGCGGCGGACAGCTAGCCTGTATCCCTCATCCAGTTGAGTGGCAATATTCACTCTTCCCAAAGATGACAATCTCAAACAGCTATCCATGTGGGTCTTTGACAGCTCATGTTTCTTAATCTTTTCTGAAAGATGGTGCATGTCGGTTACACCAGTCGCTGTCCAAGCGGTGCTGTCTGCTGTGCCGCCTTCAGGGTGGAACAGTAAGCAGGGGTAGCAGAAAACTGCATTAGCTACATCGCAGCCTGCTAGCCAGGTTTTCCGTTCATACCAATTTTTGGAAAATCCTCGGGTGTAGGACTTCCCCCCTTTAGTAGAAACCTGTTGAATTATTAAATTTGGTCTGGGAGGTCCTAATTGTTTCGTTGCCAATTTATCTTCATTTGTTCGCCGACAAAAAGGAACTTCTTTCAAAGACACAATCGAGTTGGACTGAAGCCTAGCCATTTTGATAGTAGTGATTGTGAATTGATTGACGCTGCTACCTGCTTTTTTCTTAGTTACGTTCATGGATATGTGTTACGTATGACGAAAGCGCGTAAGTGCAAGCCCTCAGAAACCCATAGAGATTGTATTGAAAGCTCGGATATTTGAAAAAAATAGATTTTACATGGGAGTCTATGACAGACTTCTGGGCGATTTTCAACCTGACTGAAATCACCCCAAAAGGGGGGAGGGCCATTTGAAGCACGACTTTACCCTGATTGGACATTTAGTGGCACTGTGGCAGATCAGGCGTCTAGATTACAACACTGATAACTACTGTTGCCGTGATATAATTGATTAGAAAAAAAATCCCTTCCTTTTCCCGTTTGGCAGTGCGTCGCCCATATCGCCCTATTGAACACACCGTCCCTGTGTAGTGGTGTATATTGATGACATTCTAATATACTCCGCTACACGAGCCGAGCATGTGTCCCTGGTGCGTCGGGTGCTTGGTAGACTGTTGGAGCATGACCTGTATGCGAAGGCGGAGAAATGTCTGTTCTTCCAGGAGTCCATCTCCTTCCTGGAACATCGGTTGTCCACGTCAGTGGTGGAGATGGAGATTGACCGTGTTTCAGCTGTGCGTAATTGGCATACTCCCACCACGGTGAATGAGGTGCAGCGGTTCTTGGGTTTTGCCAATTACTACCGGAGGTTTATCCGGGGCTTTGGACAGGTAGCAGCTCCCATCACCTCCCTGCTAAAGGGGGGCCCGGTGCATCTGCAGTGGTCGGCTGAGGCGGACAGGGCATTTAGACATCTGAAGGACCTGTTCACCTCGGCTCCGGTGCTGGCACATCCGGATCCCTCTTTGGCGTTCCAAGTTGAGGTGGATGCGTCAGAGGCGGGGATCGGTGCTATACTGTCTCAGCGCTCGGGTACGCCACCAAAACTCCGCCCCTGTGCTTTCTATTCTAAGAAGGGGACAGGGAGCTGCTAGCGGTGGTTCAAGCCCTGAAGGTGTGGAGGCTTGAGGGGGCTAAACACCCTTTTCTCATTCTGACTGACCATCGTAACCTGGAGTACATCCGGGCAGCGAGGAGACTGAACAAGGTGGGCCATGTTTCTTACCCGATTTGTATTTAAGCTCACCTATAGACCAGGGTCACTGAACGCTAAGGCAGACGCCCTGTCCCGACGATATGACACAGAGGAGAGGTCCATTGAGACCACTCCCATACTTCCGGAGTCTTGTTTGGTGGCACCGGTGGTGTGGGAGGTCGATGCGGACATCGAGCGGGCGTTACGTGCCGACCCTACTCCCCCACAGTGTCCAGAGGGACGGAGGTACGTGCCGCTCGAGGTTCGTGATCGATTGATATATTGGGCTCACACGTCACCCTCCTCTGGTCATCCTGGTATTGGTCGGACAGTGCACTGCCTTAGTGGGAAGTACTGGTGGCCCACTTTAGCTAGGGACGTGAGGGTTTACGTTTCCTCCTGCTCGGTGTGTGCCCAGTGGAAGGCGCCTAGACACCTGCCCAGAGGGAAGTTACAACCCCTACCCGTTCCACAACGGCCGTGGTCTCACCTATCGGTGGATTTTGTCACGGACCTTCCCCCCTCTCAGGGGAACACTACGATCTTGGTCGTTGTGGAACGGTTTTCTAAGGCCTGCCGTCTCATTCCTATGCCAGGTCTCCCTACAGCCCTACAAACTGCTGACGCCCTCTTTACTCACGTTTTCCAGCACTACGGGGTGCCTGAGGATATAGTGTCTGATCGGGGTCCCCAGTTCACCTCTAGAGTCTGGAGGGCATTTATGGAACGTCTGGGGGTCTCGATTAGCCTTGCCTCAGGTTTTCACCCTGAGAGTAATGGGCAGGTGGAGAGAGTGAACCAGGATGTGGGTAGGTTTCTGAGGTCCTATTGCCAGGACCGGCAGGAGGAGTGGTCGAGGTATATCCCCTGGGCAGAGATAGCCCAAAACTCACTCCGCCACTCCTCCACTAATCTTACGCCTTTTCAGTGTGTGCTGGGTTATCAGCCGGTCCTGGCACCCTGGCATCAGAGCCAGATCGAAGCCCCTGCGGTAGATGAGTGGTTTCGGCACTCGGAGGAAACATGGAACGCTGCGCATGTCCATCTGCAGTGGGCTATCAGGCGGCAAAAGGCGAGCGCCGATCGCCACCACAGTGAGGCTCCGGTGTATGCACCGGGAGATCGGGTCTGGCTCTCGACCCGAAACCTGCCCATTCGCCTGCCCTGCCGGAAGCTGGGTCGGCGGTTTGTGGGGCCATTTAAAGTCCTGAGAAGATTGAACGAGGTATGTTATAGGTTACAACTGCCCATTAATTACCGCATTAACCCCTCGTTCCATGTGTCTCTCCTCAGGCCGGTGGTAGCTGGTCCACTCCAGGAGAATGAGGTACGAGAGGCTCCTCCGCCCCCACTAGACATCGAGGGGGCTCCGGCGTACTCGGTCCGTTCCATCTTGGATTCGAGGCGTCGGATGGGGGGTCTGCAGTATCTCGTGGAGTGGGAGGGGTACGGTCCGGAGGAACGGTGCTGGGTCCCTAGGAGGGACATCCTAGATCCCTCCCTGTTGAGGGATTTCCACCGGAGTCATCCGACTCGCCCTGCTCCGCGTCCTCCTGGCCGTCCCAGAGGCCGGGGTCGGCACACGGCTGGAGCCGCGTGTCAAGGGGGGGGGGGGGGTACTGTCACGAATTCAGCCGAGGCTGCTCCTCCTCCTTGCTCGGGCAGGCTTCGGCGTTCGTCGTCCCCGGAGTACTAGCTACTGCCGATCGATGTTTGTGTTGTTTAATCTTTATTGTGTACACCTGTTTCCCATTATGTTGTATTGTATTCCCTATATTAACCCCTGTCTCTCATTGGTTATTGTGTGTGATTGTTCTTTGTCATTCCGGCAGTTGCTTTGGTGTACGGGTTATTGTGTTTTCCTCCCTGTTTGGAGGTTTGTTGTTTTTGTACTCTATTTACTGTGTTCAGTAAAAGTACGTTGCCAGCCGCTCTGTGTCCTGCGCTTGACTTCGCTGACCGCATACACGTCGCGTGACACAAAGTCCAACACAGTAGTCAACAAATAACCAAGCAGCTGAACAGTCAGTCATTTCTTATCCTCTGCTTTCACCTTTTGGTGCATTTATTCTTTGTTTAAAGTTACACCTTTGTTGTTATTATATTGCAAACTGACGTGGCAGTTTCAACACAATTTATTTAAATCCGACCCTTGAAGTCCTCTAGGAATTTATTGAGAAACACTGATTTCGATCATGTGATTCAACTACTGTTTTTCACTGTTATAAGATGCCTTTGGAAATAACTTTATTTTACACAAACATCATTTGTTTTGCTTTTCAGGAAGATGATAAAACGCACAATGAGCCCAGAAGACCTCCCTGCAGTTCAAGCAAGAGTCCAAGCCCCAGTGGACCAAGCACAAAGTGGGTCAAGTCCTGATGGAGAAACACCCAAGACCTCCAGAAAGAGAATCTATCCCAGTGTGAATGATCAGGCAAAGAAGGTCTACACCAAAATTCTTGCTTGCCTACGAGAGCCAGCACCCACAGCCACAGTCTGACCCATCTGCAGTTTTTGAGCTGCTACCAAGTGGATGCTACCAAGACTTCGATAGATGGCCAAAAGTGGACATCCAGCAATTGCTGCTAAAGTATATTTTTCAAGATTTAAGTAGTGAGTGAGAATTGAGAGAGCAAAGATATTGAAATGTTGAATTGTATGTTAATTTGTGATTATATGTATTTACTGTGCATTCATTAATACATTATTAAATCGATTAACCTACAGTTGTGACTCATTACTCTATACTTTTTATTTTTATGATGATGAATAAGTAAAAGCAATTACAATAATAATGCATGAGATGGAATTCAATAGATTTTAATCGATTTAGGCTACAAAAAGTTGACATTGTAGTTTCTGAAATAATTAGGGCTACAGCAAAGTGGTGTTAAAGTGTGACAATGATTATTGGAAAAGGTTCCACTGCCAGCTGACTACACCCTCCGGCGAGTTCAAGTAGTTCTTGTTCTCGTCTCTAACATTATTGGCTTTACTGGCGTAGTTATTGCTGTAACCTTCCCTGAAATCAAGCATGGACTCAGAGCGACACTGGCGAGGCACCACCACTCCACTCCCCACATCCTCCCTGTCCACCAATTATGGAGGTGAGTAAACCTGTAGTGTGCTCTTCTTCCACACTGCGCCTTGCTCTTGAAAGCCTTGCTGGAAAAAATAAGAAAACCATGATTATATTTTTACATTTGGTGTTGTCTTTATTAACAGTTATAGGAAAATAACCAAGGTTAGTGCTCATCTGTAATTGAAGATCCTGCTCTCGTCTACCAGCTAGGTTCTTAGGTAGGGCTTCAGAGTGTTGGCTTTCAGGGCGAATGCCTTATCGGCCATCACAACATATGGCACTGGCTTTGTTCTTAGTCAAGGGGATTGGGTCCGGCATGTCCAGGGTCCTATTCCTAAGGGCTCAGCAAAGGCTGGTCTTGTTCCAAACACCATCATCACTCACTCTGCCATTTGTCCCCACATCCACATAAACCAATTTCAGATCGGCATCGACAAGGGACATCAACAACACTATGGAATTTCTGCCCTTGTAGTTGTGGTAATAGGAGCCACTGTGTTTGGGGGCCTGGAGGATGGGCGGCAGGTAGCTTAGTGGGTAAGAGCGTTGTGCCAGTAACCGAAAGGTCGCTGGTTCTAATCCCCGAGCCGACTAGGTGAAAAATCTGTCGATGTGCCCTTGAGCAAGGCACTTAACCCTAATTGCTCCTGTAAGTCGCTCTGGATAAGAGCGTCTGCTAAATAAAAAAATTAATTAATTAATTAATTAAATTAATGACATGTTTTCCATTCAGAGCGCCTACACATCTTGGAAATTGCCATAACTCTTAATATCCCTGGGCTATTGCTTTTCGCCTTCAGTTAGTCTGTCTTCAAAACACTTAACAGCACCTTGCATGTCTCAATGACAATCTCTGAGATGGCATAGTGACTTATTCGGAACACGTAGGAGAGAGATGTGAATGTCTCTCCTGTTAACAGAAAGTGTATAGAATGTGTCTCTGCAGGGCTGATGGACTTTCTCATGACTGTGTCTTCCTTTTTTATTAGTAGGCCCGCCATTCCAAGTCCTTTGTGTCCTTGTCCATGAAAAGCCATGCCCTTTAAATATAAAGAAAATAAACAATTAATTTAAAATATCACAATCGTAATAAGACAGGTTGATAAATGCAGTGAAGTCAATCATGACAAGTCAGCGACAGTACCCAATTATGTTGTTCTACAGGGCGGTAGGTAGCCTAAGCGGTTAAGACCGTTGGGCCAGTAACTGAAAGGATGCTGGTTCGAATACCCGAGCCGACTAGGTGAAAAAACGTTCGATGTGCCCATGAACAAGGCACTTAACACTAATTGCTCCTGTTAGTCGCTCTAGATAAGAGCGTCTGCTAAAACGTACAAATTATATTTCGCCAGTAGATGGCACTATATGATACATTTCGATATTGTTGGCCACTAGGGATATTAACAGAATTACGATAGCTCTATTACATTACTTTCCAATGTAGTCTAGTGGCGAACTTTAGTACTGTTATTTGATATTCGCGAATTCCTCTAAAATACTGTTCCTCCGAGCTCATTCATGCCTATGCAATTCTGAAAACTGGTACCAAGACTGACAAGCACGACTACAACAATACTACATGGAATGACTCTACATTATTTTATACAGTGGGGTCCCAAATTATTGACACCCTTGATAAAGATGAAATGACTGTATAAATAAATAATTCAAATACTGAGCTATATTGTATGCTCCAAAAATTATGCTGCCACCACAATTCTTAAAAAAAGGTAAAAGGTTAGAGAAAAATCAAATCAAGTTAAGTTAAGAAAATATTTACTAAATAAACTAAAGTAAAAAAAGTAACACAATAAAATAACAATAACAAAGCTATATACAGGGGGTACCGGTACCGAGTCAATGTGCGGGGGTACAGGTTGGTCGAGGTAATAAGTACAGTCGTGGTCAAAAGTTTTGAGAACTTCACAAAGTGTTCTGAGATATTTTTGTCAGGTGTTACTATGGTATACTGAAGTATAATTACAAGCATTCCATAAGTGTCAAAGGCTTTTATTGACAATTACATTAAGTTTATGCAAAGAGTCAATATTTGCAGTGTTGACCCTTCTTTTTCAAGACCTCTGCAATCCGCCCTGGCATGCTGTCAATTAACTTCTGGGCCACATCCTGACTGATGGCAGCCCATTCTTGCATAGTCAATGCTTGGAGTTTGTCAGAATTTGTGGGTTTTTGTTTGTCCACCCGCCTCTTGAGGATTGGTCACAAGTTCTCAATGGGATTAAGGTCTGGGGAGTTTCCTGGCCATGGACCCAACATTTCGATGTTTTGTTCACTGAGCCACTTAGTTATCACTTTTGCCTTATGGCAAGGTGCTCCATCATGCTGGAAAAGGCATTGGTCTTCACCAAACTGTTCTTGGATGATTGGGAGAAGTTGCTCTCTGAGGATGTGTTGGTACCATTCTTTATTCATGGCTGTGTTCTTAGGCAAAATTGTGATGAGCCCATTCCCTTGGCTGAGAAGCAACCCCACACATGAATGGTCTCAGGATGCTTTACTGTTGGCATGACACAGGACTGATGGTAGTGCTCACCTTCTCTTCTCCGGGCAAGTTGTTTTCCGGATGCCCCAAAAAATCGGAAAGGGGATTCATCAGAGAAAATGACTTTACCACAGTCCTCAGCAGTCCAATCCCTGTACCTTTTGCAGAATATCAGTCTGTCCCTGATGTTTTTCCTGGAGAGAAGTGGCTTCTTTGCTGCCCTTCTTGACACCAGGCCATCCTCCAAAAGTCTTCGCCTCACTGTGCGTGCAGATGCACTCACACCTGCCTGCTGCCATTCCTGAGCAAGTTCTGCACTGGTGGTGCCCCAATCCCGCAGCTGAATCAACTTTAGGAGACGGTCCTGGCGCTTGCTGGACTTTCTTGGGTGCGCTGATGCCTTCTTCACAACAATTGAACATCTCTCCTTGAAGTTCTTGATGATCCGATAAATGGTTGATTTAGGTGCAATCTTACTAGCAGCAATATCCTTGCCTGTGAAGCCCTTTTTGTGCAATGCAATGATGATGGCACGTGTTTCCTTGCAGGTAACCATGGTTAACAGAGGAAGAACAATGATTTCAAGCACCACCCTCATTTTAAAGCTTCCAGTCTGTTATTCTAACTCAATCAGCATGACAGAGTGATCTCCAGCCTTGTCCTCGTCAACACTCTCACCTGTGTTAATGAGAGAATCACTGACATGAATACAGCTGGTCCTTTTGTGGCAGGGCTGAAATGCAGTGGAATTTTTTGGGGGGGATTAAGTTCATTTTCATGGCAAAGAGGGACTGCAATTAATTGCAATTCATCTGATCACTCTTCATGACATTCTGGAGTATATGCAAATTGACATAATCAAAACTGAGGCAGCAAACTTTTTGAAAATCAGTATTTGTGTCATTCTCAAAACTTTTGACCATGACTGTACATGTAGGTAGGGGTAAAGTGACTATGCATAGATAATAAACAGCGAGTAGCAACAGTGTAAAGGGCTTGGGGGTAGAAGCTGTTAGGGAGCCTTTTGGACCTAGACTTGCCGCTCCGGTACCGCTTGCCGTGCGGTACCAGAGAGAACAGTCTATGACTTGGGTGGCTGGACTTTTTATGCCTTCCTCTGACACCACCTAGTATAGAGGTCCTGGATGGCAGGAATCTTGGCCCCAGTGATGTACTGGGCCGTACGCACTACCATCTGTAGCTCCTTACGGTTGGATGCCGAGCAGTTGCCATACCAGGCGGTGATGCAAACGGTCAGGATGCTCTCGATGGTGCAGCTGTAGAACTTTTTGAGGATCTGGGGACCCATGCCAAATCTTTTCAGTCTCTAGAGAGGGAATAGGTGTTGTCGTGCCCTTTTCACGACTGTCTTGGTGTGTTTGGACCATGATAGTTTGTTGGTGATGTGGACACCAAGGAACTTGAAGCTCTCGACCCACTCCTCTACAGCCCGATCAATGTGAATGGGGGCGTGTTCGGCCCTCCTTTTCCTGTAGTCCACGATCAGTTCCTTTGTCTTGCTCACGTTGAGGGAGAGGTTGTTGTCCTGGCACCACACTTCCAGGTCTCTGACCTCCTCCCTATAGGCTGTCTCATCATTGTTGGTGATCAGGCCTACCACCGTTGTGTTTTCAGCAAACTTAATGATGGTGTTGGCGTCGTGCTTGGCCATGCAGTCGTGGGTGAACAGGGAGTACAGGAGGGGACTAAGCACGCATCCCTGAGGGGCCCCCGTGTTGAGGATCAGCGTGGCAAATGTGTTGTTGCCTACCCTTACCACCTGGGTGTGGCCCGGCAGGAAGTCCAGGATCCTGTTGCAGAGGGAGGTGTTTAGTCCCAGGGTCCTTAGCTTAGTGATGAGCTTTGTGGGCACTATGGTGTTGAACGCTGAGCTGTAGTCAATGAACAGCATTTTCACATAGGTGTTCCTTTTGTCAAGGTGGGAAAGGGCAGTGTGGAGTGCAATTTATATTGTGTCATCTGTAGAGCGTCAGTCTTCTGAAAACCTAACCCTGGGATAGAGTTTTTATTTTATTTCGCAGGACAAAGACACACCAGAATGGCTTTCCAAGAGGTGTTTCTAGAGTTCCTGAAAGGCCCAGTCTCCGTTCTGACTTAAATATGCTTAAAAAATCACAGAAAATGTTTGAATTCCGCTGTCCTTCAATGATTGCCAACCAAATGTACCGAGCTAGATTAATTTTGACAAAAACAATGGATATAAATGTATGTAACGCCAAGAATTGTGGAAGGTCGGTAGAATCTTTTTCAAAATGATTCAAGGTGCTTCCACATAATTAACTCTGGGGTGTGAAGACATACGCAATCAATCCATCCTCATTTTGTATTTCTTAGTAATTAGGAAAATTGTGTAGATCAATAGGAAAGAAAATCAAATGTAATCCCTTTTTAGATTTAATTGTAAGGCTCAAAATGTGAAGACTGCAAGGGGTTTATAGACTTTCACTAGCGACTGCATATTGTCCAACAGTTTCCCTTTGACGGAACTTATGCCTCTCGGCAATAACATTCACTTTCGGTACGAAATGTTCTTTCAATTCAGCTACTGCCAATGCATTTTGTACCTGTATCCGGCAGTGTGTAGAATAGCCTCTGTGCTTCTGAAACAGGGATCAGTGTGCTGCTAAACAGCTTTGCTTCCTCCAATATCCGATTGCCCCATACTGGGCTTGAAACAGTGATCCTCTGCTTCGCAACACACATGACCACCCTCCTTGGCAACTTATCAACTGTTTGAGCCACCCAAAAGGTACTGATTGGATGGCTCCATCCACAACATTTCAAGCTTAGCTGTGGCGTGGGCTTATGGTACGTTTTTAACGTCATTACACTTCAGTTCCTAGGCAGTGCAGTAGTGTAGCTCGCTTTCGGGTACCAGGCCATGCTTCCCCTGTTGCAATTATCACCAGCAGATAATTCTCAAACATTTTGAACCATGTAGAAAACAGTAACGCTGGCTCTCTTGGGCAAGGGAGATGAGAAGAAAACCCAGCCATCTCGTCACCAGTTGTGTAGTATGTAGTATTAACTGAAGACTTTACTCAGTAGCAGAGGTCCAGGCGGAGAGGTAAATTTAACGTGTATTTACTGTAGCATCCATCTCATTATTCTCCCAGTATGCATCACGTCTTTATCAATACAGTCATTAACCTTGACTTTTCTCATTGCAACATCTATTGGTGAACAGGTAAGTGAACACAACAACAGGTACAGAATCCCTATTAGGATTTAAATAGGCCCCAATTTACAGAATCCATATTAGGTCATTCCACCTTCGCAGACCCCCCCAAAGAATCTAGTCCAGCCACTAGTCAAGCCAGCGTCACCCCGTAGCAACTTGCATGCCCCACCCACCTCAGGATTCCAATCTTTCCAGCCATTACTTTCCTGTTTTTGAGGGGTGTAAATGAACTTTTCTCATTATTGTTGGTGGATCGATTTATTTCAAAAGAAAACCAATGCACATTCCAACTCTTGCTTGTACCAAAAACAAATCCCGTCGTTTTTACGATTGCGCAAACGTCTGTTATGACCGCTCAAACACATGCCAGTCCCCTTCAAAAGTCAACAATGGCACATGTTTATACCACAAGACAGAGGAGAAAGCGATCTTTGCACAGGTGGGTGTTAATTTTTTCTATAGTTTAAAAAAGTTAAGATTTATTTAAAATGACTGCAAACCTCCCGAAAATGAACATCCAGATCTTGTAAATAGGGGACTTCATCTTGCACACAATGTAAACTGTTTGTACATTGGTCAATTCTAGAGCATAGAGCAGTGCATTTAGATTATAAAACGGGGGTATCATGGTCTTAAACAGTTTGCACCTAATGTTGAATATACAAGAGGATTTTAACAAAACCAATCATGAATACGAGTGAAATCAATGGTGAAATCTACAGGAGATTGGAGGATTGTGATGGGGCGGTACCTTAGAAAGATGCTGGTTGGATAGAGGGTTATTTCATATAAATGTATAAAAATATGCTCAAGTGTATATACAAATTAGTTGTTATTTTCAAATGTTATCATTCTATCAATATAATAACAAAACACATAAATAGGCCATATGTGACTCGTTTGAGGAAACTAGGTGTATGTTTGGCATCATAACTTCACAGGAGAGGCATTTGAACATAAAACATATCAAAATGTGTTTTTGGCAGAAATGCCTTCTGGAACATGTGAACATTCATGTGCCTTAATAACAAACTTGTATGCCATCTGTAAATCCGAATCAAATTGTTAAATTACAAGCCTAGTTGATTTATCTACAGAAAAAGACAGGAACCTTCCCGCTAGCCATGATTGGCTGAGATAATGGATGGGCTGGACATGCCAAGAGATGAGTTCGGATTGGTCTGCTATGTAGGACACTTCTGTCTATAACATGAGCTGCTTAGTATGTGTAGGTAATCCTTTCTAAAGTGTATTTTTTGAAAGATATCACAAAGAACTTCACAAGTGTTGCTAAGGCTCTCCACTTTCTGGAGGACAGAGTTTTGAAATCAGTGGAATGCCTGGTGGAAGCAGAGTATGATAGCTAAGAAGATGGAGAAAATTCAGGCGTTTGATTGCAAATGCGGAGGGAATCGTAAAGAGAACACAGAAGGCTGTTGTATCAAACACCTGTCTCCGGATTACATCTTCAAACTAAGGGCAACCATGGCATTCGTGACAGAGAGGGAGAAGCGTTCATCCATGTATATGGGTAAGAGAGTCTAGCTAGCTACTTTTTCAGATATTATCAAAAAGTCGTTTTCATTGCAAGTTAGCAATGGCTGGCTAGCTAACGTTATGTGTATGATCTGTGTAGTAATAATATTCGTATCTCAGAGCCATTTGCATTGGTATTTATAACCTAATGTTAGCTAGCTAGATAACATTGAACCTAGCTAGTTGGTTAGCTTTAGCTTCCTGTAGATTAATGCAACGTAATAACGTTATGAGTTGGGATTATGGTTCATTGTTTAGCTAGCTAGCTACATGTCTAAACAAAAGACTCCACTATGCAAGTAACCATTTCACTGTACCGTTTCCACCTTCTGTACCCTGTGCATTTGACAAATAAACTTCGATTTTATTTGATATAGTGTGTGTTTACCAGAGCTGGTAATGTGAAGAACAACATGACCGGCACCAAAGTAAAATTAGGATATAATGTTAGGCCAACGAGACTGTCCAAGTTCTAAAATTCTCCGGGAGAATGCCCTGCTTTTATTTCGTCACACTCACAACTGTAAGCCATTTTCTGTAATTAGCCCACCATTAACTTGTAAATAGTTATCTGGTTGTGAGTTTATTTTCTGTAATAATGAATACAAATTAGCTCAAGTTAAGACATTGTCAGCTATATGATATGGTCATTATTTGAACTGGCTAGCCAGCTAACTGAACGAACCAAAACATTGTTTAGAAAGTTGCTTTTAGTTGCCTGGTTTGCTAGATTGACATATGCTAAATTCATTTTTAAACTGATGGTTTAATTGGTGTTAAAATACAGCATTACGCTATTTTGGACAACTAGGCTGCTGATGTCATGCAGCCTGTCGTTTTTGTGTTTATATGTTTTCATAACGACAACGACAAGTTTGATGTCAGACGACAAAAGAATGTTCATGATGTCACTGAGACAACTGTCTACAGACATGTCGATAGACGTAGTATAAACCAGCCTTTAGTCTTGAAATCTTTGGTTGTACACTACCGTACTCACTGTTTAGCACATGGCCTCACATGTGAATCCTTCAATAGATGGGTGGGGCTAAAGCTTAAGAGGGTGTGAACGATGCTGAATGGGTGTAGACAAAGAAGAGCTCTCCAGTAAGTGTACCAAAACATTCAAGGGCCATTTTCTCAAAAGATGGGTTACAAGTTTATCAACTTTCAAAGCAGAATTGCTTTCCCATCGTTCCTCAACTGTAGTCTACTTTTATCCAATATAAAAAACACAATTTCAAGTTTTGCTACATGAGACCGAATCTAGTTGGTCGGTCACATATATGGTTTAAAAATCTGGGTTGTTTCAACCTGAATTCCCACCAAAACTGATGTTTTATAATTCAGTCAATATTTGATGGATTTTTTTTATTATTAAAAAGAGCTGTTACATTGATCAGAACCGAATTTGTGATATTTTATCCATTTTTATGACGGTTGCAACACCCCGTCTGAGGAGGAATGACAGTGTTCCTAAAATGCATTCCATAAAATGGGGCCTGTCTGGTTAGATGCAGCTTTGTTGGAAAGGGAAAGGCTTCCAATACAAAATAATGTCTTCAGACGGTCTATTAAAACAACTCTCTTCATTTGGCCAAGCCATCTGCTGTTGGTGAAGAAGACCAGGTGGATCTTTACACCAGTCAGAATTATCTCGTAAAACTAAAAAGCTAAAAAGCTTACTGCTCTACATGACATGGCTGATGATATTTTGTTTTATGTCCTTTTATGGCCTGCATGCTCCAGGGGTCAATCTATAATGCTATTGATTCACACCATTTGTTTTGGTGGTTTCCATCTGCAAGGTGGCAGGTCTGAATATGAGTATTTGATGTACAGTACTGTAATCAAGCAATGGCTCATAGGTGGGGGATTATATTAATTCAAGGCTACCATTCCATTATATGATCATGCAAGTATTTTGCCTTGGCCAGATGACATCATAAAGCATAAGACATGAATAACATTAGCCGTGGTATCAGTGGCGGTTTTACACGGAGGCCGGGGGAGGCCCGTGCCTCCCTGGAAATGTCCCTGGCCACCCCTGTGGCCCCCCCGTGCTGACCAAATAAAAAATTATGAATTTATAACTATTTTACACGCGAGCGCCAAAAGCGGAACTAATGCAACGCTCTACACGGCAACGTTCTACACAGGTAAATTAGAGTGGCGCACCCAAAAACTGTATCCTGCCATCTGCCTGCCTGCCACGTGTGGTGCTGCTTCGGTGAATGAGAGCTCAGCAACTACTATTTGCGAGAGGAGCTACGATTTGCAGGAGTCGAAGGTAAGGAAAAACGATTTAATATCATAAGTGACTTGTTGTTCTTGCACATAGCCTACATGTTCCTTTTGTTCCTCACACATAAATCAAATCAAGTTTTTAAATGTCTGGTCTCGATTTGTTTAGAAATGTAATCATATCTCTCTTGTACAATCAACTCTTGTACAAAATACGTGTTATAATAAATGTCATATGATTTTAAAGTAAAATAAAGTTTATAATCTTTGAATATCATGTGTTGCCAGTTTTTTTATGTGTGCCCCCCTGATTAAACACTGGCCCCTCCTTGGCCCCCCTAGTAAAATGTGTCTAGAACCGCCACTGCGTGGTATGCTGTTTGTTTTATATAAGACCCAAACAGTACACAAACCATAAAGAAACTCACTCATAAAAAAAACACTCCTGATCACTACCATTAGGATTAATAAATACAGTTCTTGTTCTTGTAAACGGCCCACATAATGCCCGACAAAATAGACCAAAATGCCAGACAGAACAGAAAATTAAAACTGGCCTTATACTGTCAACTGCGTTTATTTTCAGCAAACATGTGTAAATATTTGTATGAACATAACAAGATTCAACAACAAAGACATAAACTGAACAAGTTCCACAGACATGTGACTAACAGAAATGGAATAATGTGTCCCTGAACAAAGGGGGGGGTCAAAATCAAAAGTAACAGTCAGTATCTGGTGTGGCCACCAGCTGCATTAAGTACTGCAGTGCATCTCCTCCTCATGGACTGCACCAGCTTTGCCAGTTCTTGCTGTGTGATGTTACCCCACTCTTCCACCAAGGCACCTGCAAGTTCCCAGACATTTCTGTGGGGAATGGCCCTAGCCCTCACCCTCCGATCCAACAGGTCCCAGACGTGCTCAATGGGATTGAGATCCGAGCTCTTCGCTGGCCATGGCAGAACACTGACATTCCTGTCTTGCAGGAAATCACGCACAAAACGAGCAGTATGGCTGGTGGCATTGTCATGCTGTATTGTCATGTCAGGATGAGCCTGCAGGAAGGGTACCACATTAGGGAGGAGGATGTCAAAATAACATGCAAAACAGGCAAACAAAAAGCTAAACCCTGCCCTGAATGACGGATTGACACTGTGTAGTGCAGACTGACAGATGGGCTTGATACTGATGTCTCTAAATGGAGAGAGACCTGGCACTCGGCATTACAATTTTACTAGACACAACTTTTACTTGTATCGTCTTTTTTTATTATTGAATTGATGGTATCAGTCAATATGGGGAGGGAGAAACCCTGTGTATTCTGCACCAGGATCAGGGAACTCCTGTTGTATACGGGACACCACAAAATAAGGTATGACCACTGATATGTTTGCCAAGGTAGCCCCATTACCACCAGACAAAATGCAGATATACACAGTATCTGTATCGGCTGGGAATGACAATGAAAGTTTGAAGGTGCACATTGCTTCTATGGTATTATGTAAAGGCATGTTTATTCTACATGGACCTGTTACTACATTTGAAAGTTATCAAATCACTTAGTTTAGAATATCTACATAAATTCAGCAATTGCATTCTTTTCACATTACTCTGTAGGCTACTTACCTATTCAAAGCTTCCACCGGCATCTCACCATACATCTGCCTGTAGTTATTGAACTCATTCTGCCGGAGGTTTGTTTGTTGTGATTGAGTAGGGGAAAACAGCTGCGGGCAAGGCTTTGATAGATGAGTGTGTCTTGGTGGTGGCAAGGACACACCCAAGAAACACCCACAACAAACCACACCCCCAAGCCAACTCATGTTTGGCTTCTGTCAGCATTTCTTGAGGAGCAAGCCAAAAAACCAGGCCAAATCAGCGAGTGCAGTTCCCCTGTAAAGCCGTCGCTGTAACAATGCATTTGCCAGTCAAGCCCGGAATAACCAGAGTATTACCAATACTTAATCCTGCCCGCATTATTATCATTTTTTTTTTTTTATGAATCACTATTGAGGGAGCATACAGTATATATATATATATATATTTTTTAATGTACTGTCTATACACACACCATTATTTATATACATAAGGTGTGTAGAGCAGCAGTTATGTAGGATGAGCAATGACCAGAATACAGTATATATATATAAAGTGGGTAAAACAGCATGTAAACATGATCAAATTGACCAGTGTTCAATGAAAATGTACACAGAGCAAAGCAGTATCTAAGGTTCAGGGCAGGGTACTGGGCGAAGGCCGGCTAGTGATGACTGTGTAACAGTCTGATGGCCTGGAGATGGTAGCTGTTTATCAGTCTCTCAGTCCCAGCTTTGATGGACCTGTACTGTTTCCTCTCTCTAGATGGTAGCGGGGTGAACAGGCCGTGGCTCGGGTAGCTGAGGTCCTTGATGATCTTCTTGGCCTTCCTGTGACACCGGGTGCTGCAGATGTCCTGGAGAGACAGTGTATTGTAGTGTATTTGAGTTTTAAAAAGGCTTCTAAATTTGGCCATTTCCATTTGGAAAATTCAGACTTGATTTGCCCTAATGAAAAATGTATCAACACCTACAAAAATGTCCACTAATTATAATCCACATAATAATTCACATTTCCTGTTGTTCCACCCCCCATACACGTGGAGACCGGCTCAATCGGTGCCTCCAGTGATGCTATCTCTTTCATTGTTACCCAGCGCTTAGGTTTACCTCCACTGTACTCATATCCTTCCATATCCTTGTCTGTACATAATGCCCTGAATCTATTCTACAACACCCGGAAATCTTTCCACTTTATTCTCTGTACCCAACGCACTAGAAGACCAGTTCTTAAAGCCTTTAGCCGTATCCTTATTCTAGTCCTCCTCTGTTTTTCTGGTGATGTAGAGGTTAACCCAGGCCCTGCAGCCCCCAGTATCACTCCTACTCCCCAGGAGCTATCATTTGTTGACTTCTGTAACCGTAGAAGCATTGTTTTTTTGCATGTTAACATCAGAAGCCTCCTCCCTAAGTTTGAGTTATTCACTGCGTTAGCACACTCCGCCAACACTGATGTTCTAGCAGTGTCTGAATCCTGGCTTAGGAAGGCCACCAAAAATTCAGAAATGTCCATCCCCAACTACAACATTTTCTGTCTAGATAGAACTGCCAAAGGGGGTGGAGTTGCAATCTACTGTAGAGATAGCCTGCAGAGCTCTATCATACTATCCAGGTCTGTGCCCAAACAGTTTGAGCTCCTACTTCTAAAAATCCACCTTTCCAGAAATAAGTCTCTCACTGTTGCCGCTTGCTACAGACCCCCTCAGCCCCCAGCTGTGCCCTGTACACCATATGTGAATTGATTGCCCCCCATCTATCCTCAGAGTTCGTACTGCTTGGTGACCTAAACTGGGATATGCTTAACACCCCGGCCATCCTACAATCCAAACTGGATGCCCTCAATCTCACACAAATTATCAAGGAACCTACCAGGTACAATCCTAAATCCGTAAACATGTGCACCCTTATAGATATCATCCTGACTAACTTACCCTCTAAATAAACCTCCGCTGTCTTCAACCAGGATCTCAGCGATCACTGCCTTATTGCCTGCGTCCGTAACGGGACCGCGGTCAAACGACCACCCCTCATCACTGTCAAACGTTCCCTAAAACACTTTAGCTAGCAGGCCTTCCTAACTGACCTGGCCCAGGTATCCTGGATGGTATCAGTAGAGGATGCGTGGTTGTTCTTTAAAAGTGCTTTCCTCTCAATATTAAATAAGCATTCAAAAAATTCAGAACTAAGAACAGATACAGTGGGGGAAAAAAGTATTTAATCAGCCACCAATTGTGCAAGTTCTGCCACTTAAAAAGATGAGAGAGGCCTGTAATTTTCATCATAGGTACACGTCAACTATGACAGACAAATTGAAAAAAAAATTCTCCAGAAAATCATTGTAGGATTTTTTATGAATTTATTTGCAAATTATGGTGGAAAATAAGTATTTGGTCAATAACAAAAGTTTCTCAATACTTTGTTATATACCCTTTGTTGGCAATGACACAGGTCAAACGTTTTCTGTAAGTCTTCACAAGGTTTTCACACATTGTTGCTGGTATTTTCGCCCATTCCTCCATGCAGATCTCCTCTAGAGCAGTGATGTTTTGGGGCTGACGCTGGGCAACACAGACTTTCAACTCCCTCCAAAGATTTTCTATGGGGTTGAGATCTGGAGACTGGCTAGGCAACTCCAGGACCTTGAAATGCTTCTTACGAAGCCACTCCTTACGAAAACCTCCTGATGGAAGGAGGTTTTCACTCAAAATCTCACGATACATGGCCCCATTCATTCTTTCCTTTACACGGATCAGTCGTCCTGGTCCCTTTGCAGAAAAACAGCCCCAAAGCATGATGTTTCCACCCCCATGCTTCACGGTAGGTATGGTGTTCTTTGGATGCAACTCAACATTCTTTGTCCTCCAAACACGACGAGTTGAGTTTTTACCAAAAAGTTATATTTTGGTTTCATCTGACCATATGACATTCTCCCAATCCTCTTCTGGATCATCCAAATGCACTCTAGCAAACTTCAGACGGGCCTGGACATGTACTGGCTTAAGCAGGGGGACACGTCTGGCACTGCAGGATTTGAGTCCCTGGCGGTGTAGTGTGTTACTGATGGTAGACTTTGTTACTTTGGTCCCAGCTCTCTGCAGGTCATTCACTAGGTCCCCCCGTGTGGTTCTGGGATTTTTGCTCACCGTTCTTGTGATCATTTTGACCCCACGGGGTGAGATCTTGCGTGGAGCCCCAGATCGAGGGAGATTATCAGTGGTCTTGTATGTCTTCCATTTCCTAATAATTGCTCCCACAGTTGATTTCTTCAAACCAAGCTGCTTACCTATTGCAGATTCAGTCTTCCCAGCCTGGTGCAGGTCTACAATTTTGTTTCTGGTGTCCTTTGACAGCACTTTGGTCTTGGCCATTGTGGAGTTTGGAGTGTGACTGTTTGAGGTTGTGGACAGGTGTCTTTTATACTGAAAACAAGTTCAAACAGGTGCCATTAATACTGGTAACGAGTGGAGGACAGAGGAGCCTCTTAAAGAAGAAGTTACAGGTCTGTGAGAGCCAGAAATCTTGCTTGTTTGTAGGTGACCAAATACTTATTTTCCACCACAATTTGAAAATAAATTCATAAAAAATGCTACAATGTGATTTTCTGGATTTTTTTCCCTCAATTTGTCTGTCATAGTTGACGTGTACCTATGATGAAAATTACAGGCCTCTCTCATCTTTTTAAGTGGGAGAACTTGCACAATTGGTGGCTGACTAAATACTTTTTTCCCCCACTGTATAGCCCCTGGTTCTCCTCAGACTTGACTGCCCTTGACCAGCACAAAAACATCCTGTGGCATACTGCATTAGCATCGAATAGCCCCCGTGATATGCAACTTTTCAGGGAAGTTAGGAACCAGTATACACAAGCAGTTAGGAAAGCAAAGGCTAGCTTTTTCAAAAAGAAATGTGTATCCTGTAGCACTAACTCCAAAAAGTTTTGGGACACTGTAAAGTCCATTGAGAATAAGAGCACCTCCTCCCAGCTACCCACTGCACTGAGGCTAGGAAACACTATCACCACTGATAAATCTACAATAATCGAGAATTTCAACAAGCATTTTGCTACGGCTAGCCATGCTTTCCACCTGGCTACCACTACCCCGGTCACCAGCTCTGCACCCTCCGTTGCAACTTGCCCATGCCCCCCCCCGCTTCTCCTTCACACAAATTCAGACAGCTGATGTACTGAAAGAACTGCAAAATCTGGACCCCTACAAATCATCTGGGCTAGACGATCTGGACTCTTTCTTTCTAAAAATTAGTCGCCGAAATTGTCGCAACCCCTATTACTAGCCTGTTCAACCTCTCTTTCGTAACATCTGAGATCCCCAGAGATTGGAAAGCTGCCGCGGTCATCCCCCTCTTCAAAGGGGGTGACACTCTAGATCCAAACTGTTACAGACCTATATCCATCCTGCCCTGCCTTTCAAAAGTTTTTGAAAGCCAAGTTAACAAACAGATCACCGACCATTTCGAATCACACCGTATCTTCTCCGCTATGCAATCCGGTTTCCGAGCTGGTCATGGGTGCACCTCAGCCACGTTCAAGGTCCTAAACGATATTATAACCGCGATCAATAATAGACAGTACTGTGCAGCCGTCTTCATCGACCTGGCCAAGGCTTTCGACTCCGTCAACCACCGCATTCTTATTGATAGACTAAATAGCCTTGGTTTCTCAAATGACTGCCTCGCCTGGTTCACCAACTACTTCTCAGATAGAGTTCAATGTGTCAAATCGGAGGGCCTGTTGTCTGGACCTATGGCAGTCTCTTTGGGGGTGCCACAGGGTTCAATTCTTGGGCCGACTCTTTTCTCTGTGTATATCAATGATGTCGCTCTTGCTGCTGGTGATTCTCAGATCCACCTCTACGTAGATGACACCATTTTGTATACATCTGGCCCTTCACTGGACACTGTGTTAACAAACCTCCAACCAAGCTTCAATGCCATACAACACTTCTTCCGTAGCCTCCAACTGGTCTTAAACACAAGTAAAACTAAATGCATGCTCTTCAATCGAACGCTGCTGGCACCCGCCCACCCGACTAGAATCACTACTCTCGACGGGTCTGACCTAGAGTATGTGGACAACTACAAATACCTAGGTGTCTGGTTAGACTGTAAACTCTCCTTCCAGACTCACATTAAGCATCTCCAATGCAAAGTTAAATCTAGAATTGGCTTCGTATTTCGCAACAAAGCCTCCTTCACTCATGCTGCCAAACATGCCCTCGTAAAACTGACTATCCTACCGTTCCTTGACTTTGGCGATGTCATTTACAAAATAGCCTCCAACACTCTACTCAGCAAATTGGAAGTAGTCTATCACAGTGCCATCCGTTTTGTCACCAAAGCCCCATATACTACCCACCACTGTGACCTGTACACTCTTGTTGGTTGGTCCTCACTACATATTTGTCGCCAAACCCACTGGCTCCAGGCCATCTATAAATTACTGCTAGGCAAATCCCCGACTTATCTTAGCTCATTGGTCACCATAGCAACACCCACCCGTAGTATGCGCTCCATCAGGTATATCTCACTGCTCATCCTCAAAGCCAACACCTCCATTGGCCGCCATTCCTTCCAGTTCTCTGGAACGAACTGCAAAAATCTCTGAAGCTGGAGACTCTTATCTCATTCACTAACTTTAAGCATCAGTTGTCAGAGCACCTTACCGATCACTGCACCTGTACACAGCCCATCTGAAATTAGCCCACACAACTACCTCATCCCCATATTGTTATTTATTTTTCTCATTTGCACCCCAGTATCTCTATTTGCACATCATCTCTTGCACATCTATCATTCCAGTGTTAATACTAATTGTAATTATTTTGCACTATGGCCTATTTATTGCCTTACCTCCATAACTTGCTACATTTGCACACACTGTATACTTTCTGTTGAATTTTCGACTTTATGTTTGTTTTACCTCATATGTAACTCTGTGTTGTTGTTTTTACCGCACTGCTTTGCTTTATCTTGGCCAGGTTGCAGTTGTAAATGAGAACTTGTTCAAAACTGGCTTACCTGGTTAAATAAAGGTTTAAAAAAAAGGCCAAACCAGATGGGATGGCATATCACTGCAGAATGCTGTGGTAGCCATGCTGGTTAAGTGTGCCTTGAATTCAAAATAAATTACAGACAGCGTCACCAGCAAAGCACCCCCACACCATAATACCTCCTCCTCCATGCTTTACGGTGGGAACTACACATGTGGAGATCATCCGTTCACCCACACCACGTCACACAAAGACACGGCGGTTGGAACCTAAAATTTGGACTCCAGACCAATGGACAAATTTCCACAGGTATAATGTCCATTGCTCGTGTTTCTTGGCCCAAGCAAGTCTCTTCTTCTTATTAGTGTCCTTTAGTAGTGGTTTCTTTGCAGCAATTCGACCATGAAGACCTGATTCACACAGTCCCCTCTGAACAGTTGATGTTGGGATGTGTCTGTGACTTGAACTCTGTTAAGCATTGTTTTGGGCTGCAATTTCTGAGGCTGGTAACTCTAATGAACTTATCCTCTGCAGCAGAGGTAACTCTGGGTCTTCCATTCCTGTGGCGGTCCTCATGAGAGCCAGTTTCATCATAGCGCTTGATGGTTTCTGCGACTGCATTTGAAGAAACTTTCAAAGTTCTTGGAATTTTCCGTATTGACTGACCTTAATGACTTAAAATAATGATGGACTGTCATTTCTCTTTACTTATTTGAGCTGTTCGTGCCA
This sequence comes from Coregonus lavaretus, assembly GCF_964263955.1. Taxonomy (NCBI): domain Eukaryota; kingdom Metazoa; phylum Chordata; class Actinopteri; order Salmoniformes; family Salmonidae; genus Coregonus; species Coregonus lavaretus. Next base: position 38,374,049 of record NC_140018.1, on the reverse strand, counting down.
AAATATGGACTTGGTCTTATGGAAACTCCCTCTACCTTGACAACTGATTGTCTCAAACGCATTAAGAAAGAAAGAAATTCTACAAATTAACTTTTAAGATGGCACACCTGTTAATTGAAATGCATTCCAGGTGACTACCTCATGAAGCTGGTTGAGAGAATGTAAAAAGTGTGCAAAGCTGTCATCAAGGCAAAGGGTGGCTATTTGAAGAATCGCCAATAAAAAATATATTTTGATTTGTTTAACACTTTTTTGGTTACTGCATATGTGTTATTTCATAGTTTTGATGTCTTCACTATTATTCTACAATGTAAAAAATGGCAAAAATAAAGAAAAACCCTTGAATGAGTAAGTGTGTCCAAACTTATGACTTGTACTGTATATTGACTATGTCCGTCTTAGCTCGCTCATTAATGTCTTCATCGAAATTACGGATTGCCTCTTATCCGCTCATCGTTCCTTTAAGCACGGTGGACGGTGGAGGTCGTCGGGTAAGCTTGGCGTCGGGTAAGCTTGGCTTTATACATAGCTTGGGCTTTGTCGAGTAAGGCTTAAACTACAGTGGGGAAAAAAGTATTTAGTCAGCCACCAATTGTGCAAGTTCTCCCACTTAAAAAGTTGAGAGAGGCCTGTAATTTTCATCATCGGTGCACGTCAACTATGACAGACAAATTGAGGAAAAAAAATCCAGAAAATCACATTGTAGGATTTAATGAATTTATTTGCAAATTATCGTGGAAAATAAGTATTTGGTCACCTACAAACAAGCAAGATTTCTGGCTCTCACAGACCTGTAACAACTTCTTTAAGAAGATTTCTGTCCTCCACTAGTTACCTGTATTAATGGCACATGTTTGAACTTGTTATCAGTATAAAAGACACCTGTCCACAACCGCAAACAGTCACACTCCAAACTCCACTATGGCCAAGACCAAAGAGCCGTCAAAGGACACCAGAAACAAAATTGTAGACCTGCACCAGGCTGGGAAGACTGAATCTGCAATAGGTAAGCAGCTTGGTTTGAAGAAATCAACTGTGGGAGCAATTATTAGGAAATGGAAGACATACAAGACCACTGATAATCTCCCTCGATCTGGGGCTCCACGCAACATCTCACCACGTGGGGTCAAAATAATCACAAGAACGGTGAGCAAAAATCCCAGAACCACATGGGGGGACCTAGTGAATGACCTGCAGAGAGCTGGGACCAAAGTAACAAAGCCTACCATCAGTAACACACTACGCCGCCAGGGACTCAAATTCTGCAGTGCCAGACGTGCCCCCCTGCTTAAGCCAGTACATGTCCAGGCCCGTCTGAAGATTGCTAGAGTGCATTTGGATGATCCAGAAGAGGATTGGGAGAATGTCATATGGTCAGATGAAACCAAAATATAACTTTTTGGTAAAAACTCAACTTGTTGTGTTTGGAGGACAAAGAATGCTGAGTTGCATCCAAAGAACACCATACCTACTGTGAAGCATGGGGGTGGAAACATCATGCTTTGGGGCAGTTTTTCTGCAAAGGGACCAGGACGACTGATCCGTGTAAAGGAAAGAATGAATGGGGCCATGTATCGTGACATTTTGAGTGAAAACCTCCTTCCATCAGCAAGGGCATTGAAGATGAAACGTGGCTGGGTATTTCAGCATGACAATGATCCCAAACACACTGCCCGGGCAACGAAGGAGTGGCTTCGTAAGAAGCATTTCAAGGTCCTGGAGTGGCCTAGCCAGTCTCCAGATCTCAACCCCATAGAAAATCTTTGGAGGGAGTTGAAAGTCCGTGTTGCCCAGCGACAGCCCCAAAACATCACTGCTCTAGAGGAGATCTGCATGGAGGAATGGGCCAAAATACCAGCAACAGTGTGTGAAAACCTTGTGAAGACTTACAGAAACATTTGACCTGTGTCATTGAAAACAAAGGGTATATAACAAAGTATTGAGTAACTTTTGTTATTGACCAAATACTTATTTTCCAGCATAATTTGCAAATAAATTCATAAAAAATCCTACAATGTGATTTTCTGGATTTTTCTTTTTCATTTTGTCTGTCATAGTTGACGTGTACCTATGATGAAAATTACAGGCCTCTCCCATCTTTTTAAGTGGGAGAACTTGCACAATTGGTGGCTGACTAAATACTTTTTTTCCCCACTGTATACATTTAGATTGTAGTTAGGTATTGTAGGTAGTTATCGTGGGTTGTTGTATGTAATTATTGTAGGTTAGTATTGTATTCGGCTAAGCCCGGTGTAGCACGAAACTAGCTAGCTAACCCACCACCTGGACTAGCTGGCGAGTAGCTATTAGCAACGGTATAGTTGTTTCACGCCTGAGAGTGCCTGTAATTACGCCAGCTGGCTGCCTACAATAATTACATACAATAATTGCCTACCATTCAGCTGTTTTCTAACCTCATTGTCTGAACCGTTAACGTTAGGTAGCAAGTGGCTACTGTGCTTGAAATTTAGCTAGCTTGTTGCTACCTGGATAGCTACTAGTAAACAATAGCTGGAACGACCTAGCGAACAGACGCGAACTGGCTGAGTCAATTCAGTGGCTAGCTTTGCACTTGGCTAGCTAACAGTAGCTGCTAGGGGTAAGTCATAACCTACATTTGTGTTTTGTTTTTTATATATTGGTAGCCCGAGTCGTTCAAGGAATTCGGGACATGGGTGACTAGTTAACGTTAGTTTGGCTCTCTCTGTGTGTTCGTGCCGTGAAAGGGGGGGTTTCTTCTTTGTCTGAAAGCAATGGCTAGCTAGTTTGCTAACTATTATAGCTAACTATTCTAGCTAACTAACTTGCTGAATAAGTTGACGACGGACTCGCTCAAGCTGTCGGGACTAACCCACAACGTTAGACACGGACACGAACGATCTGCTTGCGTGTTGACACACTGGTGGTTTGTTGTGGCCGAGTATTGGCGCTAAACCGTGTTGTTGGAGTCCGGCATGCTAGCTGGCTGTGGCGTCTTATGACTAGGTGCCCGGACGATTTTCACGGAATAATACTGTACCTATTTAGCTAGCTGAATAAACTAAGTTAGTCTATTCTTAGAAAACATTGAACCGCTGTAGTTTACAACAATTATAGTTTCTGAGGTGGAAGTTGGGAGAGTTATATTTGGGAGTTGTGGTGAGGGAGGCCCCGCTCTCTCCTTTCCCAGATGTTTAGTTCATTTCATTCCGATCTCCTCTGCATTATTGTAGCCATTTGCTGCAGCCTGTCAACTATGCCTCTGCCTATCCCTGTTCTCTCCTCTCCGCACAGGCTATACAAACGCCTCACACCGCGTGGCTGCTGCCTCTCTAACCTGGTGGTCCCTGCACGCACCACCCACGTGGAGTTCCAGGTCTCAGGCAGCCTCTGGAACTGCCGTTCTGCTGCCAACAAGGCAGAGTTCATCTCAGCCTATGCTACCCTCCAGTCCCTCGACCTCTTGGCGCTGACGGAAACATGGATTACCACTGAAAACACTGCTACTCCTACTGCTCTCTCCTCGTCTGACCATGTGTTCTCGCATACCCCGAGAGCATCTGGTCAGCGGGGTGGTGGCACAGGAATCCTCATCTCTCCCAAGTGGACATTCTCAATTTTTCCCCTGACCCATCTGTATATCTCTTCATTTGAATTCCATGCTGTCACAGTCACTAGCCCATTTAAGCTTAATATCCTTGTCATCTATCGCCCTCCAGGTTCCCTTGGAGAGTTCATCAATGAGCTTGACGCCTTGATAAGTTCCTTTCCTGAGGATGGCTCACCCCTCACAGTTCTGGGGGATTTCAACCTCTACATTTGACTCATTTCTCTCTGCCTCCTCCTTTCCACTCCTCTCCTCTTTTGACCTCACCCTCTCACCGTACCCCCCTACTCACAAGGCAGGCAATACGCTTGACCTCATCTTTACTAGATGCTGTTGTTCTACTAATCTCACTGAAACTCCCCTCCATGTCTCCGACCACTACTTTGTATCCTTTTCTCTCTCGCTCTCCTCCAACACTACTCACTCTGCCCCTACACAGATGGTAATGCGTCGTCGCAACCTTCGCTCTCTCTCTCCCACTACTCTCTCCTCTTCCATCCTTTCATCTCTTCCCTCTGCTCAATCCTTCTCCCTCCAATCTCCTGATTCTGCCTCCTCAACCCTCCTCTCCTCCCTTTCTGCATCCTTTGACTCTCTATGTCCCCTATCCTCCCGGCCGGCTCGGTCCTCCCCTCCAGCTCCGTGGCTTGATGACTCATTGCGAGCTCACAGAACAGGGCTCCGGGCAGCTGAGCGGAAATGGAAGAAAACTAGACTCCCTGCGGACCTGGCATCTTTTCACTCCCTCCTCTCTACATTTTCTTCATCTGTTTCTGCTGCTAAGGCCAATTTCTACCACTCTAAATTCCAAGCATCTGCCTCTAACTCTAGGAAGCTCTTTGCCACCTTCTCCTCCCTGCTGAATCCTCCTCCCCCTCCCCCCTCCCTCTCTGTGGATGACTTCGTCAACCATTTTGAAAAGAAGGTTGACGACATCCGATCCTCGTTTGTTAAGTCAAATGACACTGCTGGTCCTGCTCACACTGCCCTACCCTATGCTTTGACTTTTTTCTCCCCTCTCTCTCCAGATAAAATCTTGCGACTTGTGACGGCCTGCCGCCCAACAACCTGCCCGCTTGACCCTATCCCCTCCTCTCTTCTCCAGACCATCTCCGGTGACCTTCTCCCTTACCTCACCTCGCTGATCAACTCATCCTTGACCGCTGGCTATGTCCCTTCCGTCTTCAAGAGAGCGAGAGTTGCACCCCTTCTCAAAAAACCAACACTCGATCCCTCTGATGTCAACAACTACAGACCAGTATCCCTTCTTTCTTTTCTCTCCAAATCTATTGAGCGTGCCGTCTTTAGCCAACTCTCTTGCTATCTCTCTCAGAATTACCTCCTTGATCCAAACCAGTCAGGTTTCAAGACTGGTCATTCAACTGAGACTGCTCTTCTCTGTGTCACGGAGGCTCTCCGCACTGCTAAAGCTAACTCTCTCTCCTCTGCTCTTGTCCTTCTAGACCTGTCTGCTGCCTTTGATACTGTGAACCATCAGATCATCCTCTCCACCCTCTCCGAGCATCTCCGGCGCGGCTCACTCTTGGATTGCGTTCTACCTGACCGGTCGCTCCTACCAAGTGGCGTGGCGAGAAGCTGTCTCCGCACCACGTGCTCTCACCACTGGTGTCCCCCAGGGCTCAGTTCTAGGCCCTCTCCTATTCTCGCTATACACCAAGTCACTTGGCTCTGTCATATCCTCACATGGCCTCTCCTGTCATTGCTACGCAGACGACACACAACTAATCTTCTCCTTTCCCCCCTTCTAATAACCAGGTGGCGAATCGCATCTCTGCATGTCTGGCAGACATATCAGTATGGATGACGGATCACCACCTCAAGCTGAACCTTGGCAAGACGGAGCTGCTCTTCCTCCCGGGGAAGGACTGCCCGTTCCATGATCTCGCCATCACGGTTGACAACTCCATTGTGTCCTCCTCCCAGAGTGCGAAGAGACTTGGCGTGACCCTGGACAGCACCCTGTCGTTCTCCGCTAACATCAAGGCGGTGACCTGATCCTGTAGGTTCATGCTCTACAACATTCGGAGAGTATGACCCTGCCTTACACAGGAAGCGGCACAGGTCCTAATCCAGGCACTTGTCATCTCCCGTCTGGATTACTGCAACTCGCTGTTGGCTGGGCTCCCTGCCTGTGCCATTAAGCCCCTACAACTCATCCAGAATGCCGCAGCCCGTCTGGTGTTCAACCTTCCCAAGTTCTCTCACGTCACCCCGCTCCTCCGCACACTCCACTGGCTTCCAGTTGAAGCTCGCATCTGCTACAAGACCATGGTGCTTGCCTACGGAGCTGTGAGGGGAACGGCACCTCCGTACCTTCAGGCTCTGATCAGTCCCTACACCCAAACGAGGGCATTGCGTTCATCCACCTCTGGCCTGCTGGCTCCCCTTCCTCTGCGGAAGCATAGTTCCCGCTCAGCCCAGTCAAAACTGTTCGCTGCTCTGGCACCCCAATGGTGGAACAAGCTCCCTCACGACGCCAGGACAGCAGAGTCACTCACCACCTTCCGGAGACATTTGAAACCCCACCTCTTTAAGGAATACCTGGGATAGGATAAAGTAATCCTTCTACCCCCCCCCCCCCCCCCCTTACCCCAACCCCCCCCCCCCCCCCACAAAAATAAAATAAAATAAAAAAAATAACATTGTAAAGTGGTTATCCCACTGGCTATAAGGTGAATGCACCAATTTGTAAGTCGCTCTGAATAAGAGCGTCTGCTAAATGACGTAAATGTAAATGTTAAATGTACATCTCAATTGTCAGTAGAAACCACGTTTTGCTGCCAGACAAGGCTCCGCTGATAGCCAGGTGTAGCGGTGGTGAGGATTCATTCCATGATGCAGAAAATAAAACTCTGCTGTTGGGACAGCTTTATGTAGGCCCTAACAGTTTGTGGGCACCGTTTGTCACCATTATAGTGCAATTAATGTGTTGTGTTGTGGCTTTGCTGGCATGCATCCAAACAAAAATATTGAGTTTGCCCCACCAAGATTTACATGCTAAAATCGCCACTGGGACTACATAACATAATCTTGCTAGTCTTCATGTGCTGGCGCCATACATGTTTCTGTGAACATACACACAGTCACTGTTCTATTACCAATGGCAGTTAGGATAGGTAATATCTGACACACAAACAGGTACTATGTTGAAGTTTGAATAGGCCAGATAAAAGCTACCCAATTATGGTCTCCCCATCAAACGACCGAGGCTGGCATCTGGCAAAAACATCTACAGTCCTCTCTATCTGTTGAGGCAGAGTTCATCAGTGACACATGGAATGAAAAGTGTGTTGCAAATACTGGACATTTCTGCTGTACTGTATTATTAGTAATCCCCTTCAGTCCCACATTGTGGATGTGTTGAGTGCCAAGTCTCTCTCCATTCAGAGACGCAGTATCAAGCCTGTCTGTCGGTCAGGACTGCATCACATCAACTCGCACGTCTCCAAGTGCTGGCTCCATAGATGAATCTGCGAACACATACACACAGTCACTGTTCTATTAACAATGGCAGTTAGGATAGGTGATATCTGACAAACAAACATACAGTGCATTCGGAAAGCATTCAGACCTTTTGACCTTTTGCTACGTTACAGCCTTATTCTAAAATGGATTAAATAGAAACAATTCCTCAGCAATCTACACACAATACCCCAGTATGACAAAGCATAAACAGGTTTTTAGAAATGTAGCATATTTATTAAAAATAAAAAACAGAAATAGCTTAATTACGTAAGTATTCAGACCCTTTGCTATGAGACTCGAAATTAAGGTTTCTACAACTTCATTGGAGTCCACCTGTGGTAAATTCAATTGATTGGACATGATTTGGAAAGGTTGACAGTGCATGTCAGAGCAAAAACCAAGTAATGAGGTTGAAGCAATTGTCCCTAGAGCTCCGAGACAGGATTGTGTCGAGGCACAGATCTGCGGAAGGGTACCAAAAAAATCTGTAGCATTGAAGGTCCCAAGAGCACAGTGGCCTCCATCGTTCTTAAATGGAAGAAGTTTGGAACCACCAAGACTCTTCTTAGAGCTGGCCGCCCAGCAATACTGAGCAATCGGGGGAGAAGGGCCTTGGTCAGGGAGGTGACCAAGAACCCAATGGTCACTCTGACAGAGCTCCTCTGTGGAGATGGGAGAAACTCCAGAAGGACAACCATCTCTGCAGCACTCCACCAATCAGGCTTTTATGGTAGAGTGGCCAGACGGAAGTCACTCCTCAGTAAAAGGCACATGCTGTGGGGATGTTTTTCAGCTGCAGGGACTGGGAGACTATTCAGGAATGAGGCAAAGATGAACGGAGCAAAGTACAGAGAGATCCTTGATGAAAATCTGCTCCAGAGCGCTCAGGACCTCAGACTGGGGCGAAAGTTCACCTTCCAACAGGACAATGACCCTAAGCACACAGCCAAGACAAGGCAGGAGTGGCTTCGGGACAAGTCTCTGAATGTCCTTCAGTGGCCCAGCCACAGCCCGGACTTGAACCCGATCTAACATTTCTGGAGAGACCTGAAAATAGCTGCGCAGCAACTCTCCCCATCCAACCTGAATGAGCTTGAGAGGATCTGCAGAGAAGAATGGGAGAAAGGTGTACCAAGCTTGTAGCGTCATACCCAAGAGGACTCAATGCTGTCAAAGCTGCTTCAACAAAGTACTGAGTAAAGGGTCTGAATACTTATGTAAATCTCATATTTCCGTTTTGTAAAAAAATGTACCTTGTAATTATGGGGTTTTCCGTGTAGATTGATGAGGGAAAAAAAACAATTAAATCAATTTTAGAATAAGGCTGTAACGTAACAAAATGTGGAAAAATTCAAGAGGTCTGAATACTTTCCGTTGTTGAAGTTTGAAGTGCTCAGACTAAACCTAAATAATTCAAATCAAATCAAATTTTATTGGTCACATGCGCCGAATACAACAGGTGCAGACATTGCAATGAAATGCTTACTTACAGCCCTTAACCAACAGTGCATTTATTTTAAACAAAAAAAGTAAGAATAAAACAACAACAACAAAAAAGTGTTGAGAAAAAAAGAGCAGAAGTAAAATAAAGTGACAGTAGGGAGGCTATATATACAGTAAAATAAAGTGACAGTAGGGAGGCTATATATACAGGGGGGTACCGTTGCAGAGTCAATGTGCGGGGGCACCGGCTAGTTGAGGTAGTTGAGGTAATATGTACATGTGGGTAGAGTTAAAGTGACTATGCATAAATACTTAACAGAGTAGCAGCAGCGTAAAAAGTATGGGGTGGGGGGGCAGTGCAAATAGTCCGGGTAGCCATGATTAGCTGTTCAGGAGTCTTTTGGCTTGGGGGTAGAAGCTGTTGAGAAGTCTTTTGGACCTAGACTTGGCACTCCGGTACCGCTTGCCGTGCGGTAGCAGAGAGAACAGTCTATGACTAGGGTGGCTGGAGTCTTTGACAATTTTGAGGGCCTTCCTCTGACACCGCCTGGTATAGAGGTCCTGGATGGCAGGGAGCTTTGCCCCAGTGATGTACTGGGCCGTACGCAATACCCTCTGTAGTGCCTTGCGGTCAGAGGCCAAGCAGTTGCCATACCAGGCGGTGATGCAACCAGTCAGGATGCTCTCGATGGTGCAGCTGTAGAATTTGAGGATCTGAGGACCCATGCCAAATCTTTTTAGTCTCCTGAGGGGGAATAGGCTTTGTTGTGCCCTCTTCACGACTGTCTTGGTGTGTTTGGACCATGATAGTTCGTTGGTGATGTGGACACCAAGGAACTTGAAGCTCTCAACCTGTTCCACTACAGCCCCGTCGATGAGAATGGGGGCGTGCTCAGTCCTCTTTTTTTTCCTGTAGTCCACAATCATCTCCTTTGTCTTGGTCACGTTGAGGGAGAGGTTGTTGTCCTGGCACCACACGGCCAGATCTCTGACCTCCTCCCTATAGGCTGTCTCATCGTTGTCGGTGATCAGGCCTACCACTGTTGTGTCGTCGGCAAACTTAATGATGGTGTTGGAGTCGTGCCTGGCCATGCAGTCATGGGTGAACAGAGAGTACAGGAGGGGACTGAGCACGCACCCCTGAGGGGCCCCCGTGTTGAGGATCAGTGTGGCAGATGTGTTGTTACCTACCCTTACCACCTGGGGGCGGCCCGTCAGGAAGTCCAGGATCCAGTTGCAGAGGGAGGTGTTTAGTCCCAGGATCCTTAGCTTAGTGATGAGCTTAGAGGGCACTATGGTGTTGAATGCTGAGCTGTAGTCAATGAATAGCATTCTCACGTAGGTGTTCCTCTTGTCCAGGTGGGAAAGGGCAGTGTGGAGTGCGATAGAGATTGCATCATCTGTGGATCTGTTGGGGCGGTATGCAAATTGGAGTGGGTCTAGGGTTTCTGGGATTATGCTGTTGATGTGAGCCATGACCAGTCTTTCAAAGCACTTCATGGCTACAGACGTCAGTGCTACGGGTCGGTAGTCATTTAGGCAGGTTATCTTAGAGTTCTTGGGCACGGGGACTATGGTGGTCTGCTTGAAACATGTTGGTATTACAGACTCAGTCAGGGACATGTTGAAGATGTCAGTGAAGACACTTGCCAGTTGGTCAGCACATGCTCGGAGTACACGTCCTGGTAATCCGTCTGGCCCTGCGGCCTTGTGAATGTTGACCTGCTTAAAAGTCTTACTCACATCGGCTACGGAGAGCGTGATCACATAGTCGTCCGGAACAGCTGGTGCTCTCATGCATGCTTCAGTGTTGCTTGCCTCGAAGCGAGCATAGAAGTGGTTTAGCTCGTCTGGTAGGCTTGTGTCACTGGGCAGCTCGCGGCTGTGCTTCCCTTTGTAGTCTGTAATAGTTTTCAAGCCCTGCCACATCCGACGAGCGTCAGAGCCAGTGTAGTATGATTCAATCTTAGACCTGTATTGACTCTTTGCCTGTTTGATGGTTCGTCGGAGGTCATAGCGGGATTTCTTATAAGCGTCCGGGTTAGAGTCCCGTTCCTTGAAAGCGGCAGCTCTACCCTTTAGCTCAGTGCGGATGTTTCCTGTAATCCATGGCTTCTGGTTGGGGTATGTACGTACGGTCACTGTGGGGACGACATCATCGATGCACTTATTGATGAAGCCAGTGACTGATGTGGTGTACTCCTCAATGCTGTCTGAAGAATCCCGGAACATGTTCCAGTCTGTGCTAGCAAAACAGTCCTGTAGCTTAGCATCTGCGTCATCTGACCACTTTTTTATTAACCGAATCACTGGTGCTTCCTGCTTCAGTTTTTGCTTATAAGCAGGAATCAGGAGGATAGAGTTATGGTCAGATTTGCCAAATGGAGGGCGAGGGAGATCTTTGTATGCGTCTCTGTGTGTGGAGTAAAGGTGGTCTAGAGTTTTTTTCCCTCTGGTTGCACATTTAACATGCTGGTAGAAATTAGGTAGAACGGATTTAAGTTTCCCTGCATTAAAGTCCCCGGCTACTAGGAGCGCTGCATCTGGATGAGCGTTTTCCTGTTGATTAATGGCCTTGTACAACTCATTCAGTGCAATCTTAATGCCAGCATTGGTTTGTGGTGGTAAATAGACAGCTATGAAAAATATAGATGAAAACTCTCTTGGTAAATAGTGTGGTCTACAGCTTATCATAAGATACTCTACCTCAGGCGAGCAAAACCTCGAGACTTCCTTGGTATTTGATTTTGTGCACCAGCTGTTGTTTACAAATATACAGAGACCGCCACCCCTTGTCTTACCAGAGTCTGCAGTTCTGTCCTGTCGATGTAGCGTATAGCCCGCTAGCTGAATGTTATCATTGTTGTCGTTCAGCCACGACTCCGTGAAACATAAGATATTACAGTTTTTAATGTCCCGTTGGTAGGATAACCGTAATCTTAAATCGTCAATTTTATTCTCAAAAGATTGAACGTTGGCTAATAGGATTGATGGGAGAGGCAGTTTACTCGCTCGCCGTCGGATCCTTACGAGGCACCCGGATCTGCGTCCGCGATATCTCCGTCTCTTCCTCACGCGAATGACGCGGATCTGGGCCTTGTCGGGTGTCTGTATGATATCCTTCGCGAACGCCTCGTTGAAGAAAAAATATTCGTCCAATGCGAGGTGAGTAATCGCTGTCCTGATATCCAGAAGCTCTCTTTGGTTATAAGAGACGATGGCAGAAACATTATGTACAAAATAAATTACAAATAACGCGGAAAAACACACATAATAGTACAATTGGTTAGAGGGCTGTAAAACGGCAGCCATCTTCTTCCGGCGCTGTTCTATACAGTCTGGTCTCCCCATCGACAACTGTTGGTGAGCAGGCAAGAGGAGAGGCTGGAGGTAAGGTCTTTGCCAGTGCCCCATTGATGGGCATGGCAGAGTAGTAGCTCCTGGTCCTTCATCAAAGATACTTGTCAGTCACCCACAAACACACACACAGAGCACTGATTACATTATCAATGGTGGTTATGATTAGCATGGTGGGACCAACCTGATTGCTGCATTCACCTTTCTATTTCACTTCAGATATCAAGTAATGTGAAGTGAATAGAATGGTAAACGCAGCAATCAGGCTGGTTCCACCAGGCTAAATTATGAAGGTGAATTGGGACAAAACTCGAAACTGTTTGGAGCTTTCACCAGGTCAAATGTCACCAACCTGATTAAAGTGTCCTCCTTGTTCCATTTATAGAAATGCTCACAGCGAGGGCATGTTTGTGTGATGCTGAGGGTCCCCTTGCTGGTCTTCTCTATGTTGCATGTTCGGCTGAAAACTGGACAGCTCTCGAACAGCTGCAGCAGGCAATCCTCATAAACAACATATTTCCTCATCTTATGAGGTGGTGTTTACTGGGAGGGCCTGTGGTAAATTGCATTTCATTATAAAGAAGGGACAAAACTTTTTGATCATGCACTTCACAACCAAAATGACTCTACTACTTGTATCTGCTTGGCTGGGTAATTAACCTACTAGTTAACTTCTCACAAAACACACATTACCATTGTTGATAAAGCCAACTGTGTCATCAGTGCAGTAACTCAAGTCAAGCTAATTCTAGGTCGTCGCTAGTTACCACAGTCACAAAGTCATAAACCCTGCCTATTTCTACAATGTATCTTATTAAAATTTGGTTTTACACCTAACCTTAATCTTAACCACAACCCTAACCTTAAATTAAGACCAAAAAGCACATTTTTGCTTTCATTAATTTTTTACAAGCTGTGACACGTTTCAGGAAGCTAGGCATATGTCACACGTCACTACTTCACAGGAGGCATTTGAATGTAAAAATTTGTTTTGAATCAAAATGTTGTTTTTTGGGTCAGAAATGCCTTCTGAAACATGTGAATTTTCAAGTGCCTTAATAACAAACGTGTATGTCATCTGTAAATAAATTATGAATACAATTGTTAAATTACGAGTGGAGGACCTATATACTAGGCGGTGTCAGAGGAAGGCCCAAAAAATTGTCAAAGACTCCAGTCACCCAAGTCTTAGACTGTTCTCTCTGCTACCGCATGGCAAGCGGTACCGGAGCGCCAAGTCTAGGACCAAAAGGCTCCTTAACAGCTTCTACCCCCAAGCCATAAGACTGCTGAACAATTAATCAAATGGCCACCCGGACTATTTACATTGAAACCCTTTGTTTTTACAATGCTGCTACTCGCTGTTTATTGTCTATGCATAGTCACTTTACAAATTACCTTGACTAACCTGTACCCCTGCACATTGACTCGGTACCGGTACCCACTGTATAGCCTCGTTATTGTTATGTAATTTTGTTATGTTTTATTTGATTTTTTTACTTTAGTTTATTTAGTAAATATTTTCTTAACTCTATTTCTTGAACTGCATTGTTGGTTAAGGCCTTGTAAGTAAGCATGTCACTGTAAGGTCTACTACACCTGTTGAATTCGGCGCAAATAACATTTGATTTGATCTGCCCAAGCAAAGCGTCCATATAAAATATAGCCTACAGGCAGTGAGTGCGGTAAGCTATACCAATCCCCCTGGCAGGAACACAGAACCTAACAGGTGGAGGCTGGGGTGGTAGTGGGAGCAAGACGCCAGCGCATAGTAGCAGTAGCAGCAAACAGCATCAGGATGAAAGAGCAGACCCACTCAATATGGATTGAAACTAGCCTCTAATTGGTACCATCTCAGCTGATGCATCAGCTGAGGCGGTGCACTCAGGTTTCCTTTCTGCTTCATTTCAGAAAGAAAACGCCACACAGAAATATGTTTAATAATTTATTCAGCAATAATGCAAGTCTTGGCGATATAGGCTCTTCTCCTTCAGGGCAACTCACTGTCCGAGCAAAGCGTCCATATAAAATATAGCCTACGGGCAGTGAGTGCGCTAAGCTATACCAATTCCCTAAAACAGCAGAACCTTACGCCAGACGACTATGTGTAGCTACGGCAGAAGCACAAATATTATTGAATGACCACCTAAAGTAATCCTATCATGCAAATGAATCCTAAGTAGAATGTTATAATAATAATAATAATAATATGCCATTTAGCAGACGCTTTTATCCAAAGCGACTTACAGTCGTGCGTGCATACATTATTTTTTTTTTGTGTATGGGTGGTCCCGGGGATCGAACCCACTACCTTGGCGTTACAAGCGCCGTGCTCTACCAGCTGAGCTACAGAGGACCACATGTTAACCATATGTGCATTCGGATCGATGTATAGCTCCTATCTATCCGCCGGGTACCCTCATTTGAAGGAAGATGAGCGGCACGTGACCATCTGCCTATCTGTCACGTAGCAGTGTGAACCCAGCTACCCTAAAGAAGCACCCCTGGGTGCTATAACTGAACTACACTGAACAAAAATATAAACGCTACATAAAACAATTTCAAAGATTTTACTGGGTTACAGTTCGTATAAGGAAATCAGTCAATTGAAATAAATAAATTAGGCCCTAATCTATGGATTTCACATGACTGGGAATACAGATATGCATTCCTTTATCACAGACATGGATCAGAAAACCAGCCAGTATCTGTAACCACCATTTGCCTCATGCAGCGCGACACATCTCCTTCATATGGAGTTGATCAGGCTGTTGATTGTGGCCAGTGGAATGTTGTCCCACTTCTCTTCACGCCGATCCAGAGCATCACAAACATGCTCAATGGGTGACATGTCTGGTGATTATGCAGGCCATGGGAGAACTGGGAAATGTTCAGCTTCCAGGAATTGTGTATAGATCCTTCAACATGGGGCCGTGCATTATCATGCTAAAACATGAGGTGATGGCGGGGGATGAATGGCACGACAATGGGCCTCAGGATCTCATCACGGTATCTTTGTGCATTCAAATTTCCATCGATAAAATGCAATTGTGTTAATTTCCTGTAGCTTTTGCCTGCCCATACCATAACCCCACCGCCACCACAACGTTGACATCAGCAAACCGCTCGCCCACACAACGCCATACATGCTGTCTGCCCGGTACAGTGGAAACCGGGATTCTCCCATGAAGACCACACTTCTCCAGCATGCCAGTGGCCATTAAAGGTGAGCATTTGCCCACTGAATTCAGTCACGATGCCGAACTGCAGTCAGGTCAAGACCCTGGTGAAGACGACAAGCATGCAGAGGAGCTTCCCTGACACAGTTTGCACAGAAATTATTTGGTTGTGCAAACCCACAGTTTCACCAGCTGTCCAGGTGGCTGGTCTCAGACGATCCCGCAGGTGAAGAAGCCGGATGTGGAGGTCCTGGGCTGGTGTGGTTACACGTGGTCTGCGGTTGTGAGGCCGGTTGGACGTACTGCCAATGAGAAATGAACATTCAATTCTCTGCCAACAGCTCTGGTGGACATTTCTGCAGTCAGCATGACAATTGCACGCTCCCTCAAAACTTGAGACATCTGTGGCATTGTGTGACAAAATTGCACATTTTAGGAGACTGGCCTTTTATTGTCCCCAGCACAAGGTGCACCAGCCAACCACCTCGGATAATATGCACTGAACTTTATTACGATAACCACCAAAGCACTGCTAAATACTGTGGGCTGAATGCTGACATACAGTACCAGTCAGGACGCACCTGCTCATTCAAGGGTTTTTCTTTATTTTTACTATTTTCTACATTGTAGAATAATAGTGAAGACATCAAAACTATGAAATAACACATATGGAATCATGTAGTAACCAAAAAAAGTGTTAAACAAATCAAAATATATTTTAGATTTTTCAAATAGCCACCCTTTGCCTTGATGACAGGTTTGCACACTCTTGGCATTCTCTCAACCAGCTTCATGAGGAATACTTTTCCAACAGTTGAAGGAGCTCCCACATATGATGAGCACTTGTTGGCTGCTTTTCCTTCACTCTGCGGTCCAACTCATCCAAAACCATCTGAATTGGGTTGAGGTCGGGTGATTGTGGAGGCCAGGTCATCTGATGGAGCACTCCATCACTCTCCTTAGTCAAATAGCCCTTCCACAGCCTGGAGGTGTGTTTTGGGTCATTGTCCTGTTGAAAAGCGAATTATAGTGTAACTAAGCCCAAACCAGATGGGATGGCATATCGCTGCGGAATGCTGTGGTAGCCATGCTGGTTAAGTGTGCTTTGAATTCTAAATAAATCACTGACAATGTCACCAGCAAAGCACCCACACACCATCACACCTCCCCCTCCATGCTTCATGGTGGGAACCACACATGCAGAGATCATCCGTTCACCTACTCATCCATTCACCTACACGGCGGTTGGAACCCAAAATCTCAAATTTGGACTCATCAGACCAAAGGACAGATTTCTACCGGTCTAATGTCCATTGCTCGTGTTTCTTGGCCCAGGCAAGTCTCTAATTCTTCTGGGTGTCCTTTAGTAGTGGCTTTGCAGCAATTCGACCATGAAGGCCTGATTCACACAGTCTCCTCTGAACAGTTGATGTTGAGATGTGTCTGTTACTTGAACTCTGTGAAGCATTTATTTGGCCTGCAATCTGAGGTGCAGTTAATTCTAATGAATTTATTTTTTGGTTACTACATGATTCCATGTGTGTTATTTCATAGTTTTGATGTCTTCACTATTATTCTACAATGTAAAAAATAAAGAAAAACTCTTGAATGAGTAGGTGTGTCCAAACTTTTGACTGGTACTGTATATACAACAAACTATGTATGGCATGGAACTCGCAGATGATCTCATCACTTTTGGCATCCAAAATCTCATTGGCGTTGAATCTAAAATAGCATTCATAGGAAGCAGAGGACCATGCTCCATGATCTTCTGTGTGGCTGCATGGACAGATAGAGAAGCCATGGAAGCAGCGCCGATGCGAAATGAATGGCTTTATATAACTCAGGAGCGCAGCGTTGGCAGAGGAGATGAAGCCGTGATGAAAACCAGTATCTCTTAATTGGTTTGCCAGCATCAGTGATGAATAATGGATCGCCTGACGTGGCCAGTGTTCACCATTGCAGGTAGTGCAACATGTAAGAGAGGACAGAAAGCAGTGTTAATTTGAGCAATGATACCTGACGTACCTTTACCTTTCCTATTAGTTTAGGAATGCTTTACCAACACGGTGAACACAAGTGTCCATAGTTAAATCTGAAAATTGTGAGATCTTTGTGAGTTCTGGTGATGACAACAATGTTCCACATGCGAGAGTCCACAGAACTTAAGAGAGCATTCAAAATTAAAGGGAATTAATATTTAGTTTATTCAGGCTATAGAACCCCTAGACCTCTACGGACCGCCTCTGGAAAATAGTAATGTAACCCAACATTGTTGCCTTAACGTGAACTCAAACTTGTGCTACTGATATGCATGTTGCTTCTCCGTAGGCCATGAAGAGTAGGCAGAGAGATGGATTCTTGAGCAGACTGCACGCTGAAGGGTCCTGACGCCCAATCTGAACTGAATCCATGATATTGCAGCATGATAATGTGCATTTGCCATACTGAAATTTTAATAGAAAAGGCATACGTGGTTACATAACCAAAGACATTGTACAGAGAGAAGACCATACAGTAGACTGCTGCAGAGCGGCACAGCTCAGCCATGACATACCATCAC
Source organism: Coregonus lavaretus (assembly GCF_964263955.1). Classification (NCBI taxonomy): domain Eukaryota; kingdom Metazoa; phylum Chordata; class Actinopteri; order Salmoniformes; family Salmonidae; genus Coregonus; species Coregonus lavaretus. Next base: position 38,356,435 of record NC_140018.1, on the reverse strand, counting down.
ATAGCAGAAAACATACAGTATTACTAACAAACCCCCAACTAACGTTAGCTACATACCCACCTTCTGTAAATAGCCTAATGTCCTACTGAAATTGCTCAGCAGTAGCTAATGCATCTGCAGCATGCACAGTGAGAGTGAACTGATCATCAAAACCTAGACCTACAAATAGTCTACTTGAGCTGAAGGCTAAGACCAGTCATAATAAGACCAGTCACTTGAATAATACTACTAGAATGCAAGATGGACTGACAGGGAGGAGCACCTATGTAAAATGATTACACATGCTAATAAACAGCCTAAATCCACTGCTGCAAATATGAATGAAGTAAATATAACTACGTTGACTGAAATGATCCCGCAAATTCATTCTAATAGTGTAACTCATGCAACAAATATGCACTAATGAATGCAAATACTCTGATTGCTCACAACAGAAACCAGCAGAAGTGTAACTATACAAGCGCAATTATCCAGACCAGTCCGCAAGTTAAATTGAATGCGTTCTATCTTGAACTGTGTAAGGGAATAGGGTTCCAACAATAATAACCATAGTCTGTCATGAATGCCGCTTCCTGAGTCTGTTTCTGCCTGTGTTGCCCGTTTTCTGTCCTGGAGTCTGTTTCCTGAGGACACCCTGTCTGGTTGCCGGGCGATGAAGCTAGGCGGGAGATCTCTCTATTGCACGCACCTGCATCTCATCAGCTATCACCTCTCCACTTCATAAGCTCTGACCTGACATCCATTCCCTGCCGGATCGTTAGCCATGAACAGTATATTGTGTCAACATCTCAGCCTCAATGTTACTAGAGTTAGTTTTGTTGTTTTGTACTTTTTGCTTGCCGTGTACTTACCTTCGTTTACTCTGTCTACAGTCATTCTCCCGGAACATTCACCCTACCCCTGCCTGGTCGTCGGAGGCTTCTGTGGCATCATTGGATCTGCCTATTCACTCCCACCAACTCACCTCCGCTGCCCGCGCCGTCTCCTGGATTATTCTGCTTCCACATTTGAATCTGTAAATAAATGCTCACCTTCGTTCTACTCACCTTGTCCTGGTCTGCTTCTGGGTTCTGCTTTAGAGAATCGTGACATAGTCAATGATTGTACAACATTTAAGGTAAGACTGCCGGCGCAAGTCACTAATGTGACTGGGATGACCAGTAAAATATACCCCATAACTAATAGTATGTATAATTCAAGCGTTCTCATGAGCTGCGCAAAGTGCAGTGATGCACTAAATGATAAACATATGCATATAGGCTGAAATACTATCGAATCACCATCTCCTGCCCATGATTAGAAAACCTTGCTAGTCACTCCTGTATATCGGCGCATTGCCTATATGCTAGCCTAGCATAGGCTACTTCCTTCTTGTATGAAAGGGGATGATTCCCCATGAGGGGGTGTGTATTCTCGGAGCGTTCCAAACACGCCTGAAAACTGGTATTGGGAACAAACTAGTAGCTTATATGAATTCTACTTAGCGAGCTAGTTTGTAGCCGCTTTTGACTGACAACAGTAGAGCAGCAACATGGTTGATCCTTACTGTCAGTGACATCCCCGCAGCGGCCAAACATTGCAACATGAGCATGTTGAACGACGCGGATGAGGTTCAAACACAGCTAGCGAGCATCACAAAGAAAATATATCAGAACAGCACCATAGCGAGAAACATCTAGTTTTACAGCAGCGCCATTGCAGAACAAGAAGCCAACGCATAGTAGCAGTAGCGGCAACAGGATGAGAGAGCATATCCGTAAAGCTTAAATACCCACCCAATAAGGTAGGCGTGATTGATACTAGCCTCTAATTGGTACAATCTCAGCTGATAAGTCAGCTGAGGCGGGGCACTCAGGTTTATTTTCTGAACTGGCTCCGCTTAATTTATCACACGTTGGTTTATATTCAGAGGATACAGTTAGCTTGGCTTCGAGTCGGAGCAGCAGTGCACACCGTAAAGTCATGAAAGAAAACAAAACTCAACATTTGTTTTGCCCGAGGAATGGACCATTAAATGAATGTCTCATGTGCACTCTGAAAGAGAGGGAAGTATGTGTCAGCCATTTCCCTGCTGCATTTGGAAAAATCTGCTGTCTTTTTGCCCAGAAAGCAACCCACGTTAACTTCCATATGCACATCTAACGGCTCCAACGACCACTGGGACAGAGATCATAGGAGGCTGCTGAGGGGAACAAATGGAATGGCATCAAACACATTCCTCCCAGATTAAGGTGCCACCAACCTCCCGTGGCAGAGATGTACTCCATTTGAACCCCCTGTAAGGTAAATTACATTGCAACAATTACTGTATATTGTTAGTTGTTATTCCGTTGGACAGTCCGTTTAAGACTGTGAATCTTAACTGAACTGTTAGTGTCTTAGTGAATCGAACTTTTCGGGTGTATTGAGCAAGTAGAAATTAGTCAGAGAGTTTCTGGACGTGATGAATGGCAATGCTAGCTTATGAGAGAAGAAAAAAGGAATTTGTAGTATTAGCTTTTTGATACCATGGGTTCTCTGTGTGCAAATCACAGGCCCTGTTGGAAAACTTCCTTCTTACCCTCCTTGAAGTAATCGCAGATCTGGATTGATATAAGTAATGGGGTGGTAACCTTTCTTACACCTATACAATCACTTATAGATCGGTGCGTACCTCAAGGAAAGAAGGATGCATTTCTAAAGTATTTGAACAGGGCCCTAGAAGCTAGTGCAGGAGTCTCCAACCCTGTTCCTGGAGTGCTACCCTCCCGTAGGTTTTCGCTCCAACCCCAGTTGTAACTAACCTTATTCAGTTTATCAAACCGCTAATTATTAGAATCAGGTGTGCTAGATTAGGGTTGGAGTGAGAACCTACAGGACTGTAGCTCTCCAGGAACATGGTTGGAGAGCCATATCATACAGTAGGCTGTGCATTTGAGCAATTAGCAGACAGACTGTGGCCTGTCTGACTAATTATCCAAACAGTGGTGCTTCTACTGGTCCCATATGTAAACACTTCCAGGTGCTTGGACAAACTAATCAGCGAGATAATTTAAAATGTCTGAAATGCTGTCAGACAGATAATGTTTTTTGGTGTAGATAGGATCCATGATATGGATGTGACCCAAAATAGAAATTGTACTCTTATAGGCCTGAATTCAATCAATTGCATATAATGGAAACCTCAAGGTTTGCTCAATGTTTCTGCTGTATCAGAAGTGATAAGTCAATAATTTCAACAGTTTAATATAAACAAGAGGATTCAAATCCTTTATTGACATGTATGAGTCAATGCAAACTGCAATACTGTACATTTCCTTCCTTTTTCCATTTTACAAAATGATTAGAAAACTGTACAGTATAAAACCAAAGACAATAGGGAAAAGGGTCTTGCATTACACAAGATCTTACATTACCAGGTCAACACGTCCTAAGTAAAAACCACAGTCCACCTTATAAAAGAACACTAAGGCATGTTACAAAAATTATAACAAAGATCTCATGCAGCAACTTCAAAAAAGGGCCTGAGAATTCCTCCATAGTAGGACAAAAGACAAGTAAAATTTCATTTAAATGGTTTCAACCTCTTTTGGTTGCAAGCAAAAGAAAACACTTCAACATAACTGCAATAGAGAGGTAAATGTTTGACTCCTTGACAGTCCAAAGGTAAATTCAATGCATCGATGCCTTAGCTAGCCCACAGATAACACATTGTCCGTTGATACGACTCTAGAGAGAAGTTCTCAGAGATGAGAACCAACTAAGCATTTAAGATAAACATTCAGCATTTAGGACAAAAAGCACAGGAGAGCCACGGGACACAGTGCAACATCTACAGTGCTGCTTGAAAGTATGCAAACCCCTTGTGCAATTACAGATTTAAGTTTTTACCATGAAATCTTCATTTAATCAGAACTAGTCTTTTTGATCTGACATAACAGGTTTATATTCACCAATACATATGTTGGTGTAGAGGAAACCATGCGTGTAGTAAAAAACACAAAATGAAAAAGGAATTAGTGCAGGTGCAAAAATAAGTCAACCCCAAGTTGCATTGGTTAAATCAAGTCGGTAAGTAGAATCAGGTGGGTAAATAATTAGCTACCAAATGAACCAATCAAAGGAGAGATCATTAGGAAAGAGTTTGGGCGGGACTCTGATAAATAGAGATAAGAAACCTGGTCAGTTTTTGTGTTACCCATCTAGGTAAATGCAAAGCACACCATGCTGAGCGGAAAGGAGATCTCAGAGGACTTCAGGACGAGGGTAGTGAGAGCACATCAGTCTTGGGAAGGCTATAAAATCATCTCAAAAAGATTTGAGCTCCATCAGTCCACTGAGGCAAATAATTTACAAATGGAGAGCATTTAACATGACAGCGACTCGGCCTAGAAGTGGATGCTCTTCCAAAATATCCCCAAGAACACTAATAAATCAGGTAAAAGCCAACCCAAACATAACATCTAGAGATTTTGCAGACCTCCCTTGCTGCATCTCAGGTAACTGTGCATGCTTCAACAATAAGAAGAACACTGAATTGAAATGCCATTCATGGGGAGGGTTGCTAGGAAGAAGCCTCTGCTGTCAAAAAAGAATCAAAACTGCCCATCTTAACTTTGCCAGAGAGCACCTGGACAAACCTGAGTGTTTCTGGAAGTCCATTCTCTGGACCGATGAGGCCAAATTTGACGTTTTTGGTCACAATCAACACCACTATTTTTGACAAAAACTTAACACTGCCTACCAACAAAATAACCTTATCCCAACAGTCAAGCATGGTGGTGGAAACATCAAGATTTGGGGCTGCTTTTCCTCCTCTGGACAATAAAAGGCCACTCACAATGCCACAGATTTGTTTAGTTTTGAGGTAGCGTGCAATTGGCATGCTGACTGCAGGAATGTCCACCAGAGCTGTTGCTAGAGAATGTAATATAAATGTCTCTACCATAAGCCACTTCCAACGTCATTTTAGACAATTTGGCAGTACGTGCAACCTTCCTCACAACCGCAGACCACGTGTCACTATACCAGCCAAGGACCTTCACAGCCGGCTTCTTTACCTGCGGGATCATCTGAAACCAGCCCCCCGGACAGCTGCTGAAACTGTGGGTTTGCACAACCGAAAAATTTCTGCACAAACTGTCAGAAGCCGTCTCAAGGAAGCTCATCTGCGTACTCGTTGTCCTCACCAGGGTCTTGACCTGACTGCAGTTCGGTGGGCAAATGCTAACCTTCGATGGCGAAGTGTGCTCTTCACGGATAAATCCCAGTTTCAACTATACTGGGCAGATGGCAGACATTGTATGACGTTGTGTGGGCGAATGATTTTATGATGTCAACGTTGTGAACATAGTGCCCCATGGTAGCTTTGGGGTTATAGTTTGGGAAGGCATAAGCTACGGACAACGAACACAATTGCATTCTATTGATTGCAATTTGAATGCACAGAGATACCGTGACAAGATCCTGAGGCCCATTGTCGTGTCATTCATCCACTGCCGTCACCTCATGTTTCAGCATGATAATGCACGCCCCCATGTCACAAGGATCTGTACATTTCTTCAATGGCCTGCATACTCACCAGACATGTCATCCATTGAGCATGTTTGGGATGCTCTGGTTCGACAGCATATTCCAGTTCCCGCCAATATCCAGCAACATCGCACAGCCATTGAAGAGGAGTGGGACAACATTCTACAGGCCACAATCAACAGCCTGATCAATTAACTTTTTTAATATATTTTTTTATCTTCATTTTGATTTTCTTTTACCCCAATGGTAGTTAGTATTGTCCCATCGCTACAACTCACCTACAGACTCGGGAAAGGCGACGGTCGAGAGCCATGCGTCCTCCGAAACACGACCCTGCCAAGCTGCACTGCTTCTTGACACACTGCTCGCTTAACCTGGAAGCCAGCCGCACCAATGTGTCGGAGGAAAAACCGTCCAGCTGGCAACCAATGTCAACTTGCAGGCGCCCGGCCCGCCACAAGGTGTCGCAAGAGCGCGATGGGACAAGGAAAATAAACCCTCCCCTAACCCGGACGACGCTGGGCCAATTGTGAGCCACCTCATGGGTCTCACGGTCACGTCCGGCTGTGCCACAGCCTGGGATCGAACCCGGGTCTGTATTGACACTTCAAGCACTGCGTTGCAGTGCCTTAGACCGCTGTGCCACTCGGGAGGCCTGATCAACTAACTATGTGAAGGAAATGTGTCACGCTGCATTAGGCAAATGGTGGTCACACCAGATACTGACTGGTTTTCTGATCCACACCCCTACTTTTTTTTTTTAAGGTATCTGTGACCAACAGATGCAGATCTGTATTCCCAGTCATGTGAAATCCATAGATTAGGGCCTAATGAATGTATTTCAATTAACTGATTTCGTCATATGAACTATAACTCAGTAAAATCTTTGAAATCGTTGCATGTTGCGTTCATATTTTTGTTCAGTATATAAGAGGCCGTGCCATTCGTCTGTATGGATTGTAAATGTTTCTGCACAATTGACTGCAACTGAGCTTATAACCCCAAGTCAGTTCTGAGCCCAAATCATTCCTGACAACCTTCTTCTATTGCAGACATTGAGAACGGACATAAAGATTTGCGTAAGGTTTGTTCTAGCCCAAAGGTAACTCAGTGGCCAAAATAACTTCTCACTACTGAGATAGAAGGCTGTAAAACATTTTGAACACAAAGAAAGGCAAAGGTTTGGGTATGCAATAATAATGAACTTGCTTTTCTTTCATTTTATTTATGGTTTGTTTACATATTTTGTAATCATAAATACACTATACAACATTACAAAATAAAAAATGTAGCATAAAGAATACATTTAGAGTTTGCTCAGGTAAGCTGTTTAAGACTAGCACCGATCAGAAAAAAAACGATATTCCCTTGGAATCAGTCAGATCAAGGCACTTCCTGGTAACAGTGACAAAGGTGTTCGGTCATCCTCAGTTCAAACTATCCTTCCTCCCACAGGAAATTGTACTCTGATCGAAGCCAGGCTCTCTCTACGGTACAAGTAGCACACACCATCCTCTTCATGTGGTAACCTCTGTAACCTACACCGGTTGGCTTTCACATTCGTCCTCTTTCCCATTGGCGTTCTTTCCTCCTTTGACTCTTATCAGTCTCGCAGGCTCTGAAATAAGAGACCTTTGTTTGGTTTTGGAAAACCGATTGTTTTGCTCCGTTGCCCTTTCACATTTACTTTCACTCTCTTTCTCTCACTTGCTCACACCACCACACCTCCTTTCTGTTGCTCCCCTTGCGCGACGGTGGTCGCCGATACCACGATGTCGAAGCAGGTCTCCATCATGACGTGTGACTTGCATAGGTTGACACAGTACTCTAGCTCGCCCGTGGCTTGCTCCAAAGCCTCCAGGTACTCCTGGGACTCCATGTCCAGATCCTGGTCCACCTCAACTATGAGGGGAAGGAGAGCGGGAGAAAGAGAGCGAAAGAAGGAAGATTAGCGATGAAGATTGCACATGAAAAGGTACAGCAGATGTACAGTATCAAACATAGATAAGATGTAGCCACTCTTGACATTTAGATGACCATACATCATTACATGGAATTTCCATTTCTGCTGTAAAAATCTTATAGCATGTCTTAGTGCACTGTTATTATGGGGTAATAATAGGCACTCTACATCAGAATTGGGGTCAATTCGATTTGAAGTCAGTCAATTGAGGAAGTAAGCATCTATTTTCAATGACTTATCAATAAACTGAAAAGTGACTGCCTTCAATTTGAATTGACCCCGATTATGTGATACAGTACTTCTACACTCTCTGAAACTGTGTGACTCCACTGTGACTGCTCCTCCGTTGTCACACCTTTACAACCTTAAAAAGTCATACAGGGACATGAAGATTGATGATGACGACATGTCTTTGACAGGGCTGGATATACCGGGATGTCTGATGAAGGCTGCTCAAAACACACTACCCTCATAATCACAACATGAAAGGATGATTTATATTGCCTGACTGCTCCCATCATGGGTTCGGACCAACCTGTGGTCCCTAAAATCAATGGGAAACATCTCAGGGAAATAGGGAGATGTGGCTGAGGGAAAATAATGCCTTATTGATTTCAAGATGTACACCGGTACACATTCCACCCCCAAGCAAACGCGAGAACACAGGGTTTTTGCAAAGACAAGGATTTGAAAAAGCTTTTTTCTGTTCCTCTATATCCCTAGTAAGGTCATCATGAGGTGGGCTACTTTTGAATTCAGCGACCTGTGTGATTCTTTGTGGTTCCTCATTCCCTCTACTGAAATGAAAATGGAACTTCAGAAAACAGGCACGTTAAAAAAGTTACATAAATGTGATTCCTGATTCACTTTGGCTGTTTACTTTTGTAATCTTCTCGGGCGTAACACATTATTCATCATTATATTCCCCAAATACTATTTTCTTTAGATTGCAGACCTGGAGGCATTTGGTTTGTTGAGAAGCTTCCAGAAATAGAGTGCCTTGCAAAACTATTCATCCCCTTGGCGTTTTTTCTATTTTGTTGCATTACAACCTGTAATTTAAATTGAATTTTATTTGGATTTCATGTAATGGACATAGACAAAATGTAATGGACATACTTACTGCAATGTGCGCTCTGTCCTATGGCAGTACCATTCCACTCCATGAAACATAGACCAATGTATTGTGCAGGTGTCAAGCAAATGTGTGTGGCCATTAAAGTGTGGCTCATAAACACTACAATTTACAAAGGAAGCGGCGTCGGCCCATAGCTTTGTATTTTTAATTGGGTTTTATTCTCTTGGGGTCCTTTCTAAAGTTTCGCAAACTTTTAAAAGTGGTAACTGCTAATTTTAGCCTGGGTCAATGTTGAAAAATCTTTTAGGGAGGCACTTCTTTCTCACACACAAAAAGGCAAGCAAGTGGATCCAGTCTCCAACCCCAAATACACAAAATGGCGGAACAAGGACCCACTGGGCACACACTGGTTGACTTAACGTTATTTTCACGTCATTTCAATGGAATAGATGTTGAATTAATGTGCAGGTCGCCCAAAGGTTCGCCAGAGAAGATCCATGCCTTTGTAGCTGAGCTCTATCCATTATATATACAGTGCCTTACAACCTGAAATTAAAATGTATTTTGGGGGGGGTTTGTATTATTTGATTTACACAACATGCCTACCACTTTGAAGATGCAAAATATTTTTTATTGTGAAACAAACAAGAAATAAGACAGAACTTGAGCTTGCATAACTATTCACCCCCCCAAAGTCAATACTTTGTAGAACCACCTTTTACAGCAATTACAGCTGCAAGTCTCTTGGGGTATGTCTCTATAAGCTTGGCACATCTAGCCACTGGGATTTTTGTCCATTCTTCAAGGCAAAACTGCTCCAGCTCCTTCAAGTTGGATGGGTATCGCTGGTGTACAGCAATCTTTAAGTCATACCACAGATTCTCAATTGGATTGAGGTCTGGGCTTTGACTAGGCCATTCCAAGACATTTTAAATGTTTCCTCTTAAACCACTCAAGTGTTGCTTTAGCAGTATGCTTAGGGTCATTGTCCTGCTGGAAGGTGAACCTCCATCCCAGTTTCAAATTTCTGGAAGACTGAAAACAGGTTTCCCTCAAGAATTTCCCTGCATTTAGCACCATCCATCATTCTTTCAATTCTGACCAGTTTCCCAGTGCTTGCCGATGAAAAACATCCCCACAGCATGATAATGCCACCACCATGCTTCACTGTGGGGATGGTGTTCCCGGGGTGATGAGAGGTGTTGGGTTTGCGCCAGACATAGCGTTTTCCTTGATGGCCAGATTGCTCAATGTTAGTCTCATCTGACCAGAGTACCTTATTCCATATGTTTTGGGAGTCTCCGACATGCATCTTCCATAAAGCCCAGCTCTGTGGAGTGTACGGCTTAAAGTGGTCCTATGGTCAGATACTCCAATCTCCACTGTGGAGCTTTGCAGCTCCTTCAGGCTTATCTTTGGTCTCTTTGTTGCCTCTCTGATTAATGCCCTCCTTGCCTGGTCCGTGAGTTTTGGTGGGCGTTCCTCTCTTGGCAGGTTTGTTGTGGTGCCTTATTCTTTCCATTATTTAATAATGGATTTAATGGTGCTCCGTGGGATGTTCAAAGTTACGGATATTTTTTTATAACCCAACCCGGATCTGTAATTCCCCACAACTTTGTCCCTGACCTGTTTGGAGAGCTCCTTGGTCTTCATGGTGCCGCTTGCTTGGTGGTGCCCCTTGCTTAGTGGTGTTGCAGACTCTAGGGCCTTTCAGAACAGGTGTGTGTATATATACTGAGATCATGTGACAGATCATGTGACACTTAGATTGCACACAGGTGGACTTTAACTCATTATGTGACTTCTGAAGGTAATTGGTTGCGCCAGATCTTATTTAGGGGTTTCATAGCATTTTTAAAAAACAATTTATTGTTTTTATTTCACTTCACCAATTTGGAATATTTTGTCTATGTCCATTACATGAAATCCAAATAAAAATCCATTTAAATTACAGGTTGTAATGCAACAAAATAGGGAAAACGCCAAGGGGGATGAATACTTTTGCAAGGCACTGTAAAAAGGTGCTTAGGATATCAACTGTTCGTACAGTGTAGGAAAGGTTTGTTTACTATATGGTTTAAGATGGGTCTTTTGTTGTGGCTAACTTAACAGAGGCCAGGGAACGCTGCGCTGCTGTAGCTGAATCGCTAGCTAGTTACAAAACTTTGTTGTCCACTTACAATAGCCTCAGAGAGGCGAAATGTAGGAAAGTAATTTGTAAGACATGAGCTAACAACAGACCCATCTTAAACCATAGTCCCCTGTAGCTCAGTTGGTAGAGCATGGCGCTTGCAACGCCAGGGTTGTGGGTTCGTTTCCCACGGGGGGGCCAGTATGAAAATGTATGCACTCACTAACTGTAAGTCGCTCTGGATAAGAGCATCTGCTAAATGACTAAAATGTAAAATATAATACCTGACTGCAGCTCTGATAGTTACAAAAGTCAATCTAACACAACCCAGTTACAAAACAAGGAGGTACACTTTCTGCACACTTTAAAAACAGCATGCCAGATTTCTACAGTAGGCTACTCACACTCTCCGGTCCACTTCACGGGGTCCAGCATCAGCCTGCTCTTGGCATCCTCCAGTTCCCCCCTCAGGCTCTCGTGCTTGGCCCTCAGCACCCTGATCTGCTGCTGCCTCTTCTCTAGCATCCTCAGCCTGACGTTGAAGTACAGCAGGCCCTGGTAGAGCAAATGGTAAGGATGGGTGGAGTGAGTGCAGAGAGAAAAGACGAGTGGAGGAAATGAGCTGAGTGTGCTCCTTTTAGAGAAACCCAGGCTTGGATTTAGTGAGGTAAACAGAGTGAGAGAGAGTACCAGACGGAGGGGCATCTTTAGAGTTGTGTGTGCTGTGAAGAGGCTCACACACGGGACAGGGAGGTTATACCGCAGGAGATTATTGTAAATGGAATCAAGAGCGGCTAACCTTTTGGGACGTAGCCCCCTGTCCATTGAAGGGATTAAATTAGGAGTGAGCTGGAAATAAAATTAGCATCCACGCTAATCTCCCGCTTTGCTTGAATCTCTAGGACAAATGTTGGGCTCCTGGATTAAGTGTAGACGCAGTCCACCAGTAATAAGTTATTGAAAGGTAGAATAACAATACAGATTATTCCTAGTTCGGAACTGTTTTTATCACTACAAGGAAGGTGAATTGCTTTTGTATTATTGGCTTTGTACAAAATGTGTTTTCAGACGCATGTGTTACAATTTAATTTGTCTATTTCACAAGGCATAACAGAATGCATTAATTCCATGGTCCATGCATTTTTTATTTAGCATGTGATATAATATTCAAGCACATCCATCGAGTTGAATCAACATACCCTTTCCACATCCTGGAATAGCTGCTAGGAGATGAGCGAGAGAGAACAGAAAAAAAAGACATCAACATTTGCTAATCCAAAGATAATACACAATCTAAATGGATGCACTTGCAAACGCAATTAATCACACAAACAAACACACACACACACTCAAAACACTTCACTTTTGGATGCTCTGGACGACAGGCTCTCAAAAACGAATTGAAGATCATCTTTTCCTAATTGAAAATAAATCAAAGCACCATCAAGCAGAATTAATGTATTTTATCCCCTCCACTATTCAATGGGGGATTGGGCCCGGCTCGTGGGAATGGTTAATGACCCGTTGACATGGAGAGTGGAGAAGCCCATAAAGAGCATTCAGGCGAGGGCCCAGATAGCAGGACCAACCTTCATTCATCACTGGCTCCTCCAACTCTTGTCTCCCCTCTTCTTTGTTGGGCTTCCCCTGACTGCCATGGTTACCTGGCTCCAACCATCAGTCAAATCTTAACCAATTAAGCAGCAGCGGTATTTGTTCCAGCGATAACCTCGGCTACTGACAAACTAAATGTGAGAAAGTCTGAGAGTCTCAGTGCAGCCCCCTCCCAGGCACACCCCGTTTAGGTGGATAGATTGAGGGTTTGAGACAGTTTAGGCACCCTCACTTAATAATTTGGGGGCATGTTCAGTTGAGGATGATGCACTGGACTGTCCTCCTCAATATTAGCCCACTGTAAAGGGGAAGCATGATTGTTATACAGCCAACTGAGTCCCGTGTAGCTCAGTTGGTAGAGCACGGCCCTTGCAACGCCAGGGTTGTGGGTTCATATGATATATATATATATTATTTTTTTTTATGTATGTATGCACTCACTAACTGTAAGTCGCTCTGGATAAGAGCGTCTGCTAAATGACTAAAATGTAAAGACAGTCTCAATGTTATTTACTGCGTAAAGGAGAAAATGTCTGGAGGGGAATTCTTTGAAGTTTTATCCTTGGTGAGGTCAAAAGGTGAACAGGTGTGGCACCTGACCAAATATACACAACATGCAAAAAATCTAAGCAAGTAAGTAGAGGAAATCAAACAAATAACAACATTCCCACATAAATAAATCAAAATATTCCGGAGCTTACGGTCTGGCTAATTTGTATATACAGGCACACAGTCATGCATACAGTGCCTTCAAAAAGTATTCATACCTCTTGACTTATTCCAAATTTTGATGTGCTACAGTCTGAATTATATTGTTACAGTCTACACGCAATACCCCATAATGACAAAGTGCAACATTTTTGCAAATTTATTGAAAATGAAAGAAAATACAGAAATATCTATTTTACATAAGTATTCACACCCAAGTCAATACGTTAGAATCACCTTTGGTAGCGATTACAGCTATGAGTCTTTCTGGGTAAGTCTATAAGAGCTTTGCACACCTGAATTGTACAATATTTGCCCATTATTCTTTTCAAAATTCTTCAAACTCTGTCAAGTGGGTTGTTGAACATTGCCAAACAGGCATTTTCAAGTCTTGCCATAGATTTTCAAGCCAATTTAAGTCAAAATTGTAACTAGGCCACTCAGGAACATTCAATGTCGTCTTGGTAAGCAACTCCAGTGTATATTTGGCCTTGTGTTTTAGGTTATTGTCCTGCTGAAAGGTGAATTCATCTCCCAGTGTCTGGTGGAAAGCAGACTGAACCAGGTTTTCCTCTAGGATTTTGCCTGTGCTTAGCTCCATTCTGTAAATGTTTTATCATGAAAAACTCCCCAGTCCTTAACGATTACAAGCATACCCATAACATGATGCAGCCACCACTATGCTTGAAAATATGGAGAGTGGTACTCAGTAATGTGTTATATTGGATTTGCCCCAAACATAACACTTCGTATTCAGGATTTGTTTTTACAGTATTACTTTAGTGCCTTGTTGCAAACAGGATGCATGTTTTGGAATTTTTGTATTCTGTAGAGGTTTCCTTCTTTTCACTCTGTCAATTAGGTTAGTATTGTGGACTAACTACAATGTTGTTGATCCAGCCTCATGTTTCTCCTATCACAGCTATTAAACTCTATAAATGTTTGAAAGTCACCATTGGCCTCATGGTGAAATCCCTGAGCAGGTTCCTTCCTCTTTGGCAAATGAGTTAGGAAGGACACCTGTATCTTTCTAGTGACTGGGTGTATTGATACATCCAAAGTGTAATGAATAACTTCACCATGCTTTTAAACGTTTTAACCATCTACCAATTGGTGCCCTTCTTTGCAAGGCACTGGAAAACCTCCCTGGCCTTTGTGGTTGAATCTGTGTTTGAAATTCACTGCTCGACTGAAGGACCTTACAGATAATTTGATGTGTGGGGTAGAGATGAGGTAGTCATTCAAAAATCATGTTAAACACTATTATTGTACACAGAGTAAGTCTATGCACATTTTTACTCTTGAACTTATTTAGGCTTGCCATAACAAGGGGTTGAATACTTAAGACTCTTAATTTTTAATAAATGTGTAGATGCAGATGGCGCATCTCTAACCTCTGTCCCCGTGGCACCCTCTCGTCTCCTCTGCAGCCGCTCCACGTCGTCGATCTCATACACCTTGATCTCGAAGGGCTCCTTCAAGGTCCCACCCAAGGGGGGCAGGTCCACCCATTGTCCCGGGACGCCAGCATTCCTGCCCAAGGAGGTGGTGTCCGGCAGGGGAGCAGGGATGAGACGGCGCCGCAGGAGCCCTGGAACAAGGGGGTGAAGGGAGTGAGTCATTGGGGGTACGGCTGTTAATTGGAGTTGGATATGCACACCAGGAATATCCTAGCATGTGAGGCACTGCCTTGAAATATGCATGAGGCAAAAACGTGCCAAGATACACAGGCTGATAGCAGACTTCCATCGAGCCAGCCGGGATCACATAACCGTCGGCTAGCACTGATTACGTATGCATTAGGCACTAGATCCTATCTGTTGCTGTTATGAATTACGGAGGATAGGTACATGAATCTGAATTAATTTTATGAGTGTATACTGCAGCGGGACACACTGTCACTTCAGATACTACACTTGAATAGAGATTTATGATCATGCTAGGGGGAGGACATACTGTACATTTAAATATATTCATAGGTCTATGAAAAATAGGTATGTAGAGTATCTGAGATCCATGTGCAAGGCAAATTCATACATGAAAATACAGTGTATGAAGACTTGCAGTTTTACTCGTTTAGTGTGCATGGAATGTTGTTTTGAGCAGCAGGGATGTCACCCAGCCACACTTTTCAATAGAACAGAAATAATCTACTAGAGTGAGAAAGCTAGAGAAAATATTGTATGCACTGTATAATTTATTTGATCACATATCAAATAAAAACAAATAGTCCAAATTATAAGTATTTGAATATGTATAGCTCCTATTGTTGAATTGGATAATAATTTTTATTTCAGTATTTCACAAGTATGTTCATGAGATCATGATTTGTGTTTGATGTGGTATAGCTGTATGGATATTGTTCCAGAACTTTCTCAGGGTAACTAATCCTCACCATTGCCTCTCTTCTTGGGTGATTTAGACACTCTACTCCTATTGGAGGTGGACACCTCGCTCTCGCTCATGGAGTCGTGGGCTGACGAGGCGCTGCCTGTGGTCTCGCTGTCCCGGATCATGCTCTCATACCCGCTGCTGCCCCCACTGTGGTAGAAGAGCGCAGTGCGCCCCATTGCGGGTGGCAGCTCCCCGCTGAGCACACTGCTGTTGTCACTGCCGTGCCCACTGCTGTAACGCTGGGGCCTCCGCGGGGCTGTGATCTTGCTATAGGGCGAGGGTAGCGGCGTGCTGGCAGGGGACCCGCTGATGCTTTCCCCGCTATCGTTGTTCCCAACAGCCTCTGAACCCCTGCTTAGGTGTTTCCTTGGGCTTCCCGCCACAAGCTCACAAACTCGGCTGTTGGCAGCCCGGATGGCCTGCTTGGTGCCCATGATAGTGCCCCTGCCAGGCTTGCCATTGGCCCCTGCCACAGACCGAGCTACGGATTTCCCAGTTGGAGGTAGGCTGGCATTGTGTTCTGTTGGAGCATCGAGGGATTTGGTGGAGGAGCTAATGGTCTTAGAGCTGCTGGCAGCCACAATTCTAGCCTTTGATCCACTGGAAACAATGTTCCTGGGGCTGACATTAGCTTTGAGCTGTCCCAACTTGCTTGTCATTGCAAAGGTGATAGAGGAAGGTGGAGAGGTAGCAGTGGGTGTGGAGGTGGGGACCCCAAGTCTTGGCACTGATCTATTGGATTTTCCATTGCCTCCTAAGCTACACCCACTATTCTCTCTCGACAGACCAGGATTGGACCCCACTGAGGTTATAATGTCACATCTCTCCAAGGACATCAGGCTACCATAGTACCTTCCAGAATCGCCTTTGGCTCCTCGTGTCCTCAGGCTTGACGCGGTCTTGGCTGAGCCATGGTCAGCCTTCAAGCTGGATGTTTTGTAGCTAAACAAATCCCTTCTCAATAGAACATCAAACTCCTCCTCAGAGACTGATGTTTTAGGTAATGAGGACCTTGCAGCATCGCTGGCTGCCCTTAAGGCACTAGGAGATAAGACTATCCTTGTCTTTTGATCGAGGCTTGATTTGCGAACAGGTGGAGCAGGAGGAGAGATGCTGCCGGAGCAAGACTTTGGAAGCATGCTGCTTTTCTGTCCATTTGCCCTCTTTCCCAAAGAGGAGAATCTCAGACTATTAGTTTCTGAAGTGCCATCGCGGCCCCATTTTGATTCAGAGGGACTGTGAGGGACTAAGACTGTGCCAAGAGTGGTGGCACCTCGCCTGAGATGTGGCATCCTGCTCATGGTCTCTCCTTTCTTGCTGCTGGACTTCTCACAACCGTCAACCACCCTCTGAGTCGAGGAGGATACCTGTTCCTTTGGTGGTCGAGGTACACTGTTGCCGTTTCCTCCCGGCTTCCTGGAAGAGATGCCACTCATGCCTATTCTTGGTGGCTTACTCGTCACAGTGGATTCAGGTGCTCTAGGATCTGAATGGCTGCCTCCTCGCAAACAGAGGTCGTCTTGCTTGCCTTCCTGCCTGCTGCAGCTTGGAGCAACTAATGAGGTAGGCTTGGTTTTCCTGGGAAGACTGGAGTGAACAGCATGGTGTGGGATCTGAGAAGATGCTGAGTTGTTCAGTGTGTTGGCTTTCTCTTTAGAGCCTCTGAGAGATGCTTTGGTAGAGTCAGGAGAAGGTGGGCACTTAGTTAGGCAGAGCTTGCTTGGGGTGGCGGGGTCACTGTCCAACTCATTTAGGGAGCACATGCCACCATGCTGCAAGAACGGCTTCCTCTGGAATATAACAGGGGAGGACAGTATAGAGGTGTTCTCCGGGGTCATGCACTTATCTCTCTGTAATAATCTACCTGACGAATGGGTGCCTTCGCTGTCCAGTGAGCACACGCTCACTTCTCTCTGCCAGGAGCCGATGGAAGACTGTCTGCTACCATGATCGGCAAATAGCTCCTCCTGTGAGGCTGTGGTCACCTCAGAGCACACCCCAGATACACCCTCTTGTGCCATGTAGGCATCAAACTCATCATTGATGCTGCTAATGATGCTGACAGGACTGGAGCCTGAGGCCAGGGCCTGAAGGGAGCAGTCATTGTTGAAGCTGCTGATGCTGGACGGCCGCCCATTATCTGGGATCAGGCCTATGGGCAGGTGCTCCACCACTGTAAACACCAGCTCATCTTCCCAATTCAGCTCAACAGGCTGATGCAGGGTGACCGTGGTCCTCAGTACATCCCTCTCCAGGCATCTGCCCCTCAAGGCTGCCCGAAGATCGCTCACCCCCATGGGACTCCTGCCATGATGGGCCCTCTCCAGGACCGGGGCCCCCCCGGGTTGCCCTTGCCTTACGGCCTGCTGACTCATGCCAACAAGGGATTTCCGGCAGATGGCATCCGGGCTCTGAGAGGGTGTTCCGAAGGATCTTGGCAAAGAGGGAGAGGCATAGGGCTTAGGTATAGTAGGTCCTTTGTTGAGGTAGACCTCTTGCACCATAGACTCTGAATCTTGAGACAAAACCCTGCTGGGCTTAACCACACAGGCAAGAACCTTCTCCCCATCTGCACTTGTCCGTTGTTGACTCTCTGGGACCCCCACATCCGAGGAAAATGTGGAATGTCCCTGCTCAGATTTACCGGCAGCTGTGTGGGTGGTTGTTGTGCTAATAAGGGGCTTTGGGGAGGAGGATTTATCAGTCTTAGGGGATACAGCCTCCTCTGGGCTTTTGGTAGGCCCACTTTGAGTCCTTGGGGCTATTAGTGCCCCCTTGCCCTCCCCAGTGAAGGCAGCTGGGCCCTCGCTGCCATCAATGTACTCCAGTCTCTCTTGGAGCTCCGCAAATGTGTTGCACTTGAAGTATTCCACCTCTGGCTGTTGGGTGTCTTTGCAGCACTTCCTGTTTAGTGAGGGAATAATGGGAACAAAGGAAGGTGGGCCTTCGTTGTCACTGAGCTCTCTATCAAAAATAGCGGCACCACCAGGCCCGACGTAAATGACCGTGTCGCAGGAGTGCTCACTGCTGGATGAGTAGTCCGGGTCACTGGACAGCAATGTGAGCATATCCGGGTCAAGGGCCATGGTTCTTGGTTCTCCGGGCCTCAAGTGTGGCTTGTGGATTCGTCCTTCCTCGCAGGAACTCTCGCCACCAGAGGAGCTGAATGTATACTGTAAGCAGGAGAGAGAACACGCATTGAAATTAGGTTGGGATTCAATAGCTGAATTACGAACTGTGATTAATTTCTAGACTAAACCACACATCAATACCATTAAAAGGTTATAAGTGCAAACCGAAGGCTACATAAAAATCTATGTCAATGTCATGTTCTGATCTATAAAATATAAATACATGTTGTCAATCTGCCTAATTAAATTGAAAGTATGCTTTCCAAATCTCAGGGCATACATTGGATTCTCCCGTAGGAGCAGAGGTATTGATTACATGGCATAAGGCACTGAGAAAAACTCTCTCTAAATTATTGCTGTAACAGTCCCTCCTTCTGAAGAAATACAGATTCACTTTATAGATTTAATTATTTCCAAGGCAGAGCCATGTAATCAATACATGAAATCATTCAAACAATTAAAGCACTCTAATTGGGCGATATCAAAGGACGTTTGAGGAACAAAGTCTGAATCTATGAAGACCATGCAAAGAATGTAATACTGTATGAACTTACTCATCCATATCTTAACGTAAGCAAGATCCAATACTCACATTCTTGTCTCAAACGCCCTCACTCTCACATACGTAAATTCATATAAAAGCCTTGAAATAGCTTGTGAAATGTAACTACTGTACCTTGGATTTCTTCTTCCTCATGTGGTGGATACGCGAGGCCAGCTGCACGGTGGTTAGCGTCTCCATGTAATTGATTGGTGAGTCAGAGATGTGTGCTATCATGGTGGTTCGGCAGTTGATGTTGCCCAGAGATTCTCTCAGCAACATGGTGAGCTTACTATCCCTGAATAATACGTCGAAAATAAAGTCGTTAGCCCCTCAAAAAGAACCAGCACCAGAGCTTAGCCACCCCCCAGGTTCAGAGCAACCATTCCTTACAGTACCAAAGGAAAAGCCATAGACAGTCAAAAGGCAGCGGGAACGAGATATCCAATTAATGGAACCTCACCTTCAACTACCACTTTCAATTACCTGTAAGTAGGTCGATGTGTGAAAGGTCCTTGAAAGTTTGTTTGAAATTTACCATAACAAATATTAAGCTCACCCTACTGCATAAAATGCTATTTTATTTGATATACTGTGTATAAATAAAACTGATCTTGTCTGATCCAGAGGCAGGGCTCTATTTTCGGAGGCGTAAGTGTCAAACGCACATTAGTTTGCAATTTCGTCATGTAAAAACTGGCGCACTGGCATTTTCCATCCCTAACGCCAGGGTCGGCAATTTACCTGTCTAACATCAGCTCACTTGTGCTGAGGTGGGAGGGGTGGACATATTTGAGGTGCGTCCTTAAAAACATGCGCAAGCGTGACAATTTCAAGCAGCGTTAATGAGACGTTTTAAGACTCACAAAAAGCTGGTCTTAACGGTGACTCATCTGATAATGGCATGGATTTTGAAAACGGAAGCGCAGCCTATCCAGCTATGACGCACAGTGACCATGGAAGAGAGATGTGCATTTTGTGCTGGTGAATCTAGTATTTAGAAACATAAAGAACTATTGGTTTCCCCCCCATTTCGTTTAATTAAGAACCAAGCATAGCCAACCCTCCCCTTAATCAAGGCTGTATAGCAGCATTGCATAGGTGCGTATTTTTATCCTGCCAATTAGCCAACTAGCCTATGAATAAAGGGGTTTTAAATGGTCTACTGAAAGTGCTTTGAGGTTTTTGCCCTCATGCTTTTTAATTATTCACAATTCACATACTTGCATTACTTAATTTCACTTGTTCAAGTAGGGTATCCATCCAAGAGCGCCCCTCATCCGATTACCAAAGATACGCGCTCCTCCAAACTTTTCAATCCTCCTATAATACCATATCAACGGTGGATTTTTTTGAGAATCTGCCTCGCACATAGGCGACGATGCAATTGACAGGAGCCTAGTAGTTTGTATAGATGTGCAAATGTTATGCGTAAAGACATTTATACCTGTATGCACACAGTGCCATGGAACGAGAGAAGTGATTTATGATATCATGCTTCTGACCCCATCCTATTTTAAAATATTGTTGTTAGTTTAAAAAGCAGATTAATCAAATTAAATGAAAATCAATCAAAAACCAAACTTAGTAATATTCACCATCAATGCGTTTATGGTGATAACGTAGGCTAGATGGCTCTAAGGCAATGCAATTTCGTCTGCTATTTCTTGAGAAGTACAAATATGATCTGTAAGATGGTTCCATGATGTTTATAAAACATAACATTTGCGAGCAGTATAATGGTGAGTGGACATCCCCCCTTTCTCTTTACATTACATTGGATCTTTATCTAGCTCCTGTGAAAAGTTTGGAAATGCGTAAAACCCTCCATAGTCTGTTGCCTTGTCTGTATTTTACATCCACGGGGAGTAATTATGGTGCCTGTAACTGTATTTAGACCGCCTATTTAAAACAATTGTATTAGAATTAGGCTATACATTGTGAATTTAATCTTGCTTATTGATTACATTTGGCATGTCCATGCCCAGATTACAATTTACAGTAGTCCTAGCCCCTATATCAGTGCACATTCTATAGCCTATGTTTAACAATGTATTTCCAAACTGAAGCAATGCAATTAGAACAATGTGGACTGCAAACATGTTCAACATATTTTGCAAATGTGGGGCAGGCTATTTAACGAACTAAGCTATAACGGACTAACACTGGAATTGGAGTTGATGACCACGCAATACATAAAAGATCGTAAATACACAACTTGAAGAAACCACATATTTAGCCATGGATCATGTTCTGATTAGCCAGTGAGGGGCCAAGCCTTGACACACCCACAACTGGTTTATTCATCAAAACCCAGCCCTTTCGTGCCACTGCCAGCAACTGCGCCTATAATTGTGGTGGTGAAAATAGCAAAAATATATCTGACACACCCCCGAACCTATAGCGCTACCGCTTAGATTTATAATTGCGTTAGGTTTGTTAAAATAGAGCCCCCAATCTTCTATATTACAATCCAACCCCCCACCCCCCTACCCTCATTGAAGCTGGAATACAGCCTTTCCGTGAACCATACACTATCAATAACTTCTCACGTTGGTGCTTCGCTTCTTCCCTCAACTTCTCTCATCCAAATAGGCTAATAGGGCTTCATTGATTGTTACCCCTGAGGTGGGAAGAATAAAAGAGAGAGATAAAAAGGCCACAACACAGAGCCAGACAAAACTAACTTACAACATAAACAAACACACAGAACCAGACAAAACACAAACTCAAAATATAGACACAAAGAGGACATAATACACATACATTGTGAAAGAACCTCATCATTCACTAGTGTTTGTCCCTCCTTTCGGACATACCTGTAGGGAACGTGCTTGGCCCCATGCTTGGCCAGGGCGAGGATGATGTTTCCCAGAGCAGAAAGTGACAGACACTGACCTCCACCTCCTTCTCGGGTCCGACTTATGTCCGTCTCACAGCTGCCCAGATCCAGCAAGTGCAGACGACTACGGCCGCCAGACACTTTATGAGATAGAACGACAGAGAAAAAGAGGAGAGAAGGTGAATTATTAAGCCTGAACTTTCCATGGAGCCAAAAATAAAACGAGTTCAGGATTTCACATTGAATGAACCACTAAACTTCACATCATAGCTCCCCCATTTAGATTTGTGCTAAATTACCAATACAGTGAATTGCACTTTCAGAGGGCACTGAGCCCACTGAGCACAGCGGGAGTTACAGAGGCACGCAATCAAAGGAACAGAGGGGGCCGATGGACTTGAAGGTTATGGACAGTTGGCTCAGAGGTGACAATCAAACGGGCTCGCACTGTCGGGGGCTAACTGCTCACAGATAAATACATAGTTACGGTTGAGAGGACAGAATCCGTTCCATTTGATGCCATCTAGGTCAGAGGTAAAAAACTCAGAATCATATCATTAAGGCAGTCGGAACTATGCCCTGATTTAAAGCAGTGGCAGGGCTGAAGACTAACCTAGCATCAGCAAGATTTAGAAACTCCAGCGTTCAAGAGTGGCAACCCTCCCCGGAACCCGGGTGTCACGTTCGTTGAATACAGGATTGGACCCAGGTGCAGCGTGGTATGCGTACATGTTCATTTATTAAATAAACACCAAACAAAACAACGTAACGTGACGTTCTAAAGGCTAACATCAAACAAGCCAAACACACAGAAACAAGATCCCACAACAGAGGTAGGCAACATGGCTGCCTAAGTATGATCCCCAATCAGAGACAACGATCGACAGCTGCCTCTGATTGGGAACCACACCCGGCCAACATACAGTGGGGGAAAAAAGTATTTAGTCAGCCACCAATTGTGCAAGTTCTCCCACTTAAAAAGATGAGAGAGGCCTGTCATTTTCATCATAGGTACACGTCAACTATGACAGACAAAATGAGAAAAAAAATTCCTGAAAATCACATTGTAGGATTTTTTATGAATTTATTTGCAAATTATGGTGGAAAATAAGTATTTGGTCAATAACAAAAGTTTCTCAATACTTTGTTATATACCCTTTGTTGGCAATGACACAGGTCAAACGTTTTCTGTAACTCTACACAAGGTTTTCACACACTGTTGCTGGTATTTTGGCCCATTCCTCCATGCAGATCTCCTCTAGAGCAGTGATGTTTTGGGGCTGTCGCTGTAGGTATGCTTCACAGTAGGTATGGTGTTCTTTGGATGCAACTCAGCATTCTTTGTCCTCCAAACACGACGAGTTGAGTTTTTACCAAAAAGTTCTATTTTGGTTTCATCTGACCATATGACATTCTCCCAATACTCTTCTGGATCATCCAAATGCACTCTAGCAAACTTCAGACGGGCCTGGACATGTACTGGCTTAAGCAGGGGGACACGTCTGGCACTGCAGGATTTGAGTCCCTGGCGGCGTAGTGTGTTACTGATGGTAGGCTTTGTTACTTTGGTCCCAGCTCTCTGCAGGTCATTCACTAGGTCCCCCCGTGTGGTTCTGGGATTTTTGCTCACCGTTCTTGTGATCATTTTGACCCCACAGGGTGAGATCTTGCGTGGAGCCCCAGATCGAGGGAGATTATCAGTGGTCTTGTATGTCTTCCATTTCCTAATAATTGCTCCCACAGTTGATTTCTTCAAACCAAGCTGCTTACCTATTGCAGATTCAGTCTTCCCAGCCTGGTGCAGGTCTACAATTTTGTTTCTGGTGTCCTTTGACAGCTCTTTGGTCTTGGCCATAGTGGAGTTTGGAGTGTGACTGTTAGAGGTTGTGGACAGGTGTCTTTTATACTGATAACAAGTTCAAACAGGTGCCATTAATACAGGTAATGAGTGGAGGACAGAGGAGCCTCCTTAAAGAAGAAGTTACAGGTCTGTGAGAGCCAGAAATCTTGCTTGTTTGTTGGTGACCAAATACTTATTTTCCACCATAATTTGCAAATAAATTCATTACAAATCCTACAATGTGATTTTCTGGGAAAAAAATTCTCAATTTGTCTGTCATAGTTGACGTGTACCTATGATGAAAATTACAGGCCTCTCTCATCTTTTTAAGTGGGAGAACTTGCACAATTGGTGGCTGACTAAATACTTTTTTTTCCCACTGTAGATCCACAATATCTAGATCATACACATAGAAATTCCCACCCTGACCAAACAAACTAAAGAAAACTGGGCTCTCAAGGCCAGGGCGTGACAGTACCAGCCCCCACCCCACCCCCCAGGGGTACGTACTCCGGCCGCACCAACCTGACTCATTAGGGGAGGGTCCGGGTGGGCATTCAGCCTCGGTGGCGGCTCTGGCGTAGATTGAGATTGGAATGTCAAATTAAATATCTAGATAAAAGATTTGCTTGCAGAGTGTTGGCGGAGTTTGCACTTTCTGGGCTATTCCATTGGTTATATAGTGCCAAGCAAGCTAAACAAAGCAGTATAAACCAGTAGTGGGTGTGGGTAAAATCACTGGGGAAGCCAAGTCATGTGTTGTGATGATTACGTTGTTTGCTCTATAACCTGTTAGTTCATATGCCTTGCAACCGTGATATATAGGTCTAAGGCCGAGACAATAAGAACCAGAGACCAACCTCTGTCCGGTGAAGTCTACAAAACATATTGAGTGTAACAAACAGTTAGAGTGCATTCGGAAAGTATTCAGATATTTACATTTACATTTTAGTCATTTAGCAGACGCTCTTATCCAGAGCGACTTACAGTTAGTGCGTGCATAAATTTTTACATATATATATATATTTTTTTTTTTCATACTGGCCCCCCCATGGGAATCGAACCCACAACCCTGGCGTTGCAAACGCCATGCTCTCAGACCCCTTTACTTTTTCCACATTTTGTTACGATACAGCCTTATTCTAAAATTGATTAAATGAAATGTTTTCTTCATCAATCTACACACAATACCGCAAAATGATAAAGCGAAAATAGGTTTTTAGAAAAAACAGAAATACCTTATTTACATAAGTATTCAGACCCTTTGCTATGAGACTCGAAATTGAGCTCAGGTGCATCGTATTTCCATTGATCATCCTTGAGATGTTTCTACAACTTGATTGGAGTACACCTGTGGTAAATTCAATTGATTGGACATGATTTGGAAAGGCACAAGTATGTCAATATAGGGTCCCAAAGTTGACAGTGCATGTCAGAGCAAAAACCAAGCATTGAGGTCGAAGGAATTGTCCGTAGAGCTCCGCGACAGGATTGTGTTGAGGCACAGATCTGGGGAAGGGTACCAAAACATTTATGCAGCATTGAAGGTCCCCAAGAACACAGTGGCCTCCATCACTCTTAACTGGTAGAAATGTGGAACCACCAAGACTCTTTCTAGAGCTAGCCGCCCGGCCAAACGGATCAATCGGGGGAGAAGGGCCTTGGTCAGGGAGGTGACCAAGAACCCAATGGTCACTCTGACTGAGCTCCAGAGTTCCTCTGTGGAGATGGGAGAACCTTCTAGAAGGACAAAAATCTCTACAGCACTCCACCAATCAGGCATTTATGGTAGAGTGGCCATACGGAAGCCACTCCTCAGTAAAAGACACATGGCAGCCTGCTTGGAGTTTGCCAAAAGGCGCCTAAAGGACTCTCAGACCATGAGAAACAAGATTCTGTGGTCTGATGAAACCAAGATTGAACTCTTTGGCCTGAATACCAAGCGTCAAGTCTGGAGGAAACCTGGCACCATCCCTACGGCAGCATCATGCTGTGGGGATGTTTTTCAGCGGCAGGGACTGGGAGACTAGTCAGGATCGAGGGAAAGCTGAATGGAGCAAAGTAAAAAGAGATCCTTGATGAAAGCCTGCTCCAGAGCACTCAGAACCTCAGACTGGGGCGACGGTTCACCTTCCAACAGGACAACGACCCTAAGCACACAGCCGAGACAACGTAGGAGTGGCTTCGGAACAAGTCTCTGAATGTCCTTGAGTGACCCAGCCAGAGCCCGGACTTGATCCCGATCTAACATCTCTGGAGAGACCTGAAAATAGCTGTGCAGTGTCTCTCCCCATCCAACCTGACAGAGCTTGAGAGGATCTGCAGAGAAGAATGGGACAATATCCCCAAATACAGGTGTGCCAAGCTTCAGGCGTCATACTCAAGAAGACTCAAGGCTATAATCACTGCCAAAGGTGCTTCAACAAAGTACTGAGTAAATGTTTACGTATCTTGCATTACAGGCCCTGTGTAGCTCAGTTGGTAGAGCATGGCGCTTGCAACACCAGGGTAGTGGGTTCGATTCCCACGGGGGGCCAGTATAAAACATTTATGCACTCACTAACTGTTAGTCGCTCTGGATAAGAGCATCAGCTAAATGACTAAAATGTAAAATGTAATAGTCTCAAAAGTTTTAGAACACTTACTCATTCAAGGGTTTTTCTTTATTTGTACTATTTTCTACATTGAATAATAATAATGAAGACATCAAAACTATGAACTGAAACACATGGAATCATGTAGTACCAAAACAATGTTAAACAAAGCAAAATATATTTTATATTTGAGATTCTTCAAATAGCCACCCTTTGCCTTGAGGACAGCTTTGCACACTCTTGGCATTCTCTCAACCAGCTTCATCTGGAATGCTTTTCCAACAGTCTTGAAGGAGTTCCCACATATGCTTGGCTGCTTTTCCTTCACTCTGCTGTCCAACTCATCCCAAACCATCTCAATTGGGTTGAGGTCGGGGGATTTTGGAGGCCAGGTCATCTGATGCAGCACTCCATCACTCTCCTTCTTGGTAAAATAGCCCTTACACAGCTTGGAGGTGTGTTGGGTCATTGTCCTGTTGAAAAACAAATGATAGTCCCACAAAGCCAAAACCAGACGGGATGGCGTATTGCTGCATAACGTTGTGGTAGCCATGCTGGTTAATTGTGTCTTGAATTCTAAATAAATGACAGAGAGTGTCACCAGCAAAGCACCCCCACACCATAGCACCTCCTGCTCCATGCTTTACGGTGGGAAATACACATGCAGAGATCATCCGTTCAACCACACCGTGTCTCACAAAGACACGGAGGTTGGAACCAAAAATCTCAAATTTGGACACTAGACCAAAGGACAAATTTCCACCGGTCTAAATTCCATTGCTCATGTTTCTTGGCCCAAGCAAGTCTCTTCTTCTTCTTGGTGTCCTTTGGTAGTTGTTTATTTGCAGCAATTCGACCATGAAGGCCTGATTCACAAAGTCTCCTCTGAACAGTTGATGTTGAGATGTGTCTGTTTCATGAACTATGTGAAGCATTTATTTGAGCTGCAATTTCTGAGGCTGGTAACTCTAATGAACTTATCCTCTGCAGCAGAGGTAACTCTGGGTCTTCCATTCCTGTGGCAGTCCTCATGAGAGCCAGTTTCATCATAGACCTTGATGGTTTTTGCGACTGCACTTGAATAAACTTTAAGTTCTTAATTTTCCGTATTGATTGACCTTCATGTCTTAAAGTAATGATGGGGACTGTTGTATTTCTTTGCTTATGTGAGCTGTTCTTGCCATAATATGGACTTGGTCTTTTACCAAATATGGCTTCTTCTGTATATCCCCCCTACCTTGTCAGAACACAACTGATTGGCTCAAACACATTAAGAAGGAAAGAAATTCCACAAATTAACTTTTATGAAGGCACACCTGGTAATTGAAATGCATTCCAGGTGACTACCTATTGAAGCTGGTTGAGATAATGCCAAGAGTGTGCAAAGCTGTCATCAAGGCAAAGGGTGGCTATTTGAAGATCTCAAATATAAAATATGTTTTGATTTGTTTAACACCTTTTTGGTTACTACATGATACCATATGTGTTATTTCATAGTTTAGATGTCTTCACTATTATTCTACAATGTAGAAAATCTTTAAAATAAAGAAAAACCCTTGAATGAGTAGGTGTTCTAAAATTTTTGACCAGTAGTGTACATTTGCAACATTTCTAAAAAAACAACTGTTTTGCTTTGTCATTATTGGGTATTGTGTGTAGATTGATGAGGGGAAAAATAACAATTTCATCAATTTTATAATAAAGCTGTGTCGTGACGTGACTTTCATTATTGTGATGACTATTATTTATCAAATAATTACCTACTAACGTGCCTTGCAGAAGTATTCATCCCACTTGTCGTTTTTCCTATTTTGTTGCATTACAACCTGTAATTTAAATGGATTTTTATTTTGGATTTCATGTAATGGACATTCACAAAATAGTCCAAATTGGTGAAGAGAAATTTAAAAAATAACAAAAAAGTGGCGCGTGCATATGTATTCACCACCTTTGCTATGAAGCCCCTAAATAAGAGCTGGTGCAACCAATTACCTTCAGAAGACACATAATTAGTTAAATAAAGTCCACCTGTTTGCAATCTAAGTGTCACATGATCTGTCACATGATCTCAGTATATATACACCTGTTCTGAAATGCCCCAGAGTCTGCAACACCACTAAGCAAGGGGCACCACAAAGCAAGCGGGCACCATGAAGACCAAGGAGCGCTCCAAACAGGTTATTAAAAATATCAGAAACTTTGAACATCCCACTGAGCACCATTAAATCCATTATTAAAAAATTGAAAGAATATGGCACCACAACAAACCTGCCAAGAGAGGGCTGCCCACCAAAACTCACGGACCAGGCAAGGAGGGCATTAATCAGAGAGGCAACAAAGAGACCAAAGATAACCCTGAAGGATATGCAAAACTCAACAGCGGAGATTGGAGTATCTGTCCATAGGACCACTTTAAGCCGTACCCTCCACAGAGCTGGGATTTACGGAAGAGTGGTCAGAAAAAAGCCATTGCTTAAAGAAAAAAATAAGCAAACATGTTTGGTGTTCGCCAAAAGGCATGTGGGAGACTCCCCAAACATATTAAAGAAGGTATGGTGTCAGATGAGACTAAAATTTAGATTTTTGGCCATCAAGGAAAACGCTATGTCTGGCGCAAACCCAACAACTCTCATCACCCCGAGAACACCATCCCCACAGTGAAGCATGGTGGTGGCAGCATCATGCTGTGGGGATGTTTTTCATCGGCAGGGACTGGGAAACTGGTCAGAATTGAAGGAGTGATGGATGGTGCTAAATACAGGGAAATTCTTGAGGGAAACCTGTTTCAGTCTTCCAGAGATTTGAGACTGGGATGGAGGTTCACCTTCCAGCAGGACAATGACCCTAAGCATTATGCTAAAGCAACACTCAAGTGGTTTAAGGGGAAACATTTACATGTCTTGGAATGGCCTAGTCAAAGCCCAGACCTCAATCCAATTGAGAATCTGTGGTATGACTTAAAGATTGCTTTACACCAGCGGAACCCCATCCAACTTGAAGGAGCTGGAGCAGTTTTGCCTTGAAGAATGGGCAAAAATCCCAGTGGCTAGATGTGCCAAGCTTATGGAGACATACCCCAAGAGACGTGCAGCTGTAATTGCTGCAAAAGGTGGCTCTACAAAGTATTGACTTTGGAGGGGTGAATAGTTATGCATGCTCAAGTTTTCTGTTTAATTGTCTTATTTCCCCCAAAAATATTGTGTATCTTCAAAGTGGTAGGCATGTTGTGTAAATGAAATGATCCAAAAAATCCATTTTATTTCCTGGTTGTAAGGCAATAAAACAGGAAAAATGCCAAGGGGGTTGAATACTTTCACAAGCCAATGTATGTTTAATTGTTACTAGATTAAATTAATAATGTAACTCAGTAGGAATTTGGGGCACCATGGGAAAAGTTGTTTAACGAGTTACCGTTTCCTGAATTAACTCTAAAGATATCTAGATATCTCTTATCATTTAACAGTCATTTATTAATAATTTACCTCATATCTCATTCTGAAAGTTGTAGACTTACTGATCATTCCGTACCACACAAATGTATTTAATTATTTATTTACTAACTAATTAAAAATGATAACACAAGATACAAACATGTAAACGGTAAACTTAATACAATGAAAATGGTTCCCTAGCGGACTAACACAATATGACACTTGTTACAAAAGATGGCGAGTTAAAGAGAGAGAGAGAGAGAAAAAAAACTTGGATACACATGGACCTAATATTAATCCTAATATTTTGCCTGGAACTGCTCCCCGTTTGGGAAGAAAAGCAATGCATGTATTTACGTGTTGGGGGTCTTCGTCGTGTATCTCTGTTGGACCCAGGCCTTCGTGGGAAAGGGTCGATTGGGCCTTCTCTTTCGGATGGCCTTTTAGATGTAAGGCTGAAATTGTCCACAAGAGTTCACAATGTCCTTCTTCTTAGTTGTCTGTTTACTTTCACTCATACTGGAAGTGGTCTTCTGAGGACGGCTAATCAGCCATGTCAATGATCCCCTGTGGGGTGATGAGAGCAGTGTAGGTGACGATGTTTTGAAGAGAGTAACAGGATGGTCCCACTTAAATTCACCTTCTGAGATACAGTACTTAGAACAGCTACTCAGCCGTAACATTCATTGTTAGTGGAGGCAACTTTTTCGTCTTCACCTCGTGTTGATTTTCAGGGTCGGGACCAATATGGACAAAAGCTGCAGCTTGAGGTCCGTCTAGTTTGATCTGATAATTCTTATCTCAATCTTTTATGCACTCTGGTAAAGAGGGGCATTTCCTTCATACTGACACACTCTCTGAGCTCCCTCGGGCGTGGCTAGTTACGAGGCAAAAGTATTATCATCACTATGATTTTGTTAGGATTGTGCTTTTAGCTTTCTATCTTCACGAAAACATTGTCTTCCTCCTTGATATTTTCTACACAAGGTAAAGGATGTAATCCTGATATACACAGTGTAAAAGCGCTTCAAGTCACAATGTTTTCGTTATAACGCCTTTATACCATTTTTTTAATGACATCACAAAATATGCATATATTTTCCATATACCATTTCTCATCATTCCCAAAGTTTGGATGTTGAAATATATTGTCCCAATGTTCATTGTTGGATGTTGAAGTTTTTGGGTGGCAAAAAGTCTACTAGAATGCCAGAGATAGATTATCCTCCTCTCTAATTTATGGCAGTATTAAGGTGTCAAGACCGGCACATCCCCCCTGTGGGTAAGAGGGTCTGGTTGTTGTCGGCCATTTGCCAAGCTGATGTGAGGCCTTTGATCCTCACCCAGGGAGAGTCATGACAGCTGTAACGTAACAAAATGTGACCGATCGGCTCAATTCGGTCTTATGTAGCAACATTTGAAATTGTGTTTTTTTTAATTGGTAAAAAGTTGAGGAAAAAAGGGAAAGTAATTCTGCTTTGAAAGTTGATAAACTTTTAACCTCACTTTTGAGAAAATTGCTTTTGAATGTTTTGGTTCACCTACTGGAGACCTCTTCTTTGTCTACACCGATTCAGAATCGTTCACACCTTCTTAGGCTTTAGCCCCACCAATCTCTTTAAGGGTTGATCCGAGCATTATGTCCTAACAACAGCAGTCAAGCACCCAAGCTAACTGGCTATCGTTGGCTAGCTTGCTAGCTACTTCCAGACACAAATGAGAGAACAGCTCAGTCTGACCATTTTACTCGCCCTAGCAGAGCTGGTTAGGCTGTTTATATGTTATCCAGAGCGTTGGTGACTGCAATTGTGCTGCTGGCAACAATTTACGCTTTTTGCCAACGTTTACTGACACCGGCCATATTCAATGGGTGTTGAGCGTTCGTAAATGTGTCAGTTATTCTGCTCTCTGGCACACTCAGACGAGAGTGCTCTGAAATCAGAGTAGATAGCCAGAGCAGATTTACCAGCTACGTCTATCAACAGTTGTCACAGTGACATCATTAAAATTCTATTGAAATGGTTACTTGCATAGTGGAGTCTTTTGTTAAGACATGTAGCCAGCTAGCTAAACAATGAACCATAATTCCAACTCATGACGTTACTACCCTGCGTGAATCTGCAGGTAGCTAACCAACCAGGTTCAATGTTAGCTAGCTAACATTAGGCTACAAATGGCTCTGAGATACGAATAATATTAATACACAGATCATACGCGTAACGTTAGCTAGCGAGCCAGCCAGCTAACTTTAGCTAGCTAGCTAACAGTACACTTTAACTTGAAATGAAAATGACTTTCTGACAAAATTAGAAATGTGTAATATCTGAAAATGAAGCAAGCTAGACTATATTACCCGTATACATGGATGGACGCTTCTCCCTCTCTCACGGATGCCATGGTTGCCCTTAGTTTGAAGATGTAATCCGGAGACAGGTGTTTTCTCCATCTCCTTAGCTATCATACTCTAAGTCCACTGATTTCAAAACTCGGTTCTCCAGAAAGTGGAGAGCAACACTTATGCAGTTCTACTACGAGATATATATTTTTAAAAGCAGTGTTAGACAGGATTACCTACACATACTGACCAGCTCAAATAGACAGAAGTGTGCTACATGGCAGACCAATCCAAACTCATCTCTCAGCATGTCCAGCCCACTCATTATCTCAGCCAATCATGGCTAGCGGGAAGGTTGCTGTCTTTTTCTGTGGCTAAACCAACTAGGCTCGTAATTTAACACTTTTATTCATATTTATAGATGGCATACAAGTTTGTTATTAAGGCACATGAAAGTTCACATGTTCCAGAAGGCAAGTTCAAATGGCTCTCCTGTGAAGGAGTGACACGTGACATACGCCTAGTTTCCTGAAACAAGTCACAAGTGTGAAAAAAGTGAAGGGGTCTGAATACTTTCCGAATGCACTGTACATGACCTTCAGCATGGTCAAGCAAGTTAATGGTTCCAACCTTTTCGGACTATTAAACAACTATTGATTTAGAATCACGGAGAGTTGCCTCCACTATTCCAGCACCATTTCAACTTCAACATAATCAAATCACCTATGCTTAGTCTAATACAGTGACCACTAAAATATACCAACAACAATTCAGTCCAATCAACGTAAGCTAAATATGATGTGGCTGTTCATGGTTCTGATATGTGTGTGTGTGTGTGTGTTTTTGCGTGCGTGTGTTCGTGCAAGTAGAAAAAAACATGTTGACTCACCCTATTGTAGAGAAACGCCAATGCCATCCTCCTCTCACTCATGTTGACGAAACGGTCTATGACTATCATACAGTATACGCATTTAATTTTTGTTGTCCTAGGCTACCTGGCTAAAATGCTTGCTCACTAGCCTAACTTCCTTTCATTGGCAACGTTAGCTAGTTAACATTAGCCTTCTACATCTAGCTACATATTGAACTTATAGCCTCTCAGTCCAGTGGCACAATGTATGAATTTATGGTTGGATCAGAATCGTCGTTATAATCATTGGCCAGTACGGCTAATTAAGTAAAACCACAAGTCCAAATACCTATCTCGATCCATGCCTAATTTTAGCTAGCTAGCTAGCCACCGGAGGACAACAACACAACGAGATGCAACAATTCAAATTGTTTCTGTCAATGATGTATTTCTCTTGATGCGCTGTGATAGGAGTGAAGCCAAATCCAAACTGGCTTCCCTTGACACTTTTTTTTGGTGCACCAGGACCATTCACAGTTGCGCTCAATGATGATTGCCTATTATTTTTTATTTTATTTTTATCAAGGGAGGGCAAATGCTCACTGGCTTCCCTTTCATTCAATGCTACAGGCAGCAACAATGCCATACTCTTTATGACCATACAGTGTCAGATTGATGGCCTACACATACAGAGATGGAGGGGCGCTGTTTCACTCACTCTGACACTTTCTCCAGGTAGACATATTCATCCTCTTGTGAATTGAAGAAAAATTATGAAAACACAGAGAGAGAGATTAAATTATTTTATTTTATTTTTTGTCAATTTTGGGGTGGGTGCTTCCCTTGGCATCCATGAATACATTCCACTGGTATAAGCCAAGTATTTGAAAGACAACAAATACCTATTTGACCCAGGTCTGCTTAGCGCACACACCACCCCAACCCTCCCCACCTCCTCCCCTAAGACACAGCTACTGACACAGGCGTCCTACTCACTTCCTCCTTTGGCACTCTTTTCCATGCTGTACTGGTAGACGTGGAGGGTGAAGAGCATGTGAGAGTTCCTCCTCACATCCTTGTCGCAGTGAGGGTGGCTGGTGCTTCGGGCCGCCAGGGCTGCATCCAGAAAGTAGGCTGCCCGCTCTGCAGTGGCCGCATGCAACTCAATCTGGTTCTGGAGCTGAGAAGGGAAGAGAGAGAGATGAAAAGTGAGGGGAGACTGAATGAGAGAGAGAGAGAGACTACTCATACTAATACTACTCAGACTACTACTGTACCTCCTATTGTTCCTGCTGTTGCAAAAGCTTTTCATGCCAATACAGCCCTTTGAATTGAATTGAGAGAGAGACAGAGAGAGAGAGAAAGAGATATATGGGGGTACAGATAGAGGTGATAGAAAGGTAAAGACAGGTAGAAAGAGAAATTGGGAGATGAATAACGAGACAGACTCCCACACACACACAGAATGAACAAGAATGAAAACGGGAGGGAGCTACAGATAGGTGAGAGAAAGAAAATGGGAGATGGATAGGGAAATAAACACAGACAGACATACAGAAAGAAAGAGAGGGGGAGTCAGTGAAAAGAGAGAGATGAAAAGAGACTGCATTAGAAGGGTCTAGCTAATTGGGCGAACTGCGCACATTTCTGGCCTGGCGGAGGGAGTCTCCTGGGTGATCAGGAGGTCAGATATGTGCACTGAGGGAGGGAGGTTAGGAGAGGTGAGAGACAGAGGGTCCAGAGAGGGAGAGAGGTCGTCTTCGGAGGTCAGAGGTCGTCTTCGGAGATCAGAGGGAGGCGGGAGCATCACAAGAGCCCAGGTAGCTAAAGAATTTACTTAGTTTTTTTTAAGTATTCACTGACAGCCCGATTCATAGTTGATAAAAGCACAAACAACATGGACAATCACGTAAATGGTTCATTGATGTCAATGGGAGACTAACTGAACATTCCAGTTATTAAACATGCAGATCTCAAGTCAGAATACAGCTGAACATAGCCTATGCTTGGTAGTCAAAATATATTGAAATGCATTCTCTCTAAGAACTACCCCCCCCCACACACACACACACACACAACCACACCTCCACTAGCCAATCAACTCCATACCTGTGATCCGCAGATGGGGTCTTCGCGCAGATACACCGCTGGGGACTGGCCATCCTGCAGGCTGCCAGTGGACACATCGGACAGCAAGTCGGTCAGCGCCTCATCCAGGCCAGAAATCTCCACAGCCGACACACGGACCGAGAAGCGTGCCCCAGCCTTCTCCCTGCGCTCCTCGATGAGTTTGAAGAGCCAGGAGATGGCGCAGGGAGCCACGCCCAGGCTCTGTGTGGAGCAGTCCCGACCAATCATGGTGTATGTTTTACCTATGGAGGAGAGATCAGAGGTCATTTGGTGGAGCAGTCCTGACCAATCATGGTGGGTTTGTTATACTGGTGAGCGGGATTCCCGGACACAGCTTACAGCCTAGTTCTGGAGTAAAAGGCATGTTAAAGGGATACTTCAGGATTTTGGCAATAAAGCCCTTTATCTACTTCCCCAGAGTCAGATGAATCGTGGATACCATTTTTATGTCTTTATGTGCAGTTTGAAGGACATTGCTAACTAGCGTTAGCACAATGACTGGAAGTCTATGGTAACTGCTAGCATGCTAGTAGATACCATATACTTCCATTAATTGTGCTAATGCTAGTTAGCATTGGATCGAAAAACTACCTCTAACTTCCTTCATACTGGATTCAGAGACATACAAATGTTATCCATGAGTTCATCTGACTCTGGGGAAGCAGATAAAGGGCTTCATTGCCAAAATCCTGAAGTGTCCCTTTAAATTGAGATTATCCATTGAAAGCACTTCTGGACTAGTCCTGGACTAGACTTCATCTGTATCCGGGAAACCGGCTGTGTAGTATTATAAGTCTACCCTCAAAAACAGACAATAAAGGTAGCTTATACTGATGGGGGAAAAAATCTATAGTTACATATTGGGATATCATTTTTTATGATGTATCATTTTGACAATATCGCAATATAATTCTTGCACTAGTGGCTGTACCTGCACCAAAACTCCAGTATTTTTCCTTCATAGCTTGTACTCCATCTTCTTTTTAAATAGGGAGCCAATTTGTTTTCAGCACTTTTATTTCCATGACTGATCAATAAATAAATCAATCATGGCTCTCTCTCGTCCCTCTGCAGCAGACATATGGTGAGCAATATGTTTGGAACATCGAATCTCAATAAAATCACAGTATCGAATTGTGATCCATATACAGTGCCTTGCAAAAATATTCATCCCCCTTGGCGTTTTTCCTAGTTTGTTGCATTACAACCTGTAATTTAAATGGATTTTTATTTGGATTTCATGTAATGGACATTCACAAAATAGTCCAAATTGGTGAAGTGAAATGAAAAAAATAATGGAAAGTGGTGCGTGCATATGTATTCACCCCCTTTGCT
Source organism: Coregonus lavaretus (assembly GCF_964263955.1). NCBI lineage: Eukaryota > Metazoa > Chordata > Actinopteri > Salmoniformes > Salmonidae > Coregonus > Coregonus lavaretus. The sequence goes on along the minus strand of NC_140018.1, from coordinate 38,320,007 downwards.
ATGAAGCCCCTAAATAAGATTGGGTGCAACCAATTACCTTCAGAAGACACATAATTAGTTAAATAAAGTCCACATGATCTGTCACATGATCTCAGTATATATACACCTGTTCTGAAATGCCCCAGAGTCTGCAACACCACTAAGCAAGGGGCACCACCAAGCAAGCGACACCATGACGACCAAGGAGCTCTCCAAACAGGTCAGGGACAAAGTTGTGGAAAAGTACAGATCAGGGTTGGGTTATAAAAAAATATCTGAAACTTTGAACATCCCACGGAGCACCATTAAAATCATTATTCAAAAATGGAAAGAATATGGCACCACAACAAACCTGCCAAGAGAGGGCCGCCCACCAAAACTCATGGACCAGGCAAGGAGGGCATTAATCAGAAAGGAAACAAAGAGACCAAAGATAACCCTGAAGGAGCTGCAAAGCTCCACAGCAGAGATTGGAGTATCTGTCCATAGGACCACTTTAAGCCGTACACTCCACAGAGCTGGGCTTTACAGAAGAGTGGCCAGAAAAAAGCCATTGCTTAAAGAAAAAATAAGCAAACACATTTGGTGTTCGCCAAAAGCCATATGGGAGACTCCCCAAACATATGGAAGAAGGTACTCTGGTCAGATGAGACTAAAATTGAGCTTTTTGGCCATCAAGGAAAACGCTATGTCTGGCGCAAACCCAACACCTCTCATCATCTCGAGAACACCATCCCCACAGTGAAGCATGGTGGTGGCAGCATCATGCTGTGGGGATTATTTTAATTGGCAGGGACTGGGAAACTTGTCAGAATTGAAGGAATGATGGATGGCACTAAATACAGGGAAATTCTTGAGGGAAACCTGTTTCAGTCTTCCAGAGACTTGAGACTGGGACGGAGGTTCACCTTCCAGCAGGACAATGACCCTAAGCATACTGCTAAAGCAACACTTGAGTGGTTTAAGGGGAAACATTTAAATGTCTTGGAATGGCGTAGTCAAAGCCCAGACCTCAATCCATTTGAGAATCTGTGGTATGACTTAAAAATTGCTGTTCACCAGCAGAACCCATCCAACCTTAAGGAGCTGGAGCAGTTTTGCCTTGAAGAATGGGGGAAAATCCCAGTGGCTAGATGTGCCAAGCTTATAGAGACATACCCCAAGAGACTTGCAGCTGTAATTGCTGCAAAAGGTGGCTCTTCAAAGTATTGACTTTGGGGGGATGAATGGTTATGCACGCTCAAGTTTTTTGCTTTTTTTGTCTTATTTGTTGTTTGTTTCACAAGAAAAAATATTTTGCATCTTCAAAGTGGTAGGCATGTTGTGTAAATCAAATGATACAAACCCCCCAAAAAATCAATTTTAATTCCAGGTTGTAAGGCAACAAAATAGGAAAAATGCAAAGGGGGGTGAATACTTTCGCAAGCCACTGTAGAATCGTGAGAATCACAATATATATCGTATCAGCACCTAGGTATCGTGATAACATCATATCATGAGGTCCCTGGAATTTCCTAGGCCTAGTTGCTAACAGTTATGCATTCATTCTGAAAAGGAATTAGCTAGCTCAAGACATCAAAAACAGGTGTACGAGTTGGCATTGCTTGTGTGGTGTTCAAGCAGATAAACGATAGCGCTGACAAAATGTTGCCTTCATATCAAATGTGTTAAGTGAGTTGTATGTCTGTGGGTGGATACAAATATTTATAGCAGTAATAGCCAACCAATAAAATAAGTAATGGTAGAAGTAGAAGTTATGATAAACAAACAACAAAGGGGGATATTTGAAGGGCTCACCGGGGGGCAGACGCCTACACAGCTGGAGGTGAAACAAAGGAGTAGACAAAAGGAGTGAATATCTAACAAACAGATGGAAAACAAGGGCACTTCGCATTCGGCGAAAAGCTCCCTCTGTCTCTCTTTTTCACCCTCAAAGAAACATGTGCACACGCACAGATATACGCACAGATACACACACAGATACACACATCATGCGCACAGCAACACGCAGACACACAAACAGGCCCCCTACAACATTATAAGTGGCCGCTGACTTCTTTCATTCAAAGCCCTCCACACAAACTCAAAGAGGGCTTTTAAATGAGGCAGACAAAACAAAGGGGGATTTTCCATCTCTCCTTTATTGTATGCAATCATTGGGACTCCCACGAGGAAATTAATTCAGTGAAGTGGTTTTCTAATGGGAATGGGGGTGGGGACACACAATGGTTCAGTCAATTAAAAAAGGACCTCTGTTAAATTGGTAATCCTAGTTTGTTTCTTTCTTGAGGTGTGAAAACAGGAAATTAAGGGCAGAGGTTTGTGGGTATGGGGTGTGTGTGTGTAGAGTGTGAGAGTGTTGTCATACCGAGGTTGGCATGGCCGAAGCAGAAGACGCAGCCATCTGCACCATTCACCACCGATTGGATGACCTCCGCCACCGTCCCCGAGCATACCTCAGCCTATCAGGAGAGAGGACATCAAACTTCAGACAACATAATTAGAACAGAGCACAGCTCAATCAATGTGTATTTCACCAAATTTGTACACAGCCTGTGGGTACAGACCATATTTTGTGGGTACAGACCATTGTTGGTGGGTAAACAGACCATTTGGAATCACAGCACAAGGACAGTACATCGCAACAGCAAAGAGACAAATACAACTAAGCTGATGGCAAAAAAGCACAGACCATGTCAGACAAATAGGGAGTGACCATCAACAACCCTTTGAATGCATATCAAACACTAACATTTCAAAGACCTAAAGCACTAAGGAGAGAGTTCATGGATCTGTGTATTTCTACACGTTGAATGACCTGTCCACAGTAGCAGAACACTGCAGGTATAGGGCCTAGGTTATGCTGCCTGCCTCGCCATCTGCCTGGCAATCTCATAATTCTGCCTGAATCCAGGATGTAGAGTAGGTCTGCATTGCATATTAGTGACATATAACATCAAACTTCCACTCCAGCAACAGAGAGCAGCCTCAGCGCTCTCTCTGATTAATCCCATACCAGCCTTTCCTCCCCTACAGACAGGCAGAGCCAGAGAGGTGCTTCCTATTCTGTGAAGCCTCCACGATGAAGTGTTCAAACTCTAGCACCACGCCTCGGGTGTGTGTGAGGGAGTGTGAATGTGTGTGTGTATGAGTGCAGGTTTGCTGACACTGTTCTAATACAAGCTCTACAGTAGCTCCTATGTCTTCCTCTTCAAAGCCTCCTCTCCTTTTGAACAGTGCCGGGTAGGGGCACCGATCATCAGGCCTTACGTTGTCTGACACGACACCCTCTAACCTTTTTTATTTAGCCTAGTGTGGTTTTGCAGCTACAACTGGTGCAGGGAAAAAGGTTTGTTGTTTCTTCCTCCTGCACTCTGGGGCGAGGACTCCTGCTGGGTCCTGGTTATATCCTCACCCATCACCCTTATCTGTTTCTCTCCCCCTTTCTTCCCACCAACACCACAACTTTGATCTCATCTTGGGTATCCATCACCCATGCTGAACTCTTGTGTGAAATTAGATACATATTTTTGGAAAGCTCGACTAGGCCCTGAATGGAAACCAAAGCACTTTGACTTTAAAAGGACTGACTGCTCAGCCTGTTCTCCAAAGAATCCTCCACCTCAACCCCCACCTGTTTCAGCTAATTAACTAATCATCAGTTAATTAGTTGAAATTGTATTAGTGCAGGGGAAGAACAAAAGCCTGCTCAACCTGTAGGTCTCCAGGATCAGCTATGAAGAACAGTGGTGAGGACAGGGTGGCGGGTTTGGGGTGTGGCTTTGGCTTACTTGTGAGGCATCCTGGGAGAAGACTGTGTTGAAAGTGAACATCTTGGGGGCGGCTGCAGCGGTGCGCCTCTGGGCTGCACTGGAGTGACTGTTAGCAGACGTTTCGCAGAGGGTGAGCTGCTTCTTGCGGGCGTCAACCTTTAGAAACGACCTGGACTCTGAGGTGTCACTGAAGCCCCGGGCAGAGCAGATACGCACCATCACTTTGACCTGCAGAGATAAGAAATTACAGAACAAATAGAGAAAAGGAAATCTAAGAGAAAGAAAAGTCCACTCAACAACTGCTTTTTGCAAAAAATCCCCTCATTTGGATAGCTCTGAAGTACAACAATTACATTACCTTCATAAAGTATTCACAAACTTTGACTTTTTCCACATTTGGTTGTGTAACAGCCTGAATTTATAAAGCATTAATTGAGATTTTTGGTCACTGGCCTGCACACAATACCCATAATGTAAAAGTGGAATTTTGTTTTTCAAAATGTTTACAAATAAAACATTTGAAGCTGAAATGTCTTGAGTCAATAAGTGTTCAAACCTTTTGCTATGGCAAGCCTAAATAAGTTCAGGAGTAAAACTTTGCTTAACAAGTCACATAATAAGTTGCATGGACTCACTCTGTGTGCAATAATAGTGTTTAACCTCATCTCTGTTCCCCACATACACAATTATCTGTAAGGTCCCTCAGTCGACCAGTGAATTTCAAACACAGATTCAACCACAAAGACCAGAGAGGGTTCCCAATGCCTCGCAAAGAAGGGCTCCTATTGGTAGATGGGTAAAAAAAAAAGCAGACATTAAATATCCCTTTGAGAATGATGAAGTTATTAATTACACTTTTGATGGTGTATCAATATACCCAGTCACTACAACGATACAGGCGTCCTTCCTAACTCAGTTGCCGAAGATGAAGGACACCGCTCAGGGATTTCATCATGAGGCCAATGGTGACTTTAAAACAGACAGAGTATAATGGCTGTGATAGGAAAAAACTGAGGCTGGATCAACAACATTGTAGTTACTCCACAATACTAAACTAATTGACAGAGTGAAAAAAAGGACGCCTGTACAGAATAAAGATATTCCAAAACATGCATCCTGTTTGCAACAAGGCACTAAAGTAATACTGCGAAAACTGTGGCAAAGCAATTCACTTTTTGTCCTGAATACAAAGAGTTACAGTGAGGGAAAAAAGTATTCGATCCCCTGCTGATTTTGTACGTTTGCCCACTGACAAAGAAATGATCAGTCTATAATTTTAATGGTAGGTTTATTTGAACAGTGAGAGACAGAATAACAACAACAAAATCCAGTCAATGTCAAAAATGTTATAAATTGATTTGCATTTTAATGAGGGAAATTAGTATTTGAGCCCCCTCTCAATCAGAAAGATTTCAGGCTCCAAGGTGTCTTTTATACAGGTAACGAGCTGAGATTAGGAGCACACTCTTAAAGGGAGTGCTCCTAATCTCAGTTTGTTACCTGTATAAAAGACACCTGTCCACAGAAGCAATCAATCAATCAGATTCCAAACTCTCCACCATGGCCAAGACCAAAGAGCTCTCCAAGGATGTCAGGAACAAGATTGTAGACCTACACAAGGCTGGAATGGGCTACAAGACCATCGCCAAGCAGCTTGGTGAGAAGGTGACAACAGTTGGTGTGATTATTTGCAAATGGAAGAAACACAAAATAACTGTCAATCTCCCTCGGCCTGGGGCTCCATGCAAGATCTCACCTCGTGGAGTTGCAATGATCATAAGAATGGTGAGGAATCAGCCCAGAACTACACGGGAGGATCTTGTCAATGATCTCAAGGCAGCTGGGACCATAGTCACCAAGAAAACAATTGGTAACACACTACGCCATGAAGGACTGAAATCCTGCAGCGCCAGCAAGATCCCCCTGTTCACATATACATGCCCGTCTGAAGTTTGCCAATGAACATCTGAATAATTCAGAGGAGAACTGGGTGAAAGTGTTGTGGTCAGATGAGACCAAAATGGAGCTCTTTGGCATCAACTCAACTCGCCGTGTTTGGAGGAGGAGGAATGCTGCCTATGACCCCAAGAACACGTCAAACACGAAGGTGGAAACATTATGCTTTGGGGGTGTTTTTCTGCTAAGGGGACAGGACAACTTCACTGCATCAAAGGGACGATGGACAGGGCCATGCACCGTCAATTCTTGGGTGAGAACCTCTTTCCCTCAGCCAGGGCATTGAAAATGGGTCGTGGATGGGTATTCCAGCATGACAATGACCCAAAACACACGGCCAAGGCAACAAAGGAGTGGCTCAAGAAGAAACACATTAAGGTCCTGGAGTGGCCTAGCCAGTCTCCAGACCTTAATCCCATAGAACATTTATGGAGGGAGCTGAAGGTTTGAATTGCCAAACGTCAGCCTCGAAACCTTAATGACTTGGAGAAGATCTGCAAAGAGGAGTGGGACAAAATCCCTCCTGAGATGTGCGCAAACCTGGTGGCCAACTACAAGAAACGTCTGACCTCTGTGATTGCCAACAAGGGTTTTGCCACCAAGTACGAAGTCATGTTTTGCAGAGGTGTCAAATACTTATTTCTCTCATTAAAATGCATTTTTCTAGATTTTTTTGTTGTTATTCTGTCTCTCACTGTTCAAATAAACCTACCATTAAAATGATAGACTGTTCATGTCTTTGTCAGTGGGCAAACGTACAAAATCAGCAGGGGATCAAAATTTTTTTTCCCTCACTGTATATTTGGGGCAAATCCAATACAACACATTACTGAGTAACACTTTCCATATTTTCAAGCATAGCGGTGGCTCCATCTTGTTATGGGTATGCTTGTAATCGTTAAGGACTGGGGAGTTTTTCAGGATAAAAAAATTAACGGAATGGAGCTAAGCACAGGCTAAATCCTAGAGGAAAATCTGGTTCAGTCTGCTTTCCACCAGACACTGTGAGATGAATTCACCTTTCAGTAGGACAATAACCTAAAACATAAGGACAAATCTACACTGGAGTTGCTTACCAAGAAGACAGTGAATGTTCCTGTGTGGCTGAGTTACAGTTTTGACTTAAATCTACTTGAAAATCTATGGCAAGACCTGACAATGTCTGTATAGCAATGATCAACAACCAATTTGACGGAGCTTGAAGAATTTTGAAAAGAATAATGGGCAAATGTGGCAAAATCCAGGTGTGGAAAGCTCTTAGAGACTTACCAAGAAAGACTCTACAAGGTGCTTCTACAAAGTATTGACTCAGGGGTGTGAATACTTATGTAAATAAGATACTTTTTATTTTATGTATTACTCACATTGGAGCAGAAAAGTTTACTGCTTGGACTGAAGTCAAGTCAGCCTGCACCTTCCCAATTCAGGTGTGTGTTTTCCATCTCAAGAGAAATGACTGAGTCAAATGGAAAACTACAGTATACACAACACACCTGCTTACTGTGTCATGCTAATGCTAATTGTCCCCCACGATAAAATCAGAGAGGGGACTATGTATCTGTCTCCATCCGTACGTTAGTACGCACGTTAGTCACACGCAATATCTTAGACACCACCCCTGGCCCGATTTTGACTAAACTTGGGGGAATGTTGCGTCAATCTTGCCATAGCGATCCGGCATTTACAAAATTGCACTGATTGGCCCAAGGGGGCGCTATAGTAAGCAACTGAAATTCCAATCTTTGAACAAGCATATTTCCTGTCCCAAGGGCCAATCAGTGCAATTTTCATGGGGGATGACATGTTTACTGTTGCCTAGTTTCCCCTGTTCATGTTAACGCTAAACAGAGCCGCTAACTGCTAATGCTAATTAGCATGCCTCCATCACCGTTAACTTTGTGACAATACCATGTGTACTCAGAAAGCTTAGCCTATCATGGCGAGGCATGAATGGAGACAACAGCACCAAGCGTGGCAAGCTACACAAACATCCTTCAGCTGCCTTGCCAAGGATTACCCTTCATGCAGGCTGAGGCTTGGATGTAAGACAACTTGGCAGCGTGGGGATATTCTGATTTCCAAACTCCCCACTCTTCCTCCCTCACCCTTCCCTCCTCCCCCCTCCTCTATTCTATGAATATCCCACTAGTGAGGGACACACAGGCGTTTATCCCACAGTCTGGAGAGGCTATCCCTGACCTTAGCATGCCATTGACTTGATTACTGTAGTATCAAACCATAACAACAACACTTCATGAGGAATACAAATGGTTGTTTTCTATGGGTCCAGCAAGTACTTGGCTCGGTCTTCAATCCATGGTGTTGAAGCCCACAGCAGCTGGCTAAATACTGAATAGGCTAGCCTAGTGTAGCCTATCCTAGTGTAGCATCGTCTCTGACAGCTCCCATTCTCCAATGGTTTTTTAAATATGCCCATAAAATAACAGCTGAATCTGCAGTTTATTCTGAATGGGAGGCTAAGTTCATCGCCAAATACAAACTTGGGCCGGCAGCAGTTTTGAAATGATGTGACCCTGACCAAGTCAACTGTATTATAACCTCTAACTCACTACCCTAGTAGAAATGGATGGAACATATAAGACCACAGCCTTATTCAATATGGTCAATACAATACACAAAGATCTACCTATTCTTTAGTTTTATAAGTGTAGTTCTTGACAGAACAGTTTAGTCCTTGTCTGTAGGCTACAATATACCTGCAGTAAAATCAGAGTAAAACTGACAGGATTACAATATGAATACAAATTAGCATACACTATCATTTAATTTGCCATACTGTCTGTTGATGTTCAATACCCAACATAACCTGTGGCAATTAATCTAAGTAAATTAAATGATTTAAAAAATGATATTCGCCATGGTAGCAGTTAAAGGCCTAGTGCAGTAAAAATTCAGTTTTTCCTGTGTTTTATATAATTTTGCTGATGAAAGTGTGAAAATGTTTGATCAGTGTTACTTCCTGATAGTTTCTGTTTGAAAATACAATCTACACAGGACCTTCTAATCAGCAGGTTTGCATGATCGGAAGTTTTGGCTTTCCATGGTGACATCACCATGCGGTAAATTGGTTAATAGACCAATAACAGAAAGAGTTCCAAACCTCTTTTCCAATAACAGCTAGTTTTCAGTTGTCCCCTCCACACTCAGACCACTCCAAGACAGTCCTAGCAAAATTCTTGCTTGAAAAATAGTTTTTTGCTAAAAAGCTATTTTTGCCCATTTAAATGGAAATCTATTACAGTAAGGTATTTAATTGTTACCCAGAATTTTTTTGATATTGAGATTTAAAAAAAGTCTGCATTGGGTCTTTAACAATGAAGTACCTTACTGTGATTGTTTTCAATTAAAATGACATCTTAAGAGCAATTTCTCAAGCAAGGATTTTGCTAGGACTGTCGGGGAGTAAAACTAGCTGTTATTGGCAGAGAGGTTTGGAACTCTTTCTTATTGGTCTATTAACTAATTTATCGCCTGGTGATATCACCAGGCAGGCCAAAACTCCATCCCACCAAAACAGGCTGAAATTTCAGGCTGTCTTTTCAAACAGCTCTTACACTAAAAGGGCATTATCATAATTTTCACAATTTCACAGTATTATTCCAACCTCATAATGTGGAAATACATATACAACACAGGAAAATCAAGTTCTTGACTGCACTGGGCCTTTAAGCTTTTTCTGATTTTGGCTGCGCTCCACGTGCTTTGAGTATGTTGATATTCTACCGCCTTTATCCGGCACTCATCCGCGACTCAGTCTAGTGACTTGGAAATGTGCCACCTAAAGGAGGGAGTCCTGGAGTAGTCATGGGTGCAAAGTCTGCATCAGTGGCACAGTGTGCACGTGAGGATGTGAAATACACCAGGGTATACATCTCCACCCACAGCTGTAGAACGGAATGAATCTTGTTCACAAAATACAGCACGTTACACATGGCTCCCCATATAGCAGTGCTGTATCTGCATCCACCTGGGGTTCACAGGGGCAATGAGTCAAAGCAACAAACCAGTGCTATAATACAAATGTGTAGCAACTGAGGAGCAGAGGCCATTTCATGTGTGTAGAATGTACTGTATGTGTGCAGTGTTTAAGTGTGTAACTGCATCATGTCTTAGTTGAGAGCTGTATCTCGTTATACAATATGTATTTGGTGTACACTTCAGTGTTTTCCAGCACTTTCCTCCCACTGAATGTAAATTAACTCGCCAAAACCATTGAATCCAAATGATCTCACCAAAACCATTGAATCCAAATGACCTCACCAAAGCCATTGAATCTTAATGAACTCACTGATTTAATTTCTGAATTTCTGTGTCAAACAATAAGCACACATTTACAGTTTCTGGATTTTGGAATTTTCCATCAGCCCAATCGATAAATCAAATCAGTCAATGAAGTTGTCACTCAACAAGCAACACAATGCTCCCTCCTCATGAAATATGCATATGCATCCGGCAATTATACATCATTATTTTAACAAACCCCAATTAATTGGAAACTGCTAATTGAGGTTAATGCATTCAAATCAGTTCCTTTTATCGTGGCTTTAAGCCTCTTACATGAGCTTTAGCTCTGCCTGTGTGGGTGAAGATTCATTGTGATTGGCTGACTCGCGTCGACAGTCAGAATGATACTCTTCCAGATATATTAGCCATACACTCTGCTAGCTCCAGACAGCAGGCAGACAGAGGGAAAGGTTAAGGAGTTTAATTTGATTTGTAGGAAGCCAGCATGGACACACCAGTGGTTTTTCCCCCTCTCATTTCAGAGAGTGCTGAAAGGTTTGGTACCCAGGTGGATTTGACAAGAGAGGGCAAGGGGGGAGAGAGAGAGGGATAAAGAGAGAGAAAAGGAGCGTGAGAAAAAGAGCATGCCACGTCTCCACAGTATCATGAAGGTAAAGTCCAATGGTCTCACCCCAAACATTTATGAGGTTCATCCAACAATGCCATGTAAACAGGTAAAGTCAACACAGAAAGAGAGAGAGGCAGAAAGAGAGAGAGAACCAACACCACAACCTGCTTGAGCTTGAAGTAACATCCCAGCTAACAATTATAGGAAGACTGACATTTTTTGTCATGTTATCCGTAATGTTCCCCTGTCCAGTTTTCCGTTAGTTATTATACAACGGGTGGGTCTAATCCTGAATGTTTATTTGTTAAAAGCGCATTCCAGCCAGTGTCTATTCCACAAGTTACCACCGGCAAAATCTATGACGTTAAAATGCCTATTTCCTCTGTTCCATCTGACTGCGCAATCCACTGTCTCATCAGCCCAGCCAGACAAATTATAAAAAGCATCTAGACATTATCTCACATTTCTTTTAGACTGACATTTAGTTTTCAACAGCGGAGATTTGTATAAACCTTGCGGTCGGTCTCTCCGACATTTGCAACATTGTTTCAATATTCAAATTCGATCTCCAGCTGTCCCATAGTAATGAACGTGTAGGGGTCGGAAGTCGGGACGAGACAGGCAGCGTTTCTCAGCCAGTCGAAATCATGCATCAGCTGGCATCATTTTTATGGATATATACAAAGAAATGTCAATTGAAAAAAGGTGAAACGAAACGAAGTGCAGCTAGTTTGCAGTCTTTACAGCTTCAGTGTTTGAAGTGATTGTGTTTGTGTCAGCCGTGTTGTTGGCAAGCTCCTCTGAAGCCGTGTTGTTGGCTAGCTCCTCTGAACAACAGTGTCCTGATGAGAGAGCACATTTTAAGTAAATGTCACTAGAAAACAGCTTAAACAAATGCAAATGCAGCAACTGTTGTTATTCTTTTTGACATTTGCCGTGACTGTAATTTAGCCGCAGTTGGCTAGCAAGCAAGGGATAAGAATGTTGTCAGCCAGTATGGCAATGGAACATTTAGAACAAACGACTGGGTCGCGTCCATAGATACAGAACAAAAAGACTGAACGACTGGGTTGCGTCTCTGGCAACCGAACCAATAGAACAAACGAACGACCAGCCGGCTTGTGTCGGGACTATATATTGTGGAAGGATGAAATAGTATGAACAAATTAATAAAAAATTATGTTTTTAATGAAAATATGTAAATCATTGAATATGTTGGTAACCCGTTGTATAAAAGTGATAATGCCCTCGAAGCTGGTGTTTGGAGGATATATTGGCACGGTTTGCCAGCCCTCGATTTCGTCTTGGGCCTAACAACACCCCTGCCAATATATCCTCCAAACACTGGCTTATCGGGCATTATCACTTAAGGGGAACATTCTATGTACTTTAGTAAAAACCTTCTGAGAACTTATTTAGCATGTTTTGGCGTTAGAGTTAGGATAATTTACCCAGAACGCTGTTACCATGTTCTCAGAATATCCTATATTAATGTTCTAGACACATTTCATGGGACAATGCAAGAACATTCGTGTCCAGTTTTTTTAGGGTTAGGAGAATATTCCATCAACGTCACACCAAACATACACAGAAAATGGTTGCCATTTTCGCAAAATTTGAAATTGTGTTTTTTACATTGGATAAAAGTAGAGACTCAGAGCTAGAAAATTGTATATCATACACTACAGTTGAGGAATAATGGGAAAGTAATTCTGCTTTGAAAGTTGATAAACTTGTAACCTCACTTTTGAGAAAATGGCCTTTGAATGTTTTGGTACTACTACTGGAGAGCTCTTCTTTGTCTACACCCATTCAGCATCGCTCACACCCTCTTAAGCTTTAGCCCCACTCATCTCTTTAAAGGTTGATCTGAGCGTTCTGTCCTAACAACAGCAGTCAATTACCAAGCTAACTGGCTAACGTTGGCTAGTATGCTAGCTACTTACAGACACAAATGAGAGAACAGCTCACTAACCATTTTACTCGCCCTAGCAGAGGTAGTTAGGCTGTTTTCATGTTATCCAGAGTGTTGGTGACGGCAATGCTGCTGGCAACAATTTACGCTTTTTTGCCAAAGATTACTGACACCTGCCATATTCAACGGGTGTTGAGTGTTCGTAAATTCGTCAGTTATTCTGTGCTCTTACACACTCAGATGAGAGTGTTCTGAAATCAGAGTAGATAGCCAGAGCGAATTTACCAGCTACGGCTATCAACAGTTTTCGCAGTGACATCATTAACATTCTATTGAATTGGTTTCTTGCATATTGGAGTCTTTTGTTAAGACATGTAGCTAGCTAGCTAGCTAAACAATGAACCATAATCCCAACTCATGACGTTACTACCCTGCATGAATCTGCAGGCAGCTAACCAACCAGGTTCAATGTTAGCTAGCTAACATTAGGCTATAACTAGCAAAGGAAATGGCGCTGAGATACAAATAATATTACTACACATACACGTAACGTTAGCTGGCGAACCAGCCCGCTAACGTTAGCTAACTAGCTAACAGTACACTTTAACTTGAAATGAACTACTTTCAGACATAATTAGAAACGTGTCATATCGGAAAATGTAGCTAGCTAGACTATCTTAACCGTATACATGGTTGGACGCTTCTCACTCTCTGTCACGGATGCCAAGGTTGCCCTTAGTTTGAAGATGTAATCCGGAGGCAGGTGTTTTCTCCATCTCCTTAGCGATCATACTCTAATTCCACTGATTTCAAAATTCCATCCTCCAGAAAGTGGAGAGCAACGCTTATGCAGTTCTACTACGCTATATATATATATATATTTTTAAGCCATGTAAAACTGGATTACCTATACATACTGACTAGCTCAAATAGACAGAAGTGTGCCACATGGTAGACCAATTCAAACTCATCTCTCGGCTTGTCCAGCCCACTCATTATCTCAGCCAATCATGGCTAACGGGAAGGTTGCTGTCTTTTTCTGTGGCTAAACCAACTAGGCTCGTAATTTAATAATTTTATTTGTATTTACAGAGGGCATACAAGTTTGTTATTAAGGCACATGAAAGTTCACATGTTCCAGAAGGCATTTCTGCCAAAAAACACATTTTGATTTAAAAAAAAGTTTACCTTCAAATGGCTCTCATGTGAAGTAGTGACGCGCGACATACACCTAGTTTCCTGAAACTAGTCACATATAGGACATTAAATGTTCTAGACACGTTTCATGGGATGTTACAAGAACATTCATGTCCAGTTTCCTTTTGTTGGATTCTAGCTTTAAATATGCTTATTCATGTTACCAGACTAGAACTCAGATTACATGTATAAGGAATGTATATGTTGAGGTCAATGGAGGGTGGATAAGAACTAGGTGTATGGAAAGTTACAGAGTGAGGAAGAGGAAGTGGAGAACGTTTACATTCTGTCAAAACATGGTATTGTTCAACCTTATGGCTCCTAAGGAGGGAGGCAAAGTGCAACAGTCTGGTTTCAGTCACTGATAAGGTAGGACAGCTGTGGATTATGGAGGAGTGAGGAATTCGGCCCGTCAGGTCAGATGAAGTGAGAAGGAACAGTCCTATTACACACACATATACTTACATGCCCACAAAGTTTCTAGCATGAGGCAGGACCATGACTACAAAAGTGAGAGGAACCAATTAAATTCCTGAGTAGCAACAGAGATGTATTGGCTGTCTAGATCTGCAAGGAGTTGACTCCGCCTAGAAGGAGGGTATAAATATATGTGCTTATGTAATAATGTCTTTATCTTTGCAGCTGTTTGACCCAGTGGGTGAGCTTTTTCTAGTTGTCCGTGAGTTTTTACTCTGATTGTTCAGAACCTAACACTTTGCAAGAACATTCGTGTCCAGTTTTCTGAGGGTTAGGAGAATATTCCATGAACATCACACCAAACATACACAGAACATGGTGTAATATTCATAGTGTATGTGTCAACATACTAAATTGTAATTGGTTGCATTCTACTGTCATATCATACTGTGCTATGATTGGTTAAGACCACCCAGCTCGTGAGGTCATTGCAGTTGATCATGGCCGTAGACACATGAACATGCCAGTTATGGCTAGCTATTTTGAACAAGGCGTGCAAAACAAGACACATGGTTGCCATGTTCTCAGAATATAAGATATGAATGTTCTAGACATGTTTCATGGGAATATTACAAGAACATTCATGTGTCCAGTTTTCTGAGGGTTAGGAGAATATTCCACCAACGTCACACCAAAAATACACAGAACATGGTTGCCATGTTTTCAGATTATGAGAAGATATTAATGTTCAATGTTTCATTGGAACGTTGCAAGAACATTCCTGTGTCCAAGGACGTTTAAAACATAGGACATTTTGTCATGGTCCCCTGGAGTTCTTTTTATAGTTCCCGGCTTATTCCAGGGATGTCCATAAAGACGCTTTAAGGACCTTGCCTGATGATCCCAAAGAAACGTTTAATTACACATCCCCCTTTGTTACTGTTGCCAAGTCCATCAAGACCCTGATTGATGAACCACTCACATCTCTTTGTCTGTTGGCAAGGGACACCCACACATACAAACAGTGCTTTCAACAGACAGTGTTTTCAATTTATTTGACATACATGATTGCATTGTGCATGTTCATTTTTACATTGATTATTATTCAACATGTCCTCACCTGGGATTTGAACTCACAACCTCTTGGTTCACAGAATTCAGAGCTTCCTGTTACGCCACCATGTCTGTGTCAATTATTTTACCTGTATTGCTACACTTTGCACTTTGAAGTAACTCTCAGCTCAGTTATAAGTACACTCAAGAAACACTATTGTATTTATCATAGTGATGAAAGAGTAACATTAAAACAGAGTAATATGCCCAAACAACATGAGACAACTATACAGAAAACCCTAAAATTGCTGAAATAAGTCAATCAAATAAATGATGAGAGAATAGTCAGATTAACTGATAACTTTCACAGACATGTTGGCGTGAACCAAGAGGTTGTGAGGTCAATATCACAGGTAAGGAAGGACATGATCATAGCACAATGTAATCACGCATGTTAAAGTGTCAAATATGTAAGTTGAAAACAGTGTATGTTTGTGTGGTTGTCCCTAACCTTGCCAACAACAAAGAGCTGTGAATGATCAGTGGTTCACCAATCAGGGCTTCGATGGGCTCGGCAACAGTAACGAGGTGGCGTATAAAGAAAAACTGTTTTTAGGGATGTTCCCGGAATAAGCTGGGAACTAGACAAAAACCACCAGGGGACCATGACAGAACGTCCTATGCTTTAAACATCACTGGACACAGGAATGTTCGTGCAACGTTCCCATGAAACATGCCTAGAACATTAATATTGTACACTACCGGTCAAAAGTTTTAGATCACTTACTCATTCAAGGGTTTTTCTTTACTTTGTACTATTATCTACATTGTAGAATAATAGTGAAGAAATCAAAACAATGAAATAACATATATGGAATCATGTAGTAACCAAAAAAGTGTTAAGCAAATCAAAATATATTTTATATTTGAGATTCTTCAAATAGCCTTGATGACAGCTTTGCACACACTTGCCATTCTCTCAACCAGCTTCATGAGGTAGTCACCTGGAATGCATTTCAATTAAAAGGTGTGAGCCAATCAGTTGTGTTGTGACAAGCTAGGGGGGTGGGGGGTATACAGAAGATAGCCCTATTTGGTAAAAGATCATGTCCATATTAGGCAAGAACAGCTCAAATAAGCAAAGAGAAACAGACAGTCCATCATTACTTTAAGACATGAAGGTCAGTCAATACGGAACATTTCAAGAACTTTTAAAGTTCCTTCAAGTGCAGACACAAAAACCTTCATGCACTATGATGAAACTGGCTCTCATGTGGACCACCACAGGAATGGAAGACCCAGAGTTACCTCTGCTGCAGAGGGTAAGTTCATTAGAGTTACCAGCCTTAGAAATTGCAGCCCAAATAAAGGCTTCACAGAGTTCAAGTTACAGACACATCTCAACATCAGCTGTTCAGAGGAGACCGTGTGAATCAGGCCTTCATGGTCAAATTGCTGCAAAGAAACCACTACTAAAGGACAAAAATAACAAGAAGAGACTTCCTTGGGCCAAGAAACACGAGCAATGGCCATTACACTGGTGGAAATTTGTCCTTTTGTCTAGAGTCAAAATTGGAGATTTTTGGTTCCAACCGCCGTGTCTTTGTGAGATGCGGTGTGGGTGAACAGATAATCTCCGCATGTGTATTTCCCACCGTAAAGTATGGAGGAGGAGGTGTTATGGTGTGGGGGTGCTTTGCTGGTGACACTGTCTGATTTATTTAGAATTCAAGATACACTTTACCAGCATGGCTACCACAGCATTCTGCAGCGATATGCCATCCTATCTGGTTTGGCCTTAGTGGGACTATCATTTGTTTTTCAACAGGACAATGAGCCAACACACCTCCAGGCTGTGTAAGGGCTATTTTACCAAGAAGGAGAGTGATGGAGTGCTGTATCAGATGACCTGGCCTCCACAATCCCTCGACCTCAACCACATTGAGATTATTTGGGATGAGTCAGACCGCAGAGTGAAGGAAAAGCAGCCAACAAGTGCTCAGCATATGTGGGAACTCCTTCAAGACTGTTGGAAAAGCATTCCAGGTGAAGCTGGTTGAGTGTGCAATGCTGTCATAAAGGCAAAGGGTGTTTATTATTTGTTTAACAATATTTTGGTTACTACATGATTCCATATGTGTTATTTCATAGTTTTGATGTCTTCACTATTATTCTACAATGTAGAAAATAGTAAAAATAAAGAAAAAGCCTTGTTCCAACATTTTTGACCGGTAGTGTATATTCTAAGAACATGGCAACCATGGACAGTGTATGTTTGGTCTGACGTTAATGGAATATTCTCCTAACCTGCAGAAAACTGGACAAATGAATGTTCTTGCAATGTCCCATGAAATGTGTCTAGAACATAAATCTCTTATATTCTGAGAACATGGCAACCATGCTCTGTGTATGTTTGGCATGACGTTAATGGAATATTCTCCTAACCCTCAGAAAACTGGACACAAATGTTCTTGCAACGTTCCCATGGAACATGTCTAGAACTTTCATATTTAATATTCTGAGAACATGGTAACCACATTCTGGGTAAGTTCTGTGACATTAAGGGAATGGTCTCTTGGAAACAGTTCTTGCACATCACTGGAACATTCCTATGAAAATGTTAGGTAATGACCTAATGAGACTTAAGGGAATGTTCTCTAAAGTTGTGGGAATGTTTGTTGTTAGCTGGGATGCCTCACAGCATGGTCTCATTCCATTCGCTATCCTTCACTCACTGTAAACCGATTCATTTTTATAGCCTAACCACCATGGCCCACTTCCTGTAGTGTAACTACAAACAGATTGAGCGTTTACAACCGCGGCACACAGCTAAATAATTCAATCCCCCGACAATGAGGGTCTCTGTGTCTGGTACTGAATTACAATCGCCTTCTCTCACACGTAATGCAGTATTGAGCGGGGAGATAACCGCATTTCCCCCCTAATTTGTGCTGGCAGCACAACTAAACAAAAAGTTTGGCTTTCTATTTCCCACGAGTGTTAGGCATCTCATCAAAGGAGTATTGTGTTGAGGATTTACGTGAGTGTGCATTGTAATGAGTCTAGTTTGCGCTCCACAAGACAATGTTTAGCTATCAACAAGAGATACTTATCATTCTGACAATATTTTCTTCATTAATTCATTGGCATCCCAATGATGGACCAGTACATATGTCAGACAACATGTCAGCTTTAACATTTAAGACTGGACTCCCGTGTTAGTGATTTTGAAGCATCCCTATTGATGTTGTGTGGGTGCCATCCCTTCAAAATGTAGGCTTTATTAATTGATAAACTGACACACTGTATTGAATTGGAATCCACTGTGCCAAACAATTGATACACACATCCCCAGACTGTTCCCCTTCCTCCCCTTGTACTTTCTTTCTTCCATCTCCTAGCTACATCAATGCCAACCCCCCTCCATCACTTCATCCCTATGCCTCTTTCCCGTCCGGCCAGATCTCAAAGCCCTACCTATTTATGCCTGCCTTGATAAATGCTGTGTAGACAAATAATAATGACGATGTAATTTCTGGCTGTGACACACTTTCCCCAGGAAGGAACCACGATCTTTGGCTGTCGGGCGAAGAACTGCAAATCAGCAAAAAATAAATCTGTATTCAAGATTTGCAGCCGGCCTCAATGCTTTCCGAGCACATTGGGCCTCATTAAAAAGCTGTTTTATTTCCTCTGCTTCCTTGATGCGGAGCTCATTAACAATTTTGCAGCCGCGTGCCCCAGATGCACGATTAGCGGTTTCAAAAAGTTTACGTGGAACTCCTGACAGCAGCAGTCTTGAAGACGAGATGATGATGATATGATCACAGAGGTATAGTGTTTCCGGCTGTTTTCATGTTAGCCCTCGTGCTGACTTACTGTACAGCAGTAATGAGCAGATTCCAAAAAGACATCACCTCATCCACCACAGCAAATAGTAATGGCCAATGAAAGGCTGGTATAGCCTTTTCATCTGCAACTGTCTGTACACAAACATTAAAGATGCAGTCCGGGACCTTAAGCACTTCGGGTGTATAAAATCGAGCACACAGCCATGCAATCTCCAAAGAATTTGGCAGCAGAATGGCCTTACTGAAGAGCTCAGTGACTTTCAACATGGCACCGTCATAGGATGCCACCTTTCCAACAAGTCAGTTCGTCAAATTTCTGCAATGCTAGAGCTGCCCCGGTCAACTGTAAGTGCTGTTACTGTGAAGTGGAAACGTCTAGGAGCAACAACGGCTCAGCTGAGAAGTGGTAAGCCACACAAGCTCACAGAATGGGACCGCCGAGTGGGACCGCAGAGTTCCAAACTGCTTCTGGAAGCAACGTCAGCACAATAACTGTTTGTCAGGAGCTTAATGAAATGGGTTTCCATGGCCGAGCAGCCACACACAAGCCTACGATCACCATGCACAATGCCAAGCGTCGGCTGGAGTGGTGTAAAGCTCGCCGCCATTGGACTTTGGAGCACTAGAAACGTGTTCTCTGGAGTGATGAATCACGCTTCACCATCTGGCAGTCCGACGGACAAATCTGGGTTTGGCGGATGCCAGGAGAACCCTGCCTGCCCAAATGCATAGTGCCAACTGTAAAGTTTGGTGGAGGAGGAATAATGGTCTGGGGCTGTTTTCATGGTTCGGGCTAGGCCCCTTAGTTCCAGTGAAGGGAAATCTTAACACTACAGCAAAAATTACATTTTAGACGATTCTGTGCTTCCAGCTTTGTGGCCACAGTTTGAGGAAGGCCCTTTCCTGTTTCAGCATGACAATGCACAAAGCGAGGTCCATACAGAAATGGTTTGTCGAGATCGGTGTGGAAGAAATTGACTGACCTGCACAGAGCCCTGACCTCAACCCCATTGAACACCTTTGGGATGAATTGGAACGCCGACTGCGAGCCAGACCTAATCGCCGAACATCAGTGCCCGAGCTCACTAATGCTCTTATGGCTGAATGGAAGCGAGTCCTCGCAGCAATATTCCAACATCTACTGGAAAGCCTTCCCAGAAGAGTGGATGCTGTTATAGCATTAAAGGGGGGACCAACTCCATATTAATGCCTATGATTTTGGAATGAGATGTTTGACGAGCAGACTTCCACATACTTTTGGTGATAGTATATCATACACATTTTGCAGGACGTAACATATCATACGAAATGGATGATGTAGTACACAATTGTGCACAATTTTCATTTTGGCTCATGAGCACTACTTTCAAAACTACTGGCTGAAAGTATATACAAAACCTCTGTAGCATCACTTTAACTTGTCTTACTTTGTGGGAGGATTGATGAAACTAAGGGCAAACATTAAAGCTGTAGGCCAAAACACCACCATGATTGAGAGAAACATTCATATACAAATTATAATCAGAGATTGTCATGACTTGAAGACAAGTCGAATGGCCAATCATCTGGTGACTGCCTGTACAGTTACACAAACCAGTTTTCTATGTGGGGGATTGATGGCACAACATGAAATGTTTAGCTTCTGGGCCAAAACTCTGATTAAAGAAACATCCTATCAGAGATTGATAGTTACTTCAATACTTCCAAGACATAACTCGATTGGCCAAACAGCGTGACCAAATAAAAGCTAAATGGGCGGGGGGCTGGCATTGGGGGGGAGGGTCATTCTTTGGCCATCCATCCCAGTCTCAAGTAGCTTTTGGCACCACGTCTATGGGCTCCTAGGGAGAAATGAATCACTTTGCCTCCAGGAGCAGGGTCACTCAGGCAGCCCAATGGGCTCCGTGGTGAGTGAAAAGGTGCCAGGTTGGCCCACAGACAGACACCCATGTACTTCACCTTGATGCCAGGATTCACAACGAAAACATAGATACATGCCCATACGCAAGCAGTCAATGGGCATAAACTGCGCACCTTGGTCCGAATTAAGGTATTCCAGTAGCTCGTATTGTCCGAATAGCTGAAAGCTACAGTAAGGACATCAGTTGATGCCTCTCATACTAACTAAGTCGCTCTGGATAAGAGCGTCTGCTAAATGACAACGTTTTTTATGTAATCCTTTAGTCCACCTGTCCATCTACTGGCTGGCCTGTAAAACGAGGAGGGAGGGAGGGGCTATATCAGGACCTGTGTCTAATCCACTTCAGGATAATCGCTTCATGCTGTGGAATCTCCATTGAGCAGCACGGGCCTGGATTTGACAATGAACTCTGAAAGCTACTCATTTGATCCGCAGCAAGTCAGAGCCAAGCATTAGCGAGACAAAACCCAATGCCTGCTTACATGGGGTGTGATAGAGGAGGGAGATCGGGGGGGGGGGGGGCACAACCGGTGTCCCTAACCACATTGCGTAAAGTCTGGCTAGTTCTCGTAAACAACCCTGGGCAGATTTTTAACAGGGAAGACCAAAAGTGCCAGATGTTTACGGCAAACTTCAGGAGATGAATCGATATGAGCCACCACTGCTTGGAATTCATGAAGTGGAGCGGTTAACTATGCTAAAACAAATCTAGACTTGAAAGTTGTAAGATGGGAAAAACACTTAATCTTGTACCTGACAGTGTGAAATTGTATCAACGACTAGAAGCAGAGGTGAGACACCAACAGATGGGGAGTGGAAAAACAGCAGCTTGCGCTGCCTATGGAGATGAAAATGCATGGCTTCCAATAAGCATGACTTTACAATCTCAGTCAGATAGAGATGTGGTAGCAGATCTTAACACCCCACACTTACTCATCAAGTCTGCTTGTAATCCAGCAGCAAATATATTTTCAGTAAACTCATATATAGAATAAATAACTAAATCTAAGTTTGATTGTTGAGTTCTGTCCAGTACGTGCGCTTGAGGGTGTCTGAGAGTGATTTTGTGTTCTGCAAGCACAAATATGCATGTATCTGTATCCATGTATGGATTTAGCTAATTAGATCAACAGACCGCTGTCTTAACCTTTTACTGCAGTGGGCTAAATCAGGGTCATACAGGGTATTTATTGGTAGTCTTAAACAAATCTACTTTGAAAAAAAAGTATACACCACACACACATGGTTATGAGCTTAAAAAATAAAACACACCTGTACCATGTCAGTTTACATCCCAATATTATACTTTATATACATCACAAAAGACTGAAATATAGCAAACCGTTTGACATAGAAACACCGGATTTTCAGCATTTAAAAAATAATAATGTTTATTAATGATGAAAAATATTTATAACGTTCCACCCATGAGGCCACTAGGTCATTTGACTGCAGGAAAGTGCTATGCAGTCAGGACACTGACCCTTTGGTCAATAGCAGAAAAGGAAATGAATTTATCTTCACAAAAAATGCACACTATTATCAGCTGAGGTACAAAAGGAATCTCTCTTAAACAAAATGTTCAATGTTCCTTCCTTGTCCCTAGGTCTTTTATGGCACTGATTCTCACAGATATCCATGCCCTCAACACACAAACACTTTCAAATACTTTTCTTCTCACACACAGACCCCCATTCTGTGAGCGGAATGTTCTCCACACAGATGATCACCCTGAATGTCATTGCCCACTCCCCCCCATCCCCCCTTCCTTTCACACTCACAGTTTTTCACACTCCTACAGTCTGTGACTCACTCGGAGAGAGGAATGCTCCCTGGGATATGGAGCGGGTTTCATGGAATCCCAAAGGCCTGGGAATCAGCGAGACGGGTCTCACTCACAAGACCACAGCAGAAATGTTGTCATTAGCATGACCAATGTAATATACTGTAGACCACTGTAACCTTACAATCAGCATAATGTATGTCATGTAGGCTTCAGCAAAGTAATGTTAACATGAACCATGTTGTATAAACTGCACCCAGCCTATAGCATGAGATCCCAAAAGGGCTCTTCTGAGAATACTATGAAATTGACTCCAAATTATAAAATTAAGAGTCAAAACTATGTTACACCAATACCATAGCATCATGACAGGATGGTACCGTCTGTACTCTACGCTATCTGATGATACCACGCCATGGACACATGGTCGATTCTACCACCAAGCGAAACGATACTGAAGCAATATGAAAGAAAGGGCACAATCGCAAACTCTCTTACCTTTCCCATCCCCGGGGTGTCCTTGACCTTTAACCCCGCCCGGAAGAGGCATGGCGGCACAGCAGGCGGGGACAGCTGCAGGGCGCCGCTGAAGCCACCTGTGTAGACCAGGGGCTCAGCGGTTTCGGGCAGAGACTGGGGCTGAGGCTGCTGGGGCTTCTTTCGCTTGGAGGAGAGGCTAAGCTTTTGGGCGGTCCTGTGGAGAGAGAAAGAGGGATTTGTGATGAAGATTGTGGGGGAGTCCAGTGGTTCCATGTACCCAGAAATCTTCCTGACAGTGCTAATGTTCCTTGAGGATGATTTGTATTTTTATTTGTATTTGTACCATGTTCACTTGAAATGAACAGGTAGGTTCCATTGATTTGCATATACCCCCAGGCCTTTTTAGATAGCGGTCAAGATGAAAGGAGGGTATTCATGGCCATCATGGTTGGAAAAGGTAGGGTGTGTCCACAAGAACTTCAAAGGTTGGGCCATACTTCACACATTAAAAAGCTAACTCTTGATACCTCAAAGGCTTTACAGACCAAAATTGTAGAGTAGTATTGATTTAGGAAAGTAATTCCGTAGCTTAATTCCAAGTCTTGCATGTTCTAAGACTTTTAGAAAACAGAATCAAGAGTTAAAAGACACATTTTGGCCAGAAATGACCTGCTGTCTGGAATCCAAGGTCATTATGCTGTCATCATGTCTGCAATTTATTGCAACTGGTGTTCTCAGTCCGCATAAGTACAGGCTCACACACATCAACTCTATTGGGGACACACTTATTGACAGACACACACATACGTACACAAACACTCACTGTCTTGCATTCATATAACACACACACGCACACACAAACATAGACAGATGGATTGAGAAGCCCTTACACACTCTCTCTGTTTTTTTCGTTCTCTCACACACACACACGCACGCACAAACATGCGCAACACACACACATACATAGACTCAGGGGTCAGAGGAATGCGTCTTTGTCTCCCTTCAGCTGTCACTGCGGCACGTTGGACACTTTGCCCTGGCCTGCCTTCAAGCAGCCACGCTACTTTCCCCCTGTCAGCAAGACAGCTGCTTCATGTCAGCACTCTCTCTCTCCCTCTTTCTTACTTTTTGTGTATATATTTCTCTCACTGTCACTTTTTCTGTATGCTGTGTCTTTATCTCTCCTACCCCCTCTCTCTCTCTCTCCCTGCTCAAATCTTTCTCATTAAGTCTCTCTCTCTCTCTCCCTGCTCAAATCTTTCTCATTAAGTCTCTCTCTCTCTCTCTCTCTCTCTCTCTCTCTCTCTCTCTCTCTCTCTCTTGCTCAAATCTTTCTCATTAAGTCTCTCTCTCTCCCTGCTCAAATCTTTCTCATTAAGTCTCTCTCTTTCTTTCTCTCTCTCTCTCTCTCTCTCTCTCTCTCTCTCTCTCTCTCTCTCTCTCTCTCTCTCTCTCTCTCTCTCTCTCTCTCTCTCTCTCTCTCTCTCTCTCTCTCTCTCTCTCTCTTCTCTCTCTCTCTCTCTCTCTCTCTCTCTCTCTCTCTCTCTCTCTCTCTCTCTCTCTCTCTCTCTCTCTCTCTCTCTCTCTCTCTCTCTCTCTCTCTCTCTCTCTCTCTCTCTCTCTCTCTCTCCCTGCTCAAATCTTTCTCATTAAGTCTCTCTCTCTCCCTGCTCAAATCTTTCTCATTAAGTCTCTCTCTCTCCCTGCTCAAATCTTTCTCATTAAGTCTCTCTCTTTCTCTTCCTCTCTCTCTCTCTCTCTCTCTCTCTCTCTCTCTCTCTCTCTCTCTCTCTCTCTCTCTCTCTCTCTCTCGTCTCTCTCCATGCTCAAATCTCTCATTAAGTCTCTCTCTCCCTGCTCAAATCTTTCTCATTAAGTCTCTCTCTCTCTCTCCCTGCTCAAATCTTTCTCATTAAGTCTCTCTCTCTCTCTCCCTGCTCAAATCTTTCTCATTAAGTCTCTCTCTCTCTCTCCCTGCTCAAATCGTTCTCATTAAGTCTATCTCTCTCTCTCTCCCTGCTCAAATCTTTCTCATTAAGTCTATCTCTCTCTCTCTCCCTGCTCAAATCTTTCTCATTAAGTCTCTCTCTCTCCCTGCTCAAATCTTTCTCATTAAGTCTCTCTCTCTCCCTGCTCAAATCGTTCTAATTAAGTATATCTCTTTCTCTCCCTGCTCAAATCTTTCTCATTAAGTCTCTCTCTCTCTCTCTCTATCACTGCTCAAATCTTTCTCATTAAGTCTCTCTCTCTCTCTCTCTCTCTCTCTATCCCTGCTCAAATCTTTCTCATTAAGTCTGTCTCTCTCTCTCCCTGCTCAAATCTTTCTCATTAAGTCTCTCTCTCTCTCCCTGCTCAAATCGTTCTTATTAAGTCTATCTCTCTCTCTCTCCCTGCTCAAATCTTTCTCATTAAGTCTCTCTCGCTCTCTCCCTGCTCAAATCTTTCTCATTAAGTTTCTTTTGCTCTCTCCCTGCTCAAATCTTTCTCATTAAGTCTTTCTCTCTCTCCCTGTTCAAATCTTTCTCATTTAGTCTCTCTCTCTCTCCCTGCTCAAATCTTTCTCATTAAGTCTCTCTCTCTCCCTGCTCAAATCTTTCTCATTAAGTCTCTCTCTCTCTCTCGCTCTCTCTCTCCCTGCTCAAATCTTTCTCATTAAGTCTCTCTCTCTCTCTCTCTCTCTCTCTCTCTCTCTCTCTCTCTCTCTCTCTCTCTCTCTCTCTCTCTCTCTCTCTCTCTCTCTCTCTCTCTCTCTCTCTCTCTCTCTCTCTCTCTCTCTCTCTCTCTCTCTGTCTCTCTCTCTCTCTCTCTCTCTCAGGTCACCCCTACCTTCCTTAATTGAATTTTCCTCCTGGCTCATATGAATGGGCAGATTAGTAACAACAACTTTATTTTGATCATAGTTAGAACATTTATTTTTTTGTAGTTAGAACCTGGTGTCATATCATGGCATAGACTAAATGATTACAGGGAGTACTTTTAACGAAAATGCCTGGGCTTGAGGAGCATTGTATCCGTGTTAACACTGGGTTAGAACAAAAGCCTGCACCTCGTAGCATATCCAGGTGCAGGGTTGTGACCAGTGTGTTGTTATGAGCGATAGGTAAAGCCAGGAATGAAAGATAGAAGTTCCAGGTTATGCAGTTGTAGTTGTTCAAGTATAACATTTTTGTGAGACAACATGTCTTGGTTTGGAAGAGAGGGAGTAACCTAAGAAGAGTGAAGGGAATCTGGGAGAGACCAGAGCTAGCAAGGATTGAAGGGTGAGAGAGAGAGAGAGAGAGAGAGAGAGAGCTACAGTGCCTTGCAAAAGTATTCATCCCCTTTGGTGTTTTTCATATTTTGTTGCATTACAACCTGTAATTTAAATGGATTTTTATTAGGATTTCATGCAATGGACATACACAAAATAGTCCAAATTGGTGAAGTGAAATTCTAAAAAATAAACAACGGAAAAGTGGTGCGTGCATATGTATTCACCCCCTTTGCTATGAAGCCCCTTAATAAGATCTGGTGAAACCAATTACCTTCAGAAGTCACATAATTAGTTAAATAAAGTCCACCTGTGTGCAATCTAAGTGTCACATGATCTGTCACATGATCTCAGTATATATACACCTGTTCTGAAAGGCCCCAGAGTCTGCAACACCCTTTAGCAATGGGCACCACCAAGCAAGCGACACCATGAAGACCAAGGAGCTCTCCAAACAGGTCAGGGACAAAGTTGTGGAGAAGTACAGATCAGGGTTGGGTTATCAAAAAAATATCAGAAACTTTGAACATCCCACGGAGCACCATTAACTCCATTATTTAAAAAATTGAAAGAATATTGCACCACGACAAACCTATCAAGAGAGCGCCATCCACCAAAACTCACGGACCAGGCAAGGAGGGCATTAATCAGAGAGGCAACAAAGAGACCAAAGATAACCCTGAAGGAGCTGCAAAGCGCTACAGCTGAGATTGGAGTATCTGTCCATAGGACCAATTTAAGCCATACACTCCACAGAGCTGGGCTTTACGGAAGAGTGGTCAGAAAAAAAGGCATTGCTTAAAGAAAATAATAAGCAAACACGTTTGGTGTTTGCCAAAATTGTGCTTTTGGCCATCAAGGAAAACGCTATGTCTGGCGTAAACCCAACACCTCTCATCACCCAGAGAACACCATCCCCACAGTGAAGCATGGTGGTGGCAGCATCATGCTGTGGGGATGTTTTACATCGGCAGGGACTGGGGAACTGGTCAGAATTG
Source organism: Coregonus lavaretus (assembly GCF_964263955.1). Lineage (NCBI taxonomy): Eukaryota > Metazoa > Chordata > Actinopteri > Salmoniformes > Salmonidae > Coregonus > Coregonus lavaretus. The sequence goes on along the minus strand of NC_140018.1, from coordinate 38,292,561 downwards.
AAGGAATGATGGATGGTGCTAAATACAGGGAAATTCTTGAGGGAAACCTGTTTCAGTCTTCCAGAGATTTGAGACTGGGACGGAAGTTCACCTTCCAGCAGGACAATGAAAGCGGCTAAAGCAACACTCGAGTGGTTTAAGGGGAAATATTTAAATGTCTTGGAATGGGCTAGTCAAAGCCCAGACCTCAATCCAATTGAGAATCTGTGGTATGACTTAAAGATTGCTGTACACCAGCGGAACCCATCCCACTTGAAGGACCTGGAGCAGTTTTGCCTTGAAAAATCCCAGTGAAAAATCCCAGTGGCTAAATGTGCCAAGCTTATAGAGACGTACCCCAAGACACTTGCAGCTGTAATTGCTGCAAAATGTGGCTCTACAAAGTATTGACTTTGTCTTATTTCTTGTTTGTTTCACACAAGTGGTAGGCATGTTGTGTAAATCTAATTATACAAACCCCCAAAACATTCATTTTAATTCCAGGTTGTAAGGCAACAAAATAGGAAAAATGCCAAGGGGGTGAATACTTTCGCAAGCCACTGTACAGAGACAGAGAGGTAGAGGTAGAGGTAGAGAGAGAAAGTGAAGGAGAGAGTGAGAGAGAGCAAGAGAGAGTTTGAGTTGTTATGAAACCTTTATTTTATACTCAAGTGTTAACACAAATAATGGCAAACTGTGCCCTTTCAGAAATTAAACATCAAATGTCATTCCTAAATAAAGATTAAAATATACAAATAAATTAAATAAAAATTAAAAAAGTATATATATACATTCAACTCATTTCATCCACAAAAAATAGTTTCCCCTCCTCCAAAAATCAAACCGCTCCTTCGTAAGCCCACTTCTCCTCAAACAATGGGAGATCTTTTACAGCCAAGAAAAACTCAAAATCCACTTTCATTCTCGCTTTGGCTAATCCTTTAAAAACACATCTTACATCCTGCCCATATCCCGTGTCTATCTATCTATCATGTTTCCTACTCAGAAAAATTGACATCTTAGCTTGTCCCAAAATAAAATTTAACAGTTGACATTTTCTTTTCTGTTGCTTACTATATTGAAACCCCAAAATAAAAACAGTGTTATTAAAAATCTCAAAGAGAGGCTTTATGCTCTCACACTCCATAAAACAGTGAAAAATGGTTTCTCTTATATTACAAAAAGGAAATCCATCTCCAACATCTGACTTAATAACAGATACAAATCATTAACTGCAATGATGCCGTGCAAAACCCTCCATTGCATATCACCAGTACCCTGTTGTAATGGTGGCTTGTACAATGCTCTCCATGCTGGCTTTACCTTGTCATCAATGCCCAATTTTACACTTCAAGGAGTGTCTTTTCTTTTTTTCAATTCATCTTTATTCAAAACCTTGACACACCACCTATTTAAGTCTTTCCCATTCACCTCATCCAAACCCACCTCTTCCAACCCTCTCAAATCCAGTAATAACACCTTTCATTCTGACTCTGGGATATTGGGTGTAATCCCTAGTCTTGGAAATGAGACGTTTTCATCTTGTACCTTCTTCTTGAGACTATTAAGCATAACCCACTCTTCTGCTGACAGAGCCTTCCTGCAGCTTCCCAGCAGTTTCCAACAATCCTTTCCGACCTCACACCCAAATGTTCAGCCACCCGTCCTCCATCCATTAAGGTGGGCCCAGCCATGGCCATTAACTATTTTAGGGTGATGATTTTGCCCTTCACCAGAATCTTGGAAAAATGTGGAACACCAGTGGTTCCTCCAGCAGGCAATGCACTGACTCCGCTGAAGCGCGTTGGACACCTTCATTATCCTCCAAACCCTAAGAAGGCCTCTGTAAAACAGAGATACTCCCTCCCTAGAAATCTGGCTACTATTAACCAAAAATAAAGCCTTCATTAAACCTAATCCCCCGACCTGCTGTAATACAAGACCTGCCACCCCTCTCCAAACCCCATTTTCCGGTCCATAAAGCAACCTTTGAATAAATTGAAACCGGAAAGCAGCAGCCCTACTAGCAAGATGTACAAGACCTTGTCCCCCCTCCTCTTTTGACAAATACAAAACACTTTGTGGAACCCAATGATATTTATCCCAAAATAAATCTACAATAATCGCCTGTATCTTAGCCAGAAGGCCAGATGGTGTCTCTAAAACTGACAACCGATACCACAGTGCAGAGGCAACAATAATGGTGCGCCCCCTTTATGACATACAAGATAACAACCAATGCCATCTCCTCATCCTCCCTTCCACCATTTCAACCACCCCATTCCATATTTTTTCCATAGTCCCCTCATCTCCTAGGTATACTCCAAGATACTTAAAACCTCCCTTACACCATTCCAGCCACCCTGGCAAAGCCATGATCCCTGCAGACCATGACCAAATCTGTAAAGCAGAAAGTTTTTTTCCCTATTTACCTTTGCAGAGGATATTCCCCTAAACTGATCAACCATGAGACTCAAACTATCCACCTCTGCTGGATTTTTCAATAACATAGCTACATCATCAGCATAGGCTGAGAGACGAATAGGAGGAATATCCTCTGAAAGGTACACCCCTTCAATGCGACTTCTAATGCTATTTAGTAGTGGCTCTACAACGATGACATATAACATTCCTGACAAATAACACCCCTGCCTAATACCACTACACACTTTAAAAGGAGCACTCAAGCCACCGTTAACTTTCAATACACTTTCAATGTCACCATATATCACCCTGACCATGGCAATAAAACCAGAGCTGAAACCAAACGCCTCAAAAGTGTGCCATAAGTATTGATGTTCAACTCGGTCAAATGCCTTTTCCTGAATTGAAATTAGACCAGCATCCAACCCAATAGCCCTAGAGACTCAGAATCCAGAATCAGAGAAATATTATCCCCTATCTGCCTGCCGGGAACACAGTAGGACTGGTCCGTATGATTTGCCCCATCACCTCCCTCAGCCTGTTGGACAAAGCCTTGGACAGGATCTTATAATCAGTGCACAATAAAGCCACCGGTCTCCAGTTCTTCACCTCCCTAGGGTCGCCCTTTTTTGGAAGTAGGGGGAGGACAGCCCTGCTGTAGCTTATCGGTAGTAATCCTCCGGTCAAACTATCGTTAACTACTGCTAGCCAATAATCTCCCAACATAGCCCAAAAAGACTGAAAAAAGTAAACGGGAATCCCATCAATGCCTGGTGTCCTTCCATGTTTAATGCAGTGTATAGCTCCTGAAAAGACAATGGTTGCTCTAACTCAACCTGAGCTTCTGCAGTTACCTGTGGGAGCCCATCAAGGAACTGCTGTGTCACTGTTTTATCCTCTTTGTACTCACACTTGTAGAGCTCAGCATAGAACTCTACTGCATCTTTCTAATTTCACTAGGGCTAGTGAGCTCCTGTCCAACACCTGACTTGAGGCAATTAATAATTATTCTTTGTCCATTCTTTTTCTTTAAACCAAAGAAAAATTTGGATGAGGCATCCATTTCAGAGATTCCCTGAAACGTACTTCTCACCAATGCCCCCTGTGCTCTGATACCCAGCAGGTCTGCCAATGCGGCTTTTTCCTATTGAGGGCCTGAGTATGAGGACTGGTAGGTTGTCTGGGATGTTGGTTTGGAATAGCGACCCACTAGGTGTCATCCTCTGACAACCTTACTCACTCACAGTCTGGTCTAATGAGTATCCTATTGCTGTCACCTGTGTTTACCTGTTCACCTGTGTATTTATGCCCTCACTTCCCTGTGTTCCCTTGCTCAGTTTTTTCTGTTAGTTTCTCTATGTCCAGCAGTACTAATCAGTGTCTGATCGGAGACCTATGTACAGGTACTTGAGCAGTGTTCTCCCTGTTTCGTTATTTGTTTCAATAGTAGGTAGTATTTCGTATTTTGGCTGTCAGCCTGTTTTTGGAGACTTATTTGCTCCGCCTTTCTTTTATCGTGATAAGTCCGTAATTTTTTATTTAGGCTTCGGAACCACCAGTAAAGATCCTGGTTTCACCATCTCTGCCTACTGCCTACTGTACATCCTGCACCGCACCTGGGTCAAACCTCACACCAAACCTTACACGCTCTAACTTTTAATAACCTCCCCTCAACTACCTCTTCAACCTCATATGACAAAGGCAAAAACCCTTTTGAGAACAAGATGGCCACCCCCCCACTTTTTGAGTTTTTCTGACTACACACCACTGTCGTCGTAAACCCCCCCCCCCCCCCCCCCCCACTGTCCCCCCCACATAACTTCATTTTCCATATTACTATGCGTTTCTTGTAGAAAACGTATGTCACTTCCCTTTCCCTTCATTAACTCATACACTATGGCTCTTTTATTAACATCTGTCACCCCATTTACGTTTAAAGAAGAAATCTTATAACTGCTCATGGGATGGGGAAAAAATACAGAGGAAGAGACAGAACCCTCATCTCTTTACAGAGTTAAGACTGCGACTGAACTCTTTCATTTCCTTTAGAAATTACATCACTTGTCACTCTCGTGACCATTTTCTTGAGTCTAGCGATTTCAGGGCTTGTCAAACCTCCCCCTGTTATTTTTGACATCAGAAACTTTGCTGATTCAATAAACAATTCACATTCAGGAAAATAATCTGTTACATTATAATCCTGCATTTTTTATTTCCTTTTGGCAAATTCAGAAATTGACGTACCTTCTCAATCCCATACCTCCCTTCCACCCCATTTCTCTGGCTATTTTATTGTGACGCGTCAGATGACTCACTCTCGCTATCCTCCCCAGAAGAAAACTCCACCATCTCTACAACCTGTTTCACCTCAACTGATTTATCCATCTCTACCTTCCTCTTAGAATTAGAACCTTCACCTCCTCTTAAATTATTTGTCTTACTGCTCGGTACTTTGAAAAGAGTTGCTTCTTTTTCCATTATTGCAATCTCCTCTTGACCTCCAATTTCATTTTCCAGCACCACCTCAGCAACCCCAAACGCAGTCTCACCGACTGTTTTCCCTCCCTCTTTGTTCTGATCTAACACAATTGCCCCCGTAGCCACACTGCTTTCCTTTCCTACTTTTCCAACCACATCTGCCCACCTTCTCCCTTCCCCTGCACCCTTAGCATGTTCATCCCTTCGTGGTGGTGCATTAGCTGCACCAGCACTAGAGTTGCTACCGGGCTCTGCACGCTCGTTCTCGGGACAATTACGTACCAAATGCCCCTCTCTTCCACAGCCAAAGCATTTCATTGAATCAGTAGTAGCGTAGAAGACATAATCAAATCCATCAATCTAAAAACTGAACGCTAAATTCAGTTCGTCAGTGTCCTTCTTTAAAATCATATGCACTTGTCTCCTATGAGACACGACATGTTTCAACAAAGGAGATGTGCATCCAAAAAGAACCTTCTTTATTGTAGAGACAAGTTAACCATGATGAGATAACTCTCACGCCAACACTTCATCTCTAACAAATGGTGGCACGTTAGAAAGTATAACTTTCTTCACCAGATTCATAAGAGGAAATACCGACGTCTGTGTCTCCCGCAACACAACACCACTCTCAACTATCGTATTCACCTTGTCAATGGAATCTAAGAATATCACTACAGCGCTATTCATGCTTGAGGCTGATTTTATGCTATCATACCCAACGATAGCGTCCACTGCTAAGCTACATTCTTCCACTGAACACCCGGCCGCAGCAGGAATCTTTACTCCATGCCGCCGACTAAGTTTTTAAAACTCCAAACTTCCGAGAGTCGCCATTGCAACCAGCCCCACCCGCTGGTTACGCCCTCGTGAAAAACAACCTCAACAATCCCACCACCCCTATATGTGCTCAGTGATAGTGAGACAAGATAACCTTAAAACAACTAAACTAATCAATATATATATATATATATATACACACACGAAACCCAATAGAGTGAAAATAATTCCAGTCACTCTCACAATCACTCCTGCTTCCCACTCACTCCCAGCATGCACTCCGACGAGAGAAAGAGAGAGAGGGAGACTTCTTGGAATGCTTCTGCAATGTTTACACAATATGCATTTCATGGCAATAAAGCACCCTGAATTGACTTGAAAGACAGAGAGGGGGAGAGGGGTAGAGGGGGAGAGAGCGAGAGAGAGAGAGAGAGAGAGAGAGAGAGAGAGAGAGAGAGAGAGAGAGAGAGAGAGAGAGAGAGAGAGAGAGAGAGAGAGAGAGAGAGAGAGAAAGAGAGAGAGAATTGGTCTGTGTCTGTCCCGGCATGGGGTCGATGTGCTCGAGAATAAGGCCTGAGCTCATTAGGAAACCCTGCTCCCAGCATGTTTGCACTCTTCCTCCTCACTTCCCTCCCCCTTTCTCTCTCCGTTTTCCTTACTTTCCTCCTTCCCTTCCATCCGTCTCCTTCAGCCACTTCACAAGAGCACAATCAGGGAACACACCATATAACTACTGCCTACATGAAGGACACAGGAGGAGGCCCCCCTGGGAATTGCCTCTGTGCTGTCCTGTGTGTATGTAGGGTGTGTGTGTTTGTGCAGGTGTAAGCGTGCCATTTGGGACACAGCCACAGTCTAACATTGGAAATGAAGAGGACGAAATGATCTCTTTCGATCCTCTATGAAAGAAATGCACAGTGAATGCCTTATAATTGAATCGATGTGTATTGTTAGGGCAAAGTAAATGTTTTTTTTTTTATGCAAGCAGAGGATTTTGAAGTGGACATATTGTATTTGTATGGGGGGAGGGAGCAAGATACTGACATTTACATTTATAGTTCATTATATAGGCAGTGTTTGTTAAGGGGAGAGAGAGGGAGGAGAGGGAGAGAGAGATAGGGAGAGAGATGGGGGAGACATAAAGAGAGAGAGGATCAGGAGAGAGAAAGGGAGAGCGAGAAGAGATATATAAAGGGGGGCAGGAGAGGTAGAGAGAGAGGAAAAGAAGAAGGAGGAGGGAATGGGGGTTATGTCCACACACAGCATCTAACTTTTAAGACAAAGCCCCTACCTTAATCACCTTGACTGCATGTGAAAGCCCCCTTCACTATCCCCCCTACCTCTACCCCCTTTTCCCAGTGCCCACTCACACAAAGCTTCCCACTCCCCATAACCACACCATCAAGAAGAGACCCACCCACACTATACTACCAGAGGCCTGTTCAGGAGGGTGCAAATGTTACAGAACATTCAGATATAAATATATTACGTGGAACAGACACACTAAGGTAACACTTTATTTTTGAAAACTCCTTAAGATTGATGTTGAATACAATTTCTTATGAAGGTTGTTATGAATGAGACTGCAACTTTCAAGTCTCCTCCTGTTGCTCCCCTCCGGCGCTCTGATTCGCCAGTCTACTGAGCCACCGGTCTGAGCGCACCACCTCGGCAACACTGGAATGGAAACCCAACGCACCCTAATCACCTCCAGCGCACCTGCATCTCATCATCTCATCACCACCCCTATTTAGCCCTGGACTGTTCTGTAATATGTTGTGTGTGATTGTTTTTGCTTCGTGTCATGTACTCTCTCTTTGTTAATTCTCTTTTGTCATTGTTTGAGTAAACCTTGACCTTGTTAATTCCTGTGTCTGCGTCCTGCCTCTTCGTATCCTCAGTACTCGTCACAGCAACACTCAAAAAGGGGTTATGACTGGTTTCACAAAGGTGTTTTGAATGTCTTGTAGAAACTGCCCTATAGTAAAGTGTTACCCCTGGGGTCTTGTCATGAAGGATAGAGTAACATACTGAATGTTTCACCTTACTGAAACAGAATGTTCAGATAGAAATAGGTTGGTATCAATAAAACTTCACAATACGGTGCAGAGCGTTCAATTTGCCTTATAGCTCCGCTAAAACCATTGACAACTGTGTGTCGTTTTCAAGGGATTGTTAAATAAATGTTAACTATTTGGTTACAATATCATTACCTCTTGAAGAGCAGTCAGAACTACAAATGTCTGATTATTCCATGCAAAACAATTGTGCATATTTAGCTCTATCGTCAGAGTTATACAGCAAGTAAATGCATGCTTTTCATGATCAGTAAACATCAATTCATCATGTAATTTCAGATACATGAGGGTAGCCCCACGATATCTCTTAATATTGGCCACCATTAATTATATGGTGGCCAATATATGAGATATAGTGGGTACCCTAGTATCCTGACAATTACATGATGAATTGGTGATTCCTTTGCTGATCATGAAAGCATGCAATGTTTACTTTGCAAACTACCCGTAGAAACTTTATACAGTTGGCTAAACATAGTGGTAAGTAGACCTAATGTACTTTTTCTACAACCAACATAGGCCTACTTAGCGAAGTTAGCAACATTATCCCCTTTTCAACATTGTTTTAAATAGTGTATAATAACGATTGCTGCTAGCTACTAACAGATCGTGTCAATACGGCTAGTTAACAAGCTAACTTCCATGGGATAAACTAGATGGCTATATACAAATATTGTTGGATTTGCTTACCATCTATAGTGATGATGACAGGAGTCCGACTGACAGCTTTACCAGGACGAGAACTTGCCAATATCAAGCTCTTTCCAAAAGCCTAATCTCTGATGACGCAAGCTAAATTAAACATGATGTTTGCTTAGCTAAATTAGCTAGCTAGCTACATGCCAAATGGCTGGCTACCCTGACGTATCTGAAATTGCATGATCAACTGATGTTTACTGATCATGAATAGCATGCAGTTACTTGCTGTATAACTCTGATGATAGAGCTAAATGTGGAATAATCGGAAATGTGTAGTTCTGACTATGCTCTTCAAGAAGTTATAACATTTATTTAACATTCCCTTGAAAACGACACATAGCTGTCAAGGTCTCCGTGCCCCCCAGCAGCCAAATTGATAAAGACCTATACATTATGTAGAACAGACATGCTTCTCTGTCATGTAGAATAGAGAATTATGTCAGCTCTATACGTTACGTTTCTAGAGAGGGCACACAGCATGAGCCAGACAGTGGGGTGTGTCCGCAGCCCAAGCAGCTTCTCGAAGGACAATGACCCAGCCACTATCAATACCACCTGTCCTCACCCCTGTGAGATCATGCTCTGGGGTGAAGTTTCGCCTAGGTACAGATCTAGGATCAGCTTCCCCTCCCCCAATCCGAACCTTAAAAATGCAAAACTGACCCAGGTTCAGTGTCTAGGGCAGGGGTTCCCAATCTTTTTTGGCACGTGACTCCATTTTGATATAAAACTTTTTTTACAACCCCACCATGTAAAAAAGTGATGTAATCAACGGCCAATGTTAACTTTTTTAAATTGGGGTTATGACAAATCAGTCTGAAGGAAGTATGGTTTGAAGTGACTGAAATGCATCAGAAAAGTATTGGGAAATTCAGAAGATCATCAGGCAATAACTGTGTATGATCTTCTGTGTAGAACATCATCATTGATGATGTTCTTTTTCCCCCAGTCTGATTTAGTGCCTGGTCTTGTCCACTCTGTTCTAATGAGCATTGTGATGGGGTCATTATATTTTGTAGCTTAAACGGTTCAAAAGCTAGAGTCACATTTGTAGGACGAACACAGAAACTGCTCTGTTTATTACAACCGCATCTAATGGCTACCGGAGGTTACTGATGTAACCCCGGTTCTATGAACCAATTTTTCCCCCCCAGAGTTTCCCATTTTAAAAGCATGTGACCCCACATGGGGTCGCGACCCTTAGTTTGGGAAACACTGGTTTAGGGGAAACATTGACTAATTGAAATGTCCATCTCAGCTCCAAGCCCCTTCATACTCATTTTGTTCGGCTCGAGGTAGTAAGGCGTCCACTGAACCACAGATCTAGGATCAGATTATCATCCCCCAAATTCTAACTTTAACCATTATTGGGACGATAACATATCTGATGCTGTGCTAGTGGTTATGGTTAACTTCAATCTGGAAATGAAATACAAAGCAAAAAAGTTAAGAAATGAAAATAAAAAAAAACATCTGCAAGAGACAGTGCCACAATATACTCACAGTTCTCTCCAATCCATTATGTAGTTCCTAGCCACAAATCGTAGATGTGACGAAACTTCCGCTTTCCCATAATCATCCTAATTTCAAGCAGGTGTATTCCATAGTCCCGACATGTGAGCGCAGTTCAGAAGGGGTGGAATCGTTTTTAATGCAGGGGGAGGAGAAATCGTATTCACGAGCACTCTCGGCGCTCGAAGGCGGGTATGGTCCGCTTGGCCACGCATACTATTGTCGGGGGTTCCAATTGATTGAGCTCCGAACGGTGGGGTGTCGTGGAAACTGGTGAAGTTGGAAGAGGGGGGGCGGACGTATGGCAACGGGTGTCAATGGTGGCAAACGTGACGGGGAGTGCGGCGGTCCCAGAGAGGGGCGAGGGGGAAGAGGGGTCCGCCAAAGTTTTCGCTTATTGAGGGAAATGTGGAGTAAGGCTTGGTCCAACCTTGAGACCGATCATCTTTTTTTCCAATAGCCTCCTTTGCGCAGTGGGAGGACAAAAGTGCTCAGGCCAGTAGAAATCCCCCAGGTACAGAAACGCAGTCCAGAAAGTAGAAGTGCCTCCTCTCAGTTCCTTCCTGGATTACAAACTCTTTCGCTTTGCAGTTCTGTCACCACAGCTCCACATCTCATCATTCTCTATTCAATTCGTTCGCCTCTCGTCTTCTACACTTTTCTGTTCTTGTATCAATATCTTTCCTCTTTTTTTCCCTTCTTCGCTCCGATCCCTTTCTCCACGTATAAACTCCAACCACGCACCTTCCAATAGCGCTCTCTCTATCACAGTTTTCCACTCCCTCTCTCGCTCCATCTAAGCACTCTTGCCAGCATGCCTTCTCTCAATCCCTATTCATTCATTATTGACTCCTTCCTCATCTTTTCCTCCCTTCTCTCACCTACCTCTCCCTCTCCCTCTCTCGCTACCCCTTTCTATCTTACTCTGGTTACCCTTCAGTCTCTCTTAAACTCTGGAGCAATCTCATGCCATTCCGTTCCACTCCTCCTCTCTCTCCCCACAGTCAGGCACTGGGAGACGGCGCAACTCCAGGAGAAGGATGAAGGGAAGAGAGGGGGAAAGAATCCACTTGGAGGTGGGGAAAAAGTAAATTCCTGCTCCCACTGTTGCTGGGACACAGTGGCAGTAGTCCAAGCGTCCCTCCACTCCTTTCTCCAGTATTTCCCTCCCTCTGTCTGTCTCTCTCTCTCACCTCCCCCCCACCCCTCTCGTGCGCTCACTCGCTCACTCTCCTTCTTCAGCCCAACCCCATTTCCACCCCTCCCCACAGTGTTATTACACATCTGCTGTGCAAACTACTGGTGATCGGCTGTGTGCTCCTCACACACACACACACATCACACACTGCGTGAATACTTCATGAGAAGAGAGAAGCCCCCTCTTCCCATTCTGCCGGACGTCAAAGAGATTTAGTTATTGTGTGCGTGTGTGTTCACATGTATATGTATGAGTAAGTGTGTGCCCACATGAACTGCACTTGTGCACATGAGAAACACTCTGAATCTCTGAATCTGAGTGAGTGAGTATATGTGCATGGGCGTATCTTTTATATCTTTCATTGTACACCTTTGCCGGACATCGAAGGACAATTCACTGATATAAAACGGCAGATTATTAAGAGGACGATTCAAAATCAACTCAGAGAGAGAGAGGTCACACGCAGTTAATCAAGGGTTTAGATAGCGATGGGAAGAAAATATAAAGTGAGGCAGAGGTTAAATTAAGACTGGATGTGTGGATGTGGATGGTTGGATGGATAGATTGGGTTGGATGGATGACAGCTTATAAGGATAAATCAATGCTCGTACAAAGAGCAAACAACAGCAGTAGACCGGGAGTTTCAGGGTGTTTTGGGACACTAATAAGAGCATGAGCCGATAAATCAGCGTGTGGCTCAGGATCCTTAGACTATCTGATTCTTCAATAGAAGTGGAAGACCAGTAATGTATATACAATTATGAGGAAATCACTGTGCATGCTAAACACAATTTAAGGTAACCAAAAAACAACAGCATCTCCACCTTTACAGTTATGAATTAAAAACCAGTTTCGAGTTCAAATACAGGTTGTAAGAATGTTCATGCACATCCTTTGGTTGCAGAATTACTAGCAACTGTAATCATATTAAAGCCACCATTTACATAGTCCTGTCTTCTTATACCTCTAGCCCCCCAGCATGAGCCTTGAGCCATCAAAAGTCACCCAGGAGAAGCCAGGTCCACTGGCTGTTATGCATGTCAGCAATGGACCTTGAATTGGAAAAATATTGTTGTAAAAAGGACATTGAAATTCAATTGAGTTCAAATTGTAAAGAAGCCAATGCTAGCCTTCACTTTCCCCTCCAGTCAGTAGGCCATTGCTCAACATGACAGTGCTAAAACAGGTTTCTCTACCTTGACGCATCATCAAGCCAACAATGGGGTTGTGAATGAGTGTGTGTTTGTGTGTCTGTCAGTGTGTGTGTGCGCATGTGTTTGACAGTGGTTGATCGGATCCGCAAAGGCACAGGCACACTCATCTGAGCTTACATCCGCCAGGTCCTTTGTTAAACGTTGAATCTGCAGAAATCACTCCACCATTTCCTGGTTGTTAAAATTCAAATAGTTAACCTAATTTCAGTTTATGTCACAAAACATAGTGTAGAGAATAGTGGTACCATATAAACCGCTGTGAAACATCTTTTCAATAACCCAAAATATTGGATTTTCAGCTGTCTGAAGCTGGTGTACAAAACCAAAAGTAAAAGACGCAAAAACTAAATTTAAGAACGGGAAGCACAGAAACAGCGCACCACATAGAACAGATCTACCGTTTCTTAGACTTTTTTTCAATGAGGAGTGAATTCCAACCAGGGCTGGGAAGAGAGATGAATAAGGGCTTCGTAGTATATATACGTTCCTAAACAATTGGCCTGGTGTCAATGGAAGTCCTTTTCGACTCTGTCAAATTAGCAAGAGCGATTCATCCACCCTGACCACGGTCATTAGCTTTTCACCAGCTTTCACAATCCCCCATCCGGCTTTGGTTTTCTGCTAATTACCTTGCCAGATTCTTCCTGTTAACCACCAATGACACTTCTATACTTCCACTCTCTCTCTTCCTCCCTCTCTCATGTTGTCACCTCAACGAGGGGAGACAGAATAGGCAGCTGCTCGCCCGAGACTTCAGACTGATTGCTTCCTCTAATGTTCTACTAATGACAAAAGATGGTCTAAACAGGTATAACAGTTGTTAAGTACTTTGTGACAATGTGTACTTATATTGTCATTAAACTGTACTTACCTATATAACTGGCATGTAAATACTAAAGTTTTCGGACTCTTTATGTAAAGTGAGATCGATGAGTTCACCTGAATGTCCAATAAGATGCTCCAATAAGAAAGGTGAGATTGCACTAAAGTAGTTATTTGGCTCTGAGCCCTAGCCTGTATAGATTGTCCTTCAAAAATCCCCAATACTAAACAGAAGCATTGAGGAATTAGCTTGCATGAGTTTTGGGTGGCTTAAGTCCTCAAATAAAATACTGTGCTATTTCAGGCCAGAAATAACGCACGACGGCATGACTTTAAGTCAATGCTTACAACCAAATGGTGGGGGTCGTTTAGATGACAGGGTCAAATGTCAATGAGACAAAAAATTACTTAAAAAGTAAGTAATGTCAATAGAGTCAATTCTGGTCTTAAAGGGATACTTTAGGATTTTGGCAATGAGGCCCTTTATCTACCTCCCCAGAGTCAGATGAACTCGTGGATAAAAATGATATGTCTCTGTGTCCAGTATGAAGGAAGTTAGAAGTAGTTCCGCGAGCCAATGCTAACTAGCATTAGCGCAATGACTGGAAGTCTATGGGTATCTGCTAGCATTACGTGCAAGACACTATCACAGCTTATTATGAAATAGACACAAATTACTTTTTCGAAATTCGTGACAGGCACTTTTTTGTATATATTACACGATTTTTATCACAACGTATTTAGTGTGTGTTACACAATTTTCTTTCTTCATAACGCATTTGTGTATATTACACAAATTCTAGTTTGCTATGGCTAACGTTAGCTAGGCTAGCTAGGTGGCTAACGTTAGATAGGCTAGGGGTTAAGGTTAGGGTTAGGAGTTAGGGGTTAGGGTTAGGTAACATGCTAGCTAAGTAGTTTAAATGTTAAGCTTAGGGTTAGGGTTAGCTAATATCCTAAGTAGTTGCATAGTAGCTAAAAAGTAGTAAATAGTTGGAAAGTTGCTAATTAGTTAAAATTGTCCTTAATGAGATTTGAGCATGCAACCTTTGGGTTGCTAGAAGTTCTTGTTATACGCCTACCCTCCTCCGACCAACATCCCTCCTATTGTTTCTGTCTTAAGTAACCTACTGTCTTTATCTGTTATTGAAATTCACTGTATACAAAATTGTGTAATACACATGAAAAATTAATTTCCAATAAACATCCCATCATTCCTCAAACGGTTCTGGCCTTCAGTGAAACCTCACACATTTCCTGATATCCATCACACACTTGGCCTAAACATTTCTATCAGTGGTTCATGGTGAGTGTTGTGTGGAGTGAATGAGAGACTCCATATGTCTCCCCCCAGAGACGGGACACAGTCGTAGAGAGAGCAAGTCTGCGTCGAGTAGTTTCGTTGAATTATGGATTGTCTTATAGCATCGCCTCCTTCATGTCTCAGATTTTGACTGAAACTGAATACGGTAGGAGCTCGTTCCACATAAATGAATTAGATTAGGAAATTTGATCCGGGTTGTTTGTTCAGCATCAATCTCGTATATATCTAATGTTACAACCCCACCCGTCATTTGCATGGTTGTTGTGTGACCCAGGAAAACTGTGGAGGAGGGAGGTACAGCTGTTGTGGGATTATACAAGCCAAACAATTATCTAACCCTCCTTTTACTGCTATCATTGTTCAGCTCATTGTCTCTCCATGACACAGGGATGAGGCTCAGTAACCCTGTAGCCATGTTTTTTTTCATGCTGCTCAGCCCTTGAATAGAGGGTAGCCCTTTACATTCGTACCCGGATACGGGTTGAAAATGACAGATTTGGGCACTGATAAGCACCTAAATTGGAACGCTGTGGCTGTACAGTAACATGCTGTAAATTACGTTAGAGCTCTGTATGGGTTTTGACTGACAGCTGTTCTGAACTTGAGCCCCGCATGCCACTAGAAGTTGCCCCAATCCCTCCTGCTAATTGGGCAACTTTAGCAAATGTTTTGTTGTCTGAGTGAGAGAAATGCTGTAAATGAAGAGGACTCAATATATTTTGAAAGATTAGATGTTGATGATTATACCGCTTTGATGTCATACAATCAAGCCAAACACCCGTGAGTCCAAATGTGCACTTCACATTTCCGTAACATAAAACTCATGTCATATACAGTGTCAACTTTTATGATCACTATGTTGGATGACATGGCTTCATACCCTGGGTTGTTCTGAACAGAATAAGCCTATGTTTGTCTTTTGTGAAGAAAATTCACAGCGGAACACACACCTGAATGAACTCATGACTCCTTTCTATGCCCACCAAAACTACAATCTGTTTCTCTGAATTGTGAAACCTCACACTGTAAGACTGTATTTGATGACTTAGCCAGTAATTTAGGCAATAGAAGCTTTCAAATGATTCTCACCTGACCCAGATTGCGATTTATAATGTGCTGTTTTTAGATTGCGTAAACAACAAGAGTAATTGTATGATGGCGGGATGCTGGGTTGTTCCAAACAAAATAACTAGGATTGTGCTTGCTCTAGTTCCTTAACGGCACAGCTAGGAGCTCAGAAAATCACCTTATAGTTGAAGACTCTTCTTTGATTTATAAAAGTGCATTGAAATTGCCTTAGGAACTATGCATACTTTGGAGAGGTGTGTGGCCACTTGGAGACACCAGTCCTCTCACTCAAACACTTGTCATTTTTTTTGTTTTGTGTTGCACCTACCCCAGCAATATTCTTGTCATGTTACTGAATGTATCCTGAGTATTTTCAGATTTGAAAAGTACAGTAAATGTCAAATGCATATAAAATCAACAGTGTAATGTTTGGATTCAGTCTTGTGTCAGGTGAACTCTTGTGTCCTCAACTTTGGTCTAATAATTTTCGGATAAACTCCAAACTGTTCCCTTTCAATTGCTTTCTTCTGTAAGAAATATTTCAATTTAGCCCTATCCATATAGGCCAATTCCCACGAATGTAAAGGGTTAAACCGCTGAAGCTTTTTAAAAATGAAAAGCAAATAATCTCTGCTGATCTCCTTAGCATTCATCTATGACAGAGTGGAGTTTGAAATGAGAAAAGGCAAGGATTAGTAGGGTACCTCAGAAGGGACCAGGAGACATGGGGGGAGAATGGAGCAGAAGGGTAGGTGTGTGTGTGTGTGTGTGTGTGTGTGTGTGTGTGTGAGTGAGTGAGTGAGTGAGTGAGTGAGTGAGTGAGTGAGTGAGTGAGTGAGTGAGTGAGTGAGTGAGTGAATGAGTGAGTGAGTGAGTGAGTGAGTGAGTGAGTGAGTGAGTGAGTGAGTGAGTGAGTGAGTGAGAGAGTGAGAGAGTGAAAGAGTGAGAGAGAGAGAGAGAGGAGGAGGGGGGGTGGTGGAATTGAGAATTCAGAAACCAGAAAAAACTGAGACAACAGAAATGGTGAGAAAGGAAAAGAGAGAAAGGTGAAGGCGAGAATAAATAATTAATGTATGCAAAATAAAAGGATAGAGGATAAGAAAGAAAGAAAGAAAGAAAGAAAGAAAGAAAGAAAGAAAGAAAGAAAGAAAGAAAGAAAGAAAGAAAGAAAGAAAGAAAGAAAGAAAGAAAGAAAGAAAGAAAGAAAGAAAGAAAGAAAGAAAGAAAGAAAGAAAGAAAGAAAGAAAGAAAGAAAGAAAGAAAGAAAGAAAGAAAGAAAGAAAGAAAGGCCAGGGAGAAATTATGGAGGCAGGAGGGAACCCATGTCTGGCTAGCAGCCACGCGAAAGCTCACTGAATTAAGGCAAATCATATAAAAACTAACATGATTGCCAAAAACACTCTTGCCTTGCTTGCTCGATGCTTCAAATTCCCAGGGTGAAAGCTCTTTGCCAGCCTAGAATAAATGAAACAGTTGGAGCCTAAACAGGGGACATTTTAATTGGAATATTATGAAAAAGAACACCAAAATACAGTTATAACAAATGGCAGCAAGCGATGGAGGACTTTCCCAATTGTTTCCAGCTCATTTTAAAAATGTTTATGACAACCAGTGGTGGAGGTCTAAAATACAAAACTGATTCAGGACCAGATTAAAGTCATGTGCTTCCAGGTCATCTGACAAGAACCTGAGGCACAGATCTGAAAGATGCACAATAAAGTGTCAAACTGATGTAGTACCAGATTAAAGCACATTCAGGTCATTTGATAAGAACCTGGGTTGCAAGTCTGTGAAAATGACACTAAACAGACATCGCAGGCACAGTTAGTCTGAAGTCTGATCACTGGGATTTGCTATAGGGTGTCTGGACAGTAAGCAGCCTTGAATGTTACTCTATTTTGTATCCTTTATTTCAGGCTCGGCTTAATCTGTTTTGTACCGTAACGGGTTGAAATCCTGACATAAGAGTGCTGTGTGTCATTCAACGTTCTGAGCAAATCTTCCATTGATATCAATGCTTGATTTGTGTGGATTTTCATTTCTAAAGAGAACTTTCGCCCTTTAGGGGAAAAGTAAGGCAACAATTCAACGTGTGGTTTTAATGCTATTATGACATGGAAATATTACAAATCTGATCGAATATTCTTTTTGATTTTGTCCACACATTCCCAGGCACAAACTACATTCACAAACACTATTCCTTTCCATTCACAGTAGATGCATACTGAAGCTGTTGTGCAACTTACTCTCCGATGAGGGGGAGAATAACCGAAACACTCAAAAGTAATTGCATCTCATCATGCTTCGTGTTCTATTTTTGGGTGCTGCTTGACAGTGATGATGAAGACATTGCTTTCCTCCACCTACTTGCAACTAGCTGTTGCGCTCTCTCTCTCTCTCTCTCTCTCTCTCTCTCTCTCTCTCTCTGCAATGCCGTGCTGACTAAGACCAATTTCAGGTTTGTTATTTCAACAATGCTTTTCTCCCTATTTCACTGTGCCTCGCTGACGTCTCAGGTGCTCAAGCAGCGTGTTGTTGAGCCTTCTTCAAGCTTAGAGTCGGCGGTGTAATTATTGTTCCCGTTCCGCGCTCATCACCCACACACACACACTCACACACACACAGTGACAGTCTCATTCACATGCACAAAAATACACACCCAATTACAGTTTTTCTCAATTGCTAAAACACTAAACCCTATTGTCTGAACCAAATGCTCAGTTGCTTGAACCCACTGATTGAATCAATCACTCTTTTGGCAAAACCATAAGCACTTTTCACCTGTTTAGACATAACTTGCCAACACATTTTCATTGTGATGCACCCGTGCTGCATAATGGTGAGCACAGGTGACAAAAGTCAAACACAATTAGAGCACAGGTGTCACCACTTGAACACAACAACTCAAAATTGATCACACTTGTGGCTAATGATGTGAGGGAACATATACAGTAAGCCAGTTCAGAGAGCACTGGTTTGTGAGGCCCTACAATGGATAGACATCTGAGAGGAAGAGTTCGTGTGAGAGGAGGTCGAGGTGGTCGAGGTGGTCAGCGAAGACAAAGAACAGTAATATCTGATGAAATCAGAGCTACTGTGATTGACCATGTTCTTGTCCATGGTATGAGCATGAGGGAGGCTGGACAAAGGGTACAACCAAACATCAGTAGATTCACTGTGTCCACCATAATCCGAAGATTTAGAGAAGAGAACAGGTAATTACCTTTTTTTGACATTATAGTACAGTATGTAAATGTTGACAGCAATTACTGTATGACATACTATATACTGTACCACAGTATACTGTAAGTAAATATATGTTTCAGTACATCACTGTACCAATGTACTGTAGTATTGTAATGGAGGGTTGGTCTAACTGTTTGCAGGCCTAGTATTCCATGTATATTTTTTGTAACTCCATGTTCTCTTTTTGTAGAATTGAAAGACTGCCACATGGGGGTGGGAGGACAGGTATGTTCTCCCCACACCAAGAGACCCTAATTGTTGGTATGGTCCGTGAGAACAATGCCATTAAACTGAGCGAAATTCAGCAGAAGATCATTGAGGACCATTTAAATGTTGAGGGTATCAACAGTGTCAGCCTCTCTACTGTTGATCGTGTCCTCAAGCGCAACAGACTGCGCATGAAACAGCTATACAGAGTGCCCTTTGATCGCAACTCAGACAGAGTCAAAGAGCAAAGATTCCAGTATGTACAGGTTGGCATATATCCAGACACATTCAATGTTGATTACTCTAAGTAGTGATTTACTGTAGTGGCCTAAATCACTTTTTCCGTATCACTTACAAAACTATATCTATTTCTACAGAGGGTTTTTCAACTGGATGCAATGGAAAGACCCCATCAATACATCTACATGGATGAAGCTGGGTTTAATCTCACCAAAAGGAGAAGGAGAGGCCGTAATGTGATTGGCCATCGGGCCATTGTTGGTGTTACTGGGCAGCGTGGTGGCAATGTCACATTATGTGCTGCCATCAGCAATCATGGGGTTGTCCACCATCATGCCAACCTGGGGCCCTACAACACTCACCAGCTCCTCATTTTCCTCAATCACATGCGAGATGCTTTGTTAGGGCAGCAGGATGAGCATCCCATCTATGTTGTTGTTTGGGACAATGTGAGTTTTCACAGAGCCCTCCAGGTTAGAGAGTGGTACAATATGAACCAAGGTTTTATCAATCTTTGCCTTCCACCGTACTCCCCTTTCCTAAACCCCATTGAGGAATTATTCTCCTCATGCCGGTGGAAGGTATATGAATGCCAACCTTACACCAGGGTAAATCTCCTGCAAGCCATGGGACTTGCCTGTGGTGACATAGGTGTGGAGGCATGCCAAGCCTGGATACGGCATGCCAGGGGTTTTTTCCCCCGTTGCCTGGCCAGACAAAATGTGGCCTGTGATGTGGATGAAGTCCTGTGGCCTGACCCAGTACGGAGACATGATGCTGTGGCTGAGTAATGCACTTATTTGTATATTTTTGTACTTTATTTTTACATGGGCTTACTGTACACAAGTGGCAAACGCACAAGATTTCTGTTTGTTTTTACAAGTGCTACATGTAAATGCACAAGATTTCTGTTTTGTCTTTTTGTACAAATGCTAAATGCACAGTTTTTTGTTTTGTTTTGCAACATGGATTTAGCCTACAGTGAACAATAAACATTTATTTCTCCAGCTTCATGTCCTGAGCATTGTGTTTTCTATTTTTCTACGTAGTGTTTAGTGACTGTTCAGTAGTGTTTTTTATTTTGATTGACTCGGGGCACGATTTGACAACATAGTTCAGTTTTGAGCACAGATTGAACTGTTTTGAGGTGAAAGTTTGGTTTTGCAAGAAGAGTCTGAGGTTTTGTGAATGTAGCTTGAAAATTGGGTTTTGTGTTCACAGTTAAGAGAAAAGGAGACCAGCTTTCAAGAAATGTGTCTTAGCAATCGAGAAAAACTGTAACACTCTTTCTCTCTCTCATACGCATATACACAGAACAGCCTAAGATCTTGTCCCAGGATCAGCACAAACACACACACACACACACCCTTTCCACATCCACTCATAAATCCTATGTGTGTTTGGGCTTTCCGCATGTGACTCATACGTTACTGTGGATTATGAAGCTGTTACTTACAGGTGCTCCGCGCTCCTCTAGTAGCTGCCAACGAGTGCCATGAATCAAAGCGAGCGCTGCCAGTAAAGGAAGAGGGCAGCGTAGGTGTGTGTGCTAGCGTGAAAGAGAGAGAGGGAGAGAAATGCAATCTGTCCAAGGGCACTCAGTCAATAGAAGAGACACCTGAGTGCTGCCTCTCTTAAGTCCTCTAGCTGAGGCGAGGTGACAAGCAGCAAGTCTCTCACACACAGTAATTAGTATAGTGCATTGATCACCTCTAACACTATGATCTCCAAATCAAATCAAAGTCTATTGGTTGCTTACTCAGATTTGCAGATGTTATCGCAGGTGCAGCGAAATGCTTGTGTTTCTAGCTCCAACAGTACAGTAATAATACTTAGAAAACAATGCAAAACAATACGCACATTATCCAAGTAAAAATAAAGAAATTAAGAAATATCAGAACAAGCAATGTCAGAGTCCAGAATATGAATATAATTAATGGTGTGTATACAGTGTGGACAGTATATGAATAGAAAAGGTGTGTACAGCAATAGTTATATAGGATGAGCCATGACTAGAATACAGTATATACATATAATGTGGGCAAAACAGTATGTAAACATTATTAATGTGACCAGTGTTCAATGACTATGTACATAGGGCAAAGCAGTCTCTAAGGTGTAGGATAGAGTATCGGGTGGTAGCCGGCTAGTAACAGTGACTAAGATTCAGAGCAGGGTACTGGGCGGAGGCTGGCTAGTGGTGACTGTTTAACAGCCTGATGGCCTGGAGCTGTTTATCAGTCCTTCTAGATGGTAGCAGGGTTAACAGGCCGTGGCTCGGGTGGATGAGGTCCTTGATGATCTTCTTGGCCTTCCTGTGACTCCGGGTGCTGTAGATGTCCTGGAGGGCAGGCAGTGTGCGCCTGATGATGTGTTGGGCTGACCGCACCATCCCTCTGGAGAGCCTTGCGGTTGGGGACGGTGCAATTGCCGTACCAGGCGGTGATACAGCCTGACAGGATGCTCTCAATGGTGCATCTGCAGAAGTTAGTCTACATCGTGAAATTCGTTTACTGACAAGGAAAGAGAGAGAGAGAGAAACAGAGAGAGAAACAGAGAGCGGAAGATACTGGGGGATTCAGAAACGGGAAAGAGGGAGCTGGCTAGTTAAAGAAGGTGCAAGACAGAAGGAGAGAGAGTGAGAAACACAGAGGGAGAGAGCGAGAGAAAGAGGATTATACGAGAGAGAGAGAGCTGAGTAGAGGTTAGAGAGAGTGAGGAACACAGAGAAAGTGAGAGAGCAAATGTGAGAGAGGGACTATGAGAAAGTCGATCAGTAAAGTAGAGGTTACAGAGAGTGCGGGATTGGGCGACGCAGTGGCGTGCGATTATTTATTTACTGCAGTCTCAGCGCCGGGGCTGTCAACCAACAGCCTTTGGGCTGCTGGGTAAGACAAGTGTGACTGATTAATCAGTGAGTGCACAGGATGGAGAGAGAGAGTGAGAACGAGAGAGAGAAAGAGGTCCCTTCCCATCCACACGCTCATGTGTAACACCAACTAGAGCGGCGAAGCAGTTGTATTTGGATACACTGACTATAAAAGGCATGCAGAGGGAAGGATAGTTCACCCAAATTCAAAGATCGTCAGATGTTTTCGGACCTTAAAAGAAGTGTAATGTCAAGATCGATCCATGTGCCACGCCAACTGTTGCGTAGATCCAGCTATACGCCTGAAACTAAATGAATGGTAAAGACAGGCCCAGAATGAAATCGGGAAATTAGATGGTGCATTGTGTGCAAGACTATGAGTAGCCTATTTCTGTGTGTGTGTGTACTTAATGTTTGTATTTGTCTAAGTGTCTGTTTGCCATAGGAACACAGTAGTGATGTTGAGTGATGCTGAGCTGGCTCGGATTTATCACTGACTCTGCATACATTAAGTGTATTGACCATCGGGGCTGCCCATGATGGGATCAGTCAACAAGCAGATGCTGTCAGCCCGTGCCGCTGCAAAGGACTAACATGCAATTGCCCTGTGCATCCCACTGACCTATTATCAGCTACATCATCACCCCCCACAGGGACATAGCTCTATAGCAAATGGAACTGAGACACTAGATAGACACCAAGACACCAAGAGTAATTTACTTCCAGTGGAGTTTGAAAGCTACCCCTGTAGCTCAGTTGGTAGAGCATGGCGCTTGCAACGCCAGGGTTGTGGGTTCGTTTCCCATGGGGGGCCAGTATGAAAAATGTATGCACTCACTAACTGTAAGTCGCTCTGGATAAGAGAGTCTGCTAAATGACTAAAATGTAAATGTGAATTGTATTTCCTGTTTGTGTAGAACTAAATGGAGATACTGTGGTGTGGTGGTACACATACTGTAATATTAATATGTGTCAGCATACTGAATTGTAATTGGATGCATTCTACTGTCATATCATACTGTGCTATGATTGGTTAAGACCACCCAGGTGGTAAGGGCATTCTAAAGATGATCATGGCCGGAGACACATGAACATGCCAGTTATAGCTAGTTAATAAAGAGCTACGTTTATAAAGATCCTGTCGTCCTGCATTTTATTATTTTGTACAAAGCATACAAAACAAGACAAGGTGTCAGAGTAAAAGGACTAAAAGATGGATTTTGCTGGAGTTCCTTCACCTCGAATGGATTGGGGGTCTACAAATCTACCCGATGCATGGCGTAAGTTCAAACAGCATGTGGAGCTAATGTTCACGGGTCCTCTGAAGGAAAGAGGAGAAGAGGAAAAGTGTAGCTACCTGCTCCTCTGGATCGGTGAAAAAGAGAGAGACATTTACAACACATGGACACTTACAGAGGCTGAATCAAAGGCACTGAAAACATACTACGATCGTTTTGAAGCATATGTTGTGCCAAAGACCAATACAATTTTCGCTAGGTACAAATTCCATGAGAAAGTACAAGGCGCTAGCGAATCGTTTGAACAGTTTGTCACTGAGCTGCGTCTGCTTGTGAAAGACTGTGATTATGCAAACAAGGATGAGATGGTCAGGGACCGTATTGTATTTGGAATACTGCTAACGCTGGACAAAGCTATCGACATAGCCAGATCTCATGAGCTAGCACAGGTTCAGATGAAAACCATTTCGGGCGGCAGCACGAGTGCACACGTGAACAAGCAGTGCACACAGTCAGGCATACATCAAAGCACACCTCCGGTGCCCAGAGAGCATGTTTCAGAACGGACAGACAGAACTCCAAAACAGAGCGACACAGACTCCAAATGCCCCAAAACATGTGGATATTGTGGATACAAAGTGCATGGCGAACAGGGGAATTGCCCAGCTAAAGGCAAACAGTGTACTAAATGTGTAAAATGGAATCACTTTGCAAAAGTGTGCAGAGCATACCGTGGAAAAACAGTACATACAGTGAGTGAAGATGAAATGTCAATCAAAGAGGCAAATGCTGATGAACTGTTTATTGATTCAGTGACACAGAAAAGTCAGATATCAGAGACAGAGCAAGCCTATGCTGACATTGAGATAGGAAGACAAGGCACAGAGCTCAAATTCAAACTAGACACTGGTGCACAAGTAAACATTATTCCTCTGAATAAGTACAGAAGCTTGACATCTGAGTGCGAGCTACAGCCCACCACGCGCAGACTGACTGGTTATGGTGGTGAACAGCTCCCAGTAAAAGACACATGCACTTTCAAATGCAAAGACAAGGAAAGGGACATGATGTTGGACTTTTACGTTGTTGACACTCGAGTACCTGCAGTGCTAAGTCTTAAAGCATGTTTAGACATGGACCTTATCAAGCTAGTTTTATCAATGACAGCACCAGTAGAGATAGAGAATGTCATGGAGGTGTTTGCTGATGTTTTTACAGGAATAGGACTATTCCCAGGAGAATGTACCATTCACCTTGACCCAGACGCAACCCCTGTGGTCTACCCACCGAGAAAGATTCCACTTGCTCTCTGCGCCCATCTGAAGAAAGAGTTGGAGAGCATGGAGCAATCTGACATCATCACCAAGGTTACAGAACCGACGGATTGGGTCAACGCGTTAGTGGTGGTGGAGAAACCACACACAGGCAAGCTCAGAGTATGTCTCGACCCAAGAGACTTGAACAAGGCTATCAAACGCCCCTATTACCCCTTACCGATGCTAGATGGCATCACACACAAGCTAGCGGGCGCACGCTACTTCAGTGTCATGGACGCCAGATCAGGCTACTGGGCTATCAAGCTCACAGAAGAGTCATCTAAGCTCACAACGTTCAACACATCGTTTGGACGCTACAGGTTCCGTCGCCTGCCTTTTGGGATTATCTCAGCCCAAGACGAGTTTCAGCGAAAGATCGACGAGGTGTACGAAGGCCTCGACGGAGTCGTGGCAATTGTGGACGACATCCTTGTCTATGGTCGAACCAAAGAGGAACACAACAGAAACCTCAGCGAGATGCTGCAAAGGTCCCGCAAGAGAGGAGTCCGGCTCAACCCCGAAAAGAGCACAGTTGGCGCTACAGAGGTCAGCTACTTCAGACATCTTCTCACAGCGAATGGAATCAAGCCAGATCCACAGAAGATCTCAGCCATAAAGGAAATGGAGCCACCAAAGAACCGCGCAGAGCTGGAAACAGTGCTTGGCATGGTCAACTACTTAGCCAAGTTCGCACCCAGCCTCTCCAATGCTAATGCACCCCTGCGTCAGCTGCTAAAGCAGTCCAGTGAGTTCCTCTGGGACAAGCAACACGACATCGCTTTCCAGAAAGTGAAAGACTTGATCACTAGAGAACCAGGACCAATCCTAGCCTACTACGACCCCAACAAAGAGCTCAGACTCCAGGTGGACGTGTCGAAGTATGGACTAGGAGCAGTGCTACTGCAAGAAGGAAAACCCATCGGCTACGCTTCCAAATCTCTCACAGACTGTGAAATCAACTACGCTCAAATCGAAAAGGAGCTGTACGCCATTCTGTTCGGATCTAATCGTTTCCATCAGTATCTCTATGGACGACAAGTCATTGTGGAATCAGACCACAAGCCACTCGAGTAAATCATGAGGAAACCGTTAGCCGCAGCCCCGCCAAGGCTACAGAGAATGATCCTTCAACTACAAAAATATGACTTCACAATCACTCACCGTCCAGGCAAAGACATCCCTGTCGCAGACACACTCTCCAGGAAGTTTCTTACCTACAAGGACAGTAGCCTCAGTGAAGGCATGGACATGCAGGTGCACACTGTGTACAGCAACTTACCAGTTAGTGACACAAAACTGAAGGAGATCCGAGCAGAAACAGAAAAAGACACACAACTCACACAGCTGAGGAAAGTCATACAGTCAGTATGGCCTGAGGAGTGGAGAAAATGCCCTCAGAGCGTCTCAGATTTCTGGAACCATCGTGATGAACTATCACAGATCAACGGAATAATTTTCAAAGGAGAGAAAATCTTCATTCCTACCAGTCTCAGAGAAGAGAATTTGACAAAGATCCATGCTGGACACATGGGAATGGAAAAGTGCATACAGAGAGCACGGGACATTTTGTTTTGGCCCAGAATGTGCAAACAAATAGAGGACATGGTTGGTAAATGCCCCACCTGTCTTGAACGACGCCCCTCAAACACCAAAGAGCCAATGTTACCTCACCGTATTCCAGACCGACCCTGGCAGGTCATGGCAACCGATCTGTTCACCTGGAACAACGAGGACTACATTATAACAGTGGACTACTACAGCAGATACTTCGAACTCGACAAGCTTCACAGCACCACATCTGCAGCTGTGATACACAAGCTGAAAGCAGCCTTTGCCAGGCATGGCATTGTAGAGACTTTAATATCTGACAATGGGCCCTGTTACAAATCAAATGAGTTTGAATCCTTCACAAAAGCATGGGAGTTCACACACGTCACCACAAGCCCACATTACCCTCAAAGTAATGGCCTTGCTGAAAAATCTGTGCAGATCGCTAAATCACTCATGGACAAAGCAAAAGCAGACAAGAGAGACCCCTACCTCAGTCTCCTTGAATACCGCAACAATCCAGATGACAACTTCAAATCACCAGCCCAGCTGTTGATTAGCTGCAGACTTCTCTCAATCCTTCCCAGCACCAACCAGCAGCTGCAACCTGAGGTCGTCAGCTACAAGGAAATGCATGCAAAACGTGCACAGAGACAACAACAGCAAAAGCGATTATACGACAGGTCAGCCAGACCACTGCCACCACTGAACGATGGAGAGTCAGTTAGAATCCAGGAGCAAGGCTACTGGAAGCCAGCAGTCGTCATCCAACCAGCTGACACTGAACGTTCATATCACGTTCGCACCGCAGAAGGAGCGGTGTACCGCCGCAATCGTCGTCACCTACTGAACACAAAAGAACAACACACTGATGAGATGAACTGTTCCCCTGAAAGAGAACGGGGTGGACTAAACACAGACACAACACAACATACACCATACTTACCTGCAACACCAAAATAACTGTTGACTGACACAGAAGCATGCTCAGCTTCATATCACACAAGGTCAGGAAGAGAGGTCAAGCCTAGAGCTGTCCTAGACCTGTGAAATGTCAAAAGGTGTAGGCAGATCGCTGCCCTAAAAGAGTTCCGGACTGTAAACTTGTTATTGAAAGTTAACTTGAAATGCTTTGGTATTGTATTTGTTTGATATGTTGAGATGTCATTGCTACAGTGAAAAGCTGAGTTGCTGAGAAATATTTGTTCTAAAAGTAACAGTATGCTGAATCATTGTTTCAGTCTGTTATGTTGATG
The DNA here is from genome assembly GCF_964263955.1 of Coregonus lavaretus. Lineage (NCBI taxonomy): Eukaryota > Metazoa > Chordata > Actinopteri > Salmoniformes > Salmonidae > Coregonus > Coregonus lavaretus. Next base: position 38,265,065 of record NC_140018.1, on the reverse strand, counting down.
CAGTTGGTGCAGTTTAAATGCTTACTTACTTCGGGTTCAAACTACAGAGCATGTATTCAAAAGAAACGCTTTGTTGTTCTACATATTTTTTATTTTTTTTTAAAAGAAGGGGGATGTAATATTCATATGTGTCAGCATACTGAATTGTAATTGGATGCATTCTACTGTCATATCATACTGTGCTATGATTGGTTAAGACCACCCAGGTGGTGAGGTCATTCTAAAGATGATCATGGCCGGAGACACATGAACATGCCAGTTATAGCTAGTTAATAAAGAGCTAAGTTTATAAAGATCCTGTCGTCCTGCATTTTATTTTTTTGTACAAAGCATACAAAACAAGACACAGACATTAATTCCATAATCCTCTGAAACAAAGCATTGCCCATTATGCAAATGATATGAGACAGACAAGGACATTTCTCCACATTTAATTTAGTTCAACTGCCTACCTCTGGGGCAATTATGATGGATTTGTAACTACTGTATTGTCTCTATTTGTGAACGCACAAGGTGCAATGCAGTAGGTATACAATATGGAAATAGCCACTACCTTTCTCAAAGAGAAAAGGAGCAGCTGACCTCAACACCTTGGAATGGACCTCCAAAGCAAGTTACCATGGCAGCAGGGTTTTATTTTAGAAAAAAAGAAAGGGGGGGTGGAAGGATGGGGGATGAAAAGGGGGATGAAGTAGGAATTTGGGGTGGATTGTCAACATTTATGCTCTCCACTTTCTCCAATGGTGAGTGACTGGTTTGATGCTAGACGAAATACATTGAAATTATGTAAGGGCATTATTAAATGGTAACACATTTATATTTTTTAACCATCCATTTTCTGTCAGGTTGCTTACACTTTATGTAAATTCCAACCGCGTTATGGTCAAGAAACATCCCATTCTGCTTTCAATTGCATCCCTGTGCATTTTCACATTGCATATTGACACAAAGCCACTGTGCCTTAACATATTTTAGACAGATTCACCCCTGACCCTGTTGGCTTCCCTCTGAGACTACCCGGTGGTGTGGCGGAATCCAAACCCTAGGACCCGAGCAGTGTTGTGACAGTCGTCCTCCCACTTGCCCGGTTGGAGCTGGCAGTGTGGTAAAACAAGCAAGGGGGGTGGGGACTCACGCTGGCATTGTCAAGACTGGCAATGTCGAGGCTGCCCAATGGTGTCCTACAGCAGAGCAGCCCATTCTCTTTAGGTCTATGTGTCAACGACAAATACTGTTATTCATGATTCGCTGCACTGAGAATAAATCCACATATGATAGTCAGGTGCCTCACAACAAGCATAACGTTTCATACGTTTCCAGTCATTAGGGTGCACATTTTTCAGGACGTTAGGCCTATAAGTCAGTATATTTCCATATCGAACTCCTTCAAGCACCGATAATCAAACATGTGCATAAACCAATTCGATAGGCCCGAGGTCCCTGTCTATGCATATAATAAGTCAGTTACTGTATCACCAATAATTCAGTGTGTGTCAGGTATATGGTCTATCTATTTTGATTATCTATCTCTTGCAAGAGGGTTCACTTCCAGGATTTTGCCCTGGCGTGTCTTTCACAATCTGCTTGGTTGTGCAAAAACCCAATCTGCTTGGAGCAAGGGATGTTTTTTTTATGACAGAGTAATGATAATCTAGCCTTCAAAGATAAAAGGAGACTGGTTCTCTATCTCTCGCTCGTTCTCTCACTCTCTTCTCTGTGTCTTTAGATAGGGCTGCCCGGAATGACTTTGATGTGATCGCAGGTCTAATACTTAAGGCTCTATCTGTCTCTCGCCTGGTGATTTCTGAAGGGCTTTTCCTTTGATATGTGCTGTAATGTTTCAAGTGTGGAGGGGCTTAGAGAGAGAGCACTGGTGATGGAAATGTTCTGCGAAGGGGCTTTTTTGGGCTTTGTGGCATTGTGTCTCTGTGTTGTTGATGTCACTAGTATATCATGCTTTTTCGTGCACAGATCTTTATCTTCCCAAAATCTCTTATCCTACCAATTTTCCACTTTAGTTTTACTCTGGCTGCGAAGCACTTAAAGTAGAACCATGAATGCCCTTATCTATGAAAAAGCCCTTTCCTCAATCCATTGCTGTAGTATTTGTACTATTCATATGATATTGTGTATCATTTTTGTCATACGTCATACTCTTATAGTACCTATTGTCCACTTTAGTTGCCCCATGGTTATATGGATTTTCACACGTACCTGTGCACCATATAGTTTATTTTTCCACCTCCTTTCATTGTAAGGATTTACATTAACAATATAGAGCCCATTTACACACACACACACACACACACACACACACACACACAGAATTCTGAGTATTGGTATTGTGAAGGCTGTCTGCTCAGCGTTGGCATCCCCTTCCCCTTTATTCCATGTTCGTTCTTGACCTTTCAGTGGAGAATGCCTCGCCTGTTTGCTGAAATGGATCCTATCCGATAACCTGGCCACCTGCTGTAAATGTTGTCAAAGTGGATTGATTTGGTCTTTGCGTGGGCAGGTTCTACTTTTTCTTTGAAGTGGTAGGCTACTTTGAGCCAGAGCTTTGGCAGATGGGAAATATAGCTCTATAAGAACACGACTGTATACAGCCTAATACATTTAGGCCTACAAGAAACTGCAGGAATACATACTTTTGATTTATTTAGTTGGTTTTTGTCCTGACATAGTTCTCTGTCTAACTCAAACCCAACATTAGTTTCAGTCTCCAACACCAATATAAATAGGAGTACATTTTTTTGCACTGGAAAAAGAGAGTGAAGGCATTGCTGCGTCCCAAATGGCACCCCATGCCCTACATAATGGGCCTATGGGCCCTGGTCAAAAGTTGTGCACTAAATAGGTAACAGGGTTCCATTTGTAATTCAGCATTGTCAGACATAAACTAGCAACGCTCCATATTAATCCCTGAGACAAAAATTTATCAAAATCAAATCAAATATTATTGATGACATACACGTATTTAGCAGATGTTATTCCGGGTGTAGCGAAATGCTTGTGTTCCTAGCTCCAACAGTGCAGTAGTATCTAACAATTCACAACAATACACACAAATCTAAAAGGAAAATAATATAATTAAGAAATATATAAATATTATGACGAGCAATGTCGGAGTGGCACAGACTAAAATACAGTAGAACAGAAAACAGTATATGCATATGAAATGAGTAAAGCAGTATGTAAACACTATTAAAGTGACTAGTGTTCAATTATTAAAGTGGCCAGTGATTCCATGTCTATGTATATAGGGCAGCAGCCTCTAAGGTGCAGGATTGAGTAACCGGGTGGTAGCCGGCTAGTGATGGCTTTTTAACAGTCTGAAATCCTTGAGACAGAACCTGTTTTTCAGTCTCTCGGTCCAAGCTTTGATTAACCTGTACTGACCTCGCCTTCTGGATGATAGTGGGGTGAACAGGCTGTGGCTCGGGTGGTTGATGTCCTTGATTATCTTTTTGGCCTTCCTGTGACATCGGGTGCTATAGGTGTCCTAGAGGGAAGGTAGTGTGCCCCCGGTGATGCGTTGGGCAGACCGCACCACTCTCTGGAGAGCCCTGCGGTTGCGGGCAGTGCAGTTGCCATACCAGGCGGTGATACAGCCCGACAGGATGCTCTCAATTGTGCATCTGTAAAGGTTTGATGGTCTTAGGGGCCAAGACAGATTTATTCTGTTAGGCCTACTGCTGCTAGGTAGCTCTCTCTCTGCTCTCCCCCTCCCCTCTCTCTGTCCTTGATTGCAGGAGTGAAGTCTGGTGTGCGGGAGTCAGGGTTCCAGCTGCAGCTCATTCACCATAATCACCTCAGCCTTTAAGACCCGGTCAAACTTGCCACTCATCGTCAGATCATAGTCAAGACGACCATGTTAGTCTCGCTGCCGACTCAACCTGTTTGTTTTCGCTCTTTGTGTTTTTGGCCTGTTCTATTTACTTTTCTCCTGTGCCACAGATTATTGGAACCTGACTCCTGCCTCCGCTTCACTCCTGCCACCACCATCTTGCTTTCCACTACCGGACCTCCCTTTTGGACTCACCACGGACACTAGGACATTACGGTACCACACCTGCCCTGACCTGGATCTGTTACCCTCCCTGTAACCTGGACTTGCTCTTCCCCTATTATTGGAAACCTGGACTAATTGAACATTGTAAATAAACCTGTTAAACCTTCTCTGGCTTGGTGTAGTTGTCTGCATTTGGGTTCAAATCCAGTTAAATCATGACATCTTCAGCCTCCTGAGGTTGAAGAGGCGCTGTTGCGCCTTCTTCACCACACTGTCTGTGTGGGTGGACCATTTCAGATTGTCAGTGATGTGTACGCAGAGGAACTTGAAGCTTTTCCACAGCAGTCCCGTCGATGTGGATAGGGGCTTGCTCCCTCTGCTGTTTCCTGAAGTTCACGATCAGCTCCTAAGTTTTCTTGACGTTGAGGGAGAGGTAATTTTCCTGGCACCACTCGCCAGGGCCCTCACCTCCCTGTAGGCTGTCTTGTCATTGTTGGTAATCAGGCCTACTACTGTTGTGTCGTCTGAAAACTTGCTGATTGAGTTGGAGGCGTGCATGGCCACGCAGTCGTGGGTGAACAGGGCGTACAGGAGGAGGCTGAGCACACACCCTTGTGGGGCCCCTGTGTTGAGAATCAGCGAAGTGGAGGTGTTGTTTCCTACCTTCACCACCTGGGGGCAGCCCGTCGGGAAGTCCAGGACCCAGTTGCACAGGGCAGGGTTCAGACCCAGGGCCCCGAGCTTAATGATGAGCTTTGAGGGTACTATGGTGTTGAAGGCTGAGCTATAGTCAATGACAGCAATGATAAGTGTGTCAATCTCACCGGGATAAAGGTAGTAGTCCCCCCCAATTAAAAGCCTGTAGAGTATGAGTATATGTGATGTTTGACATTTGTGATGCTTGACAGATTCTGGATTATTCTTTCACTGTGCTGGGAGACAATATCATCTTAGTGTCAGAGTGTGAAAGCTTTATCTGTATGTAGAAGGTATGATATAGAGAGTAGAATATGGATATCACTCATCCTTGGTTCGCTCAGGGAAATATAAGTATTTACTCTCTGTTTCTGTTTTCACCTCCACTTCCTTCTGGATGCACTCTAAACAACTTTCACATACTACAAAGTAGGAAGTGTTCCTTGTCAGTTAGTAGGTCATTAGACTGCATTTCGAACGTAATTCCTAACAGAATAGCTCCCTTTGAGGTTGTTGTGCTTAATTTTTATTGTTGTGTTATAGAGCCAAAGAACATCAGCCTACTCATTTCCATTGGCTGTGGAATAGTACCTTATGTGTGAAATGTATATACAGTGCATTTGAAAAGTATTCAGACCCCTTGGCTTTTTCCACATTTTGTTATGTTAGAGCCTTATTCTAAAATGGCTTAAATCGTTTTTTCCCCTCATCAATCTACACACAATACCCCATAATAACAAAGCAAAAACAGTTTTTTAGAAATGTTTGCAAATGTATTCAAAATAAAAAACTGAACCATGACATTTACATAAGTATTCAGACCCTTTACGCAGTACTTTGTTGAAGCACCTTTGGCAGCGATTACAGCCTTGAGACTTCTTAGGTCCTGAAGCCACTCCTGCGTTGTCTTGGCTGTGTGCTTAGGGTCGTTGTCCTGTGGGAAGGTGAACCTTTGCCCCTGTCTGAGCGCTCTGGAGCAGGTTTTCATCAAGGATCTCTCTGTACTTTGCTCCGTTCATCTTTGCCTGGAGTGCTGCAAAGACGGTTGTCCTTCTGGAAGGTTCTCCCATCTCCACAGAGATACTCTGGAGCTCTGTCAGAGTGACCATCGGGTTCTTGGTCACCTCCCTGACCAAGGCCCTTCTCCCCCGATTGCTCAGTTTGGCCGGGCGGCCAGCTCTAGGAAAATTCTTAGTGGTTCCAAACTTTATTTATTTAAGAATGATGGAGGCCACTGTGTTCTTGGGAACCTTCAATGCTGCAGACATTTTTTGGTACCCTTCCCCAGATCTGTGCCTCGACACAATCCTGTCTCGGAGCTCTACGGACAATTCCTTCGACGTCATGGCTTGGTTTTTGCTCTGACATGCACTGTCAACAGGTGTGTGGCTTTCCAAATCATGTCCAATCAATTGAATTTACCACAGGTGGACTCCAAGTTGTAGAAACATCTCAATAATGATCAATGGAAACAGGATGCACAAAAGCTCAATTTCGAGTCTCTGGCACCCCAATGGTGGAACAAGCTCCCCCATGACGCCCACGACGCCAGGACAGCGGAGTCACTGACCACCTTCCGGAGACACTTGAAACCCTACCTCTTTAAGGAATACCTGGAATAGAATAAGGTAAACCTTCCCCCACCCCCCCTAAAAAAAAAAAAAGTTCATAAGTTGAATGCACCAATTTGTAAGTCGCTCTGGATAAGAGTGTCTGCTAAATGATGTAAATGTAAATGTAAATAGCAAAGGGTTTGAATACTTATGTAAATAAGGTATTTCTTCTTTTTTTATTTTAATAAATTAGCAAAAACGTCTAAAAACCTGTTTTTGCTTTGTCATTATGGGGTATTGTGTGTAGATTGGTGAGGGGAAAAAATTATTTTATACATTTTAGAGTAAGGCTGTAACGTAACAAAATGTATTTCCAAGTGACCAACCCAGGCATCCATCACTGACATCTTACCACAGTAAGCTAGGGCTACAAGCAATACAGAGACTTTGACACAAACAGTGCTGGAGAACGGAATAGGAATGAGGCAGACTGCATCCTACCTTCCCCTTGGAAGTGGAGAAGGAGACTATAACCAGATAGGGGGAGGGAATGTGTAAAGTTCCTGGTCATGTGATATGCCCTATTGGAGTTGTCCAATCCAAGACAACAGTGGATAGAACCATTATTTATATGATGTGTAGAATAAACAACAGTGGGGCAGAACCATTGCGGATATGTCAATTTATTTTACATGGACTGCGTCATCAATCAAGCTACAAGTTGAGTCCCTGAAATCAACATATGCATATATCACCTACAACCCAGTAAACCAAAATTGGTTCTGTGAAAGTTCCCAGAACATTTGTTTGGTTGCGGCAAATTTTCTCATGACACAAAAACTGTCCATTTGTGCTGATGATTATACAATGTTTTTATAAAACATTTGCCTGTCTGGTCTTTAAAGGTTCCCGGAATGTTTCATTAGGCTGTGGGAACAGTCTGGTGGGAACATTTTGGGGACATCACAAAATATCTGTTCCCAAAACACAAAAACTGTCCAGTTGTGCGGAGGATTATACAATATTTATGCAAAAAACATTCACCTAATGTTACAAGAAAAAATGTGTTATGGGAATGTTAAGTTCTTTAAAAGTTCCTAAAACATGTCTTTAGGTTGTGGGAACATTGTGGGGATATGACAAGAGATAGGTTCACAAAAAACTGTTCAGTTGTGATTCTTACAATGTTTGTATCAGGGTGCACAAAACATTCCCTCAATGTTCTTAAAATTGTATTCCAATGTTCCCAGAATGATAAAACTTAGTTTTGAACAGTCCATGGAGGTTTATTTCATGTGTTAGTGTTATCTTACTTTTGAGGGAGTTAGATGTACGAAAATCCATGTAGAAACACATATGGCAATTATTTAGAATCAACTGACAATTTATTAAACATGTATTGAGCAAAGATAGTTTTACTGTGTTTTGCTGATAGTCGCAAGCAGCAATCGAACCTGGGAGCTTTGGAATGTCATCCTTCGAATGAATCCACTGTGCCACTGGGATGGGACTAACACAAATATAAAGCTGTTTACACCTTTACTCTGACTTCCAGGTTGTGGTCTTTGTCTTTGCAAAATAGAGGATAAATAAATCTAGAAAAATAAGTATCCTCTATTATTCCTTACTCTACCAATCTTCTTTATACAGTTGAAGTCGGAAGTTTACATACAACATAGCCAAATACATTTAAACTGAGTTTTTCACAATTCCAGACATTTAATCCTAGTAAAAATCCCCTGTCTTAGATCAGTTAGGATCACCACTTTATTTTAAGAATGTGAAATGTCAGAATAATAGTAGAGGGAATAATTATTTAAGCTTTTATTTATTTCATCACATTCCTAGTGTGTCAGAAGTTTACATACACTCAATTAGTATATGGTAGCATTGCCTTTAAATTGTTTAACGTGGGACAAATATTTTGGGTAGCCTTTCACAAGCTTCCCACAATAAGTTGGGTGAATTTTGGCCCATTCCTCCTGACAGAGCTGGTGTAACTGACTCAGGTTTCTAGGCCTCCTTGCTCGCACACGCTTTCTCAGTTCTGCCCACATTTTCTATAGGATTGAGGTCAGGGCTTTGTGATGGCCACTCCAATACCTTGACTTTGTTGTCATTAAGCCATTTTGCCACAACTTTGGATGTATGCTTGGAGTCATTGTCCATTTGGAAGACCCCTTTGCGACCAAGCTTTAACTTCCTGACTGATGTCTTGAGATGTTGCTTTAATATATCCACATAATTTTCCTTCCTCATGATGCCATCTATTTTGTGAAGTGCACCAGTACCTCCTGCAGCAAAGCACCCCCACAGCATGATGCTTCCACCCCCGTGCTTCACGGTTGGGATGGTGTTCTTTGGCTTGCAAGCCCCCCTTTTTCCTCCAAACATAACGATGGTCATTATGGCCAAATAGTTCCATCAGACCAGAGGACATTTCTCCAAAAAGTACGATCTTTGTCCCCATGTGCAGTTGCAAACCGTAGTCTGGCTTTTTAATGGCGGTTTTGGAGCAGTGGCTTCTTCCTTGCTGAGCGGCCTTTCAGGTTATGTTGATATAGGACTTGTTTTACTGTGGATATAAATACTTTTGTACCTGTTTCCTCCAGCATCTTTACAAGGTCCTTTGCTGTTGTTCCGGGATTGATTTACACTTTTCGCACCAAAGTACGTTCATCTTTAGGAGACAGAAAGTGTCTCGTTCCTGAGCGGTATGACAGCTGCGTGGTCCCATGGTGTAGTCCCTATCTGTATCAGGAGCCAAGCCTGGAGACTGCACAGGGAGAGACGAGGTGGTGAAACAGAGAGAGAGCGCGAGAGAGAGAGAGAGAGATAGCGATAGAGAGGGAGAGAGAGACTTGAGAATTAACTAAAGGGACAAAATAAATAAACTATTTCAGCATCCAACTTCAATGTGTATTACCATAACTTGCATTCAATGAACCAAAACATAATAGAGAGAAAAAGAGAGGAGAGAGAGGGAGAATGAGGAACTGTTTAACATATCAGTGAACAGAATGGTTTTGGTACGGTGCACTTTGGTCGGGAGAGGTTGTGTTTTCTCTAGCAGGAGGTAAGCTTGGCTTCTTATATGGTGTTGAGTAAAGCTTAAACCATGTATTTAGATTGTAGGTAGGTAATTGTAGTTAGGTATTGTAGGTAGTTTATTTAGGTAGTTATTTAGGTAGTTATTGTAGGTTTCTGTAGGTAATTATTGTAGGTAAGTATTGTTTACGGCGGAGCCCGGCGAAGCACGAGGCTAGCTAGCTAGCGGGTAGCTACTGGTAACGTTTAGCAACAGTGGAGAGTTGTTTCCAATGTTATTTCACACTTAAGAGTACCTGTAATTAAGCCAGCTAGCTACCTACCATTCAGCCGTTTTTCTAACCTCATTATCTGAGCCATCAACGTTAGGTAGTTAGTAGCTACTGTACTTAATTACACCTACTGATTGCAGAAGACAAATGTCAGCTGGCGTCGGGTAAGTTTGGCTTTATACATAGCTTGGGCTTTGTCGAGTAAGGCTTAATTATGCATTTAGATTGTAGTTAGGTATTGTAGGTAGGCCCGCAGCACGAAGCTAGCTAGCTAGCCGTTTTTCAAACAAAGTCAACACAGTAGCCATTGCTAGCTAGCCAACACGACCAGCTAACTGTACTGTAGCAGCTAAATACAATATACTTGTGCTAGCTAGCCAACGTTTAATTATTGCTGCGTTATGAAAGGAACTAGACACGGACACGAATTATCTGTTTAGTGTGTTAACACACTATTGGTAGTTTGTTGTAACCAAGTATTGGTGCTAAACTGTGTGTTATTGGATGCTAGCATGCTAGTTAGCTATGGTGTCATAGTTAGCTAGCTGAATAAAGTAAGTTGAGTCTATTCCTTGAAACATTGAACCGCTGTAGTTCACAACAATTCTAATTTCTAAAAGTGGAAGTTGGGAGAGTTTTTGTTCGGGTGGTTCAGTGAAACAATTATAGTTTCTGAGGTGGAAGTTTTGGTGAGGGAGGCCCTACTCTCTCCTTTCCCAGATGTTTAGTTCATTTCATTCCGATCTCCTCTGCATTATTGTAGCCATTTGCTACAGCCTGTCAACTATGCCTCTGCCTATCCCTGTTCTCTCCTCTCCGCACAGGCTACACAAACGCCTCACACCGCGTGGCTGCTGCCTCTCTAACCTGGTGGTCCCTGCACGCACCCCACACCTGGAGTTCCAGGTCTCAGGCAGCCTCTGGAACTGCCGTTCTGCTGCCAACAAAGCTGACTTCATCCCAGCTAACCTATGCAAACCTCCAGTCCCTCGACTTCCTGGCGCTGACGGAAACATGGATTACCACTGAAAACACTGCTACTCCTACTGCTCTCTCCTCGTCTGACCATGTGTTCTCGCATACCCCGAGAGCATCTGGTCAGAGGGGTGGTGGCACAGGAATCCTCATCTCTCCCAAGTGGACATTCTCAATTTTTCCCCTAACCCATCTGTCTATCTCCTCATTTGAATTCCATGCTGTCACAGTCACTAGCCCATTTAAGCTTAATATCCTTGTCATCTATCGCCCTCCAGGTTCCCTTGGAGAGTTCATCAATGAGCTTGACGCCTTGATAAGTTCCTTTCCTGAGGATGGCTCACCCCTCACAGTTTTGGGGGATTTCAACCTCCCTACGTCTACATTTGACTCATTTCTCTCTGCCTCCTTCTTTCCACTCCTCTCCTCTTTTGACCTCACCCTCTCACCGTCCCCCCCTACTCACAAGGCAGGCAATACGCTTGACCTCATCTTTACTAGATGCTGCTCTTCTACTAATCTCACTGCAACTCCCCTCCATGTCTCCGACCACTACTTTGTTTCCTTTTCTCTCTCGCTCTCCTCCAACACTACTCACTCTGCCCCTACACAGATGGTAATGCGCCGCCGCAACCTTCGCTCTCTCTCTCCCACTACTCTCTCCTCTTCCATCCTATCATCTCTTCCCTCTGCTCAATCCTTCTCCCTCCAATCTCCTGATTCTGCCTCCTCAACCCTCCTCTCCTCCCTTTCTGCATCCTTTGACTCTCTGTGTCCCCTATCCTCCCGGCCGGCTCGGTCCTCCCCTCCAGCTCCGTGGCTTGATGACTCATTGCGAGCTCACAGAACAGAGCTCCGGGCAGCTGAGCGGAAATGGAAGAAAACTAAACTCCCTGCCGACCTGGCATCTTTTCACTCCCTCCTCTCTACATTTTCTTCATCTGTTTCTGCTGCTAAGGCCACTTTCTACCACTCTAAATTCCAAGCATCTGCCTCTAACCCTAGGAAGCTCTTTGCCACATTCTCCTCCCTGCTGAATCCCCCCCCCCCCCCCCCCCCCCTCGTCTCTCTCTGTGGATGACTTCGTCAACCACTTTGAAAAGAAGGTTGACGACATCCGATCCTCGTTTGTTAGGTCTAATGACACTGCTGGTCCTACTCACACTGCCCTACCCTATGCTTTGACTTCTTTCTCCCCTCTCTCTCCAGATAAAATCCTGCGACCTGTGACTGCAGGCCGCCCAACAACCTGCCCGCTTGACCCCATCTCCTCCTCTTTTCTCCAGACCATCTCCGGTGACCTTCTCCCCTACCTCACCTCGCTGATCAACTCATCCTTGACCGCTGGCTATGTCCCTTCCGTCTTCAAGAGAGCGAGAGTTGCACCCCTTCTCAAAAAACCAACACTCGATCCCACTGATGTCAACAACTACAGACCAGTATCCCTTCTTTCTTTTCTTTCCAAAACTATTGAGCGTGCCGTCTTTAGCCAACTCTCTTGCTATCTCTCTCAGAATGACCTTCTTGATCCAAACCAGTCAGGTTTCAGGACTGGTCATTCAACTGAGACTGCTCTTCTCTGTGTCACGGAGGCTCTCCGCACTGCTAAAGCTAACTCTCTCTCCTCTGCTCTTGTCCTTCTAGACCTGTCTGCTGCCTTTGATACTGTGAACCATCAGATCCTCCTCTCCACCCTCTCCGAGCTGGGCATCTCCGGCGCGGCTCACTCCTGGATTGCGTCCTACCTGACCGGTCGCTCCTACCAAGTGGCGTGGCGAGAAGCTGTCTCCGCACCACGTGCTCTCACCACTGGTGTCCCCCAGGGCTCAGTTCTAGGCCCTCTCCTATTCTCCCTATATACCAAGTCACTTGGCTCTGTCATATCCTCACATGGCCTCTCCTATCATTGCTACGCTGACGATACACAACTAATCTTCTCCTTTCCCCCTTCTGATAACCAGGTGGCGAATCGCATCTCTGCATGTCTGGCAGACATATCAGTATGGATGACGGATCACCATCTCAAGCTGGAGCTGCTCTTCCTCCCGGGGAAGGACTGCCCGTTCCATGATCTCGCCATCACGGTTGACAACTCCGTTGTGTCCTCCTCCCAGAGTGTGAAGAGCCTTGGCGTGACCCTGGACAACACCCTGTCGTTCTCCGCTAACATCAAGGCGGTGACCCGATCCTGCAGGTTCATGCTCTACAACATTCGGAGAGTACGACCCTGCCTTACACAGGAAGCGGCACAGGTCCTAATCCAGGCACTTGTCATCTCCCGTCTGGATTACTGCAACTCGCTGTTGGCTGGCCTCCCTGCCTGTGCCATTAAACCCCTACAACTCATCCAGAATGCTGGTGTTCAACCTTCCCAAGTTCTCTCACGTCACCCCCCTCCTCCGCACACTCCACTGGCTTCCAGTTGAAGCTCGCATCCATTACAAGACCATGGTGCTTGCCTATGGAGCAGTGAGGGGAACGGCACCTCCGTACCTTCAGGTTCTGATCAGTCCCTACACCCAAACGAGGGCATTGCGTTCATCCACCTCTGGCCTGCTGGCTCCCCTTCCGGAAGCATAGTTCCCGCTCAGCCCAGTCAAAACTGTTCGCTGCTCTGGCACCCCAATGGTGGAACAAGCTCCCTCACGACGCCAGGACAGCGGAGTCACTCACCACCTTCCGGAGACATTTGAAACCCCACCTCTTTAAGGAATACCTGGGATAGGATAAAGTAATCCTTCTACCCCCCCCCCCCCCCCAAATAAAAAAAATAAAAAAATAAAAAAATATATATATATATAAAATTTGTAAAGTGGTTATCCCACTTGCTATAGGGTGTATGCACCAATTTGTAAGTCGCTCTGGATAAGAGCGTCTGCTAAATGACGTAAATGTGCCCTTGAGCAAGGCACTTAACCCTAATTGCTCCTGTAAGTCGCTCTGGATAAGAGCGTCTGCTAAATGACTAAAATGTAAATGTAATAATAGTTAAAAAAAACTAAACTAAACATTGTCCCAGTTGCTTTCATTGCAAGACTATTCCATATTTTCAAAAACGAGACAACTTGCATAATACTGCTTCACACCCAGAGGACATTTCTCCAAAAAGTACGAGCTTTGTCCCCATGTCCAGTTGCAAACCGTAGTCTGGCTTTTTTAAGGCGGTTTTGGAGCAGTGGCTTCTTCGTTGCTGGCGGCCTTTCAGGTTATGTCGATATAGGACTTGTTTTACTGTGGATATAGATACTTTTGTACCTGTTTCCTCCAGCATCTTCACGAGGTCCTTTGCTGTTGTTCCGGGATTGATTTGCACTTTTCGCACCAAAGTACGTTCATCTTTAGGAGACAGAACGCGTCTCCTTCCTGAGCGGTATGACGGCTGCGTGGTCCCATGGTGTTTATACTTGCGTACTACTGTTTGTACAGATGAACGTGGTACCTTCAGGCGTTTGGAAATTGTTCCCAAGGATGAACCAGACTTGTGGAGGTCTACAATCTTTTTCTGTGGTCTTGGCTGATTTCTTTAGATTTTCCCATGACGTCAAGCAAAGAGGCACTGAGTTTGAAGGTAGGCCTTGAAATACATCCACAGGTACACCTCCAATTGACTCAAATGATATCAATTAGCCTATCAGAAACTTCTAAAGCCATGAAATCATTTTCTGGAATTGTCAAAGCTGTTTAAAGGCACATTCAATATAGTGTATGTAAACTTCTGACCCACTGGAATTGTGATACAGTGAATTATAAGTGAAATAATCTGTCTGTAAACAATTGTTGGAAAAATTACTTGTGTCATGCACAATGTACAGTCGTGGTCAAAAGTTTTGAGAATGACACAAATACTAATTTTCACAAAGTCTGCTGCCTCAGTTTTAATGATGGTAATTTGCAAATACTCCAGAATGTCATGAAGAGTGATCAGATTAATTTAAAAGTCCCTCTTTGCCATGAAAATGAACTTAATCCCCAAAAAACATTTCCACTGCATTTCAGCCCTGCCACAAAAGGACCAGCTTCCATCATGTCAGTGATTCTCTCGTTAACGCAGGTGAGAGTGTTGACGAGGACAAGGCTGGAGATCACTCTGTCATGCTGATTGAGTTAGAATAACAGACTGGAAGCTTTAAAAAGAGGGTGGTGCTTGAAATCATTGTTCTTCCTCTGTTAACCATGGTTACCTGCAAGGAAACATGTGCCATCATTATTGCTTTGCACAAAAAGGGCTTCACAGGCAAGGATATTGCTGCTAGTAAGATTGCACCTAAATCAACCATTTATTGGATCATCAAGAACTTCAAGGAGAGAGGTTCAATTGTTGTGAAGAAGGCGTCAGGGCGCCCAAGAAAGTCCAGCAAGCGCCAGGACTGTCTCCTAAAGTTGATTCAGCTGCAGGATCGGGGCACCACCAGTGCAGAGCTTGCTCAGGAATGGCAGCAGGCAGGTGTGAGTGCATCTGCATGCACAGTTAGGCGAAGACTTTTGGAGGATTGCCTGGTGTCAAGAAGGGCAGCAAAGAAGCCACTTCTCTCCAGGAAAAACATTAGGGACAGACTGATATTCTGCAAAAGGTACAGGGATTGGACTGCTGAGGACTGGGGTAAGGTCATTTTCTCTGATGAATCCCCTTTCTGATTGTTTGTGGCATCCGGAAAACACCTTGTCCGGAGAAGACAAGGTGAGCGCTACCATCAGTCCTGTGTCATGCCAACAGTAAAGCATCCTGAGACCATTCATGTGTGGGGTTGCTTCTCAGCCAAGGGAGTGGGCTCACTCACAATTTTGCCTAACAACACAGCCATGAATAAAGAATGGAACCAACACATCCTCCGAGAGCAACTTCTCCCAACCATCCAAGAACAGTTTGGTGACGACCAATGCCTTTTCCAGCATGATGGAGCACCTTGCCATAAGGCAAAAGTGATAACTAAGTGGCTTGGGGAACAAAACATTTACATTTTGGGTCCATGGCCAGGAAACTCCCCAGACCTTGATCCCATTGAGAACTTGTGGTCGATCCTTAAGAGGCGGGTGGACAAACAAAAACCCACAAATTCTGACAAACTCCAAGCATTGATTATACAAGAATGGGCTGCCATCAGTCAGGATGTGGCCCAGAAGTTAATTGACAGCATGCCAGGGCGGATTGCAGAGGTCTTGAAAAAGAAGGGTCAACACTGCAAATATTGACTCTTTGCATAAACTTAATGTAATTGTCAATAAAAGCCTTTGACACTTATGGAATGCTTGTAATTATACTTCAGTATACTATAGTAACATCTGGCAAAAATATATCATAACACTGAAGCAGCGAACTTTGTGAAGACCAATACTTGTGTCATTCTCAAAACTTTTGACCACGACTGAAGATGTCCTAACCGATTTGCCAAAACTATAGTTTGTTGAAAAGAAATGTGTGGAGTGTTTGAAAAACGATTTTTAATGACTCCAATCTAAGTGTATGTAAACTTCCGACTTCAACTGTATACTGTAAAGATGGGAGGTTTCAATTTTTAATTTCCCTTCAAACTTGATTTCAGAAATCATGTTAAATTATTGCCTGGCAGATTGCGGTGAGGTGTACATAGATGTGCATGCAGCCGTAGTTTGGATCATAATTGCAGGATTTCAGTACAAAGGGGAATCCACTAGAACCATTAGGATCCTGGTGGAGCAGCAGACTAAGTTGCCTATGGGGTGTGAAAATGGCAGATAGCTGGTTCAAATCTACTTGATTACCATCTTAAAACAATTATTGAAATGATATTTGTGTAAAAGTTTGGCAACTTCATAATATAATGTTACATTACACATCAATATTAGCAGAACATTGCAGCAATGTTTTCAGAACTAATTCTGAATCATCATGTCACAACCTTACATAATAACTTCATAAGAGTCTCACAGGAATGTTTCTTGTTTGTTGTAATATGTGTTAGTAGTAATATCTCCATCAACGTTAGCTGAATATTCCAGGAATGCTTTTTTAGAACAACTTCTATTTCTCCAACATTTTATTGCTGAAGTATGTTCAGGGAATATTTTTTAGAACCATCATGTCATAATGTCACATTATAACTGTATGACACCATTGTAGGAATATTCCCTGCTTGTTGTTATGGGTGTTTTGAATAACATATCCATCAACATTAGCAGAACGTTCCTGTAATGTTTCCTCAGAACCGCTTTTATTGCTCCCACATTGTGTTGCGGTAGTATGATCTAAGAACATTACCGCAACATTGTGTTATTACATTCCTTGACAACGTAATGTTCTGTGGTAGTTTTTACAGATGTTGTGAACACTATTTTAGTGAATGTTAGGAGAACATTCCAAGGATATTTAATTTCAAACAGTTTCTTAGAAAAAATTATTTGGTGATCAAAAACATCCTTTGAATTTTTGTGGGGCGTTATCATCCTAATGTTAGCTCTATCCCTAACTATAATGGGAATATTAGCTAATGTTCCTGGTTTGCTGGGCTGTTTGTTGTTATCAATACACACCATTGGTTGTTAGGCCTATACAGGATCTTCATCTGACCACCCTGTTGCAGGAGAAATCTTCCTGCACCACAAGAAATTAAAACTTGTAGTGCATTCAAGGTTTAAAAATGCTTCTAAAGTTTGTAATTTCCACTTTAAAATGTCAGACTTGATTTGGCCTAACAAAAAATGTATCAACCAATACAAATATTTCCATTAATTAAAATCCACATAGTAATTCACATTTCCTGTTGTTGCAGGATTATTTTCCTGCTGTGAGAAACTGGTCAAATTAAGATCCTATACATGGGTAGGTGTGTCGGATGACATCTCCATTAATGTTAGCGGAACGTTCCAGTCATGTTTTCTGAGAACCAATTTAATTGAATCCAGACAAGATTGCTGAAGAATGTTTAGGGAACATTATTGGAACAATCATGTCATACTATAACTTCATGAGAGCATTGTAGGAATATTCCCTGCTTGTTGTAATGGGTGTTTTTAATAACATCTCTATCAAAATGAGCAGAATTTTCTCATAATGTTTTCTCAGAACCATTTCTATCGCTCTCACATTTTGTTCCGGAATTATGTTCTACAAACATTACTGGTACTGTACATTGTGTTATTACATTACCTGGAAACCAAATTAGAAAGTTCTGTGGTGGTTGTTACAGATGTTGTGCACAACATTTTTGTGAACGTTAGGAGAACATTACAAGGATATTTTATTTCAAACATAAAAATAAAAAACACTTTTGCTATCAAAACATTATTTGAATGTTTTTGGGATGTTATCAACCTAATGTTAGATCAAACCCTAACTAGAACTTAATGGGAATCTTAGCGTATGTTCTGGAAATGTTCCCGGTTTGTTGGGAAGGCTCTTAGGTTAATGTATGGTTTTAACATACCTGATGAAGAAGGAGGCTGCAGCGGAGGGTTTGTGGCTGGATTGGGTGGGGGTGGGCTGGGGCTGGGGGATGGTTGGAGGGATGGCGGCATAGTCGTAGATGCGGCTCCCAGGGGCCATAGACATGTAGTCCCTATCTGTATCAGGAGCCAAGCCTGGAGACTGCACAGGGAGAGACGAGGTGATGAAACAGAGAGAGAGCGCGAGAGAGAGATAGAGATAGAGATAGAGAGGGAGAGAGAGACTTGAGAATTAACTAAAGGGACAAAGGAAATAAACTATTTCAGCATCCAACTTCAATGTGTATTACCATAACTTGCATTCAATGAACCAAAACATAATATTAAAAAAAACTAAACTAAACATTGTCCCAGTGGCTTTCATTGCAAGACTATTCCATATTTTCAAAAACAAGACAAATTGCATTATACTGCTTCACACTCAGAGAAAGCCTGTTGGGAACTCAGGTGATGAGCAACTGCAGAGACCTTCAGCAGAGGCCAACTGCGTTGGCTCCAGTGGCTCCTGCAGCTGTGAGCATGTCGCCAGTCGCAGAGGATAACCTTGGTTGAGTACCAAAAACCTCAGGGGAAAATACATCACACAGGCCCCTCCACAACAGGAAATGACCTATGCAACATGACTACCGTTTGTTGTCACTCCATTTGCTACAGCTGGAGGTTGGTAATCTTGGTCCTGAACTCTCACAGCTGGATGACTGCTAGCTAGTCATTAGCTTATTAACTTTGGTCATTAGCTTGGCCTGATTACCGGCTCTCACACTGTCCCTATGCCATCTGTGTGCAACAATATGGTAAGTGACTCCCATCCACTAAATCTTGTACTAATCATCTGAAAAACAACAAGATTAGGCATAAATTATGTAATTCAACTGGATTGACGTGCAATATGAGAATGACTGGGAATTTTGAGTTTTGGGAAAACTACACAGCAGTCGTTCGTATGCCATTAGATTTAACACTGATAAACAATGTTTTTGCCAATCTCATAAGCTTCTGTACATTCTCAAATCAATGCATTCCTTCCCGCCATCTCCAATTGGCATTGTTCTTTCAAACAAACGAGATGCTTTTTGATGTACTGTCTGCTTTCTCGTTGTTGCGGATGTGACATTTTTCTCTTTCTCTTTCTGTTCCATTTTTCCCTTTTCTTTAGCTTTTCTCTCTCTCTTTTTCACTCTCATTCAGCCCTTCGGTCTATAAGAAAACAAACACGGCCCAGCATCCGCTCAGCACTTGTCACATTGGACTACCGGCTGCGGAGTGCCGGCGGTTGGCGGGGAGTCCATTATTCAGTTATTTGATGGCGGTGTTGGTTCGTGCCAGCTAACAGGATTACAGAGATGCATGTAGTCCGCCCCTCCATGGTAGCGCCGCCACACAGAGAGGGCAAGGAAGTAGTCAACAAAACAAAGCTGTCACACTGACACAACCAAGACGCTAGAAGTAGCTGTATAGTAACTCTACGTCTCTGAGTATAGGCAGGCCACTACCTGGTAGTTGAGTATATACTGAACAGCCAACTCCTGTAGGATTGTTTTTTTTTTTGTTTTGTTTTTTGGGGGGGGGGGGGGGTGGATCAGCTTAATATTGCAGATAGATTGTATCTTCTATCAATGTAATTGTCTGCATCACTTCCAATCCCCCATGTTTTTTAAATATATACTCCCCTTTATTACTTTTCAACCCCGCCATCCTTTCCCTATTTGGAGTAAATTAGTGAACAACAATGCCCAGGCCTCTACTTCCGGTCTATACTTACTATCTACACCTTATGGACACAGTTAATTTTACAATAATTCTATTATATATATATATATATATATATATATATATATATATATATATATATATATATATATATATATAATATTTTTGCTCCTGAACTTCTTCTACTCTCAACCTCTCCGATCTCATTCATCCGGTTTGCTTCTATATGCCATATCTTTCTAACTGTGCTCTTTCCCAAAAGCTCCCAACATACAACCCATATACTTATTATGGACACAGTATGCTTACATTATTAGCTATCTTTGTTATTATTTGTTGTTATTTGTTATTAGTCCCATCCTTCAACTCTATTCAATACCTCCCATCTATCTCTTAACACCATCCATATAGGATTTCTATTTGCCATATATACGTCTCCTGAGTGGCGCAGTGGTCTAAGGCACTGCATCGCAGTGCTAACTGTGCCACTAGAGATCCTGGTTCGAATCCAGGCTCTGTCGCAGCCGGCAGCGACCGGGAGACTCATGGGCGGCGCACAATTGGCCCAGCGTCGTCCAGGGTAGGGGAGGGAATGGCCGGCAGGGATGTAGCTCAGTTGATAGAGCATGGCGTTTGCAACGCCAGGGTTGTGGGTTCGTTTCCCACGGGGGGCCAGTATAAAAAAAAAAAATATGTATTCACTAACTGTAAGCCGCTCTGGATAAGAGCGTCTGCTAAATGACTAAAATGTATATTTCAACCGTACTGTGATGTTTTACAAAAGTTCTGAACCTTTCTATTCTCATTGCTTCTACAGATTGTGAATTAAAAATAAACATTTTTGCTAAAAGTATTATTATAGCCCATCTGAAATTAGCCCACCCAACTACCTCATCCCTATATTGTTATTTATTTTGCTGTTTTGCACCCCAGTATCTCTATTTGCACATAATCTCTTGCACATCTAGCATTCCAGTGTTAATACTAATTGTAATTATTTTGCACTATAGCCTATTTATTGCCTTACCTCCATAACTTGCTACATTTGCACACACTATATATATATATTTTCTGTTGTATTTTTTGACTTTATGTTTTTTTACCCCATATGTAACTCTGTGTTGTTGTTTTTATCGCACTGCTATGCTTTATCTTGGCCAGGTCGCAGTTGTAAATGAGAACTTGTTCTCAACTGGCTTACCTGGTTAAATAAAGGTGAAATAAATAAATAAATAAATAAATAAATATTATTGATTGATTGACTATGACTTTTCAGATCACCCAATAATGCTATCTGCAAGGTTAGCTCCAGGTAAATATTGCAATTCTTTAGCCATTCCTGGACCTTTGTCCAAAAACAAGCTACAAATGGACAGAACCAAAACAAATGATCTAATGATTCTGTCTCTTCACAGCAAAATCTTCAGAGCTGGGAAGATTGTATCCCCCATATAAATAACATTCTATTGGTAGCAAGAATTTTATATAATAATTTAAATTGAAAGATTCAAATGTTTTAATCCGGTGTCGTTTTGCATGTCAGTTCATAAACACTATGCCACGGGATCGGTACGTCAAAGATCTCTTCCCAACTATTTTGCAATCTATATGGGACGGCTGTCAATCCTTTGGTCCATAAGTGAAACTGATATACTTTTTTATTTATCACAGTTTTCCTTAACCAATTATGTTCTTTAATGCAAGGCCGACAGACAAGTTCCTGTAGGATTGTTGATGGCCAGCAATTAATCTAATGCATAGGGACACAGAAACACTGTAGCACATTTTTCCTCATTCTATAGCACGGCAGTTTGATTCAGCTTACCTGTATGTGACACATGTGTGCGAAACCACACATGAGCTAACGGCAACGGGTAACTCACATGCATTACGTATTGCTATTTGTGTTTCTGAGCTTCAATGGAAGTCACAGTGAATACATTTATTAAATATTTAAAACAGAAATACCTTATTTACATAGGTATTCAGACCCTTTCCATTGATCATCCTTGAGATGTTTCTACAACTTGATTGATGTCCACCTGTGGTAAATTCAATTGATTGGACATGATTTTGAAAGGCACAAACTTGTCTATATAATGGTCCCACAATTGACAGTGCATGTCAGAGCAAAAACCAAGCCATGAGGTCGAAGGAATTGTGCGTAGAGCTCTGAGACAGGATTGTATCGAGGCACAGATCTGGGGAAGGGTACCAAAACATTTCTGCAGCATTGAAAGTCCCCAATAATAGAGCGGCCTCCATCATTCTTAAATGGAAGAAGTTTGGAACCACCGAGACTCTTCCTAGAGCTGGCCGCCCGGCCAAACTGAGCAATCGGGGGAGAAAGGCCTTGGTCAAGGAGGTGACCAAGAACCCGATGGTCACTCTGACAGAGCTCAAGGGGTCTGAATACTTTCCAAATGCACTGTATATTATCCCAATCTTATCTCATGAATCCTATAATAATTGCAATCTCACACATGTAGAGGCTGGCCAGCAGAGCAGTAGCCTATTAATGCCCAGCAGGAGATGTTGATCAACTGTATTGGGCGACATTTTGGGTCTACATTGGAGGTCCATTTTTAATGATGTCACGGCTGGATTATGTCGGTGGGGAAGGCAGTGGATGTCAAGCTTGATGATTAGTTGATTATTTGACTGAGCTGTATAGGGAAAACAATTATAATGTGCACCCCTTGGGGTCCCGAGGACTGAGTTTTGGAAACTACGAGGTCCAGAGCCTGCTTGTTTTCTGTCCTACAATGAAAGAATGCAGTGGAACTGGCTTCGAGGTCCAGAGTTGAGTTTGAGGGGCCTACATGGATAATTATGAGTGTTAAATTATACAAGGGGATGGTAGGCCTAGTTGGACAAGGCTATCAGTTCACGTGATGGACGTTAGAGGTAAATATTAATTATTTAACCTTTTACTGCAGTGGGATAAATCAGGGTCACACAGTGTTTCATGGTAGTCTTAAACATCTACTTTGAAACAAAAGTATACACCTCACATGGTTATGGGCTTTAAAAAATAAGACAGCTGTACCATGTCAGATATAGACATCATAGAAGACTGAAATATAACAAACTGTTTGACATAGAAACACCAGATTTTAAAAGAATGGTTATTAATTATGAAATTATGAAAAATATTATTAACATTCCACCCATGAGGCCACTAGGTAATTTGACTGCAGGAAAGGGCTACTGGGTAAAATTGCACCAACTATTATGTGACTAACACTAGACAAAAATTGTCCAGAGTTTTAGTTGACTAAAACTAACAAAGGATGAAATGCCTAAAATGTGACTTAAATATATTTTAAGACTAAAACTAAGACCAAACCTAAATCTAAAATAGCTGCCAAAATGAACACTGCTATACGGTGCTACGGTGGCAGTTTGGCCTTGTGGTTGACCCGTTAGTCAATTCAAAATGTATTCAGCTCTGAATCAATCATTTATGAGACTATTATATTTTCTGTAAGCATGTGTTTCCATAATTCGTTGTTGTTAGTGTATCAGGTTTGAGATTTGTAGTTCTTCCTAGCTTTTTCCTCTCTCTTTTTATTCTCTTTCTCTCTCACTCCTTCCTTCCCCATGGAGGTGTGCCATATTGGCACAGATGTTCTGTGGCGGACCCGAGCACAGATGGATGCCTGACGACAGCGGGAAGGTCACTCTGGGCAACAAGAAACCTTATAAAAAATGTTCATGGAACGAGATGCCTGTGGAACTAACTGAGAGGGAGGAAACCTTTCAGGTCTTGGAAAGCTTCAGGCTTGTTGAAACCAAGCAAGTGTGTCTGCCATTGTGATGCTCGTTGTGACCCGCTGGTGATTTGAAGCAGAAGGTAAAACAACTTTTTTGGCCGATTGAACTTTTCACAGTTTGTAAGACCGTTTGTCTACTCCTGGTTTTCAACATTGTGCTAACAATCCACCTTGGTTGGCTTACAAAGTGATTCATCCTCTTGATCCCTTCCTTGTAGTCAACTAAGTCTGATTTAAATCCCCTAGGTGTAGGCTACAAAATATAAATTAAACTAATAATATAGCTTGATTTGTTGGGAAATGCTCATGTGTCTAGTCCTTATCTGCTCCCAGTAGTCAAATACTTTACTTTCAGTAGATTCAATGTTTAGTGAGTGGAAAAATGTATTTGATGGAAAATACTTATATTAATCTAATAATACTCCTAAATCAGTCTGTATATTTCAGCATGGTTTACTGAAAAGACTACAGATCCTTCTCATCTTTGATCGTGTCCTTCAAAATCAGAGCCTAGTCCAAAATGAGGGGAGGCAGTGAAGCGTGACGTGGGCCCACTCCTCCACCCAACCGAACCCAAGCCTCCCAGATGGACGTCAGACGTGTTTACTCACAGGTCCCTTCTGTCAGCACAGAGAGGAGGGAGGCATGCACCTATCTCCCTTTTCCTTCTGTCTTTCCTACCCTTTTTCCTTCCCTCTTTTCTGTCAGTCTCAATTTGAACCTTGCACAATGCCCTTTTTCCTTCCCTCTTTTCTCTCAGTCTCAATTTGAACCTTGCACAATGCCTTTCCCTATCCTCTGAGAATGTTATGAGTCAAATTTTCCGTAAGAGTGGTATTAGAAGGCTGCAAGCGGCATTGAAGCCTCTGGTTCTGCGAATTAGGCGGTGTCTCCTTAGAGCAATACTGACAGACTTTACACGTCTCCTTTCCTCCAGTGTCCTCGCTCACATCCTCCCTAAAGAAATCAAGTGCCCGTCTTTCATTCCCATGGAAGGCCATTCCCGGCCTCCAAAATCCTATGGCTTCTGCTGTGTTCTGAGTTGTTTTGTTTGAAATGCGAGGAGGCAGGGGTTATTGAGAAATGAACTGCCCACACAAACAGGAATTGACAGAACAGTACACACACACGCCACACACACATGGACACAGACACACCAGTGGCTGCTCATGTACACCGACACACACCACACACAGACACACACACACACACACACACAAGCCCTATGTCTGAAAGGCCTCTACAGGAGCACTCAATTCTCTGAGGTTGCCACAAACTCAGGTTTTTGTGTAATAGGGATGCAATGCGCCGGCTCAAGGTCTAATTGCTTTCAGACAGCGAGGAGGAAGGGGGAGAGGAGGGAGGCAGTCTGTTTTATACAAGGCCTGCATTGAGCGGCACACACTAAGTCTACAGCATTAGCGGCCCAACTCTCGGCAGCACAGAGGCACTTTTTGACATTGAAGGGAGCGGATGCCAAAAGATACACCGAAAATAAACATTGAGAACAGATTGCCTGCAAGCCCCAACAGTATAGCAAATGCACATATAAGATTATCAGAATCATTATGATACAGTACATTACTAAATGGATATACTGTACATTCACAATTTGTTTTCAAATGGAGACAAATCTTTGCTTTGGGATATTTAACATGCAATGTGTTATCATGTGATATTTTAAAGACAAACTACCATAGTAGTGAAACCATTCCCTTGTCTTGTACTGTGGCATTCAAAACAACTGTTTACTGTTCAATCAGAGAATACACTAGTAAAGGTATCTGACTGAGGATTTCCACTGTAAAACAAGCTCTGACCTGAGGCTAGCATGAGGTCAGCTCTTCAGGGACCCACCCTCACTGACAACCAGCTGTCAATCGACACACAATACAGAATATAAGCCAATCACATCTGTTCTCTGGTCATTCAGTCGTCTCGGTGTCATCCTCCCCTCCCAAATCATCCAATCAATCAAACCAGTCACTATCAAAGACCTGTAAACTGACAGTCATAATTTTCTCATCTGTTAATTTTCTTCAATAAAGATACATTGGTATTAATCCCATGCTGACCCACAGCCTCCTCTACCACTTAATGCCATCGTTCAGCACTTCACAAATCTCACCCTGTGATCAATAGCTACAATTCTCTCTCTAGATTCTACAATGATCTTAGCCGGCATTTGCATATCCAATCATCTCCCCATTGATTTCTCATTACAACCCCATTCCAAACAGTGTCTCTATGGAGGGGTATAAGCATGGTTATGCTGTAGATGCGGTGGATCTAAAAGCGGTAAATCACTAATCCAGACTCACTGGATTTTGCTTGTCCCCGATTTTAATCAGTCCATCACTGCGGTTGGGAGTCCTGGCTTCAATGGATGGTCCTCATGTGGTGGTGAGTTCAGCAATGGCCATCATCGGTATTATAATCCTCCCATAGACAACCTTCCGCATTGAGATGACTTAATGTTCAATCTCCATGTAGGAAGATCAAATGGTATTTGGAAAGCCACAAACCGGCTCTGTGGGTATTGTGCTTAGAGCGGGCATTCTGCTTGTTTAACCTCTTAAGAATCTGACCCTTTTTTTCAATTTCCGCTAAATGACATACCTAAATCTAACTGCCTGTAGCTCAGGACCTGAAGCAAGGATATGCATATTCTTGATACCATTTTAAAGGAAATACTTTGAAGTTTGTGGAGATGTGAAATTAATATATGGGAATATAACACACTAGATCTGGTAAAAGATAATACAAACCATGCAGGTATTTTTTATTTTCATTTTGAAATGCAAGAGAAAGGCCACAATATAATATTGCAGTTTAGGTGCAATTTAGGTTTTGGCCACAAGATGGCAGCAGTGTGTGTGCAAAGTTTCAGATTAATCCAGTGAAGCATTGCAATACTGGACTATTTTGTATCAACTCTGCCCAAATGTGCTGAATTGGTCAATTGATACATTTTCAAGTACATAACTATAGAGAATATACCAAAATGATATGGTAATACAACATTTTAGTTTAAACACTCCCAGGAATGTCATGCATGATGGATCATTAGCTAATACACTAACTTTCACACATCGAGATGGCCGGGCGGGGTGGGTGGGTGTGAAGCCAGAGAAAGCAGGGATTCAAACTGTCGAACGCAATTCCTCCATTTGAATATAAAAATTGATTTTATCAAACAAAACTATGCTGGGACCCTTACGATGACAAATCAGAGCAAGATTACTGAATGTAAGTAAATTTTTTACCTTCAGAGGTGAATGTATCAAACCAGTTGCCGTGATATGTTTTTTGTTGTTGTGTACTCTCCTCAAACAATAGCATGGTATTTTTTCACTGTAATAGCTACTGTAAATTGGACAGTGCAGTTAAGATTAACAAGAATTTAAGCTTCCTGCCTATATAAGACGTCTATGTCCTGGAAAGTTTGCTGTTACTTACAAAAGTCATGCTAATCACATTAGCGCACGTTAGCTCAACCGTCCCGCATATGGGACACCGATCCCGTAGAGGTTAATGAGTTCTGATGCCAGGCGTTGCTGGCGTTGCCTCCTTGGGGTGAACTTTATCTACCTGTGTTTATCTAGAACTGACTGTGATCCCATGAAGTCCGTCACTTGAATTGGCACTAGTGGCCAAGGTGCTACGGGATGAAAGTTTGTAGCTCTCCTCTGCACTGTTATGAGCCTCAGCTTTGTTTACCCTCTGTATTCCTCAGAGTGGCCTGTGAGTCAGAGGGGAAGCTGCCATTTTAGTTTTGTACAGGCAAGATGATGTAATGTGTTTATTTCACTAAGCCCATATGGAAACAAGAAAGGATGATTCAAAGTTATCTGACTAACTAACTACTATGCATGATAATTCTGCTATGAATGGAGTAGGATGAAAAAAGTTAAGATCTATTATCGAAAAAAAGGTGAAATGATAGAGACTCAGAGGTGATATGACAGAGACGCCCGGCTCCACTGTTTGTACAGTGCATTCAGAAAGTATTCAGACCCCTTCACTTTTCAAATTTTTGCAAATGTACAATACTGCTCAAAAGTTTTAGAACACCTACTAATTAAAGGGTTTTTCTTTATTTTTACTATATTTAATATTATTCATATAGCCACCCTTTGCCTTGATGACAGCTTTGCACACTCTTGGCATTCTCTCAACCAGCTTCATGAGGAAGTCACCTGGGATGCATTTCAATTAACAGGTGTGCCTTCTTAAAAGTTAATTTGTGGAATTTCTTTCATCTTAATGCGTTTGAGTCAATCAGTTGTGTTGTGACTAGGTAGGGCTGGTATACAGAAGACCAAGTCCATATTATGGCAAGAACAGCTCAAATAAGGAAAGAGAAACGACAGTCCATCATTACTTTAAGACATCAAGGTCAGTCAATCCGGAACATTTCAAGAACCGTCAAGCGTTATGATGAAACTGGCTCTCCTGAGGATCGCCACTGGAATGGAAGACCCAGAGTTACCTCTGCTGCAGAGGATAAGTTCATTAGAGTTACCAGCCTCAGAAATTGCAGCTCAAATAAATGCTTCACATAGTTCATGAAACAGACACATCTCAACATCAACTGTTCAGAGGAGACTGTGTGAGTCAGGCGTTCATGGTTGAATTGCTACAAATAAACCAATACTAAAGGAAACCAATGAGAAGAAGAGACGTGCTTGGGCCAAGAAAAACGAGCAATGGACATTAGACTGGTGGAAATGTGTCCTTTGGTCTGGAGTCCAAATTGGAGATTTTTGGTTCCAACCGCTGTGTCTTTGCGGTGTGGGTGAACGGATTATCTCCGCATGTGTATTTCCCACCGTGAAGCGTGGAGGAGGAGGTGTTACGGTGTGGGGGTGCTTTGCTGGTGACACTGTCTGTGATTTATTTTGAATTCAAGGCACACTTAACCAGCATGGCTACCACATCATTCTGCAGTGATACGCCATCCCATCTGTTTTGGGCTTAGTGCAACTATCATTTGTTTTTCAACAGGACAATGACCCAACACACCTCCAGGCTGTGTAAGGGCTATTATACCAAGAAGGAGAGTGATGAAGTGCTACATCAGATGACCTGGCCTCCACAATCCCCTGACCTCAAACAAATTGAGATGGTTTGGGATGATTCGGACCGCAGAGTGAAGGAAAAGCAGCCAACAAGTGCTCAGCATATGGGGGCAAAGCCTTGAATAAGAAGGTGTTCTAAAACTTTCGACCGGTAGTGTATCAAAAATAAAAAATTGAAAAACTACATTTACATAAGTATTCAGACACTTTACTCAGTACTTTATTGAATCACCTTTGGCAGTGATTACAGCCTATAGACATCTTGGGTATGATGCTACAAGCTTGGCACACCTGTATTTGGGGAGTTTCTCCCATTCTACTCTGCAGATCCTCTCAAGCTGTGTCAGGTTGGATGGGGAGCATCGCTGCACAGCTATTTTCTGGTCTCTCCAGAGATGTTCAATTGGGTTCAAGTCTGAGCTCTGGCTGGGCCACTCAAGGACATTCAGAGCCTTGTCCCGAAGCCACTGCTGCTTTGTCTTGGCTGTGTGCTTAGGGTCACTGTCCTGTTGGAAGGTGAATCTTTGCCACTTTCTGAGGTCCTGAGCGCTCTGGATCAGGTTTTCAACAAGGATCTCTCTGTACTTTGCTCCGTTCATCTTTCCCTCGATCCTGACTAGTCTCCCAGTTCCTGCCACTGAAAAACACCCTCACAGCATGATGCTGCCACCACCATGCTTCACCGTAGGGATGGAGCCAGGTTTCCTCCAGACGTGACGCTTGGCATTCATTTACATTTACATTTACGTCATTTAGCAGACGCTCTTATCCAGAGCGACTTACAAATTGGATTCAGGCCAAAGAGTTCAATCTTGGTTTCATCAGACCAGAGAATCTTGTTTCTCATGGTCTGAGTCCTTTAGATGCTTTTTGGCAAACTCCAAGCGGGATGTCATGTGCCTTTTACTGAGGAGTGGCTTCCGTCTGGCCAATCTATATAAAGGCCTTATTGGTGGAGTGCTGCAGAAATGGTTGTCCTTCTGGAAGGTTCTCCCATCTCCACAGAGGAACTCTGGAGCTCTGTCAGAGTGACCATCGGGTTCTGACCAAGGCCTTTCTCCCCCGATTGCTCAGTTTGGCCGGGCGGCCAGCTCTAGGAAGAGTCTTGGTGGTTCCAAACTTCTTCCATTTAACAATGATGGAGGCCACTGTGTTCTTGGGGCCCTTCAATGCTGCAGAAATGTTTTGGTACCCTTCCCCAGATCTGTGCCTCGACACAATCCTGTCTCGGAGCTCTACGGACAATTCCTTCAACTTCATGGCTTGGTTTTTTCTCTGACATGCACTGTCAACTGTGGGACCTTATATAGACAGGTGTGTGCCTTTCCAAATCATGTCCAGTCAATTGAATTTACCACAGCTGGACTCCAATCAAGTTGTGGAAACATCTCAAGGACGATCAAAGGAAACAGGATGCACCTGCGCTCAACTTCGAGTCGCATAGCAAAGGGTCTGAATACTTATGTAAGTAAGGTATTTCTGTTTTTTATTTAAATAAATGTGCAAAGATTTCTAAAAATCTGTTTTCGCTTTGTCATTATGGGGTATTGTGTGTAGATTGATGAGGAAAATGTTTTATTCAATCAATTTTAGAATAAGGTTGTAACGTAACAAAATGTGGAAAAGTCAAGGAGTCTGAATACTTTCCAAATGCACTATCAACAGCTATCAACAGACACCTGTCTTGAACTACACTGGTCACGTCGCCCCCAAACCTGATTAACACCCCAAATGACATCATCAGAGGGTGACATCTCATTCAGGCAGATGAAGGTCTCTGGTCTCCGGTTAAGTGACATGCCACTTGTATTCAACATACCTCAGCCCTAAACTAGGAGTGAGCGCCATGATGATATGATTAAAGGGCCAGCCATAAATCTGACACAAGTTTAATGAAACCTAATATATAACTGGCCTGTGTTATGCAGAAACCATAAACTACTTGTTTCAGTCAAACACACACTGTTCCGGAAAGATGGCAGAGCAATGTCAATGTCATGCTCGGCAACCAAACTCCAGAAGCCATGGAGTAATATATCTTTCCCATTGACCCTGGTCACAACTCCTAAATCTTTCAAGAGTCACAGCACGTTAATTGTTAAAAACATAGTTCTCACAGTTCTGTGTTGCCAGGGTAACAGCAAAATCAAGGTCTTTTCTCAGACCTGAATGGTATTGTCATAGCACTTGGAGGGCTCTATTTTCGGCTTGTGATAAGGAGGCGCAGGTCTCAAACGCACGTATTTTTTATTTTTATATTGATTGAATATTTAAAACATACAATATACTTGCAGTGAAGCCTCTCAACATCTACAACACATTAGTCATCTAACAGACTCCCATCCAGAGTGACACACAGAAGCAACCCTGCTCAAGGGCACGTCGACAGATCTCCCACAAGGCCAAAAACGAGAACCGAACCAGCAATCCATGATCCCCCCAACAGTTCCCCAAGAGCTGCCCCTCAACCATCCGAGAAAAATAAAATAATTTCATTCCCCACCCCCAAGACACCCCGTCCCCAAGCCCAGGTCCCCAATGCACCAACAACCAACAAAATGAACAAAAGAGAAAGAGAAAGGAATACAGCAAACAACAATGCAAAAACCAAAAGACATCAAGGAATAACAATCATCATAACAGCAAGGCCAACTGAATATGTTTGAGTGCATGTATGGCACTATTTACATGTGTGTGTGTCCGTGTACGTGCACGTGTGTGCATTTGAATGAGAGTGTGTGTATATGCATGTGTACAAACACCTGCACAGCTTCAGCCTCATGCAAACAGGCATTAGCTGTAACAACACTGCCCCTCAGTGTCATTCAAACTTACTTTTTAGTTATGTTTTTTTTTTTTTTTTTTTTTTTGTACTTTTATCGTTGACTGTCATTGTATCCCCCGCCCAGCAACTCCACTCCCACTTGTCTCCAATTCCACATCCCAATCCTCAGCCCATCCCACCTATCTCTGCTGGCCACCCTTCGGATTTCTACGCCCCATACAGTGAGGGAAAAAAAGTATTTGATCCTCTGCTGATTTTGTACGTTTGCCCACTGACAAAGACATGATCAGTCTATAATTTTAATGGTAGGTTTATTTGAACAGTGAGAGACAGAATAACAACAACAAAAATCCTGAAAAACGCATGTCAAAAATGTTATAAATTGATTTGCATTTTAATGAGGGAAATAAGTATTTGACCCCTCTGCAAAACATGACTTAATACTTGGTGGCAAAACCCTTGTTGGCAATCACAGAGGTCAGACATTTCTTGTAGTTGGCCACCAGGTTTGCACACATCTCAGGAGGGATTTTGTCCCACTCCTCTTTGCAGATCTTCTCCAAGTCATTAAGGTTTCGAGGCTGGCTAGGCCACTCCAGGACCTTAATGTCCTTCTTCTTGAACCACTCCTTAGTTGCCTTGGCTGTGTGTTTTGGGTCATTGTCATGCTGGAATACCCATCCAAGACCCATTTTCAATGCCCTGGCTGAGGGAAGGAGGTTCTCACCCAAGATTTGATGGTACATGGCCCCGTCCATCAATGAGGTGAAGTTGTCCTGTCCCCTTAGCAGAAAAATACCCCCAAAGCATAATGTTTCCACCTCCATGTTTGACGGTGGGGATGGTGTTCTTGGGGTCATAGGCAGCATTCCTCCTCCTCCAAACACGGCGAGTTGAGTTGATGCCAAAGAGCTCAATTTTCGTCTCATCTGACCAGAACACTTTCACCCAGTTCTCCTCTGAATCATTCAGATGTTCATTGGCAAACTTCAGACGGGCCTGTATATGTGCTTTCTTGAGCAGGGGGACCTTGCGGGCGCTGCAGGATTTCAGTCCTTCACGGCGTAGTGTGTTACCAATTGTTTTCTTGGTGACTATGGTCCCAGCTGCCTTGAGATCATTGACAAGATCCTCCCGTGTAGTTCTGGGCTGATTCCTCACCGTTCTCATGATCATTGCAACTCCACGAGGTGAGATCTTGCATGGAGCCCCAGGCCGAGGGAGATTGACAGTTCTTTTGTGTTTCTTCCATTTGCGAATAATCGCACCAACTGTTGTCACCTTCTCACCAAGCTACTTGGCGATGGTCTTGTAGCCCATTCCAGCCTTGTGTAGGTCTACAATCTTGTCCCTGACATCCTTGGAGAGCTCTTTGGTCTTGGCCATAGTGGAGAGTTTCGAATCTGATTGATTGATTGCTTCTGTGGACAGGTGTCTTTTATACAGGTAACAAACTGAGTTTAGGATCAATCCCTTTAAGAGTGTGCGCCTAATCTCAGCTCGTTACCTGTATAAAAGACACCTGTGAGCCAGAAATCTTTCTGATTGAGAGGGGGTCAAATACATATTTCCCTCATTAAAATGCAAATCAATTTATAACATTTATGACATGCGTTTTTCTGGATTTTTTTGTTGTTATTCTGTCTCTCACTGTTCAAATAAACCTACCATTAAAATTATAGACTGATCATTTCTTTGTCAGTGGGCAAACGTACAAAATCAGCAGGGGATCAAATACTTTTTTCCCTCACTGTAAGTAAGTATCATCTTTCAACTATGCTGTGATGTTTAACATAGAATTTCAATCTATTTAATTGATTAGAATCCACAGATTGCGAGTTGAAGATAAATACGTTTACTAAGAGTATTAGTATATTAGTAATTGACTGACCCTGTCTCTCCAGATCTCCCAAAAGTACTATTTCTAGGGTCAATTTTAGATCAATGCTATGCATTTTCAGCCATTCCTGAACCTGAGACCAGAAACAGGCTACCTGAGGGCAATACCAAAATAAATGGTCTATTGATTCTGTGTACTCACAACAAAATCCGCAGAGCTTCGATGATTGTATGCCCCAAATATTCAACATTTTGTTGGTGGCAAGAATTCTATTTAATAATTTTAGATGAAAAACACGAAGTCTTCAATCTTGCATCGTTTTATATATCTCACACACCCTGTACCATGGAATCGGTACATCAAAAATCTCTTCCCAACTATTTTGACATCAGTATGGCACAGCTGTCAACATCCTGGTCCTCAAATGAAACTGGTATACTTTCCTATTTATGCTATTTTTATTCCTCCGCCAGTTTTGATCCTCTATATTGGGCAGACAGACCAGTTTCCAACCTCCTCCCACTGCCACCTGCCTCCTCCATTTTTGGGGTAATGCTGTAATCAATTGGTTGTAATCTTGGATTGAGCAGACCATGCCATACAATTCTGATAACTCCATGAAAGACATAACTCTACCATTCAAATGTACAATATAATTTAAAAACAAAATACCCTTTTCAAACATCTTTCCCATAAATACAGGTATTTTATCAACCAGCACATTTGAGTTCAACCATAATATTTGTTGTAATATTTGCTCTATCTTTTCAGGGGGATGACATTGAAATTGTAGCCAGCTCTGCAATGCTTGTTTGAAAAAGAGAGATTAATCGAAAGTGAGACATGGCAATCTGCACAAAGGCAAAAAGGCCATTTTAAAATAATGGATGAGCTTTTAGGGTTTTAGGCTTCAAGTAAAACGTTTGAATAAGTGATACTTTTAGAGATAGGTTTAGTGCTTTTATATTTAATAATCTCAACCCAAACAATTCATATGTATTCTATAGATAGGCACGCTTTGTCTTGTCTGGGTTAGCATCCCAGATAAAGTGATATATTTTTTGCTTATATGATTTGAAAAATGAATCATCAGGAGTAGGCAGCGCCATAAGTAAGTGAGTAAACTGAGATATGACAAAGGAGTAAATAGACAGGTATTTACCTCTCCATGGTTGCAGGATCGTGTCTACATTTACAAGTTTTCTATTGAAATTCATGGTGGAGAGCTCATTTAAATATATTTTGTGATATGAATACCAAGTATGTCTACTTCCACGTCAGCCCATTTCATCGGTAAACTGCAGGATAATGTAAAAGTTGTATTTTTTAAAGATCCAATACGTAATATTGTTCACTTAGCATAATTAGGTTTTAGTCCAGAGAGTCCAAAAAAGTTATCTAGATCTTCAATGAGACATTGCAGGGATCTAGCTTGCGGACTTAATATAAAACTTGAGTAATCGGCATACATGGACACCTTTGTTTTTAAGCCTTGGATTTCTAATCCTCTAATGTTGTTATTTGATCTGAATTTAATAGCTAGCATTTCGATGGCCATAACAAATAGATATGGTGACAGCGGACACCCTTGTTTAACTCCTCTTGACAATTCAAAACTCTCTAAGAAGTAGCCGCTATTTACTATTTTACACCTGGGGTTGATATACATTACTTTAACCCATTTTATAAGAGAATCACCAAAATTGAAAATATCCAGGCATTTATCAATAAAATCCTATCTTACTTTATCAAAGGCCTTTTTCAAATTCCGCTATAAATACCAGGCCTGGCTTCTGAGATGTTTCATGATGTTCTATTATTGTCACGACTTCCTCCAAAGCTGCCTCCTCTCCTTCTTCGGGCAGGCTTTGACATTCGTCGTCACCGGCCTTCTAGCCACTGCCACATCACATCTCATCATTCCATTTGTTTTGTCTTGTCTATTACACACACCTGGTTCATATCCCCACATTAGTATGTGTATAAGTGTTCCTTCTGCCCCCTTGTCCTTGTGGGTGATTGTTTAATGTGAGGAGAGTAGCTCGGTTGAGCTCTGTGTATTTTGTATTGCCGGGGTATATTTTCCCCATGTGCCTGTTTTGTTCCAGTGCGCCTGTTTTGCGCACTGGACTGTTTGACGCTATTCTGCGTAACTCTGTATTCCAGAATAAACTCTGTATTTTGTGATTTACCCTCCTGTGCCTGACTCCTTCAAATCACCCATCACAATTACTTCTAGTAGTTGTCGTATATTATCTCCAATGTATCGTCCATGTAAAAAACATATCTGATCAGGATGAACAATACCAGGTAAAACATTTTTAATTCTGAGTGCAATGCATTTCGCTAGTATTTTTGCATCACAACATTGAAGTGTAAGAGGCCTCCAGTTTTTAAGATAGATTGGATCTTTATAGTTGACATCTGGGTCTTGTTTTAATAATAGTGAAATCAAACACACGTTAGTTTGTAATTTCGACATGTAAAAACTGGCGCACTGGCATTTTCCACCCCTTACGCCAGGTTCAGCAATTTACCTGTCTAACATCAGCTCGCTTGCGCTGAGGTGGGAGGGGTGGACATATTTGAGTGTGTCCTTAAAAACGTGAGCCAATATGTCAATTTCAGTCAGTGCAACTAGGGATTTTTAAGGACGACCAAAAGCTGGTCTTAGCCAACGTTTGCAATGATGATGAAAAAAGAACATTCAATTGCTATTGACTGCCTGTCTGTGTCTTGCTTGATTGATATGCTGTTTAGGCTACATATAGCTGCATGTAAATTCCCTCCTGAAAAAAGAACATGAAATTGCTAGACCACCTGTTTGTGTCGTGCTTATGTTTGCAATAGCCTACTGTTACAACAGACAAATAACTAAGTTTGTTCTGTTTTGCGTACATGAAAGGTGTCAGTGACTGTAGGAAGCCTTTTTAGGAACATTACGTTATTTAAAAAGACTGCTTATTGTTTTTAGTTTATCATTTTGTCTGTTGGACCTTACTCTCAAATCGCGAGAACTCTGATTGCTGTCCATGATGCTGAATCCGCTTGTAAGCTGTATTTGCCTGTTTGTTTGTTTACCTTTCACATGGCAAAGTCACTACTGGCCCTAATAACGGCGATGGTAGGCTATAGCTATATAGAGCAGCAACGGTGAGTGGACATTTCTCCTTTATATTTATATTGGATCTTTTTCCAGTTCCTGTGAAAAGTTTGGATGTGTGTAAAACCCTCCATTGTCTACGCTATTTCTGGTTTCACTTTGTCATCATGGGGTATTGTGTGTAGATTGATGAGGGGAAAAAATAATTGAATCAATTTTAGAATAAGGCTGTAACGTAACAAAATGTGGAAAAAGTCAAGGGGTCTAAATACTTTCCGAATGCACTGTAAGTAGGTTATAAGAGACTAACATTCTAATTGGAGTTGATGACAACGCAATACATTAAAAGACTGTAAATACACAACTTGAAGCAACCACATATTTAGCCATGGAGCACTTCTGATTTGCCAGTGAGGGGTCAAGCCTCAACACACCTTCAACTTGTTTATTCATCAAAACTCAGCCCTTTCACGTCACTGCCAGTTACTGCGCTCATAATTCTGATTGGGAAAATAGCACCAAAAAATCTGACACACCCCCAAACCTATAGCTCTACCGCCAGTATTAAGATTTACCATGGCTTTAGGTTTGTTAAAATAGAGCCCGGAGTGTAAAACAGTATACTGTTTACCTTGCAGCACTAACAAAAGGGAATGAAAATTCACCCCCTTTTAATAGTAATTCTTGGATGAATATTGAGGATGAATTTAAGGTGTCTTTTTTGTAATTAAAAACCAATGCACTTTGGTGTGAAAGTCTTTGCTAGGGTGCTCTTCAAGTGAAAGACAAAGACAGGTCTGAATACATTTCGTAACACTTGAAAGACCAAAACTGTATGAATGAAGTCTAGCCCAAAATACTCAAATCTAACAAAACAAAATAGAATATGAACTGACCATAGCAGAATGAGGATGATGATCTCTCCTGGCGCGAGACACTCTCCACACCCCCTCCAGGTAGTGCTGTGCGTGCATGGGTATCGGCGTTACCGTGGCCAGGCCTGTGGACTTGGACCCTCCAATGTAGCTGCTCTGGATCCCACCCCAACCCTGGAGTCCCCCACTAAAACTTTCCCCCGTTTCCTCAGGAATCAGATCATCATAGAGCCTGGGTGGTTGCTTGGCTGGCGAGTTCTCCATATACCAGTCCTGGGAGTGTAGGGTGACCACGCTGTGGAAGGCAGGGGGTGGGGGCAGCCCCGAGGACAAGGCTCCAGGCTGAAGGTTGGGCATGTCTCCAGTGAGGCCCAGGGCTTTTTGCAGGGCCAGGTGTCTCAGCTGGTGGAAGGCGGTGCCACAGACCTGGCAGCAGCTGTCCTCTCTAGCATGTCGGCCCCTGTGAGGCCACTGAAGGTGCTGGAGCTTGTCGAACAGGAATGATGCAAAGCCTGGGTCCTGTGGAGAAACAATGAGATGAGAGTCAACCCACTACTCAGATCTCAAATATTCAGATTCGTACAACATCAAACCATTTCCTTTTTCTGATATGCCATACTGCTACTTATTAGAAAAGTTTACACTCGTACCTGTATACGGGTTGAAAATGTCAGATTTGGAAACTGATAAGTGACTAAATTGGAATGCAGTGGCTGTACAGTAACATGCTATACATGAAGTCAGAGCTCACGGTCTCCGATTCACAGCTCTGTATGGGTTTTGACTGAGAGCCATTCTGAACTTGAGCACCTCGTGCGACAAGAAGTTGCCTCCCAAGCTAATTGGGCAACTTTTGCAAATGTTTTGTTGTCTGAGTGAGAGAAATGCTGTAAATTAAGAGGACTCAATATATTTTTAAAGATGAAACGTAGAGGATTATAATAAATACAGCTTTGATGTTACACAAGCAAGCCAAACACCCGTGAGTCGAAATGTGCACTTCACATTTCCATATGATAAAACTCATGTCATATACAGTGTCAACGTTTATGATCATTATGTTTGATGTACAGTTACAAGGTGACATGGCGATATATCCTGGGTTGTCCTGAACAGAATGAGCCTGTTTGTTGTATTGTGAAGAAAATGTACAGCGTACCACGCATCTGAATGCACTCATAACTCCATTCTATGTGCACCAAAATTACAATCTGCTTATCTGAATTTTTTTGTGAAAGCCTAACACTGTAAGATTGTATTTT
Source organism: Coregonus lavaretus (assembly GCF_964263955.1). Lineage (NCBI taxonomy): Eukaryota > Metazoa > Chordata > Actinopteri > Salmoniformes > Salmonidae > Coregonus > Coregonus lavaretus. The sequence continues at coordinate 38,226,658 of NC_140018.1, read as the reverse complement.
ATAATTTAGCTAGTCATGTTGGCAATAGAAAAAGCTTTCAAATTAAACCCACTTGACCCAGATTGCGATTTATAATGGACCGTTTGTTTGGAATGCGTAAACAACAGCAATTGTGTGATGGGGGGATGCAGGCTTGTGCTCCAAACAAACAACTACAAGTGTGCTTGCTCTAGTTCCTCAACGGCACAGCTAGGAAAGCTAAAAAAAGCACCTTATAGTTGAAGACTCTTCTCTGAGTCATTAAAAGTACATTTAAATTACTTAGGAACTGTACAAACTTTGGAGAGGTGTGTGGCCACTTGGAGACACCAGTTTGACCTCTCAGTCAAACCATTGTCATTGTTTTTGTGTTATGTTGCACCTAGCCCCACATTTTCCAAGAATATTCTCATCATGTTACTGAATGTATCCTGAGTATTTTCCGAATTTGTTATCAACAAATGCGGTGAAAAGTACAGTAAATGTAAAATGCACATAACATCAACAGTGTAATGTTTGGATTCAGTCTTGCGTCAGGTGAACTGTTGTGTCCTCATCTTTAGTCAAATAATTTTCCCATAAGCTCCAAACTTTTGCCTTTTAATTGCTACCAATTATGCAGTCCATATTTCTTCTGTAAGAAACAATTAAATGTAGCCCTATCCATATAGACCAAGGGTTAAAAGACACACACATTACATAGCCTACGCACATGCAAGCAAGCACACACACACACAGGCTCCAGGCGGATGCCATCACAGATCACCTCAGTGAGCTAACACAGAGGAGTGCACACTATCAAGAGCTAGGTTAGTCATCATGAGGCAACACATTCACTGATCAACTCAATGGCCTCAATGAAAGATGGACATCCAAGAGTCTCAACGAATACAATACTGCTCCAGGAGAAACAGTTATTTATAAGGAAGTTACTCAAGCAGAAAACTGTTCAGACCAAAGCATTTAGAGAGCTCAGATAGGTAAAAAGTAATTTCTCCCAGCAGAAAAGATAGGATGAGGCAGAGGGAAAGGATAACACACTCAACAAATATTTTTCTCTCAAAGGTCTCCTTCTTTGATGGGTGGTGTAGGATACAGGTAACTGCCAAAATAACAGTAACATCAACATAGTGTCTTAATAGGGCATTGGAACACTACAAGCCAGAATAGCTTCAATGCACCTTGGCATAGATTCTACAAGTTTCTGGAACTCTATTGGAGGGATGCGACAAAATTCTTCCATGAGAAATTCCATCGCTTGGTGTTTTGTTGATGGTGGTGGAAAACGCTGTCTCAGGCGCCGCTCCAGAGTCTCCCAGAAGTGTTCAATTGGGTTGAGATCTGGTGACTGAGACGGCCATGGCATATGGTTTACATCGTTTTCATGCTCATCAAACCATTCAGTGATCACTCGTGCCCTGTGGATGGACACATTGTCATCCTATAAAATAATGGCCTGCACAGCATTTTTATACATGACCCTAAGCATGATGGGATGTTAATTGCTTAATTAACTGAGGAACCACACCTGTGTGGAAGCACCTGCTTTCAATATACTTTGTATCCCTCATTTACTCAAGTGTTTCCATTATTTTGGCAGTTATCTTTATCTGCAGGGGTAAATATGAATGTGTGCCAAGAGAAATACCTGCAAAATACCCTCTTTACTTTACCACTTTACCATTTGATTTAGAACATATTTTTACAGAATAGTGTACTTCAACAACGTAATGTATAGTAATATCAATAGGTACTTGAGTACTCATGAGGAATAGATTACTGAACTCATCGCTAGACACCTTTTTGATAACTCTGACTCTGAACATTGACTTCCACATCTGACCAAACTTGAATGCACACTGAACTCACGACACCTGCCCATACCTCAACAACATACAATGCACAACTCCTCAGCCCTCGCCTTGCACTGGACATTGTATAAAGGTTGATTTAAGGTTGCTAATAAACTGTGCTTGGTCCTGCCTGCAGTTGTGTCTCAGGCGTGGGTGCAGGAGCCGGAGGTCAGGGGGCAGAAAGAGCCCTCCTCAGCAATAGGGCTCGGTGATTGAGTGCTTTTGTCTGGGTCAGGGGAGCATGGGAGTGGGCCGACAGAGGGTTGGGGTCTGGTGGAGAAGACGAGGGAGTGAGGGGGGGCCTTGAGTGGACAAGCTTTGCCAGATGCCTGCAATCTGTTCTAGGCGTTCCAATGGCCTGTTTGTTACCTGACTTTGATAACTTTTGGGGAGCAAAAAACTTAGTTGAGAATGCCTCATGTTTTCGTGCACAATGCCATGCGAGAGGAATAAGAGGTTATTCTGGTATAGATGGCCTTATCACATGAGACATGACTGGTGGATGAGAAACCAACTACAAAAGGAGAGGCGTAGCCCAAACTGAGTCATTAAAAGGCCCAATTGAGTTATTGCCTTCTGTCTTGACTCTGGACTCAAATTATATCAATATGAGTTCAGGTGCTTCTCTATGGTAATGCATGACATGCATTTCCCATAACAATGATACAAAACGGTCTGGCTTTTGTCAGTCTATAATCTATGTTTTAACAGCTGTCGAGCTTCTAAATGTCCTGCACACAGATGTATGTAAGCTCCCAGACCTAGAGTCTCTCGAAGACCATCCACCCTCTTTCTCTGACTCAACAATACCCACTTCTATACAGCAGGCCCAAACAAAATACCATTGGAAGGGTATCTCCCTTTGTCCAGAGATTTAAGAGCAGGCTGTTGGCTGTGGTTTCTATTGTCAAAATGTATGCCGGAGTCCTTTGCCATGAGAAAGAGCAGGGTTGTGACCTCCCTTTATCATGCTTTGTAACGAGTGAATGCCTTTGAATGGGAGAATGTCCCCATGTCCCTGCTCTGTGTATGTCTGTGCTGGCCCCTGCATGCCCATAGACCCAGGCACGGGTGGCAGTAGCCAGTCACACTTTGGTGACACTCAAGACATTAAGCTTTTGGGGAGACATTACGATGGTTTACAAACCCAATCCCACTCGTCATTGCTTTGTGCTCACGCCCCATTGAAAGAGACAGACTGGGCGTTACTCTTTAGAGGTGAGGGTGAAGGTGTAATGTACATCTGTTTGAAGGGATACCGCAGATGTGAGTGATGTTGTCCAACAAGTGTCAGTGGTGCTACAATTGGGCTATGGAAGTGGGGACAGTGTTAAAACATCAGTGGTTTCCAAACTTGAATTGAGGCAAGACAGTGTAATATTATCATTCTAATATCACATGAAATGTAGGTGATAGTTATGGTATGATGTTAGAACACTAATGGTTTTGACCCTTGACAGAAAAAGCCTAGACTGAAATTTCAGCCTGTTTTGGTGGGATTAAGTTTTGCCCTGCCTGGTGACATCACCAGGCGGAAAATGTGTTAATAGACCAATAAGAAAGAGAGTTCCAAACCTCTCTGCCAATAGGGAAAGGGGATACCTAATCAGTTGCACAACTGAATACATTCAACCGAAATGTGTCTTCCGTATTTAACCCAATCAAATAACAGCTAGTTTTCAGTTTTCCCCTCCCCACTCAGACCACTCCCAGATATTCCTAGCAAACTTCTTGTTTGAGAAATTGCTCTTTGCTAAAATGCTAAATATTCATTTTGTGACCATTTAATTTGAAAACAATCACAATAAGGTACTTAATTGTTACCCAGAAATGATTTGATATTAATATTTTTTTTAAACAGTTGCATTGGACCTTTAAAACGTGGTTGAACATGGACAATAAGTACTATGTCATTTATATCACTCCATTCAATGTAAAGTAAAACAAATAGCAAACATTTGCACCTGAAGTGAACATCACAGAGGCATTTTCTTTACCTGAAATTCTCTGTCCTACCAGGCCTTCTTTTCTCACTTGAAAGTATTCCTCTCCAAAGTCACAAGCGCACAGTTGCATCCCCAACCACTAGCTAGGACCTTCTCCAAGTGCAGGAAAAAGTTATTCAGCGTGCTATCTACTTCACTTTCCAACATTAACTAAACAACAGAGGTAAACGTAGTGGTCTCTCTACTCTTTTGCAGTGTAAATCACATAGCCTCTCTCATTCACAAATTACAGTTGGACGTTGCAGCAGCAGATGTGGCAGCCGGCGGCAGCTGACACTTCAATGAACCGAGATGATCTAAAGTCCACTTCTACCCTGTTCCAAAGTGAGTAGCTTATTCTACCCTAGGCTATCATAATGAGAAATGACTGAATGTGGTATCTCTTGCGAGTTTGCCGCCATCTGCGATATTGTTGCATGTCCATCATACAGCGAAGAAAATGTCCTTGGATACGTGATACAAGTGTAGGTCAAAAAGTTTGACTTAATCGATATACAATGTGATTAACTACAAACATTTCCTCACATGGCTGTTATCAAGGTTAATGTTATTTATTGAGCAGTTTTTTTTCTACCATTTCCAAGTAGATTTTTCTAGTTTCTCCGTCTTTCCAGCCTACAGTGCATTCGGAAAGTATTCAGACCCCTTCCCATTTTCCAGATTTTGTTATGTTACAGCCTTATTCTAAAATTGATTAAATTAATTGTTTTCCTCACAATACACCATAATGAAAACGTGAAAACAGGTTTTTAGACATTTTTGCAAATGTATAATGTTTTAAAACAAAAAATACCTTATTTACATAAGTATTCAGACCCTTTGCTATGAGACTTGAAATTGAGCTGAGGTGCATCTTGTTTCCATTGATCATCCTTGAGATGTTTCTACAACTTGATTGGAGTCCACCTGTGGTAAATTCAATTGATTGGACATGATTTGGAAAGGCACACACCTGTCTATACAGTGAGGGAAAAAAGTATTTGATCCCCTGCTAATATTGTACGTTTGCCCACTGACAAAGAAATGATCAGTCTATAATTTTAATGGTAGGTTTATTTGAACAGTGAGCGACAGAATAAAACAACAAAATCCAGAAAAACGCATGTCAAAAATGTTATAAATTGATTTGCATTTTAATAAGGGAAATAAGTATTTGACCCCTCTCAATCAGAAAGGTTTCTGGCTTCCAGGAGTCTTTTATACAGGTAACGAGCTGAGATTAGGAGCACACTCTTAGAGGTAGTGCTCCTAATCTCAGCTTGTTACCTTGTATAAAAGACACCTGTCCACAGAAGCAATCAATCAATCAGATTCCAAACTCTCCACCATGGCCAAGACCAAAGAGCTCTCCAAGATGTCAGGGACAAGATTGTAGACCTACACAAGGCTGGAATGGGCTACAAGACCATTCGCCAAGCAGCTTGGTGAGAAGGTGACAGAAGTTGGTGCGATTATTCGCAAATGGAAGAAACACAAAAGAACTGTCAATCTCCCTCGGCCTGGGGCTCAATGCAAGATCTCACCTCGTGGAGTTGCAATGATCATGAGAACGGTAAGGAATCAGCCCAGAACTACACGGGAGGATCTTGTCAATGATCTCAAGGCAGCTGGGATCATAGTCATCAAGAAAACAATTGGTAACACACTATGCCGTGAAGGACTGAAATCCTGCAGCGCCCGCAAGGTCCCCCTGCTCAAGAAAGCACAGGCCCGTCTGAAGTTTGCCAATGAACATCTGAATGATTCAGAGGAGAACTGGGTGAAAGTGTTGTGGTCAGATGAGACCAAAATCGAGCTCTTTGGCATCAACTCAACTCGCCGTGTTTGGAGGAGGAGGAATGCTGCCTATGACCCCAAGAACACCATCCCCACCGTCAAACATGGAGGTGGAAACATTATGCTTTGGGGGTAATTTTCTGCTAAGGGGACAGGACAACTTCACCGCATCAAAGGGACAATGGACGGGGCCATGTACCGTCAAATCCTGTGTGAGAAGCTCCTTCCCTCAGCCAGGGCATTGAAAATGGGTCGTGGATGGGTATTCCAGCATGACAATGACCCAAAACACACGGCCAAGGCAACAAAGGAGTGGCTCAAGAAGAAGCACATTAAGGTCCTGGAGTGGCCTAGCCAGTCTCCAGACCTTAATCCCATAGAAAATCTGTGGAGGGAGCTGAAGGTTCGAGTTGCCAAACGTCAGCCTCGAAACCTTAATGACTTGGAGAAGATCTGCAAAGAGGAGTGGGACAAATTCCCTCCTGAGATGTGTGCAAATCTGGTGGCCAACTACAAGAAACGTCTGACCTCTGTGATTGCCAACAAGGGTTTTGCCACCAAGTATTAAGTCATGTTTTGCAGAGGGGTCAAATACTTATTTCCCTCATTAAAATGCAAATCAATTTATAACATTTTTGACATGCGTTTTTCTGGATTTTTGTTGTTGTTATTCTGTCTCTCACTGTTCAAATAAACCTACCATTAAAATTATAAACTGATCATGTCTTTGTCAGTGGGCAAACGTACAAAATCAGCAGGGGATCAAATACTTTTTTCCCTCACTGTATAAGGTCCCACAGTTGACAGTGCATGTCAGAGCAAAAACCAAGCCATGAGGTCGAAGGAACTGACTGTAGAGCTCCGAGACAGGATTGTGTCAAGGCACAGATCTGGGGCAGGGTACCAAAACATTTCTGCAGCATTGAAGGTCCCCAAGAACACAGTGGCCTCTGTCATTCTTAAATGGAAGACGTTTGGAACCACCAAGACTCTTCCTTGAGCTGGCCACCCGGCCAAACTGAGCAATCGGGGGAGAAGGGCCTTGGTCAGGGAGGTGACCAAGAACCCGATGATCACTCTGACAGAGCTCCAGAGTTCCTCTGTGGAGATGGGAGAACCTTCCAGAAGGACAACCATCTCTGCAGCACTCCACCGATCAGGCCTTTATGGTAGATTGGCCAGACGGAAGCCCATGACAGCCTGCTTGGAGTTTGCCAAAAGGCACCTAAAGGACTTTCAGACCATGAGATACAACTTTATCTGGTCTGATGAAACCAAGATTGAACTCTTTGGCCTGAATGCCAAGCGTCAAGTCTGGAGGAACGCTGGCACCATCCCTACGATGAGGCATGGTGGTAGCAGCATCATGCTTTGGGGATGTTTTTCAGCGGCAGGGACTGGGAGACTAGTAAGGATTGAGGGAAAGATGAACAGAGCAAGTACAGAGAGATCCTTTATGAAAACCTGCTCCAGAGTGCTTAGGACCTCAGACTGGGGCGAAGGTTCACCTTCCAACAGGACAACGACCCTAAGCACACAGCCAAGACAATGGAGGAGTGGCTTTGGGACAAGTCTCTGAATGTCCTTGAGTGGCTCAGCCAGAGCCCGGACTTGAACCCGATCTCTGGAGAGACCTGAAAATAGCTGTGCTGTGACACTCCCCATCCAACCTGACAGAGCTTGAGAGGATCTGCAGAGAAGAATGGGAGACACTCCCCAAATACAGGTGTGCAAGCTTGTAGTGTCATACCCAAGAATACTCGAGGCTGTAATCACTGCCAAAGGTGCTTCAACAAAGTACTGAGTAAAGGGTCTGAATACTTGTGTAAATGTGATATTTAAGTTCTATTCATTTTTAACCTGTTTTTGCTTTGTCATTATGGCATATTGTGTGTACATTGATAAAAAAAATTGATTAAAACAATTTAATCAATTTTAGAATAAGGCTGTAATGTAACAAAATGTGGAAAAAGTAAATGGGTCTGAATACTTTTCGAATGCACTGTGTATAGGCCTACAGTATGCCTATATAATAGCCTATGGCTTTCATTGTATTGTTAAACATACAATGCATTCACCTACTGTATGAAAGTTTAATACAAATGTAGATAAATACCAAATGAAATGCATAAAATATTATGGCAAATGGTGACCAATTATCTACAATACATAATAATAAAGTGAGTAGGTTTAAAAAAGCACACCCAAAAGGGAAAAAACATAATACATTTAATTTGCACCTGTGTAAACACTGCACTGTAAGGACACTGCTTGGCAAGGTTAGAACACGTCAAAAGGAAAGAGTGGAAAACAATTGTCTCCAGGCCTTGCCCAACAATGAAACTGCTCCAAAGTGTAGGCCTAATTTATGCTCCTAACATAAAGTCATCTGCCAGCAGCTGTATTTTTATGGTGCCACAGACTTGTGTCCCCTCCTCTTCTGTCTTGTTGAGGTTTCAAGGCTTATGCTCCAGTCTCACAGGGTGCTGACAGCTGGGTGCTAGCTGGGTATTCAAAGCAGCGCTATACAGTCATTAATATTGAGGGACCAGTCACTAGTCAAGGCATGGTGGTATCGCTGTCCCATAGCAGTAGACATGCGATTGTACAGTGAGGTGATGACAGAATCAGAATGTCATCTAGACTACTACTGTTGGACCCCCCTCACTAGGCTGTTGGGAGCTTGTTATGGTGCGTATCAGTGTGCTCGCCCCAAAGCTAACAGAATAAGGGTGATGATGGATGAGGTTGAGAGAGTTTTGGTAATAGTCTTCTCGAATGTTGACAGGTACTTCATACGACATGGCAAGCTTTTATGAGACTGGGTTGATTTTGATTGTAAAATAGAAATCATAGTTTGCTGTATATAAAGTAGAGTACCAGTAAAAAAATATATATATTAAATAAATAAATAAATACATTTATATATATTTAATATATATAAAGTAAAGAGCATCAGTTCAGTGTTGTTGTGTTGGGGAATGGGGTGCTTCGCCAGAGAGTCCTTCAAAGAGTCCTTCAAAGTTCTGGCTCTACTTTGAGTGAGACAGAGTCTCAGTTGGTGGTGGCCGTTTTTCATGGTGTGACAGTATTGTCCGACACTGCTTCTCTCATCATTAACAAGTGTATATTCAAATATCACGACACCAATAATAAAATCTGCAAAAATAACTGTAAAGAGAAATGATGGAGGATATACTGTTACCACTCCAACTACAGTTGAAATGAACAATCCTTAAAAGGTATACTTCTCTTCTTCTCCTCCTCAAACCATCCCTCCCGCGGTTGGAAAATAAACCAAATCTGAGTGCAGGAGAGGTGCATGCAACAGCAAAGTGAGCGATTTGTAGCTCGTCTGCTAACAAACATGTTGTTGCACTGTGGCTGAGCACAGCACAGCTTTCTGAAAGTCCCCAGGGAAGGAGAGGTTCCAGCTGTGCATAGCAGAGACCCAACTCCCTAAACAGACAGCACACTGTGGGAGAGGATGTGTAGAACGGCCACCCGTCATTCTAAACACTTACAAACAGACAGAATTTCCAAACAAAATCTGGAGCAAGTTAGTTAGGTTTCAGTATCAGCAGCACAGGCGGCTGGTGGCACCTTTATTGGGGAGGACAGGCTCATACTAATGGCTGGAACGGAACAAATGGAATGGTATCAAAAATCACACACCATGTGTTTGATACCATTCAATTTACTCCATTCAAGCCATTATTATGAGCTGTCCTCCCCTCACAAGCCTCCTGTGAAGCAGGGTATGCTCGACATCCTCTGCTGACAAGGATGGTTGCCTTTTCAATTTCCGCACAGAACTTATTTTACAATTTCACCAAGACACAAGGCTGTTAACTGGACTGTCCACATGAAAGGCTCCAAGCAGAAGTCTAAGATAATTGAATCCCCATCTTCCTTCCTTTTAGTAAGATATGAAAAAAACAGGAACAAGCCAATCCCACTGATTCAGTTAACACAGACATTGAGGTATGTGTTCTTGGAACCACATTTGTGACCAACCGGCTCGATTCTGTCGTATGTAGCAACATTTGAAATGGAGTTTTTTACATTGGATAAAAGTAGAGACTCAGAGCTAGAAAATTGTATATCATACACTACGGTTGAGGAACAATGGGAAAGTGATTCTGCTTTGAAAGTTGATAAACTTGTAACCTCACTTTTGAGAAAATGGCCCTTGAATGTTTTGGTACCTACTGGAGAGCTCTTCGTCTACACCCATTCAGCATCGTTCACACCCTCTTAAGCTTTAGCCACACCCATCTCTTTAAGGATCCACATGTGAGGCTATGCACTAAACAACCAAAGACTTCAAGACTATAGGCTGGCTTATACTCTGGGTGTGTTCGTACATTTTATCTGGATTACCAGAGTGTTCTCTAGGCATTCGTAAACTCAGAGCGTTGTCAGATTGATCGTTCGTAAATTCAGAGCATTTCGCTCTCGGAGCGTTCAGAGTGCACACTGGACGCTCTGGCCGAGGAGTAGGGTTGAGCTAAACAATGAACCATAATCCCAACTCATAACGTTACTTCCCGGCATGAATCTGCAGGTAGCTAACCAACCAGGATACATGATAGCTAGCTAACATTAGGCTATAACTAGCAATGCAAATGGCTCTGAGATACAAATAATATTACTACACAGATCATACACGAAACGTTAGTTAGCTAGCCAGCCAACTAACGTTATCTAGCTAGCTAATAGTAAACTTTAACATGAAATGAAAACGACTCTCTGACAAAAATAGGAACGTGTAATATCTGAAAATGTAGCTAGAGTATCTTACCCATATCCATGGATGGACCCTTCTCCCTCTCTGTCATGGATGCCATGTTTGCCCTTAGTTTGAAGATGTAATCCGGAGACATGTGTTTTATACAACAGCCTTCTGTGTGTTCTCTTTTCGACTCTGTCTGCTTATTTGCATTCAAACGCCAGAATTTTCTCGATCTCCTTATTTATGATACTCTAATTCCACTGATTTCAAAACTCGGTCCTCCAGAAAGTGGAGAGCAATACTTATGCAGATCTACTATGTGATATATTTTTAAAAAGCCACATTAGAAAGGATTACCTACACATACTGACCAGCTCATGTTATAGACAGAAGCGCGCTACATGGCAGACAAATCTGAACTCATCTCTCAGCATGTCCAGCCACTCATTATTTTACATTTTAGTCATTTAGCAGATGCTCTTATCCAGAGCGACTTACAGTTAGTGAGTGCATACATTTTTTCATACTAGACCCCGTGGAAAATCAAACCCACAACCCTGGCATTGCAAGCACCATGCTCTACCAACTGAGCTACACGGGACATTATCTCAGCCAATCATGGCTAGTGGGAAGATTGCTGTCTTTTTCCGTGGCTAAACCAATTAGGCTCGTTTGCATACAAGTTTGTTATTAAGGCACATAAAAGTTCATGTTCTAGAAGGCATTTCTGCCAAAAAAGCATTTTGATTAAAAAAAAAAGTTTACATTCAAATGGCGCTCCTGTGAAGTAGTGACGCGCGACATACGCCTAGTTTCCTGAAACTAGTCACATATTGACAAAAGGATGTTTTACACTGTGGCTCCAGTTTCACAGGAAATTAAAGTCATGTACTTTGTGCAATCGAGTACACGCTAACCTACGTTCTTCACTGCCCACTAGAAGAGTTGGCCCAGTCTAAGACTGAAAGTATGAATACTGTATTTGTTGTGGATAGATAACTACAGATGTACTATCTTAATTTGATCACTGTTGTCACAGAGAAGTTTCCTGTGCAGCAGGCTATGCAAATTGTAGTGTATTCAAGTTTTCTGAAGTTGGTAATTTCCACTTTAAAATGTCAGACTTGATTTGCCTTAACAAAAAAAGTATTTACCCATACGAAAATGTCAGTTAATTATAATCCACATAATAATTTACATTTCCTGTTGCTATAGGACATCTGCATGAATTTGAATTGAGCTCAAATAAAAATACCTTGGGTTTCACTGTATCTAGGCTGCCGTTTCAAATATTCCATGTACATCGTGCTGCTGAAACATTAATTATTTAGGCATGGTATGTCATGAGCATTCACATTCAACCTACACTGAGATTACTTCCATATGACCTAAGCGCTGCTTCGACTGAGGCCTCTGAGTCACACTATTTTGGCATTGACTCATATTGACATTGACTCATATTGACATAAGAATACTATCACTCATAGATGACCACTCTCCATGTTTATTCTGAGAATCCTCCTTTCATCGAACCTCCATTGAGACGCTGCTTCACCCAGGCTTACCTCATGCCTCAGAGCAGGACGTAGATGCTCTTTGTGTGGGTGTACAACACACTGAGGACTCCGTGGAGTCCAGAGCTCTTTCTCACTGTCTGTGTGCCGCACTTGCTAGGGCGAGGGTTCTGAGACCAAACTGGTGGATGAACACACACATCATTACTTATCGCTCCATAAAAGCCACGGCCCTTGCAGAACAAGGGAAACAAATACTTCAATGTCTCAGAGCGGGTGACGTCGCCGATTGAGACGCTACTAGCTAGCCATTTCACACTGGTTACACTCACCCCCTTTTGACTTCCTCGTTCTCTGCAGCAACCTCAGCAATTTTACAAACACCTGAAATAGATTCCTGCAATCTAGAACCATAATAATTATGCTTAATTCTACGTCAAATATATATTTTTTCTGCATAGGTTATCTAGAGCGGCAGGTAGCCTAGTGGTTAGAGTGTTGTGGCAGTAACCAAAAGGTCACTGGTTCTAATACTTGTGCCGACAAGGAGGTAAATCTGATGAACAGGGACGCTGTACAACTATGGCTGACCCTGTAAAACAACATATTTCGCTATCTGGTGTATGTGATTTTTTTGTATTTTCTAAGCATACCTGTTCAAATTGTCATCTTAATTAATAACGCATATTGATTATTTAAAAACTTTAATGCCTTAGGAGTTAAGTACAACAGCCACACTGGTATGTACAGGCAACTGCCGAAATAAAGGAAACATCATCCTTTAGGTGCCTTTTGTCAAACTCCAAGCAGGCTCTCATATGCCTTTTACTAAGGAGTGGCTTCTGTCTGGCCACTCTACCATAAAGGCCTGATCGGTGGAGTGCTGCAGAGATGGTTGTCCTTCTGAAAGGTTCTCCCATCTCCACAGAGGAACTCTGTAGCTCTGTCAGAGTGACCATCGGGTTCTTGTTCACCTCCCTGACCAAGGCCCTTCTCCCCCGATTGCTCAGTTTGGCCAGGCAGTAAGCTCTAGGAAGAGTTTTGGTGGTTCCAAACTTCTTCCATTTAAGAACGATGGAGGCCACTGTGTTATTGGAGACCTTCAATGCTGCAGAAATGTTTTGGTACCCTTCCCCAGATCTGTGCCTCGACACAATCTTGTCTCGAACCTCTATGGATAATTCCTTCAACCTCATGGCTTGGTTTTTGCTCTGACATTCACTGTCAACTGTGGGACCTTATATAGACAGGTGTGTGCCTTTCTAAATCATGTCCAATCAATTGACTTTACCACAGGTGGACTCCAATCAAGATGTAGAACCATCTCAAGGATGATCAATGGAAAGAGGATGCACCTGAGCTCAATTTCGAGTCTTACAGCAAATGGTCTGAATACTTATGTAAATGTTTTTTCATTTTTAATACATTTCTAAAAGCCTGTTTTCATTTTGTCATTATGGGGTGTTGTGTGTCGATTGATGAGGAAAAACATTAATTTAATCAATTTTAGAATAAGGCTGTAACGTAACAAAATGTGGAAAAAGTCAAAGTGTCTGGAAATCTATTTGAGGGATGCAACACCATTCTTCCACAATAAATTCCATAATTTGGTGTTTTGTTTATGGTGGTGGAAAACGCTGTCTCAGGCGCCACTCAAAATCTTCCATATAGTCCCCTGTAGCTCAGTTGGTAGAGCATGGCGCTTGCAACACCAGGGTTGTGTGTTCGTTTCCCACGGGGAGCCAGTATGAAAAACGTATGCACTCACTAACTGTAAGTCGCTCTGGATAAGAGTGTCTGCTAAAATAAAAAATAAAAAAAATTGATAAATTGTGTTGAGACCTGGTGACTGAGATGGCATATGGTTTAGATAATTTCAATGCCCATCACATCTGATAATGAATAATGTGGCTGTTGGGGAAGTTGAGGAGACTAAATTACTTGGTGTTACCTTGGATTGTAAACTGTCCTGGTCAAAATATATTGATTCAATGGTTGTAAAGATGGGAGAGAGGTCTGTCCATGATAAAGAGATGCTCTGTGGCTTGGTTTCCATCCGTCCGTCCGTTAGTCTCATGCGATATCTCAGACAACACTGGTCCGATTTTGACGAAACTTGGGTGAATGATGCATCTTGCCATAGAGATCCGGCATTTAGAAAGTTACACTGGTTGTCCCAAGGCGGGAGCTATAATAATTAACTGACATTTGTGATTCACACTAGAGAGGAAGAGGCGAAGCGAGAGGGATAACAGGGCCCTAAATCTGTCTTCTCCAGCAGGTGCCGTTTTTATTTTGGCACATGACATGGAGTACAGGGAGTGGATTAGCTAAAGAGATTCGCAGGGCCTCGACATTCATTGCTGCCCGCTGGCCGAGCAACATCTGTCGAGCTCACTTGGCCAGTTAATCAAGCGTTCATATGGCTTTCCGCTTGGGCCAGTACATTTTCAAACTCCAATACAGAAGAAACTAAATGTATATTTGTATTTAATCCTTCACAATCTTCCTGACGTCTGACGCTTCACCTGCATTCAGTTTCCAAGCGGAGGCATGAATGTCAAAGCCTTCCGTCTCCGTCTTCAGTGAGGCCCGCCTCAGTAGGCTACTTCTTGGATAGGCTACTTCCTGGATACTCGCACCAGACACGTCGCAGAGGAGGCGGGAAGCCCATCAATTCAGAGTTGAACATCGCCACGCGCATTCCAAAGTCCTCCACCTGCTTTTCATTCTTTTTTCATATCAGACACAGCGATGTCATTATTAGCAACGAAATGTATACGTAGGCCTACACGATGGAGCTGCTTGCTTGTCAAAACATGAACATTATTTACACAAATCAAAAATAAATATTGTAATAATGCTAATCTGTAGTCTAGGCTTACACACTGAGTGTACAAAACATTAGGAATACCTGTCACGCCCTGGCTCTAGGGACTCTTATATGTTGAGCCAGGGTGTTAGTTTCGATGTATAGTTTCTATGTTTCGTTTTCTATGTTCTTGTTCTAGTTTATGTGTTTCTATGTTGTCCGGGGTGGTTCCCAATTAGAGACAGCTGTGGCTCGTTGTCTCTGATTGGGAACCATACTTAGGCAGCCTTTTGTGCACTTGTCTTTTGTGGGATCTTGTTCCGTGTAAGGTTTGTTTTGGTGTTCAACCTTGGACTTCACGTATCGTTTTGTTGTTTTGTTGTTCATGTATGAAGTACTCATTAAAAGATGTACGCATATCACGCTGCGCCTTGGTCCGCTTATTACGACGATCGTGACAGAAGATCCCACCAAAACAGGACCAAGCAGCGTTTCCAGGAGCAAACGCCAGAGGTTACGTTGGTAGATGTCCTCCTCGGTTGGGGGAGGATAACGGAGGAGGAGGCTGTTCATTACCGGAGGGCGATGAAGGGGGAGACCCAGGCAGGAGAGGAGAAGCGGCGCCAACCGGGCCGTCGTCGGACAGGCGAGAGGCACCCCCTAAAAAATGTTTTTTGGGGGCACACGGCATTGACGACGGGGCTGCTGGAGGCAGATACAGGGCGAGTTTGTGGACTAGGAGAGAAGGCCACCAGGTTACGGGGGCCATTGGTCATTAGAGGGAAGGAGAGTGTAGAGGCACGGCGAGAGGTACTGGGGTGTGTTACCAGTCCGGTCCGGCCCGTTCCTGATCCCCGCACAAGGCCAGTGGTGTGTGTTCCCAGTACGGTCCGGCCTGTTCCTGCCCCTCGCACCAAGCCTGTGGTGCTCTTCGCCAGCCCGGCCCGGCCTGTTCCTGCCCCTCGCACCAAGCCTGTAGTGCGCGTCGCCAGCCCGGCCCGGCCTGTTCCTGCCCATCGCACCAAGCCTGTGGTGCGCGTCGCCAGCCCGGCCCGGCCTGTTCCTGCCCATCGCACCAAGCCTGTGGTGCGCGTCGCCAGCCCGGCCCGGCCTGTTCCTGCCCCTCGCACCAAGCCTGTGGTGCGCGTCGCCAGCCCGGTCCGGCCTGTTCCTGCTCCCCGCACCAAGCCAGTGGTGCGCGTCGCCAGCCCGGTCCGGCCTGTTCCTGCTCCACGCACCTAGCCAGTGGTGCGCGTCGCCAGCCCGGTCTGTTCCGTTCCTGCTCCCCGCACCAAGCCAGTGGTGCGCGTCGCCAGCCCGGTCTGTTCCGTTCCTGCTCCCCGCACCAAACCAGTGGTGCGCGTTGCCAGCCCGGTCTGGCCTGTTCCTGCTCCCCGCACCAAGCCAGTGGTGCGCGTCGCCAGCCCGGTCCGGCCTGTTCCTGCTCCCCGCACCAAGCCAGTGGTGCGCGTCGCCAGCCCGGTCCGGCCCGTTCCTGCTCCCCGCACCAAGCCAGTGGTGCGCGTCGCCAGCCCGGTCCGGCCCGTTCCTGCTCCCCGCACCAAGCCAGTGGTGCGCGTCGCCAGCCCGGTCCGGCCCGTTCCTGCTCCCCGCACCAAGCCAGTGGTGCGCGTCGTCAGCCCGGTCCGGCCCATTCCTGCTCCCCGCACCAAGCCTGTGGTGCGCGTCGTCAGTCCGGCACAGCCCGTGCCTGTTTCACCGGTGCCTGGTCAAGTACCGGTCAGCTGCTCCACACCGGAGCCTAAGCAATCCGCTCCACCGATGTCCAGTCCAGCTCCAGCCAGCGGGGCCAGACCAGACCAGGGGCGCTACGGGGGGGTAGTTAGAGGGTGGTCGTCACGCCCGGAATGCCCACCCGACCCCTCCCCTGTTTGGTTTAGTTGGCGCAGTCGCAGTCCGCGCCTTTGGGGGGGGGGGGGTACTGTCACGCCCTGGCTCTAGGGACTCTTATATGTTGAGCCAGGGTGTTAGTTTCGATGTATAGTTTCTATGTTTCATTTTCTATGTTCTTGTTCTAGTTTATGTGTTTCTATGTTGGCCGGGGTGGTTCCCAATTAGAGACAGCTGTGGCTCGTTGTCTCTGATTGGGAACCATACTTAGGCAGCCTTTTGTGCACTTGTCTTTTATGGGATCTTGTTCCGTGTAAGGTTTGTTTTGGTGTTCAACCTTGGACTTCACGTATCGTTTTGTTGTTTTGTTGTTCATGTTGAAGTACTCATTAAAAGATGTACGCATATCACGCTGTGCCTTGGTCCGCTTATTACGACGATCGTGACAATACCTGCTCTTTCTTTGACATAGACTGACCAGGTGAAAGCTATGATCCCTTATTGATGTCACCTATTAATTCCAACTCAATCAGTGTAGATGAAGGGGAGGAGACAGGTTAAAGAAGGATTTTTAAGCCTTGAGACAATTGAGACATGGATTGTGTATGTGTGCCATTTTATAGGTGAATGGGCAAGACAAAATATTTAAGTGCCTTTGAACGGGGTATGGTAATAGGTGCCAGGCGCACCGGTTTGAGTGTGTCAAGAACTGCAACGCTGCTGGGTTTTTCAAGCTCAACAGGTTCCCGTGTGATATGAGGTTTTTATAGTGTTATGGGAAACCAGGTTAGAGTTAGTGGATAAGTGACTTGGTGCCACAGAGTCTGCATTCCTTACGTCAAAGGAGATTACTGTTGTTGATCTCAGAATGATTGATGCACAGGATATACTGACTTGGGGTAAAGGGTAATAACATCAAAGAAGAGAGTGCCCACTGATGGGTACCAGATGTTCGTGAAGAAACGTGTAACAGAGTGTATATAAGCTGATATATCTTCTTTGTTCAGTGAGTTCGGAATAGCCAGAGGTAAGGCTATGTCTTTTGTTATAACGAACCATGGTACCATATTAAATATTAAATTAACTCCCCATCTAAGTGTTAACTATCTCCTTGCATCATGAATTACTTGATACCCGAGAAACTCATCATAACACTGTGTGTATCAAGGATGGTCCACCACCCAAAAGACATCCAGCCAACTTGACAAAACTGTGGAAAGCATTGGAGTCAACATGGGAAAGCTTGCCTTTGGAACGCTTTCAACACCTTATAGAGTCCTTGCCCCGATTAATTGAGGATGTTCTGAGGGCAAAAGGGGGTGCAACTCAATATTAGGAAGGTGTTCCTAATGTTTTGTACACTCAGTGTATAATTGTTTAAAATCAGATTCATTCCCGAAGCTGTTCATGAGCTATGTTGTTTATTTACCAGCTGAATATCAACTGTCGGGTGGCAGGAGTGCGCAATTCCTCACAAAGCTGATTGCTGCGCAGAAAGAAATGTGTTCTAATAAGCCCAACATTCCTAAATGCAATCTCGGGAAAATACAACAGTTTTGATCACAATTATTTAAAAGAGCTTTTCAGTGCTTTATGATTCAACTCCAAATTTTGTCCAATTGGCAGCGTTTTACAATATTGAGTGTCTGGCATGACAATAAAAAAAGTAACTGGGGGAAGTGCGTCGGCAATTCGAATGCATAAATGCTAGGCCTATATTCACTGTAAAAGTCACACAATTACACTATATTTATAAACACTGTAAAATCACATGATTTTATTAGAGCCAGTCGGAACAAGGACAAGCAACAAGATCACCTTTAGAGTCTATGTGGTAAACAATGCAGAGGAGCAACCCAATGCTTCAGCCATGTAGTCACAATGCTGCATCAGACAGGTGATAATGCTTATTGCTAAAATAGCACACCTGCCTGATAATATATGGACCATGTACACGCCCTACTTCTTCTGTCTTGCTAAGAATTCAAGGCTCATGCTCTTGACTGCTGACAACTGGGCGGTAGCGGGGTTTTTAAAGCAGCGCTATACAGTCATTAATTTTGAGCGATCAGTTTTTAGTCAAGGCATTTTACATTTACGTCATTTGGCAGACGCTCTTATCCAGAGCAACTTACAGTTAGTGAATACATATATATATTTTTTATACTGGCCCCCGTGGGAATCGAACCCACATCCCTGCCGGCCATTCCCTCCCCTACCCTGGACGACGCTGGGCCAATTGTGCGCCGCCCATGAGTCTCCCAGTCGCGGCCGGCTGCGACAGAGCCTGGATTCAAACCAGGATCTCTAGTGGCACAGTTAGCACTGCGATGCAGTGCCTTAGACCACTGCGCCACTCAGGAGCTGGTGGTATCGCTGTCCCATAGCAGTAGACATGCGTTTGTACAGTGAGGTGATGATAGAATCAGAATGTCATCTAGCCTACTACTGTAGAACCCCCCTCACTAGGCTGTTGGGAGCTTGTTATGGTGCGTATCAGTGTGCTCGCCCCAAAGCTAACAGAATAAGGGTGATGATGGATGAGGATGAGATGGTTTTGGGGATTAGCTAGGCGCTCTTCAGGACCTGTCTTCTCTAATGTTGACAGGTACTTCTTAAGATATGGAAAGCTTTTATGAGACTTGGTTGATTTTGATTATAAAATAGAATTCATGTTTTGCTGTATATAAAGTAAAGAGTACCAGTAAAAAATGTATAAATAATAATAAGTATATACACACATATACAGGTCCAGTCAAAGTTTGGACACACCCACCCATTCCAGGGTTTTTCTACGTTGTAGAATAATAGCGAAGACATCAAAACTATGAAATAACACATATGGAATCATGTAGTAACCAAAAAAGTGTAAAACAAATCAAAATATATTTTATATTTGCGATTCTTCAAAGTAGCCACCCTTTGCCTTGATGACAGCTTTGCACACTCTTGGCATTCTCTCAACCAGCTTCATGAGGTAGTCACCTGGAATGCATTTCAAATAACAGCTGTGCCTTCTTAAAAGTTAATTTGTGGAATTTCTTTCATCTTAATGCGTTTGAGTCAATCAGTTGTGTTGTGACTAGGTAGGGCTGGTATACAGAAGATAGCCCTATTTGGTAAAAGACCAAGTCCATATTATGGCAAGAACAGCTCAAATAAGCAAAGACAAACGACAGCCCATCATTACTTTAAGACATGAAGGTCAGTCAATCTGGAAAATGTCAAGAACTTTCAAAGTTTCTTCAAGTGAAGTCGCAAGTTATTTTTTTAATTTCACTTCACCAATTTGGACTATTTTGTGTATGTCCATTACATGAAATCCAAATGAAAATCAATTTAAATTACAGGTTGTAATGCAACTAAATAGGAAAAAGGCCAAGGGGATGAATACTTTTGCAAGGCACTGTATATATACAGTTGAAGTCTGAAGTTTACATACACCTTAATCAAATACATTTAAAGTCAGTTTTTCACAATTCCTGACATTTATGCTAGCAAAAATTCCCTGTTTTAGGTCAGTTAGGATCACCACTTTATTTTAAGAATGTGAAATGTCAGAATAATAGTAGAGAGAATGATTTATTTCAGCTTTTATTTCTTTCATCACATTCCCAGTGGGTCAGAAGTTTACATACACTCAATTAGTATTTGGTAGCATTGCCTTTAAATTGTTTGACTTGGGTCAAATGTTTCGGGTAGCCTTCCACAAGCTTCCCACATTAAGTTTTGTGAATTTTGGCCCATTCCTCCTGACAGAGCTGGTGTAACTGAGTCAGGTTTGTAGGCCTCCTTGCTCGCACACACTTTTTCAGTTCTGCCCACAAATGTTCTATAGGATTGAGGTCAGGGCTTTGTGATGGCCACTCCAATACCTTGACTTTGTTGTCCTTAAGCCATTTGACTACAACTTTGGAAGTATGCTTGGGGTCATTGTCCATTTGGAACACCCATTTGCGACCAAGCTTTAACTTTCTAACTTGATGTCTTGAGATGTTGCTTCAATATATCCACATAATTTTCCTTCCTCATGATGCCATCTATTTTGTGAAGTGCACCAGTCCATCCTGCAGCAAAGCACCCCCACAGCATGATGCTGCCACCCCTGTGCTTCACAGTTGGGATGGTGTTCTTCGGCTTGCAAGTATCCCCCCTTTTCCTCCAAACATAACGATGGTCATTATGGCCAAACAGTTATATTTTTGTTAATCAGACCAGAGGACATTTCTCCAAAATGTACGATCTTTGTCCCCATGTGCAGTTGCAAACAGTAGTCTGCTCCCAAGGATGAATCAGACTTGTGGAGGTCTACAATGTTTTTCTCAGGTCTTGGCTGATTTCTTTTGATTTTCCCATGACGTCAAGCAAAGAGGCGCTGAGTTTGAAGGTAGGCCTTCAAATACATCCACAGGTACACCTCCAATTGACTCAAATGATGTCAATTAGCCTATCAGAAGCTTCTAAAGCCATTACATAATTTTCTGGAATTTTCCAAGCTGTTTAAAGGCACAGTCAACTTAGTGTATGTAAACTTCTGTCCCACTGGAATTGTGATACAGTGAATTATAAGTGAAATTATCTGTCTGTAAACAATTGTTGGAAAAATGACTTGTGTCATGCACAAAGTAGATGTCCTAACCGACTTGCCAAAACTATAGTTTGTTAACAAGAAATTTGTGGAGTGTTTGAAAAACGAGTTTTAATGACTCCAGCCTAAGTGTATGTAAACTTCCGACTTCAACTGTTATATATATATATATATCAGTGCCTTCGGAAAGTATTCAGACCCCTTGACTTTTTTTTAAACGTTACAGCATTATTCTAAAATTGATTAAATAAAAACAATTCCTCAGCAATTTACACACAATACCCCATAATGACAAAGCAAAAATTGGTTTTCAGAAATGTTTACATAAGTATTCAGACCCTTTGCTATGAGACATGAAATTGAGCTCAAGTGCATCCTGTTTCCATTGATCATCCTTGACATGTTTCTACAACTTTATTGGAGTCCACCTGTGGTAAATTCAATTCATTGGACATGATTTGGAAAGGCACACACTTGTCTATATAAGGTTCCACAGTTGACAGTGCATTTCAGAGCGAATACCAAGCCATGAGGTTGAAGGAATTGTCCGTAGAGCTCCGGGACAGGATTGTGTCGAGGCACAGATCTGGAGAAGGGTACCAAAAAATGTCTGCAGCATTGAAGGTCCCCAAGAACACAGTGGCCTCCATCATTCTTAAATGGAAGAAGTTTGGAACCACCAAAACTCTTCCTAGAACTGGCCACCCTGCCAAACTGAGCAATCGGGGGAGAAGGGCCTTGGTCAGGGAGGTGAACAAGAACCCGGGTGTCACTCTGACAGAGCTCTAGAGTTCCTCTGTGGAGACGGGAAAACCTTCCAGAAGGACGACCATCTCTGCAGCACTCCACCAATCAGGCCTTTATGGTAGAGTGACCAGACAGAAGCCACTCCTCAGTAAAAGGCACATGACAGCGCACTTGGAGTTTGCCAAAAGGGACCTAAAGACTCTCAGACCATGAGCTTCTCTGGTCTGATGAAACCAAGATTGAACTATTTGGCCTGAATGCCAAGCTTCACGTATGGAGGAAAGCTGGCACCATCCCTACGGTGAAGCATGGTTGTGGCAGCATCATCCTGTGGGGATGTTTTTCAGCGGCAGGGACTGGGAAACTAGTCAGGATCCAGGAAAAGATGAATGGAGCAAAGTACAGAGAGATCCTTGATGAAAACCTGCTTCAGAGCGCTCAGGACCTCAGACTGGGGCGAAGCTTCACCTTCCAACAGGACAACGACCCTAAGCACACACCCAAAACAATGCAGGAGTGGCTTCGGGACAAGTCTCTGAATGTCCTTGAGTGGCCCAGCCAGATCCCGGAATGGAACCCGATCGAACATCTCTGGAGAGACCTGAAAATAGCTGTGCTGCAATGCTCCCCATCCAACCTGACAGAGCTTGAAAGGACCTGCAGAGAAGAATGGGAGAAACTCCCCAAATACATGTGTGTCAAGCTTGTAGCGTCATACCCAAGAAGACTCAAGGCTGTCATTGCTGCCAAAGGTGCTTTAAGAAAGTACTGAGTAAAGGGTCTGAATACTTATGAAAATGTCATATTTCAGTTCAGTCATTTTTTGGGGGACATTTGCAAAACAAAAATGAAAACCTGTATTTGCTTTGTCATTATGAGGTATTTGTTTTTAGATTGATGAGGATTATAAATTAAAAAAAACTCAATTTTAGAATAAGGCTGTAACGTAACAAAATGTGGAAAAAGTCAAGGGGTCTGAATACTTTCCGAAGGCACTGTATATAAAGTAAAGTGCATCAGTTCAGTGTTGTTGTGTTGGGGGAATGGGGTGCTTCGCCAGTGGGTCCTTCTTCAAACATGTCACTCAAGCTCTGGCTCTACTTGGAGTAAGACAGAGGCTCTCATGGCACCGCTACAGTTGGTGGTGGCCGTCAAGTTTTTCATGGTGTGACAGTATTGTCCGACACTGCTTCTCTCATCATTAACAAGTGTATATTCAAATGTCACGACACCAATAATAAAATCTGCAAAAATAACTGTAAAGAGAAACGATGGAGGATATACTGTTACCACTCCAACTACAGTTGAAATGAACAATCCTTAAAAGGTACTCTTCTCCTCCTCAAACCATCCCTCCCGTGGTTGAAAAATAAACCAATTCTGAGTGCATTGGAGGCGTGTGCAACAGCAAAGCAAGCTATGTGTAGCTTGTAGGCTAACAAACATGTGTGTGCGCTGTGGCAGAGCGCAGCAAAGCTGTCTGAAAGCCCCCAGGGGAGGAAATGTTCCAGCTGTGCATAGCAGAGACCCAACTCCCTAAACAGACAGCACACTGTGGGAGATAGAAAGGCTCACTCTATATAGACAAATAGGGACACAGGATGTGTAGATTGGCCACCCTTCATTCTAAACAGATAGAGAATATCGAAAATTTTTTTGGAGCAAGTTAGTTAGGTTTGAGTATCAGCAGCATAGGCGGCTGTTATTATGAGCTGTCCTCACATCACCAGCCTCCTGTGAAAAAGGCCATGCTCGACCTCCTCTGCTGACAGGGATGGTTGCCTTTTCAATATCCCACACTCTTTCTTTTGTAAAAGCAACTTATTTTACAATTTCACCAAGACACAAGGCTGTTAAGTGGACTGTCCACATTAAATCCTCCAAGCAGAAGTCTAAGATAATTGAGTCACCATCTGCCTTCCTTTTAGTAAGATATGAA
Source organism: Coregonus lavaretus (assembly GCF_964263955.1). Classification (NCBI taxonomy): domain Eukaryota; kingdom Metazoa; phylum Chordata; class Actinopteri; order Salmoniformes; family Salmonidae; genus Coregonus; species Coregonus lavaretus. The sequence goes on along the minus strand of NC_140018.1, from coordinate 38,202,858 downwards.
AGAAACAGGAACAAGCCAATTCGACACCGCTACAGTTGGTGGTGGCATTGAGGTCTGTGTTCTTAAAACCACCCATTGATGCTTTTAAAGACCATATTGAAAAAAGGATGTTTTACACTGTGGCTCTAGTTTCACAGGAAAATAAACTCATGTACTTTGTGAAATGGAGTACACACTTTCCTTGTTCTTTACGCAGATTTACGTTTATTTGGATAAGTCTTGTCCTAGAGACAGAACTGAGCTATTTACGCTAGATGGGCCAACTGCAAAGTCAAAATTGGCTGTGTATATTGTAAAAATTCATGAAAATGTAATTTAAGGTTAGGCATTAGGGTTAGCTGTGTGGTTAAGGTTAGGGTTAAGGTTAGGTTTAAAATACGATTTGTTGACTTTGTGGCTGTACCAGCTCTGCAGAGCTGCCTCCAGAACAAGATTCATGACGAAAAACACTACCCTGGGTTCTTTACTGCCCCATAGAAGAACTGTGGAGTTGGCCCAGTCTAAGACTGAAAGGATGAATACTGTCTTTGTTGTGGTTAGATAACTACAGATGAACTATCTTAATTGGATCACTCTGTTGTCACTCAGAAATGTTCCTGTGCAGCAGGAAATGGAAATTGTAGTGTATTCGTGGTTTAAAAATGCTTCTAAAGTTTGTAGTTTTCACTTAAAAATGGCAGACTTGAGTTGCATTAACGAAAAATGTATCAACCCCTACACAAATGTCCATTAATTATAATCCACATAATAATTCACATTTCCTGTTGCTATAGGACATCTGTACAAATTTGAATTGAGGTCAAATCAAATCCAATACTTTGGTTTTCACTGTATCTAGTCTGCCGTTTCAAATACAGTACATCTTCCCTCTATATCGTGCTGCTGAAACATTACTTATTTAGGCATGGTATGTCATGAGCATTAACATTCAACCTGCACTGAGATTACTTCCATATGACCTAAGGGCTGCTTCGACTGAGGCCTCTGAGTCACACTATTTTGGCATTGACTCATCTTGACATAAGAATACTATCTCTCATAGACGACCACTCTCCATGTTTATTCTGAGAATCCTCCTGTCATCGAACTTCCATTGAGGCGCTGCTTCACCCAGGCTTACCTCATGCCTCGGAGTAGGATGTAGATGCTCTTTGTGTGGGTGTACGACACACTGAGGACCCACTGGAGTTCAGAGCTCACTGTATGTGTAGAGCACCTGCCAGGGCGAGAGCTTACAAACCTTCTGATATTATCGCCAGGGTGGGCAACACATCTGAGACTAGACTGGAGGATGAACACACACATGCATACATACACACGCAGGTGTAACTGTCTTGGTCCGTCCCTCTCCTTACCCCAACCTGGGCTTGAACTAGGGACCCTATGAACACATCAACAACTGCCTCCCACGAAACATCGTTACCTATCGCTTACAATTACTTCAATGTCTCAGAGTGGGTGATGTCACTGATTTGAAACGCTACTAGCACGCACCGCTAACTAGCTAGCCATTTCACACCGCTTAAACTCACCCCCTTTTGACTTCCTCCTTCTCCGCAGCAACCCAAGAAGCTGGGCAGAGCCCAACTGAGTGATCTGGGTCAACAGCGTCAATGTAACAGTGTTGCGTCCGTCCCTCTCCTTGCCCCAACCTGGGCTGGAACCAGGGATCCTCTCAACACATCAACAACTGCCTCCCACAAAGAATAATTACCTATCGCTCCACAAAAGCCGATTTAAAGAAAGTATCACTGCCTCCTTCTCACAAATGATCCAAAAAATATAACAATTTAATAAAGTTGGTTCAACACAGTGGCGGGTCATTTTGACCCTAGGACAACGGGAGGGTTAAGCAAGGCACTTAACCCTAATTTGCACCAGGGGTACTACTATGGATGACCCTGTAAAACAATACATTTCACTACACCTATCTGCTGTATGTGACCAAAAAAAAGAATCTCAGGCGCTGTTCCAGAATCTCCCATAAGCTTTACATTGAGTTGAGACCTTGAGTTGGCCATGGCACATGGTTTTCATGCTCATTAAACCATCCAGTGACCACTCCATGGGGGCATTATCCTCCTGGATGAGACCACTCCGATCAGGATAGAAATGCTTCACCATAGGTTGAAGGTGATCACTAAGAATGGTTGTGTATTTTTTGGCACTTACCTTGCCCTCTAATGGGTTGAGTGGACCTTCTAGACCTCAGAAGAATCTGCTAATGAATAATGTGGCTGTTGGGGAAGTTGAGGAGACTAAATTACTTGGTGTTACCTTGGATTGTAAACTCTCCTGGTCAAAATATATTGATTCAATGGTTGTAAAGATGGGGAGAAGTCTGTTCGTGATAAAGAGATGCTATGCTTCTTTGACACCACACTACACAAAGCAAGTCCTGCAGGCTCTAGTTGTCCCCCACAATGAAATTGGGATGGGACTGTGGATCGATTTCCGTGCGTCTGTTCGTCCGTAAGTCACACGCGATTTCTCAGACAGCACTAGTCCGATTTTGACAAAGCTTGTGTGAATGATGCTTCTTGCCATAAAGATCAGGCATTTACAAAATTACACTGATTGGCCCAATATGGGAGCTATAGTAATTAACTGAAATGTGTGAATCACACTAGAGAGGAAGAGGCAAAGTGAGAGGGATAACTGGGCCCAAAATCTGTCTTCTCCAGCAGGTGACATTTTTTCTTTGGCACATGACATGGAGTACAGGGAGTGGATTAGCTAAAGACCAACATTCAGGGCTGCCCGCTGACCAGGCAACATCTGCTGAGGTTACCGGGCCAGTTAATCTAGCTTTCATATGGCTTTCCACTTGGGCCAGTACATTTTCAAACTCCAAAACAGAAGATATACATTACCGGTCAAAAGTTTTAGAACACCTACTCATTCAAGGGTTTTTCTTTATTTTTACTATTTTCTACATTGTAGAATAATAGTGAAGACATCACAACTATGAAATAACACAGATGGAATCATGTAGTTAAAAAAAAGTGTTAAACAAATCAAAATCTATTTTATATTGATGACCGCTTTGCACACTCTTGGCATTCTCTCAACCAGCTTCACCTGGAATACTTTTCCAACAGTCTTGAAGGAGTTCCCACATATGCTGAGCACTTGTTGGCTGCTTTTCCTTCACTCAATTTGGTTGAGGTCGGTGGATTGTGGAGGCCAGGTCATCTGATGCAGCACTCCTTCACTCTCCTTCTTGGTCAAATAGCCCTTACACAGCCTAGAGGGGTGTTGGGTCATTGTCCTGTTGAAAAACAAATTATAGCCCAAACCAGATGGGATGGTGTATCGCTGCAGAATGCTGTGGCAGCCATGCTGGTTAAGTGTGCCTTGAATTCTAAATAAATCACAGACAGTGTCACCAGCAAAGCACCCCCACACCATAACACCTCCTCCTCCATGCTTTACGGTGGAAAATACACATGCAGAGATCATCCGTTCACCCCACCGCGTCTCACAAAGACACGGCGGTTGGAACCAAAAATATCCAATTTGGACTCCAGACCAAAGGACACATTTCCACCAGTCTAATGTCAATTGCTCGTGTTTCTTGGCCCAAGCAATTATTTTCTTCTTATTGGTGTCCTTTAGTAGTGGTTTCATTGCAGCAATTCGACCATAAAGGCCTGATTCACGCAGTCTCCTCTGAACAGTTGATTTTGAGATGTGTCTGTTACTTGAACTCTGTGAAGCATTTATTTGGGCTGCAATTTCTGAGGCTGGTAACTCTAATGAACTTATCCTCTGCAGCAGAGGTAACTCTGGGTCTTCCATTCCAGTGGCGGTCCTCATGAGAGCCAGTTTCATCATAGTGCTTGATGGTTTTTGCGACTGCACTTGAAGAAACTTTAGAAGTTCTTGACATTTTCCAGATTGACTGACCTTCATGTCTTAAAGTAATGATGGACTGTCGTTTCTCTTTGCTTATTTGAGCAGTTCTTGCCATAATATGGACTTGGTCTTTTACCAAATAGGGCTATCTTCTGTATACCAGCCCTACCTAGTCACAACACAACTGATTGGCTCAAATGCATTAAGAAGGAATGAAATTACACAAATTAACTTTTAAGAAGGCACACCTGTTAATTGAAATGCATTCCAGGTGACTACCTCATGAAGCTGGTTGAGAGAATGCCAAGAGTGTGCAAAGCTGTCATCAAGGCAAAGGGTGGCTACTTTGAAGAATCGCAAATATAAAATATATTTTGATTTGTTTAACACTTTTTTGGTTACTACATGATTCCATCTGTGTTATTTCAGAGTTTTGATGTCTTCACTATTACTCTACAATGTAGAACATAGTAAAAATAAAGAAAAATCCTTGAATGAGTAGGTGTTCTAAAACTTTTGACTGGTAGTGTATATTTTTCTATTTGTATTTAATCCTTCACAATCTTCCCGACGTCTGACGCTTCACCTGCATTCAGTTTCAAAGTGGAGACAAGAATGTGAAAACCTTACCCTCTCTGCCTCGAGTGAGCCCCAGCTCAGTAGGCTACATCCTGGATACTCGCATCAGACCCGTCTCAGCGGAGGCAGGAAGCCCATCAATTCAGAGTTGAAAATCAGCACCCGCATTCAAAGGTCCTTAACCTGCTTTTCAGTATTTTTTAATATCAGACACAGCAGTGTTATTATTAGCAAAGAAAGGTTTATGTAGGCCTACACTATGGAGCTGCTTGCTTGTCAAGACTTGAAAATTATTTACACAAATCACTTCTCGGTTAAATACAAAATTAATATTGTAATAATGCTATTCTGTAGTCTAGACTTATATAATTGTTTAAAATCCTGATTAATTCCTGAAGCTGTTCATGACCAATGTTGTTTATTTATCAGCTGAATATCAACTGTCTGGTGCCAAGAGCGCGCAACTCCTCAAACATCTGATTGCTGCGCAGAAAGAAATGTGTTCTAATAAGCCCAGTCACTGCGCAATATTCCTAAATGCAATCTCGGAAAACTACAACATTTTTGATGGCAATTATTGAAAAGAGCTTTTCAGTGCTGTATTATTTATTTCTAAACTAAAAATGTTTGCGCAATTGGCAGCGCTTTACAATCTTGAGCGTCTGGCATAACGATAAAAAAAGTAACTGGGGAAGTGCATCGGCCATTGGAATGCATAAACGGTAAGTCTATATTCACGGTAAAATTCACACAATTAAACTCTATTTATAAACATAGAGCCTCAGTCGAAGCAGCCCTTAGGTCATATGGAAGTCATCTCAGTGCAGGTTGAATGTTAATGCTCATGACATACCATGCCTAAATAAGTAATGTTTCAGCAGCACGATATAGAGGGAAGATGTACTGTATTTGAAACGGCATAGACATTAAACAAGCAACAAGATCTTCTTTAGAGTCTATTATCTAGGTAATGATTAGCCCAACAATGCAGAGGAGCAACCCAATGCTTCAGCCATGTAGCGACGATGCTGCATCAGTCAGGCCCTAATGCTTTTTTTTTATTTTTAGGGGGTAGATCAGCTTTAATATTTCAGATAGATTGTAACTTCCATGAATGTAATTGTCTGCATCACTTCCAATTCCCCATATGTTTTTTTTCTCGCAAATGTATATATATGTATATATATATATATACACACACACTTGCGAGAAAAAAAATACAAATACATATATATACACATATATATATACACACACACTTATACACATACATACACACACTTAGATATACATACATACATACATACATACATACATACATACATACATACATACATACATACATACATACATACATACATACATACATACATACATACATACATACATACATACATACATACATACATACATACATACATACATACATACATACATACATACATACATACATACATACATACATACATACATACATATATACATACAGCCATACACACACACATATCCTTTTAAAAAGTATATTTCCCTTCATTACTTTCCAACCCCACCACTCCTTCCCCAATTGGAGTAAACTAGTGAACAACAACGTTTAAGCCTCTACTTCCAGCCCATACACATATATATTTTATGGACACAGTCAAATTCTACAATAATTATATTTTGTTTGTTTTTACTCCTGAACTTCCTCCGATCATTTTCATGATGTCCATCTGGTTTGCTTCTAAATGCCATATTTTTCTAACTGTGCTCTTTCACAAAAGCTCTCAACCTATAACCTATATACTTATTATGGACACAGTATGATTTACATTAGTTATCTTGTTGTTATTAGTTGTTGTTATTAGTCCCATCCTTCAGCTCCATTCAACACCTCCCATCTATCTCTTAACACCACCCATATTGGATTTCTATTTGCCATTTATTTTTCAACTGTACTGTGATGTTTTACAAAAGTTCTGAACCTTTCTATTCTCATTGTTTCTACAGATTGTAAATTGAAAATAAACATTTTTGCTAAAAGTATTATTATATTATTGATCGATTGACTATGACTTTTCAGATCACCCAGTAGTGCTATCTGCAGGGTTAGCCTTTAGCCATTCCTGGACATGTGTCCAAAAACAAGCTACAAATGGACAGTACCAAAACAAATGATGTAATGATTCTGTCTTTTCGCAGCAAAATCTGCAGAGCTGGGAAGATTGTATCCCCCATATAAATAACATTCTACTGGTAGCAAGAATTTTATATAATAATTTAAATTGAACAATTCTAAGTTTTGAATCCGGCGTCGTGTTGCGTATCAATTCATAAACACTATGCCATGGAATCGGTACGTCAAAAATCTCTTCCCAACTATTTTGCAATCTATATGGGACGGCTGTCAATCCTTTGGTCCTTAAATTAAACTGGTATACTTTTTTATTTATCACAGTTTTCTTTAACCAATTAGACAAGTTCCTTACTTTTTCCCCCTTCCACTTTCCTTTTCCATTTTTGTGGTAATGCTGCAATTAATTTGTTGTGATTTTGGGTAGAGCGGACATTTCCATATGTTTTTGTTAGCTGCATGTGCGACATAACTCCACCAGTCCTACCGATAATAGCATTTACGAAGATTATACCTTTTTTAAACATTTTGTCAAAAAAATAAAAGTTATTTTATCAATTATTATATTTGAGTTTAACCACAATATTTGTTGCATTATTTGTTCTGTCGTTTCTGGAGGATTAAATTGAAATTACAACCAACTTTCTATGGTTTGTTTTAGAAATAGTGATATTTGGGAAATTATTTCCTTTTCAAATAACTGAAAGTGAGAGGTTGTAATCTGAATAAAGGGAAAAGGGCCATTCTTGAACATTGGGTGAGACAATCTTACTAATTTGCTAGAGAACCAGTTCGGATTTAAGTCTAACTTTTGGATGACTGAAGCTTTTTGTGATAGGTCTAATGCTTTAATATTTAATCATTTCTGTCCTCCGAATTCATATGCTTCTTGCTAAAATAGCACACCAGCCTAATAATATGGACCATGTACAGGACCTAAAGATATTGTTTTTCATCAATATGTTATTGGGCTCATTTCTGAAGGGGAATATCACATTTTAAATGGTTTAATATAGGCTATGTTTCATTTTTGTTTTCCAAACAATCAGTGTAAATATCAGATTTTATGTTTGGCTATAATATAAGGTACTTGCCCAGACTGCAAATGAAACATAAAATCTCCCACGGTGCTGCATCATTCATGGAGGATGACATGTTTACTGTTGACTTCTTTTTATCTTATCTTGATTATTGCCCAGTCATATGGTCAGGTCTTGCTCTTTACTGTAATCAGAGGGCTAATATCAATACTATGCATGCCAGTCTCTCTTGGCTAACAGTAGAGGAGAGACAAACTGCATCGCTTCTTGTTTTTGTAAGAAACATCAATGTGTTGAAAATTCCAAAGGTTTTACATATTCAACTTACACACAGCACTGACACATACACTTACCCCATCATACATGCCACCAGGAGTCTTTTCACATCCAAATCCAGAACTAATTCAAAGAAACGTACAGTATTATATAGAGCCATGATTGCATTGAACTCCCTTCCATCTCAGATTGCTCAAGTGAAAAGCAAACCTGGCTTTAAAAAAACAGATACAGTGAGGGAAAAAAGTATTTGATCCCCTGCTGATTTTGTACGTTTGCCCACTGACAAAGAAATGATCAGTCTATAATTTTAATGGTAGGTTTATTTGAACAGTGAGAGTAGAATAACAACAAAAAAATCCAGAAAAACGCATGTCAAAAATGTTATAAATTGATTTGCATTTTAATGAGGGAAATAAGTATTTGACCCCCTCTTAATCAGAAAGATTTCTGGCTCCCAGTTGTCTTTTATACAGGTAACAAGCTGAGATTAGGAGCACACTCTTAAAGGGAGTGCTACTAATCTCAGTTTGTTACCTGTATAAAAGACACCTGTCCACAGAAGCAATCAATCAATCAGATTCCAAACTCTCCACCATGGCCAAGACCAAAGAATGTCAGGGACAAGATTGTAGACCTACACAAGGCTGGAATGGGCTACAAGACCATCGCCAAGCAGCTTGGTGAGAAGGTGACAACAGTTGGTGCGATTATTCGCAAATGGAAGAGACACAAAATAACTGTCAATCTCCCTCGGCCTGGGGCTCCATGCAAAATCTCACCTCGTGGAGTTGCAATGATCATGAGAACGGTGAGGAATCAGCCCAGAACTACAAGGGAGGATATTGTCAATGATCTCAAGGCAGCTGGGACCATAGTCACCAAGAAAACAATTGGTAACACACTACGCCATGAAGGACTGAAATCCTGCAGCGCCCGCAAGGTCCCCCTGTTCAAGAAAGAACATATACAGGGCCGTCTGAAGTTTGCCAATGAACATCTGAATGATTCAGAGGAGAACTGGGTGAAAGTGTTGTGGTCAGATGAGACCAAAATGGAGCTCATTGGCATCAACTCAACTCGCCGTGTTTGGAGGAGGAGGAATGCTGCCTATGACCCCAAGAACACCATCCCCACCGTCAAACATGGAGGTGGAAACATTATGCTTTGGGGGTGTTTTTCTGCTAAGGGGACAGGACAACTTCACCGCATCAAAGGGACGATGGACGGGGCGATGTACCGTCAAATCTTGGGTGAGAACCTCCTTCCCTCAGCCAGGGCATTGAAAATGGGTCGTGGATGGGTATTCCAGCATGACAATGACCCAAAACACACGGCCAAGGCAACAAAGAAATGGCTCAAGAAGAAGCACATTAAGGTCCTGGAGTGGCCTAGCCAGTCTCCAGACCTTAATCCCATAGAAAATCTGTGGAGGGAGCTGAAAGTTCGAGTTGCCAAACGTCAGCCTCGGAACCTTAATGACTTGGAGAAGATCTGCAAAGAGGAGTGGGACAAAATCCCTCCTGAGATGTGTGCAAACCTGGTGGCCAACTACAAGAAACGTCTGACCTCTGTGATTGCCAACAAGGGTTTTGCCACCAAGTACTAAGTCATGTTTTGCAGAGGGGTCAAATACTTATTTCCCTCATTAAAATAAAAATCAATTCATAACATTTTTGACATGCGTTTTTCTGGATTTCTTTGTTGTTATTCTGTCTCTCACTGTTCAAATAAACCTACCATTAAAATTATAGACTGATCTATAGTCAGTGGGCAAACGTACAAAATCAGCAGGGGATCAAATACTTTTTTCCCTCACTGTAATACAACGCCTTCCCCCTAAGTGACCTAAATATTTTGTGTGTATGTACAGCCGTGGTCAAAAGTTTTGAGAATGTCACAAGTATTGGTCTTCACAAAGTTTGCTGCTTCAGTGTTCTGAGATATTTTTGTCAGATGTTACTGTGGTATACTGAAGTATAATTACAAGCATTCCATAAGTGTCAAAGGCTTTTATTGACAATTACATGAAGTTTATGCAAAGACTCAATATTTGCGGTGTTGACCCTTCTTTATCAAGACCTCTGCAATCCGCCCTGGGATGCTGTCAACTAACTTCTGAGCCACATCCTGACTGATGGTAGCCCATTCTTGCATAATCAATGCTTGGAGTTTGTCAGAATTTGTGGGTTTTTGTTTGTCCACCCGCCTCGAGGATTGACCACAAGTTCTCAATGGGATTAAAGTCTGGGGAGTTTCCTGGCCATGGACCCAAAATGTCAATGTTATGTTCCCCGAGCCACTTAGTTATCACTTTTGCCTTATGGCAAGGTGCTCCATCATGCTGGAAAAGGCATTGTTCGTCACCAAACTGTTCTTGGATGGTTGGGAGAATTGCTCTGGGAGGATGTGTTGGTACCTTTCTTTATTCATGGCTGTGTTCTTAGGCAAAATTGTGAGTGAGCCCACTCCCTTGGCTGAGAAGCAACCCCACACATGAATGGTCTCAGGATGCTTTACTGTTGGCATGACACACGACTGATGGTAGCGCTCACCTTGTCTTCTCCGGACAAGCTTTTTTCCGGATGCCCCAAACAATCGGAAAGGGGATTCATCAGAGAAAATGACTTTACCCCAGTCCTCAGCAGTCCAATCCCTGTACCTTTTGCAGAATATCAGTCTGTCCCTGATGTTTTTCCTGGAGAGAAGTGTCTTCCTCGCTGCCCTTCTTGACACCAGGCCATCCTCCAAAAGTCTTCGCGTAACTGTGCGTGCAGATGCACTCACTCCTGCCTGCTGCCATTCCTGAGCAAGCTCTGCACTGGTGGTGCCCCGATCCCGCAGCTGAATAAACTTTAGGAGACGGTCCTGGCGCTTGCTGGACTTTCTTGGGCGCCCTGAAGCCTTCTTCACAACAATTGAACCTCTCTCCTTGAAGTTCTTGATGATCTGATTAATGGTTGATTTAGGTGCAATGTTACTAGCAGCAATACCCTTGCCTGTGAAGCCCTTTTTGTGCAAAGCAATGATGACGGCACGTGTTTCCTTACAGGTAACCATGGCTAACAGAGGAAGAACAACGATTTCAAGCACCACCCACGACCCAGTCTGTTATTCTAACTCAATCAGCATAACAGAGTGATCTCCAGCCTTGTCCTCGTCAACACTCTCACCTGTGTTAATGAGAGAATCACTGACATGATGTCAGCTGGTCCTTTTGTGGCAGGGCTGAAATGCAGTGGAAATGTTTTTTGGGGATTAAGTTCATTTTCATGGCAAAGAGGGACTTTGCAATTAATTGCAATTCATAGAGTATATGCAAATTGCCATCATAAAAACTGAGGCAGCAGACTTTGTGCAAATATATATTTGTGTCATTCTCAAAACTTTTGACCACGACTGTACTGTATGTGTAACTGGTAGCCTAGATGCTACTGAACGAAAATACAGTAAAGTTTTGGTTCCATGTTTCATGAGCTGAAATAAAAGATCCCAGAAATGTTCAATACAAACAAAAAGCTTATTTCTCTCAAATGTTGTGCACAAATTTCTTTACATCCCTGTTAGTGAGCATTTCTCATTTGCCACGCCAAGAAAATCCATCCACCTGACAGGTGTGGCATATCAAGAAACTGATTAAACAGCATGATCATTACACAGGTGCACCTTGTGCTGAGGACAATAAAAGGCCACTCTAAAATGTGTTCCAATGTTACGTTTATATTTTTGTTCTGTATAAAAATGAAAATGTAAATGATATACTGTAGGCCTAGAATAATAGGTCTCTCTGTTTTTTTTCTTAGTATTGAGTCAGTACAGAACCTTTTAGTTATATTTTTCTGTTCTTGACCTCTTCTTGTCTATTAATTTTCTGGATTATGTCATGTTTCATGTTTTGCGTGGACACCAGGAAGAGTAGCTGCTGCATTCGCAACAGGATCCTAATAAAATATGAAATACCAAACCATGGCAGGAAAATGCACCCCATCCACCCCACAACAACAGATGAAAACTAATGGCCCGAAAGCAAAAACTAGTTTTTAGAAATGTTTGCAAAAACGGAAATATCACATTTACATAAGTATTCAGACCCTTTACTCAGTACTTTATTGAAGCACTTTTGGCAGCGATTACAACCTCGAGTCTTTTTGGGTATGACTCTACAAGCTTGGCACACCTGTATTTGGCGCACCTCTGCAGATCCTCTCAAGCTCTGTCAGGTTGGATGGGGAGCGTTGCTGCACAGCTATTTTCCAGTCTCTCCAGAGATGTTAGATCGGTTTCAAGTCCGGGCTCTGGCTGGGCCACTCAAGGACATTCAGAGACTTGTCCCGAAGCCACTCCTGTGTTGTCTTGGCTGTGTGCTTAAGGTCGTTGTCCTGTTGGAAGGTTAACCTTCGTCCCAGTCTGAGGTCCTGAGCGCTCTGGAGCAGGTTTTCGTGAAGGATCTCTCTGTACTTTGCTCCGTTCATCTTTGCCTGGATCCTGACTAGTCTCCCAGTCCATGCCTCTGAAAAACATCCCCACAGCATTATGCTGCCACCACCATGCTTCATCGTAGGGATGGTGCCAGGTTTCCTCCAGACGTGACGCTTGGCATCAGGCCAAAGAGCTCAATCTTGGTTTCATCCGACCAGAGAATCTTGTTTCTCATGGTCTGAGAGTCTTTAGGTGCCTTTTGGCAACCTCCAAGCAGGCTGTCATGTGCCTTTTACTGAGGAGTGGCTTCCGTCTGGCCACTCTAACATAAAGGCCTGATTGGTGGAGTGCTGCAGAGATGCTTGTCCTTCTGGAAGGTTCTCCCATCTCCACAGAGGAACTCTGGAGCTCTGTCAGAGTGACCATTGGGTTCTTGGTCACCTCCCTGACCAAGGCCCTTCTCCCCCGATTGCTCAGATTGGTCGGGCGGCCAGCTCTAGGAAGAGTCTTGATGGTTCCAAACTTCTTCCATTTAAGAATGATGGGAGGCCACTGTGTTCTTGGGGACCTTCAATGCTGCAGACATTGTTTGGTACCCTTCCCTCGATCTGTGCTTTGACAAAATCCTGTCTCTGAGCTCTACGGACAATTCCTTCGACCTCATGACGGGACGTCCCCAGGTGGTGAAGGTAGGAAACAACACCTCCACTACGCTGATCCTCAACCCCTCCTGTACTCCCTGTTCACCCATGACTGCATGTCCACGCATGCCTCCAACACAATCATCAAGTTCGCAGACGACACAACAGTAGTAGGCCTGATTACCACCAATGACAAGACAGCCTAGAGGGAGGAGGTGAGGGCCTTGGCAGAGTGGTGCCAGGAAAATTACATTTCCCTCAACAAAACGAAGGAGCTGATCGTGGACTTCAGGAGACAGCAGAGGGAGCACGCCCCCATCCATATCGACGGGACCGCAGTGGAGAAGGTGAAAAGCTTCTAGTTCCTCGGCGTACACATCACTGACAATCTGAAATGGTTGCACCCGATGTCACAGGAAGGCCAAAAAGATCATTAAGGACATCAACCACCCGAGCCACAGCATGTTCCCCCCGCTATCATCCAGAAGGTGATGTCAGTACAGGTGCATCAAACCTGGGACCGAGAGACAGAAAAACAGCTTCTATCTCAAGGCCAGCAGACTGTTTAATAGCCATCACTAACCGGCTACCACCTGGTTACTCAACCTTGCACCTTAGAGGCTGTTGCCCTAGACAAGGAATCACTGGTCACTTTAATAATGGAACACTAGTCATTTTAATAATGTTTACATACTGTTTTACTCATTTCATCCAGTTGAAGTCGGAAGTTTACATACACTTAGGTTGGAGTCATTAAAACTCAACCACTCTACAAATTTCTTGTTAACAAATTATAGCTTTGGCAAGTCGGTTAGGACATCTACTTTGTGCATGACACAAGTAATTTTTCCAACAATTGTTTACAGCAGATAATTTGATGTCAATGCTTTAGAAGCTAATAGGCTAATTGACATCATTTGAGTCAATTGGAGGTGTACCTGTGGATGTATTTCAAGGCCTAACTTCAAACTCAGTGCCTCTTTGCTTGACATCATGGGAAAATCAAAAGAAATCAGCCAAGAACTCAGAAAATAAATGTAGACATCCACAAGTCTGGTTCATCCTTGGGAGCAATTTCCAAACGTCTGAAGGTACCACGTTCATCTGTACAAACAATAGTACACAAGTATAAACACCATGGGACCATGCAGCCATCATACCGCTCAGGAAGGAGACACGTTCTGTTTCCTAGAGATGAACGTACTTTGGTGCGAAAAATGCAAATCAATCCATGAACAACAGCAAAGGACCTTGTGAAGATGCTGGAGGAAACAGGTACACAAGTATCTATATCCACAGTAAAACGACTCCTATATCGACATAACCTGAAAGGCCGCTCAGCAAGGAAGAAGCCACTGCTCCAAAACCGCCATAAAAAAGCCAGACTACGGTTCGCAACTGCACATGGGGACAAAGATCATACTTTTTGGAGAAATGTCTTCTGGTCTGATGAAACAAAAATATAACTGTTTGGCCTAATGACAATTGTTATGTTTGGAGGAAAAGGGGCGCGGCTTGCAAGCCGAAGAACACCATCCCAACAGTGAAGCACAGGGGTGGCAGAATCATGCTGTAGGGGTGCTTTGCTGCAGGAGGGACTGGTGCACTTGACAAAATAGATGGCATCATGAGGAAGGAAAATTATGTGGATATATTGAAGCAACATCTCAAGACATCAGTCAGGAAGTTAAATCTTGGTCGCAAATGGGTCTTGCAAATGGACAATGACCCCAATGTCACGACTTTGGCCGAGGCTGCCTCCCCTCCTTGTTCGGGCAGGCTTCGGCGTTCGTCGTCACTGACTTACTAACCACTGCCGCACCAATCATCATCAGAATTGTCTTGTCTTGTCAATCATACACACCTGGTTCATATCCCCTAATTAGTCAGTGTATAAGTGTTCCCTCTGCCCCCTTGTCCTTGTGGGTGACTGTTACTTGTGAGAGTAGTGTAGCTCGGTGGAGCTACTCGTTCATATTGTTGCCAGGGTAGATTTTCCCCTGTGCCTATGTATTATTGGATGTCCGTTACAGTGTATTTGCCAGGGTTGATAGTTTCCCCTGTGCCTGTTTCGTTGATCGCTATTTCAGTGCATTTGTGTGTCTACAAAGGAATAAATTCTGTATTCGGTGATTACCCTCCTGCGCCTGACTCCTTTCCATCACAACCAAGCATACTTCCAAAGTTGTGGCAAAATGGCTTAAGGACAACAAAGTCAAGGTATTGGAGTGGCCATCACAAAGCCCTGACCTCAATCCTATATAAAATGTGTGAGCAGAACTAAAAAAGCGTGTCTGAGCAAGGAGGCCTACAAACCTGACTCAGTTACACCAGCTCTGTCAGGAGGAATGGGCCAAAATTCACCCAACTTATTGTGGGAAGCTTGTGGAAGGCTACCCGAAATGTTTGACCCAAGTTAAACAATTTAAAGGCAATGCTACTAACTACTAATTTAGTGTATGTAAACTTCTGACCCACTGAGAATGTGATGAAAGAAATAAAAGCTGAAATAAATCATTCTCTCTACTATTATCCTGACATTTCACATTCTTAAAATAAAGTGATCCTAACTGACCTAAGACAGGGTAATTTTTACTGGGATTAAATGTCAGGAATTGTGAAAAACTGAGTTTAAATGTATTTGGCTAAGGTATATGTAAACATCCGACTTCAACTGTGTGTATATACTGTATTCTACTGTATTTTAGTCAATGCCACTTCGACACTGCTCATCCTAATATTTATATATTTCTTAATTCCATTCTTTTACTTTTAGATTTGTGTGTATTGTTGTCAAGTGTTAGATACTGCTGCACTGTTGGATCTAGGAACACAAGCATTTCACTACACTCGCAATAACATCTGCTAAATATGTGTGTGACCAATCAAATTAGATTAGATTAGATTTTGAACTGTATGATCAAGACACAAGCATTGGATTGGTTTGACTACTTTTTATTAATAATATTTAACTTTTCATTATTATTATTATTTTTTAAATCCCCCCAGATACAAATTCATACACAGGAACAACAACTTACAGACGCACACAAACGATGACTACATCTTATCTGCCCAGACCCGCATGCTCACACCCCCATCCCTAGTGCCTGCATTTTTGTTTGCCAATTGGCCTTAAATTGTACCAATTAGTTTTTCTCGGTTGACCATGATATTTCAATATTTCAATAATAAATAATTTGATTTTTCCATTGTGTTAATGATGGCAGATTGATTGATTTCCAAGGTTTTTGTATATGTTTTTTCAAGGTGAGTGATGAGAAGAGAATCGTCCAGCCCATTAGGTATCTCACTACACCCCCATATGTCTTGAAATATGAAGACAGACAGATTAAAAGTAAGTTTACATTGTAATACTTCTGACAGCCAACTTTCTAGCTCCACTCACAACTTCCAGACTTCATAGCATATTATTGAGTCATTATTAGTTTTACACTTAAGACATGACTCTGCTATTGTGCTGTAGTATTTGTGAATTTTGTCTCTTGTATAATACGTTCTATACATTAGTTTATACTGGATTAAGCATATATTTTCATTAACTGTAATTTATACTGAACAAGAATATAAATGCAACATGTAAAGTGTTGGTCCCATGTTTTTGTAGCTTAAATAAAAAGATCCCAGAAATGTTTAATACACACAAAAAGCTTATTTCTCTAAAATGTTCTGCACAAACTTGTTTACATCCCTGTTAGTAAGCATTTCTCCCTTGCCAAGCTAATCCATCCACCTGACAGGTGTGGCATATCAAGCGAAAACAGGTTTTTATAAATTTGTGCAAAATTATAAAAAAATAGAAAACTGAAATATCACATTTCACCCCTACCATTGTGGTGGTCTGCAAATCCACAACCTTCTGGCTACTTTTCCATGTAATGCTTACAAAATTAAGAATAGTTTCTAAAACTTCATATCTGAGGCACTGGTCTGTCCTAGGAGTGAGGGTAAATGGTAGACATGTTCTCTGCTTTCCCTTTTTTGTTTTCATAATTATTTTGGGTATAGGGGAGGGTTACTTGTTTGTTTTTTCAAGTGTTCAGGGAGGGTTGGGTAATACAGTATATAACCTGCTCACACTCGTAAATGGCATGGGAGTAATTCAAAATATGCCCAACTACATTGAAGCTGAAAACTGTTAAAGCCTATTTCATGTACAGTACAAAGCCCTGCTGCACAACTTTCCTGTCAAGCTGCCTCATGTACAGTACAAAGCCATCTAATCTGAGGGAGCAACAGTCAGACCGCATGTGGCAGTGGGAAGATAAGGGGCTGAAAGTATGAGAGAGCGATAATGGGGGTTAGGTGACAATGACGGCGATTATGAAGCAGGGGACTGGCAGGGACCAAAAGAGATTCAGCGGCGCTCGCAGAGCCCAAAAGTTCAAAGCAGATTGCGAAATGGCACATCAGACAGAATGGGGTTGGTTGAGAACCAGATGCCACGTTGAAATCCCAAATGCCTCAGCCACCGCTAATGACTCTCTATATTATGAGCTTTTCCTTCCTTGTTGTGTTGTGTTGTGTTGGTCATAAAGAAAGATCAGAAACTGTGAGATTTTTAGGGGGGGGTTCTATTAGGGGGTTAGAGGGGTTAGGAAAGGGACAAGGGGAGGGGGGTATGTACAGTGGGGAAAACAAATATTTAGTCAGCCACCAATTGTGCAAGTTCTCCTACATAAAAAGATGAGAGAGTCCTGTAATTTTCATCATAGGTACACGTCAACTATGACAGACAAATTGAGGGAAAAAAATCCAGAAAATCACATTGTAGGATTTTTAATGAATTTATTTGCAAATTATGGTGGAAAATAAGTATTTGGTCACCTACAAACAAGCAAGATTTCTGGCTCTCACAGACCTGTAACTTCTTCTTTAAGAGGCTCCTCTGTCCTCCACTCGTTACCTGTATTAATGGCACCTGTTTGAACTTGTTATCAGTATAAAAGACACCTGTCCACAACCTCAAACAGTCACACTCCAAACTCCACTATGGCCAAGACCAAAGAGCTGTCAAAGGACACCAGAAACAAAATTGTAGACCTGCACCAGGCTGGGAAGACTGAATCTGCAATAGGTAAGCAGCTTGGTTTGAAGAAATCAACTGTGGGAGCAATTATTAGGAAATGGAAGACATACAAGACCACTGATAATCTCCCTCGATCTGGGGCTCCATGCAAGATCTCACCCCATGGGGTCAAAATGATCACAAGAACGGTGAGCAAAAATTCCAGAGCCACACGGGGGGACCTAGTAATTGACCTGCAGAGAGCTGGGACCAAAGTAACAAAGCCTACCATCAGTAACACACTACGCCGCCAGGGACTCAAATCCTGAAGTGCAGACGTGTCCCCCTGCTTAAGCCAGTACATGTCCAGGCCCGTCTGAAGTTTGCTAGAGTGCATTTGGATGATCCAGAAGAGGGTGACAATGTCTGGTGAGTATCCAGACCATGGCAGAACTGGGACATTTTCAGCTTCCAATAATTGTGTACAGATCCATGCATCATCATGCTGAAACATGGGGTGATGGCGATGGATGAATGGCACATCAATGGGATCTCTCGGTATTTCTGTGCATTAAAATTGCCATTGATAAAAATGCAATTGTGTTCGGTATGTGTATCTTATGCCTGCCCATACCATAACCCAACCGCCACCATGGGGCACTCTGTTCACAACGTTGACATCAGCAAACTGCTCACCCACACAACACCATACACGTGGTCTGCGGTTGTGAGGCCGGTTGGACGAACTGCCAAATTCTCTAAAACAACGGCTTATGGTAGAGAAATGGAAATGTAATTTTCTGGCAACAGCTCTGGTGGACATTCCTGCAGTCAGCATGCCAATTGCACGCTCCCTCAAAACTTGAGACATCTGTGGCATTGTGTTGTGTGACAAAACTGCTCATTTTAGAGTGGCCTTTTATTGTCCCCAGCACAAGGTGCACCTGTGTAATGGCCATGCTGATTAATCAGCTTCTTGATATGCCACACCTGTCAGGTGGATGGATTATCTTGGCAAAGGAGAAATACTCACTAACAGGGTTGTAAAAAAATGTCTACACAAAATTTGAGCGGAATAAGCCTTGTGTGTGTACGGAAAATGTCTGGGATCTTTTATTTCAGCTCATGAAACATGGGACCAACACTTTATATGTTGCATATATTTTTTTGTTCAGTGTATAAAAACATTATATTTGATGAAACATTGAATTTGGCCTTTACTACTAGAGCCCATAGAAAATTGAATTACACATTCATAAATAGCAAAACAGAACGTTTTACCCCCTATGCACTTTTTGACATTTTTACAGCCCGATATTGTGTTACATTCAGACGACTACCCTGAAGCTTGTGTGCATTGTAGAGCAGAACACCTTTGTGTTCGTGAGAGTCTCCCCTTTCGATATTGGTGACATTTAAGTTTGTAGCTCACATGGTTCACATTTTACTGAGGATCTCGTGGCGATTTTCATGTCCGGATCCTCTCATGTTTAGAAAAAGGCCGCTTTCACAAGCCCCTGTTATGGAATAGGCACAAACTTTATATTAACAGAAAGATGGGATTGAGCTGCAGATACTACAATAAACGGTAAGTCTCTAGCATAAACACACAGGGAGCTATTCAATATTCAAAATGGCATCACCGTGTGACACACAGGTGCGTCAATCGACTCTACAAGGTTTTAAGTACCATGGCCTCTACCCATAGAGGGGCTACTGTTCACATTTTAACACCAGCAACTGCATGGTGTAGTGAAACTTCAGCATCGCAGTAATAAAACAATCCCATGGATCCTTTACTAGACGGTAAGTGATACAGTGGGGCCTTTAAGCACTCCAGTGGAAGCTAGCTGTGCTAAAAACGGTGCGAGAGGAAATCAATAATCAGGAAGTGAATCCATCTTGGCATGGCACATAAATACTACGAGGACACTGGGTAGGTGACATCTTCATACGATAGTTCAACATACACCAGACAAACAAAAATAAAAGGACTATACAAATAATACAAATAAAATGTTATTGAATTTGATTGATATGAAGATTGAACATGCACTGACTAAACATTTCTTTATCTTCCCCCTGAGATACACTCTCTCATACACACATTAAAGTGCAAACGTATACACAAAGGGACATCAGCACCTGTTTTAGATGCAACAGAACACACACACTCTATCCTCTGTAGTGTTATGCTTTATATGAAGAATCCGGAGGCGATTATCACTTTGGGTGACTTTAGTGAAACGATAAGCAACATAACACCGGAGACAGTTTTCAATGGACTTGTTAAGACGGGTGCACATGGACTGACTTGCCCAAACACCTTTTATGACGTCATGAATATACTTGCGCCCTGCGCTATACTAAAATAGTTCCAATACAACACATCCTCCACACCCCCTATCCTCATTTCACCTCTGTCTGCCTCTGTACGCACATTATTTTGCTCCATGTCCCCTAACAAAGACAGATAGGGGCTGGGGCCGATCGAAGGTCTATTAATTCCACGGACAGGATGGAAGAAACAGGAGGGAGGAGAAGGAGGGAGAGGAGGAGGGGTGATGATGGAGTTTTGGGGTTTGTGACAGTCCAAAATGTAGAGCATAAAAACGGGGCGGCATTGATCTGCCTCACAGCTCACTTAGCCTGTCAGTCAAACCCAGGATGGCGTTTTCGGGCCCCACTTCCAACGGGCTTATCTATCCCCTGCTCATTCGTTGTCTCCACTCCCCTCACTCTACCCCCTCCAACACCCCAACAGCCCCCACTCCACTCCACCCCCCTACCCCAAACCCCCTAGGTCCTGGCAGCCACATCCAGACTAGCCATCCCCCCTACTTCCCTACCTCCCTCCCCTCTCCCTCAACCCCAGGTTAATGACAGGCTCTGATGGTAGCAATTACAGACCTCTCCATCTCTCCCCCTCCCTCTCTCTCCCTGTCCCTCCCTTTTCTGGCTGTCTGGTCAAGCGAGACGCAATGTCTCTCTACCTCGGTCTCGCAAGGCTCTCTGTCTCCTCTCTAAACTCTCAGCCCCCAGGCACCCCTTCTCTCCGTTCCCCTGAATCACTCTAAATCTATATCCTACATCTATTCTTTCTTTGCTCTTTCTTTCTTGTCATTGCACTCATGCCTCATCCTTGGAAACACTCATGGAGAGCATCACAGGACAAAAATCCCATCTCACACAACCCCCATTCTACTTTGTGACTTTAACCCCCCCCCCCCCCCCCCCCCCCCCCCTTATTTTATATCCCTCCCTCTCTCACTCTTCATCTAAATTGAGGATGAGTATGAACTCCCTATCTTTCCTTGTTTTTCAGGGTTCAGCGCAGCTCACAACTCTGTCTCCCGCAGACTGTCAGCTTTCATTTGAGAGTACCTTCATCCTTATCGGGTGAACCGTTTAGAAATTACAGCACTTGTTGTACATAGTCCGCCGTTAAAGGGGACCAAAGGTATTGAGACAAATTAACTTATGTGTGTATTAAATTAAATTAAATCAAATCAAATATTATTTGTCACATGCGCCGAATACAACAGTGAAATGCTTACTTACAGGCCCTTAACCAACAATGCAGTTTTAAGAAAATAAGTGTTTAGTAAAAAATAGATAACTAAAACATAAAAATAATTAAGAGCAGCAGTAAAATAACAGTAGCGAGGCTATATACAGGGGTTTCCGGTACAGAGTCAATGTGCGGGGGCACAGGTTAGTCGAGGTAATTGAGGTAATATGTACATGTAGGTAAAGTTAAAGTGACAATCCATAGATAATAAACAGAGTAGCAGCAGCGTAAAAGAGGGGGTGGGGGGAACAATGCAAATAGTCCGGGTAGCCATTTGATTAGCTGTTCAGGAGTCTTATGGCTTGGGGGTAGAAGCTGTTAAGAAGCCTTTTGGACCTAGACTTGGCACTCCGGTACCGCTTTCCATGCGGTAGCAGAGAGAACAGTCTATTACTCTGCTGTAGTGCCTTGCGGTCGGAGTCTGAGCAGTTGCCATACCAGGCAGTGATGCAACCAGTCAGGATACTCTCGATGGTGCAGCTGTATAACTTTTTGAGGATCTGAGGACCCATGCCAAATCCTTTCAGTCTCCTGAGGGGAAATAGGCTTTATCGTGCCCTCTTCACGACTGTCTTGGTGTGTTTGGACCATGATAGTTTGCTGGTAATATGGACACCAAGGAATTTCAAGCTCTCAACAAGTCATTGCGTTCTATGAATATGGGACCAAATAAGTGAAATTGTCCCAATACCTTTGGCCCCCTAAAATGGGGGGACTATGTACAAAAAGTGCTGTAATTTCAAAATGCTTCATCCGACATGGATGACAATACCCTCAAATTAACGCTGTCAGTCTACACTTCAACCTCATAGTCATTGTATCATTTCAAATCGAAAGTGCTGGAGTACAGAGTCAAAACAACACAATTGTCACTGTCCCAATACTTTTGGAGCATACTGTATATCAAAACAATCAAACTAAAGTGTTTCCTAAAAGCGTATTTTATAAAGGAACTAGATTAACACTAAGGAAACAAGACAAGAACTCAGGTTCATCCATCACACACTTAACAGAATAGTTTGAAGCCATATTAGTGAAGGAATAAAAGGAAAACCCACTCAACCAGGCACGTGCACAGATAGCGGTCTACCTGTGCCCGAGCACCTGCCCCTTTGCCCTCCCACTCGTCAAGTGTCCTTTTGGGTGGTGGTGTACTTTATATTTTTGTATACAGTTGTTATCGTTGTTGTTCTGAACCCATTACCCACAACAGACCCGTCGCCAGACCTCAGTCTTAAGGGGGGCATATAAAATGCATGGGAGGGCAGGGCACAATTGTTATTAGCCTACAGTACATATATTTAATAATAAATTCCCTCAAGTGTGGGGGGCACAAGCATTTTGGGGGGCGGGCCCGGCCCCCTATGGCCCGCCCATAGCGACGGGTGTGACCCACAAGTCATCATGAAGTAGTCGTGACGCTATCAAGTTGGTTGCGTCTGTTTCCAAGTCTGCCATGTACGGAGATTGCACACACCCTGTATCGCATGCGCTGGTCTCCAAACATGCATGGCTTGAGATGCTGTCACCGGTTGAGTGTGTGTAGCAAGCTACCTAGTGTCACGGTTTCGGCCGAGGCTGCCTCTCTCCCTTGTTCGGGCAGGCTTCGGCGTTCGTCGTCTCCGGAATTCTAGCTGCCACCGTTGTATGTTTCATGTTCGTTTGCTTTTGTCTGTTTGTTTTCACACCTGTTTCTCATTTGGCGTATTAGTGTCCTATAAGTGTCTCGTTGTGTTTGTCTAGTGTTGTGTGTTATTGGATTTCGTCAGTCGTGTGTAGGGTTTCTACATGTTCGCTCGGTTGAGCTTCCCTCCACTGTTTTGGAGAGTTTACGCACTTGTCTGGTGCGCTTTTGGTTTCGTTTTGCCTTTGTGCGTATTTGTTTTGCCTATGGCTATTGTATTAGTATTTTCCGTGTTTGGATTTATACTAAAGTCTTGTGGACTATACTCCGGTGTCCTGCGTCTGATTCCACCACATCACCCACCTACACCAAGCGTGACAGAATAACACACCTTACATGGAATCAGCAGGAGCCGAAGCAGCCCAGACGACGCTGGAGGCCCAGGTTCGGGAACAACAGGACCAGATACTGCAGATGGGGACCGCCCTGCAGGAGGTGATCACCACCCTCCGAGGCTGGGGAACGCCTCCACCACCTCCCTCCCTGCCAGCACCATCGGCTAGTCCGCCCATTCCAGCGCCAGAACCCCGAGGAATCCGACTCTCTCTCCCGAGGGCCTACGACGGAACCGCGGCTGGGTGTCAGGGGTTCCTTCTCCAGGTGGAGCTGTACCTGGCCACCGTGCACCCGGCACCCTCGGGGCATGAGAGCGTGTCCGCCCTGATCTCCTGCCTGTCCGGGAAGGCGTTGGAGTGGGCAAACGCGGAGTGGAGGAGGATCGACGCAGAGACTATCACATACAACGAGTTCTCCCGCCGCTTCAGGGCGGTGTTTGACCATCCCCCGGAGGGGAAAGCGGCGGGGGAGCGTCTGGTCTTCCTCCGGCAGGGGAGGAGGAGTGCTCAGGAGTTCGCCCTCGAATTCCGTACTCTAGCGGCAGATGCAGGGTGGAATGATCGGGCCCTCGTCGATCACTATAGGTGTAGTCTACGAGAGGACGTCCGTCGGGAGCTGGCCTGTAGGGACACCAGCCTCACGTTCGACCAGTTGGTCGACATGTCCATCAGGCTGGATAACCTGCTAGCTACCCGCGGGCGTTCCGAGGGGGGTCCGTCCATTTCACCCTCCAGCGCTTCCGAGCCGTGCCCCATGGAGCTCGGGGGCGCTGGCGCTAGAGAGAGGAGGGGTCGGCTTACTAGGGGGTCCATCCCTTGCACCAACTGTGGTCGGGGAGGACACACCGCGGCTAGGTGCTGGGGATGGCCTCCTAGGGGAGAGGACGACAGGTCCCGCACTGGGGATTCCCTCCAGGTGAGTAGGCGCCCCACTCACCCAGAGCTCTCTGTTGCACATTTTTGTATGCCTGTGCGTTTCCCACAGGTAGCGCCTCATTCCCAGCATAAGGCGCTGGTAGATTCAGGCGCGGCTGGGAATTTTATTGATAAAAAGTTTTGTTTAGCGTTAGGGATTCCCCTTCTTCCTGTTGATGTTCCTTTCCCCGTTCATGCCCTAGATAGCCGTCCGTTGGGTACGGGCTTGATCAGGGAGGTCACGGCGCCACTTAGGATGTGTGCGCAGGGGGGTCATCAGGAGATGATTCAGCTGTTCCTGATTGACTCTCCTGCGTATCCGGTGGTGCTGGGCATGCCCTGGTTGAGTACCCATAACCCATCCATTTCGTGGCAGGAGAGGGCTCTGATGGAGTGGTCTGCTCAGTGTGTGGGTAGATGTTTGGGCGTTTCCGTAGGGGCTACCTCGGTGGAGAGTCCAAACCAGGTGCCCGCATTGCACGTTCCCCCTGAGTATGGGGATTTGGCTATTGCGTTTAGTAAGGCGAGGGCGACGCAGTTGCCGCCCCATAGGCAGGGAGATTGTGCGATAGACCTCCAGGCAGGAGCTGCGCTCCCACGGAGCCATGTGTATCCTCTGTCTCAAGAGGAGAAGAAAGCTATGGAGACTTACATAGACGAATCTCTGAGACAAGGATACATACGGCCTTCCACTTCCCCTGCGTCCTCGAGTTTCTTTTTTGTGAAGAAAAAGGATGGTGGTTTGCGCCCGTGCATCGATTACCGTGGTCTCAATCAGATTATGGTGAAGTACAGTTATCCACTCCTGCTGATTGCGACCATGACTGAGTCGTTGCATGGGGCGCGTTTCTTCACTAAATTAGATCTCAGGAGCGCGTACAACTTGGTGCGCATCAGGGAGGGTGATGAATGGAAGACAGCCTTTAGTACCACCTCGGGCCATTACGAGTATCTGGTCATGCCATACGGGTTGATGAACGCTCCGTCAGTTTTCCAATCATTCGTGGATGAGATCTTCAGGGACATGCAGGGGCAGGGGGTGGTTGTGTACATTGATGACATTCTCGTGTACTCGCCTACCCGTGTCGAGCATGTGGCCCTGGTGCGTAGAGTGTTGCGGAGGCTGGTGGAGCACGACCTGTATGTGAAGGCAGAGAAGTGTCTGTTTTTCCAGGAGTCGGTCTCCTTTTTTGGGTATCAGTTGTCTGCGTCAGGGGTGAAGATGGAGGTAGACCGGGTGTCGGCCGTGCGTAATTGGCAAACACCAACCACTGTGAAGGAGGTGCAGCAGTTTTTGGGGTTTGCGAATTACTACCCGAGGTTTATCCGGGGTTTTGGACAGGTGGCAGCTCCCATCACGTCTCTTTTGAAGGGGGGTCCGGTGCGTCTGCAGTGGTCGGCCGAGGCGGACAGGGCGTTTGGGAGGCTGAAGGACCTGTTTACCTCGGCCCCGGTGCTGGCGCATCCGGATCCCTCTTTGCCGTTCCAGGTAGAGGTGGACGCGTCAGAGGCCGGTCTAGGAGCCGTGCTTTCACAACGGTCTGGCGCGCCACCTAAACTCCGCCCCTGTGCTTTTTATTCTAAGAAGCTCAGTCCGGCGGAGCGGAACTATGCCGTAGGGGACAGGGAGCTGTTAGCCGTGGTACAGGCTCTAAAGGTGTGGAGGCACTGGCTTGAGGGGGCTCAACACCCTTTCCTCATTTTGACGGACCACCGTAACCTGGAGTACATCCGGGCGGCGAGGAAGCTGAACCCTCGCCAGGCAAGATGGAATATGTTCTTGACCAGGTTTACTTTTAAGATCACGTACATCCCTGGGTCACAGAATGGTAAGGCAGATGCGCTGTCTCGGCGGTATGACACGGAGGAGAGGTCCGTGGAGCCCACTCCCATACTGCCGGAGTCGTGTCTGGTGGCACCGGTAGTGTGGGAGGTCGATGCTGAACTCGAGCGGGCGTTACGCACCGACCCTAGTCCACCACAGTGCCCGGATGGTCGGAAGTACGTTCCGCTCGAGGTTCGGGATCGATTGATCTATTGGGCTCACACGTCACCCTCCTCTGGACATCCGGGTATCGGCCGGACAGTGCACTGTCTTAGTGCCAAGTACTGGTGGCCCACGTTGGCAAGGGATGTGAGGGTTTATGTTTCCTCCTGCTCGGTGTGCGCCCAGTGTAAGGCGCCTAGACATCTGCCTAGGGGTAAGTTACTACCCCTGCCCGTTCCACAACGACCATGGTCCCACCTCTCTGTGGATTTTATAACAGACCTTCCCCTCTCCCAAGGGAATACTACCATCCTGGTCGTTGTGGACCGGTTCTCTAAGGCCTGTCGTTTGCTCCCCATGCCGGGTCTTCCTACTGCCCTACAAACTGCCGAAGCACTATTCACCCATGTGTTCCGGCACTACGGGGTACCCGAGGACATTGTGGCTGATCGAGGTCCCCAATTTACCTCCAGAGTCTGGAGAGCTTTTATGGAGCGGTTGGGGGTCTCGGTGAGCCTCACCTCGGGTTACCACCCAGAGAGTAATGGGCAGGTTGAACGCGTAAACCAGGATGTGGGTAGGTTTCTCAGAACATACTGCCAGGACCGGCCGGAGGAGTGGTCAAGGTACGTTCCCTGGGCCGAGATGGCCCAGAATTCCCTACGCCATTCCTCCACTAACCTAACTCCATTTCAATGTGTGTTAGGTTACCAGCCGGTTCTGGCACCCTGGCAGCAGAGCCAGATTGAGGCTCCTGCGGTGGATGAGTGGGCGCGGCGCTCGGAGGAGACATGGAACGCTGCACACGTCCACCTGCAGCGGGCCCTCCGACGTCAGAAGGCGAGCGCTGATCTCCACCGCAGTGAGGGACCGGTGTACGCACCTGGTGATCGAGTCTGGCTCTCTACCAGAAACCTGCCCCTCCGCCTGCCCTGTCGGAAACTGGGTCGGCGGTTTGTAGGGCCATTTAAAGTCCTGAGAAGGTTGAACGAGGTATGTTATAAATTACAGCTACCTGTGGAGTATAAGTGTATTAACCCCTCGTTCCATGTGTCCCTTCTCAGGCCGGTGGTAGCGGGCCCACTCCAAGAAAATGAGATAGGGGAGACTCCTCCGCCCCCACTGGACATCGAGGGGGCACCGGCGTACTCCGTGAGATCCATCTTGGATTCGAGACGTCGGATGGGGGGTCTCCAGTATCTAGTGGAGTGGGAGGGGTACGGTCCGGAGGAGCGGTGCTGGGTGCCGAGGAGAGACATTTTGGACCCGTCGCTCCTGACGGAATTCCATCGGGGGCATCCGACGCGCCCTGCTCCACGTCCTCCGGGTCGTCCCCGAGGCCGGAGTCGGCGCACGTCTGGAGCCGCGCGTCAAGGGGGGGGTACTGTCACGGTTTCGGCCGAGGCTGCCTCTCTCCCTTGTTCGGGCAGGCTTCGGCGTTCGTCGTCTCCGGAATTCTAGCTGCCACCGTTGTATGTTTCATGTTCGTTTGCTTTTGTCTGTTTGTTTTCACACCTGTTTCTCATTTGGCGTATTAATGTCCTATAAGTGTCTCGTTGTGTTTGTCTAGTGTTGTGTGTTATTGGATTTCGTCAGTCGTGTGTAGGGTTTCTACATGTTCGCTCGGTTGAGCTTCCCTCCACTGTTTTGGAGAGTTTACGCACTTGTCTGGTGCGCTTTTGGTTTCGTTTTGCCTTTGTGCGTATTTGTTTCGCCTTTGGCTATTGTATTAGTATTTTCCGTGTTTGGATTTATACTAAAGTCTTGCGGACTATACTCCGGTGTCCTGCGTCTGATTCCACCACATCACCCACCTACACCAAGCGTGACACCTAGTTTGAATATCAACAGTACTGCCACAGCAGCTGCAGCATAACACTTGATTTACATCATCATCAATATTCGGTCTGGTTGGCTGATAGCCTACGAGCAGCAGAGAAAGGCAGAAAGACAGAGAGGAGCGGCTGCATCTACGACCGTCCGACCTAACTCCATCCCTTCTTTAATCGGGAGTTGCACATGTTTGTCAGGGCGGCAGCAACATAGTTAGTCTAGACTCTAGCTAACCACCATATACTTAAACATCCACACAAGCCACTAGCCAGCCAGCCATATACTGTATTATTCTGAATATTATATTATTAATTTATTGTTTAAGAGCATTGAAGATAAATCACAATCAGTAGAAAAATGATTGAGCTAGCTAACTACCAGATTTACATCAACCATCAACATCAATGATCAGCTGATAGCCCACCCTCTTGTCTTTAGGAGGCACTGTAACTAGCTTGCTTACAATTTGTGATCAGTGAGTGTTTTGTTGCGGTGATTGTTCTGTGTGAGAGTCCACCTGATCTGGTTAGTTTAATTTAGTTCATTTCATTGAAGTCATTTCAGTTAAAAAACAACAGACTAAAAGCAATTCTGAGGTAACATAAAGTCCAGAACAGACATCCTGTCAGTACCCACTCCCGTTTACACACTCGCACAAATACACCCTCGAAAGCACCCCAGCTGGCGCACCACCAATTATCAGCCATAATCACAGGTAACCGAACGACCTCACATAGGTGGGTCCATCTACCCACCTCTACCTCAACCATCCCCTTCACACAGACCATCCCCTTCTATAATTATGTGGAAATTCCAGGAGACAAGCTAGAGAGGACAATAGAGTAGGGATCAAGCCCCTGTTTCATCAGCATAACTATGGTGACCACAGCACCAGCACTCATAGGCGACATGTTGGGTTGATTGATCTCTGATGGACGTAACCCCGCCCCTTCTGGGCTAGTCGTCATCAGCTCTAGAGGTGTGGCGGAAAATGTCATGGAGGTCCTAGAAATTCCTCATTTTGCAGGGATTTACTAAAATATTATAGATAGAGCCACCAAAGTAAAAACGAAAATTCACTACAATAGCTACAAAACTGGTGATAATACTTTAAAAAGATGGATAAAAGGTAGATATTAAAACAATGCTAATAAATGACATAAGTCAAAGACTTACTGTTTATCACTGTTATCCCCACTTAAGTGGAGATGACAGCCACCCAAACTAAAACTAGTCATGTGGGAAACCCTATGATTTGTCTCATATGTTTGTTAACCAGCAATACTTGGTGGCAATCAAAAGGCATATCACTATTCTCAGAACAATCCTGATATGTGATAATGGCTGAAGGAGACTTTATGGACCGCTTAATTGACGACCCTACCATGTGCATGACTCACTGATCTGGACCAATGAAAGCGTTCTGGCTCCAGGGCTAATGTACTTTGATAGGCTCTTAATCTGCAAGTCACCGATCTCACATAGCGAGTCAACCAATTAAGCGATTCACGGGCCCTTCGCTCAATTGAAACTGTGAAGCTGAGCATCCAGCACTTTGGTTATACAAGTGACATCCAGTCTAAATTCCATTTGGGACCAATTCCATTTACAGTGCATTCGGAAAGTATTCAGACCCCTTGACTTTTTCCAACTTTTGTTACGTTACGGCATTATTCTAAAATGGATTAAATTGTTTGTTTTTTTCCCTCATCAATCCACACAGGTTTAGAAAATGTTTCAAATGTTTAAATAAACAAATCTGTAATATTACATTTACATAAGTATTCAGACCCTTTACTCAGTACTTTGTTGAAGCACCTTTGGCAGCGATTACAGCCTCGAGTCTTCTTGGGTATGATGCTACAAGCTTGGCACACCTGTATTTTGAGAGTTTCTCCCATTCTTCTCTGCAGAACCTCTCAAGCTCTGTCTGGATGGGGAGCATTGCAGCACAGCTATTTTCAGGTCTCTCCAGAAATGTTCAATCGGGTTCAAGTCCAAGCTCTGGCCGGGCCACTCAAGGACATTCAGAGATTTGTCCCAAAGCCACACCTGCGTTGTCTTGGCTGTGTACTTAGGGTCGTTGTCCTGTTGGAAGGTGAACCAGTCTGAGGTCCTGAGCGCTCTGGAGCAGGTTTTCATCAAGGATCTCTCTGTACTTTGCTCCGTTCATCTTTCCCTCGATCCTGACTAGTCTCCCAGTCCCTGCTGCTGAGAAACATCCCCACAGCATGATGCTGCCACCACCATGCTTCACCGTAGGGATGGTGCCAGGTTTCCTCCAGACGTGACACTTGGCATTCAGACCAGATCATCTTGTTTCTCATGGTCTGGGAGTCCTTTAGGTGCCTTTTAGCAAACTCCAAGTGGGCTCTCATGTGCCTTTTACTGAGGTGTGGCTTCCGTCTGGCCACTCTACCATAAAGGCTTGGTTAATGGAATGCTGCAGAGATGGTTGTCCTTCTGGAAGGTTCTCCCATCTCCACAGAGGAACTCTGGAGCTCTGTCAGAGTGACCATCGGGTTCTTGGTCACCTTCCTGACCAAGGCCCTTCTCCCCAAATTGCTCAGTTTGGCCAGGTGGCCAGCTCTAGGAAGAGTGTTGGTGTTTCCAAACTTCTTCCATTTAACAATGATGGAGGCCAATGTGTTCTTGGGGACCTTCAGTGCTGCAGACATTTTGGTACCCTTCCCCAGATCTGTGCCTTGACACAATCCTGTCACGGAGCTCTACGGACAATTCCTTTGACCTCATAGCTTGGTTCTTGCTCTGAAAAACACTGTCAACTGAGGGACCTTATATAGACAGGTGTGTGCCTTTCCAAGTCATCAATTGAATTTCACATAGGTGGACTCCAATCAAGTTGTAGAAACATCTCATGGATGATCAATGGAAACAGGATGCACCTGAGCTCAATTTCGACTCTATTAGCAAACTATGTAAATAATGTATTTATGTTTTTGTTTTTTGATACATTTCTAAAAACCTCTTTTTGCTTTGTCATTATGGGGTATTGTGTGTAGATTGATGAGGGAAAAACATATTTAATCCATTTTAGAATAAGGCTGTAACATAACAAAATGTGGTAAAAGTCAAGGGGTCTGAATACTTTCCGAATGCACTGTATACTCAAGCAAATTAAAGCAATTCAATTCACGAACTGAGAACGAATATGCCCTATGTGTGATTAATAAGGGGAGTTTGATTCATCAGTCGTACTTTATGTCATTTTGTTGCATTGCCGAAAAATGTTTCGGATATTCACCCTAATTCTTTTCCAGACTGCTCCCATGGGAGGTAAGGGCAGATTGACCACCAGCAGCCCAGCCCAGAATCACTTACAATTCTCCAAGCCTCTTGTACAGGCTGTGGGTCACCGCGTCCTTCAGCCTCTTGTGGTCTCTGGGGTGTTGTGTATGGGGTAGAACACAAAAAGACCATGGCCAGCATTCATTCAGCCAGCAGTGACAGAAAGGTCCCCAGCTATTGCAGTGAGATAACAAACAGTGGCAGTAGAAGTGCTGAGCTGAGGAGTAAGAAGGTTTTGTTGAAGGTGTCTCCGACCAAGCGAAGCACAGGGGTGTGCATACACACACACGAGCCCATTCCTAACCCCACACCACCACCACCACTAACTCCTAAAAAGAAACTGTCATTTCGGAGGGGCCAAAATGCTGAGGCAGCAACCCAGGATCTTTTGCATTCCCCTCACACGGCTGGCGGGTAGCTTACAGGCAAAGAGATCTAAAGGGAGCCGGGCTGAGCTGTACTATTTTCCTCCACACACATTGAATAAAAATAACCCAGTGCGATTGACACATGTCAGGTGTCAACTCCGTTACAAAGGTAACAATGAGCTTATAAAGTTGGGAGCCGGGCGGATTAGAATGAGTTTTATCCACAAACACTGGAACAAAAAATTGGAGGCCCCTTACGCTTCAGTGTTGTGATGCAAAAATTATAGCAAAATGTAAAGCGCATAAAAAGGTATTGTCGGACATTATTCATTCTAATCAGACAGGTTTTTTACATGGTCGATACATTGGAGATAATATAAGGCAAGTACTGTAAACAATAGAACACTATGAAAAATCTGGGAAACCAGGCCTGCTATTCATAGCTGACTTTGAAAAGGCTTTTGATAAAGTACGACTGAAGTTTATATATAAATGCCTGGATCATTTAAATTTTGGAGAATCTCTTATAAAATGGGTTAAAATCATGTATAGTAACCCTAGGTGTAAAATAGTAAATAATGGCTATTTTTCAGAAAGTCTTAAACTCTCAAGAGTAGTAAAACAAGGTTGTCCACTATCGGCATATCTATTTATTATGTCCATCGAAATGTTAGCTATTAAAATCAGATTCAACAATAATATCAAGGGATTAGAAATCCAGGGCATAAAAACAAAGGTGTCATTGTACGCTGATGATTCATGTTTTCTTTTAAATCCACAACTTGAATCCCTCTACAGCCTCATAGAGGATCTAGATACATTTTCTAACCTCTCTGGATTACAACCAAATTATGATGAATGTACTATATTACATATTGGCTCACTAAAAAATATCAAATGTACATTACCATGTAGTTTACCAATAAAATGGTCTGATGGTGATGTGGATATACTCGGTATACATATCCCAAAATAATAAATGACCTAATTCCAATAAATTCTAATAGAAAGTTAGCAAAAATGGATAAGATCTTGCTACCATGGTAAATACCTGTCTATTTGTGGAAAAATCACCCTGATTAACTCTTTAGTATTATCCCTGTGTCACGGATTCAGCCGAGGCTGCTCCTCCTCCTTGCTCGGGCAGGCTTCGGCGTTCGTCATCACCGGAGTACTAGCTACTACCGCTATGTTTCTGTGTTCTACTTGTTTTGTCTTTATTGTACACACCTGGTTCCCATTATGTCATGATTTGTTCCCTATTTAACCCTCTGGCTCCCACTGTGTTGTGTGCGTGTTTGTTCTATCTTTGGTGTTATCGACTGGTGAGCGGTACTTGTCCTCCCTGCGTGGAGATTATGTTCATTTGATATTTACGAGTAAAGTACGTTGTCTACTAGCTCTGTGTCCTGCGCCTGACTCTGTCCTACCACTGCACTCTGACGCCTGACACCCAGTTTACCTATTTGCTTATGGTCTTGCCTATGCCTTGAGAAAGAAAATGTAAATTACATGAGAAAAAAATATTCAATTTTATTTGGAACGGCCTATTTACATAATGAATATGAATTTGGAGGACAGAAATGATTAAATATTAAAGCATTAGACCTATAACTAAAAGCTTCAGTCATTCAAAAGTTATACTTAAATCCAAACTGGTTCTCCAGCAAATTAGTAAGATTGTCTCACCGCATGTTCAAGAATGGCCTTTTTCCCTTTATTCAGATTACAACCTCTCACTTTCAGATATTTGAAAAGGAAATCATCTCCCAAATATCACTATCACTAAAACAAGCCATAGAAAGATGGTTGCAATTTCAATGTAAATCTCCAGAAACGACAGAACAAATAATGCAACAAATATTGTTTCATTGTACTAATTTATTAAAAAACATTATTTTTTGAATTTTGTAAATGATATCATAGGTAGGACTGGTGGAGTTATGTCGCAGATGCAGCTAACAAAAACATTTGGAAATGTCCGCTCAACCCTAAATTACAAGAAAATAATTGCAGCATTACCGCAAAAATGGAAGAGGAAAGTGGAAGGGGGAAAAGGTAAGGAACTTGTCTGTCGGCCCTGCACGAAAGACCATAACTGGTTAAAGAAAATTATGATAAATAAAAAAGTATACCAGTTTCATTTAAGGACCAAAGGCTTGACAGCCATCCCATGCAGATTGCAAAATAGTTGGAAAGAGTTTTTTGACATACCGATTCCATGGCAAATGGTTTATGAGCTGATACGCAAAATGACGCCGGATTCAAAACTTAGAATTGTTCAATTTAAATTATTATACACAATTCTTGCTACCAATATAATGTTATTTATTTGGGGGATACAATCTTCCCAGCTCTGCAGATTTAACTGCGAAGAGACAGAAACATTAGATCATTTGTTTTGGTACTGTTCATTTGTAGCTTGTTTTTGGTCACAGGTCCAGGAATGGCTGAAGGATTGCAATATGTACCTGGAGCTAACCCTGCAGATAGCACTACAGGGTGATCTGAAAAGTCATAGTCAATCGATCAATAATATAATAATACTTTTAGCAAAAAAATATATTTTCAATTTACAATCTGTAGAAACAATGAGAATAGAAGGGTTCAGAACTTTGTGAAACATCACAGTACAGTTGAAAAATATATGGCAAATATACATCTAATATGGATGGTGTTAAGAGATAGATGGGAGGGGTTGAATGGAGCTGAGGATTGGGACTAATAACAAATAATAACAACAAGATAACTAATGTAAAACATACTGTGTCCATAATAAATATATAGGTTATAGGTTGAGAACTTTTGTGAAAGAGCACAATTTGAAAGATATGGCTTATAGAAGCAAACCGGATGGACATCATGAAAATGATCGGAGAGGTTGAGGGTAGAGGAAGTTCAGGAGTAAAAACAAACAAAATAGAACTACTATAAAAATTGACTGTGTCCATAAAATGTATATAGTATGTATTAGCTGGAAGTAGAGGCCTAACCTTTGTTGTTCACTAGTTTACTCCAATTAGGGTAGGGGTGGTGGGGTTGGAAAGTAATAAAGGAAAATGTATGTATGTATGTATGTATGTATGTGTATATGTGTGTATGTATGTACAGTGGGGAGAACAAGTATTTGATACACTGCCGATTTTGCAGGTTTTCCTACTTACAAAGCATGTAGAGGTCTGTAATTTTTATCATAGGTACACTTCAACTGTGAGAGACGGAATCACATTGTTTGATTTTTAAGTAATTCATTTGCATTTTATTGCATGACATAATTATAAAACACACCTGTCCACACACTCAATCAAACAGACTCCAACCTCTCCACAATGGCCAAGATCAGAGAGCTGTGTAAGGACATCAGGGATAAAATTGTAGACCTGCAGAAGGCTGGGATGGGCTACAGGACAATAGGCAACCAGCTTGGTGAGAAGGCAACAACTGTTGGCGCAAATATTAGAAAATGGATAGAAGTTCAAGATGACGGTCAATCACCCTCGGTCTGGGGCTCCATGCAAGATCTCACCTCGTGGGGCATCAATGATCATGAGGAAGGTGAGGGATCAGCCCAGAACTACATGGCAGGACCTGGTCAATGACCTGAAGAGAGCTGGGACCACAGTCTCAAAGGAAACCATTAGTAACACACTACGCCGTCATGGATTAAAATCCTGCAGCGCACGCAAGGTCCCCCTGCTCAAGCCAGCGCATGTCCAGGCCCATCTGAAGTTTGCCAATGACCATCTGGATGATCCAGAGGAGGAATGGGAGAAGGGTCATATAGAGCTTTTTGGTCTAAACTCCACTTGCCGTGTTTGGAGGAAGAAGAAGGACGAGTACAACCCCAAGACCACCATCCCAACCGTGAAGAATGGAGGTGGAAACATCATTCTTTGGGGATGCTTTTCTGCAAAGGGGACAGGACGACTGCATCGTATTGAGGGGAGGATGGTTGGGGCGAGATCTTGGCCAACAACCTCCTTCCCTCAGTAAGAGCATTGAAGATGGGTCGTGGCTGGGTCTTCCAGCATGACAACGACCCGAAACACACAGCCAGGGCAACTAAGGAGTGGCTCCGTAAGAAGCATCTCAAGGTCCTGGAGTGGCCTAGCCAGTCTCCAGACCTGAACCCAATAGAATATATTTGGAGGTTTTCAATGTGATTTTCTGGATTTCTGTTTTAGATTCCGTCTCTCACAGTTGAAGTGTACCTAAAATTACAGACCTCTACATGCTTTGTAAGTAGGAAAACCTGCAAAATCGGCAGTGTATCAAATACTTTTTCTCCCCACTGTATATGTATATATATTAGCGAAAAAAATATATGGGGGATTGGAAGTAATGCAGACAATTACATTGATGGAAGTTACAATCTATCTGCAATATTACAGCTGATCTACCCCCTATTTTTTTTTTTTAAATAACATGAATAGACACTGGAAAAAAGAGAGCCTGATAGAGACACATGTTAGGTGTTAACTCCATAACAACAGTAACAGTAATGAGCTTTTATCAACATAAAAAAATCTCAGCTTAATGTCTCTGTTGATTCTCTCTCTGTGTTGTATTAGATGTTTGATACCTACTATTCATGCTATTCATGTCAACTGAAATTCACAGCCTTGGAAGATTGATGACCTCGAGGCTGCATACCCAGGATTAATTACAAGGCAAACGAAGACATTGAGGTGAACAACCTTTAACTCTTGAGGTGAATGCTACCATCAAAGCCAAAGAAACTTGGTGATTTAGAAAGAGATGCATCTGTATAGGCAGAGGTGGACAAAGAGAGGACCAGCATCAAGTAAGAGTGTCCCATCAGGCCTGAGGGTATGTTTGTGGAAACTCTCTTAAGTGGTGGCAGGACTAGTTATTGAGTGCCAGTGTTTTTCTCATGCCATCAAAACAAAATGCTGCTGACGCTGAAACTCCCCAAACATCCCTAGGCATTTACAGGCATTTACTTGCTTTTAAAATATATTTTATTTTACTTTTCTGCTGTTTTTTATTTGTTTTTCAACATACAAAAAACATACACAGACAAAAACAAATACACAACCGCTGTGGCATTGTGAGTCGCGGTGTGGGTGAACAGATGATCTCCGCATCTGTATTTCCCACCATAAATCATGGAGGAGGAGGTGTTATGGTGTGGGGGTGCTTTGCTGGTGACATTGTCTGAGATTTATTTAAAATTCAACGCACACTTAACCAGCATGGATACCACAGCATTCTGCAGCGATACTTCATCCCATCTGGTTTGGGCTTAGTGGGACTATCATTTGTTTTTCAACAGGACAATGACCCAACACACCTCAAGGCTGTGTAAGGGCTATTTTACCAAGAAGGAGAGTGATGGAGTGCTGCATCAGATGACCTGACCTACACAATCCCCCGACCTGAACCAAATTCAGATAGTTTGGGATGAGTCGGACTGCAGAGTGAAGGAAAAGCAGCCAAGAAGTGCTCAGCATATGTGGGAACTGCTTCAAGACTGCTGGAAAAGCATTCCAAGTGAAGCTGGTTCAGAGAACGCCAAGAGTGTGCAAAGCTGTCGTCAAGGCAAAGGGGTGGCCATTTGAAGAATCTCAAATATAAAATACACTTAGCCCACTTAGCCCACTTAACACTTTTTTGGTTACTACATTATTCCATATGTGTTATTTCATTGTTTTGATGTCTTCACTATTATTCGACAATGTAGAAAATAGTTAAAATAAAGAAAAAACCTTGAAGGAGTAGGTGTGTCCAAACTTTTGACTGGTACTGTATGTAGATGGAGTCGAAAAGTGAACACACAGAATGCTGTTGTATAAAACACCTGTCTCCGGATTACATCTTCAAACTAAGGGCAACCATGGCATCCGTGACAGAGAGGGAGAAGCGTCCATCCATGTATACGGGTAAGATAGTCTATCCTGCTACATTTTCAGATAATACACATTTCTAATTTTGTCAGAAAGTCCTTTTCATTTTAAGTTAAAGTGTACTGTTAGCTAGCTAGCTAGCTAGCTAACGTTAGCTGGCTGGCTCGCTAGATAACGTTACATGTATGATCTGTGTAGTTATATTATTCGTATCTCAGGACCATTTGCATTGCTAGTTATAGCCTAATGTTAGCTAGCTAACATTGTACCTGGTTGGTTAGCCACCTGCATATTCATGCAGGGTAGTAACGTTATGAGTTGGGATTATGGTTTATTGTTTAGCTAGCTAGCTACATGTCTAAACAAAATACTCCACTATGCAAGTAACCATTTTAATAGAATGTTCATGATGTCACTGCGACAACTATCGATAGACGTAGCTGGTAAATTCGCTTTGTCTATCTACTCCGATTTCAGAGCACTCTCAACTGAGTGTGCCAGAGCGCAGAATAACTGACAAATTTACGAATGCTCAACACCCGTTGAATATGGCCAGTGTCAGTAAACGTTGGCAAAATAGCGTAATTAAATTGTTGCCAGCAGCAGAGTTGCAGTCACCAACGCTCTGGATAACATAAAAACAGCCTAACCACCTCTGCTAGGGTGAGTAAAATGGTCAGAGTTAGCTGTTCTCTTATTTGTGTCTGGAAGAAGCTAACCAACTTTAGCCAGCTTGGGAGCTTGACTGCTGTTGTTAGGTCAGAACGCTCGGATCAACCTTACTCATCGGCCAGAGCGTCCAGTGTGCGCTCTAAACACTCTGAATTTATGAACGGACAATCTGACAACCTCTAAGTTTATGAATGCGCAGAGCGCTCTCTGAGTAAACTCTGGCACTCCAGATTAAATTTACGAACACAACCGTAGTATAAACTAGCCTTTAGTCTTGAAATCTTTGGTTGTTTAGTACATAGCCTCACATGTGAATCCTTAACGAGATGGGTGTGGCTAAAGCTTAAGAGGGTGTGAACGATGCTGAATGGGTGTAGACGAAGAGCTCTCCAGTAGGTACCAAAACATTCAAGGGCCATTTTCTCAAAATTGAGGTTACAAGTTTATCAACTTTCAAAGCAGAATTACTTCCCCATTGTTCCTCAACTGTAATGTATGATATACCATTTTCTAAGTCTCTACTTTTATCCAATATAAAAAACACAATTTCAAATTTTGCTACATAATACCGAATCGAGCCAGTCGGTCACATATGCAGATAGACGGATTATACAATTTACATTGTATAACTTCTGACAGCCAGCTTTCTAAGTCTGCCCATAACATTTGGACTTTATAGCACTCCCAGGAGGCATGAGTTATTTACTCATTGTGCTTGTATAATACATTATATACATTCGTTTATACTGGATTAAGCGTACATTTTCGTCAACACACCCTCCATCTTGTGACAATATCAGTTATTTTTAAATCGTGGTTCCAATAGTTTATATTTATAGCTTGTCAGTTGGATAGGCTCTCTGCAAGGTTTTGTATATCTTACCTATCATATGAGTATATTTTTCTGACAAATAGAATTCCCCTCAACATTGCTCTGATGTCTAAAAGCTTTCATGTCAAAATGTCATGATATAAAACTTTTAAGTTGCATATATTTAAAAATGTCTACATTGGTCAGTCCAAATAGATTTGTAATTCTGTCATGGAAATAATTGTATTTCCTATTACCACGTCATTTACAGTTTATATGCCTTAAGTTTTCCATGTGGGAAAATTTATCGGTGAATTCTGAAAAGCTATCCAAGGATAGTTCCAGAGGGGTTGTGTTTTTAGGGAGTGATATTGGTTCTTGTAGAATCTGTTTCATTTTCTTCCATGTTGTTATAATGTTCTTAACTATGAAGTTGTTAATGTTCTTTTGTAGTAGGGAATAATAATATCCAGGTGTCCTGTAAAATATTTGTAGAGGTTCCTTTTTTATTGCTATCTGTCTAACTTGATGAATGCTTGATTTAGGTCACCTGCTAAAATAATAGTTCCTGTCTGGATTTGATCTAATATAGCTTGAATTACAGCTGTGGAAAAACTTAAGAGACCACTGCAAATTTTTCTTAAATCAGCATCTCTACATTTATGACAGCCATTCCATTCCAGTGTCTGTTGAATTCCAACACAGACATACCTCATTCTACTGAATTAGGTACTGATTAGGTGATCACATGAACGAAATCTTATTTAATGAGGTAAAGTATAAAAACCACTGCTGTGGTCATCACTATCCTCTTGCAATAGGACCAGCTGGATGGCAAAAACAGTGCTAATAGTACCTCAAAAGTAATATTAATCAAAAAATAACTATTGACCATGTCAAAAGAGTTGAAAAGGAAAGTTTTGAGTGAGGAAAAGAAGGGTTCAATTCTGGCTTTACTGGCAGAGGGATACATTGAGGGTCCGGTTGCTTCCATCCTTAAAATTTCGAAGACGGCGGTTCATAAGAACAAGGTCAAGCAGCAGACATTGGGGACAACAAAGCTACAGACCGGCAGAGGGTGAAAAGGACTCTCTACTGACCGGGATGACCGCAAACTCATTCGAATGTCGCTCAACAACTGTAGGATGACATCAAGTGACCTACAAAAATAATGGCAAACGGCAGCTGGGGTGAAGTGCACGGCGAGGACGGTTCGAAACAGGCTCCTAGGGGCAGAGCTGAAGTCGTGCTAGAAAAAAGCCCTTCATCAATGAGAAGCAAAGAAGAGCCAGGCTGAGGTTTGCAAAAGACCATAAGGATTGGACCGTAGAGGACTGGAGTAAGGTCATCTTCTCTGAAGAGTCCAATTTTCAGCTTTGCCCAACACCTTTTTGCCATCATAAAGCCTGTGCACATTCCATGTAATGAGTTTGATTTTTATATAAGGAATAATAATGACTTTATCTCTTCTCCTAATTTGGACAGAACTGTTATTCATTTTACTGCTCTGTCTGCAAGTCACAATAAGACATTTGTAGTATAGATAAAGCCATCCCTCTTTCCCAAGCCAAGCTTGTCTCTCCACCTCCCCCTCCCAGTTTTTGGATGCATTGGTTGTATGCATTTGCTGTTTGTTTTGGTTGTGTTTCAGATTATTTTGTGCCCAATATAAATTCCCACCAGGAGGGACTGGTGCCCTGGTCTTCCAAATGGACAATGACCCCAAGCATACTTCCAAAGTTGTGGCAAAATGGCTTAAGGACTACAAAGTCAAGGTATTGGAGTGGCCATCACAAAGCCCTGACCTCAATCCTATAGAACATTTGTGGGCAGAACTGAAAAAGCGTGTGCGAGCAAGGAGGCCTACAAACCTGACTCAGTTACACCAGCTCTGTCAGGAGGAATGGGCCAAAATTCACCCAACTTATTGTGGGAAGCTTGTGGAAGGCTACCCGAAACGTTTCACCCAGGTTAAACAATTTAAAGGCAATGCTACCAAATACTAATTGAGTGTGTGTAAACTTCTGACCCACTGGGAATGTGATGAAAGAAATAAAAGCTGAAATAAATCATTTTCTCTACTATTATTCTGACATTTCACATTCTTAAAATAAAGTGGTGATCCTAACTGACCTAAGACATTTGAGTCATTTAGCAGACGCTCTTATCCAGAGCGATTTACAGTTAGTGAGTGCATACATTTTCATACTGGCCCCCTGTGCGAAACGAACCCACAACCCTGGCATT
This sequence comes from Coregonus lavaretus, assembly GCF_964263955.1. Taxonomy (NCBI): domain Eukaryota; kingdom Metazoa; phylum Chordata; class Actinopteri; order Salmoniformes; family Salmonidae; genus Coregonus; species Coregonus lavaretus. The sequence goes on along the minus strand of NC_140018.1, from coordinate 38,161,304 downwards.
GCAAGTGCCATGCTCTACCAACTGAGCTACAGGGGACTAGGATTAAATGTCAGGAATTGTGAAGAACTGAGTTGAAATGTATTTGGCGAAGATGTAAACTTCCGACTTCAACTGTAGGTGTTGTCAATGTAAATAGTCCGGGTGGCCATTTCATTCATTGTTCAGCAGTCTTATGGCTTGGGGGTAGAAGCTGTTAAGGAGCCTTTTGGACCTAGACTTGGCGCTCCGGTACCGCTTGCCGTGCGGTAGCAGAGAGAACAGTCTATGACTAGGGTGACTGGAGTCTTTGACTATTTTTAGGCCCTTCCTCTGACACCGCCTACTATATAGGTCCTGGATGGCAGGAAGCTTGGCACCAGTGATGTACTGGGCCGTACGCATTACCCTCTGTAGCGCCTTATGGTCGGATGCCGAGCAGTTGCCATACCGGGCGGAGATGCAACCGGTCAGGATGCTCTCGATGGAGCAGCTGTAGAACCTTTTGAGGATCTGGGGACCCATGCCAAATCTTTTCAGTCTCCTGAGGGGGAAAAGGTGTTGTCGTGCCCTCTTCACAACTGTCTTGGTCTGTTTGGACCATGATTAGTTTGTTGGTGATGTGGACACCAAGGAACTTTAAACTCTCGACACGCTCCACTACATTCCCTTCGATGTTAATGGGGACCTGTTCGGTCCTCCTTTTCCTGTACTACACAATCAGATCAGCTCCTTTGTCTTGCTCACACTGCCAAGTCTCTGACCTCCTCCCTATAGGCTGTGTCATCGTTGTTGATGATCAGGCCTACCACTGTTGTGTCATCAGCAAACTTAATGATGGTGTTGGAGTCATGCTTGGCCATGAAGTCATTGGTGAACAGGGAGTACAGGAAGGGACTAAGTACGCACCCCTGAGGGGCCCCAGTGTTGAGGATCAGCGTGGCAGATGTGTTGTTGCCTACCCTTACCACCTGGGGGTGGCCCGTCATTAAGTCCAGGATCCAATTGCAGAGGGAGGTGTTTAGTCCCAGGGTCCTTAGCTTAGTGATGAGCCTTTTGGGCACTATGGTGTTGAACGCTGAGCTGTAGTCAATGACAGCATTCTCACATAGGTGTTCCTTTTGTCCAGGTGGGAAAGGGCAGTGTGGAGTGCTATTGAGATTGCGTCATCTGTGTATCTGTTGGGGCGGTATGCCAATTGGAGTGGGTCTAGGGTTTCATACCAGATCGTCTGGTGATAGATATGCACGCTCAAGTTCTGTTACTTTGTCTTATTTCTTGTTTGTTTCACAATAAAAATATTTTGCATCTTCAAAGTGGTAGGCATGTTGTGTAAATCAAATGATGCAAACCCCCAAACAATCCATTTTAATTCCAGGTTTTAAGGCAACAAAATTGGAAAAAATGCCAAGAGGGTGAATACTTTCGTAAGCCACTGTATATCCACGTCATGTTCTTCAGATATCCTCTGATATCAGTTTGACCAAGTAGCTAGAAAGGTCTCCTTTTTCCTCGTCTTCCGGTAAGGACAATATTCTCCTGCTGTTTCGTCTCATTCTTTTTTCTTGCTGGTCCAGTTCATCTTCTAAAGTTTGTAATGTTGTTGTCTTGTTTTTTCATGTGCACACCTTGTATTTGCATGTCTGACACGATAGACTACTTTCTTTTTGAACTAATCTACTTTTTTAACAACAAATTGTAGCAGTTTGTTTGTTTTGGTGTGCATTGAGAGTATTTTAGCTATGTTTTCCTGGATATCCTTTAGCTGTTCATTACTCTCGTTTGCATCTTCAAGTTGCTCCTTGTCTGTTCCTCTGGGGGAAGCCATGGCTTGTTGGATTCGTGTCGCCATGCCACTTTACCAACTGATTGGTTTGCTGTTGTACATAACTGACATAATCTCCCAGTTGCTTGGGGATAGATTGATCTATCAATTTTAGAGCCTTAATTTAAACTTTGTTGTCTGGCTTCTACGTATAACCACAGTTTTGTCGGGACAAAAGAGAGCTACTCACACCCCATGCGTCCTATCGGTACGCGCATGCGCCTCCATACAAACATTCTACAGGCATTTACAATTCTGTTGCTGAGGCACTGTTGCAGCATATTGTAGAGCAAGGCACATGGCTGGTGTGGATATATGCCCATTCAAAGTGGAAGGGGAGAGTGGGGTAAGTTGAGCCAATTTTTACATTCAGCATCACTCCGTCAAGTGAAATATTGTACTATGTTTTAACAAAGATATCTACATATATTTCAGGATGATGTGTATCCCTGGAAATAATCAGAATTAATGTAAACATTACAGTTTTGAAAACATAGCTATGGGGTAAGTTCAAAATCAAATAAAACATTGAATACAATTGTATTTGTCACATGCGCCGAATACAACAGGTATAGACTTGCTGGATTATGAGCCCTTTCCCAATAATGCAGAGTTAAAAAGTAAGAAAATTAGCAAATAAAAATTGAAAATAGTAACACAATAGATGACAATAACGAGGCTTTATACAACGAGTACCGGTAGCTAGTCAATGTGCAGGGGTATGAGGTAGTTGAGGTAATATGTACATGTAGGTAGGGGCAAAAGTGACTAGGCAATCAGGATAGATAATAAACATAGTAGCAGCAGCGTATGTGAAGAGTGTAAAAGTGTGTGTGTGTGTGTGTGTGTGTGTGTGTGTGTGTGTGTGTGTGTGTGTGTGTGTGTGCGCGTGTGGGTAGAGTCCAGTGATTGTGCATAGAGTCAGTGCAAGAAATTCAATTCACCACAATCAAAATCACTTTTTTTGTATTTTAATCATTTTAAGCATCTTTTAACACAGGCTTAACACCTAATAAACATTTCTAAAACACTTTTAACATAGGCCAAGCCTTGTTATTACCTCATATCCCAGCGATGATGCCTTGGCATTACGCCTGGGAAGAAAACACTTCAATTTGCTCAACTTGCCATTGGCTCAACCATTGGCTCAACTTACCCCATTGCAATTGGCTCAACTTACCCCAAGGCAAACATTTTGACTATATTACCCAACATGGCTACAAGGATGCACTTTCATGCTAGGTTTAGGACCTTTAAATACAAGCATCATGAAACATCTAACACAATACCTTAATTTTTTGGACCTAACTTGTTTACCACTTTTACCATGTGGTTTCTTCCTTCACAGACAGCATGAAATTATGACTTCTTCCTAAATATTTGGTCAAATTATTAATTTTGTGTATGGTTTCCTAGAAACAAGGGTTTCTCAACTTACCCCTCTGGCTCAATTTACCCCACTCCCCTACATTTAAACACCCTCCATGTTTTTGACCCTCGTATAATTGTATTCCTCATACATTATTAATCTATTCCGGGTAATCATACATATATACCATTCATATTATCCCCTCTCTCTCTGTGTCACACACAAACATGTACATGCACGCACACACACACACACTATTCTTTCTGAGAGGATAGGCTCCACACACACACACAGCGAGAGCGCTGCACTCTACTGTCTGTGAGAGATCACGGTGATAGATTATTGTGTCTATACTGCCCCCTGGTACCATATTATCGCTGTGTAGTTTAATGCAGCAACCGTGCCATAAAACACACTGTGACACCCTCAATGGGAGTTGTGTGAGGTGTGTGTGTATATACACTGAGTATACAAAACGTTAAGAACACCTGCTCTTTCCATGACATAGACTGACCAGGTGAAAGCTATGATCCCTTAATTGATATCACTTGTTAAATCCACTTCAATCATTGTAGATGAAGGGGAGGAGACAGGTTAAATAAGTATTTTTAAGCCTTGAGACAATTGAGACATGGATTGTGTGTGTGCCATTCATAGGGCGAATGGGCAAGACAAAAGATTTAAGTGCTTTTGAACGGGGTATGGTAGTAGGTGCCAGGCGCACCAGTTTGTGTCAAGAACTGCAATGCTGCTAGGTTTTTCACGCTCAATAGTTTCCCATATGTATCAAGAATGGTCTACCACCCAAAGGACATCCAGCCAATTTGACACTGTGGGAAGCATTGGAGTCAACATGGGCCAGCATCCCTGTGGAACGCTTTCGACACCTTGTAGAGTCCATGCCCCAACGAATTGAGGCTGTTCTGAGGGCAAAAGGGGGGGGGGGGGGGGGGGGGGGTGCGACTCTAATGTTTGGTATACTTAGTGTATTTAGTATGAGTGTGTGTGTCAGTGCCGGCCCTGCCTAGCTGAAATATGGAGTCCGTGGCCTGTTTTTTTACAGAAACTCTATGGGAGGCAGAGTAGCTAACACCACAGGAACACAGGAGGAGGGTGTGTGAAACCTACACGGTGAATGTCAGTGAGAGAGAGACAGAGCAATCAGCTGCCGAAATAGAAGATACAGGTACAGTGAGGGAAAAAAGTATTTGATCCCCTGCTGATTTTGTACGTTTGCCCACTGACAAAGAAATGATCCGTCTATAATTTTAATGGTAGGTTTATTTGAACAGTGAGAGACAGAATAACAACAACAAAATCTAGAAAAACGCATGTCAAAAATGTTATGAATTGATTTGCATTTTAATGAGGGAAATAAGTATTTGACCCCTCTGCAAAACATGACTTAGTACTTGGTGGCAAAACCCTTGTTGGCAATTATAGAGGTCAGACGTTTCTTGTAGTTGGCCACCAGGTTTGCACACATCTCAGGAGGGATATTGTTCCACTCCTCTTTGCAGATCTTCTCCAAGTCATTAAGGTTTCGAGGCTGACGTTTGGCAACTCGAACCTTCAGCTCCCTCCACAGATTTTCTATGGGATTAAGGTCTGGAGACTGGCTAGGCCACTCCAGGCTTTAATGTGCTTCTTCTTGAGCCACTCCTTTGTTGCCTTGGTCATGTGTTTTGGGTCATTGGCATGCTGGAATACCCATCCACGACCCATTTTCAATGCCCTGGCTCAAGGAAGGAGGTTCTCACCCAAGATTTGACGGTACATGGCCCCGTCCATCGTCCCTTTGATGCGGTGAAGTTGTCCTGTCCCCTTAGCAGAAAAACACCCCCAAAGCATAATGTTTCCACCTCCATGTTTGACGGTGGGGATGGTGTTCTTGGGGTTATAGGCAGCATTCCTCCTCTTCCAAACACGGCGAGTTGAGTTGTTGCCAAAGAGCTCGATTTTGGTCTCATCTGACCACAACACTTTCACCCAGTTCTCCTCTGAATCATTCAGATGTTCATTGGCAAACTTCAGGCGGCCCTGTATATGTGTTTTCTTGAGTAGGGGGACCTTGCGGGCGCTGCAGGATTTCAGTCCGTCATGGCGTAGTGTGTTACCAATTGTTTTCTTGGTGACTATGGTCCCAGCTGCCTTGAGATCATTGACAAGATCCTCCCGTGTAGTTCTGGACTGATTCCTCACCGTTCTAATGATCATTGCAACTCCACAAGGTGAGATCTTGCATGGAGCCCCAGGCCGAGGGAGATTGACAGTTATTTTGTGTTTTTTCCATTTGTGAATAATCGCACCAACTGTTGTCACCTTCTCACCAAGCTGCTTGGCGATGGTCTTGTAGCCCATTCCAGCCTTGTGTAGGTCTACAATCTTGTCCCTGACATCCTTGGAGAGCTCTTTGGTCTTGGCCATGTTGGAGAGTTTGGAATCTGATTGCTGAAGCTGAGATTAGGAGCACTCCCTTTAAGAGTGTGCTCCTAATCTCAGCTTGTTACCTGTATAAAAGAAACCTGGGAGCCAGAATTCTTTCTGATTGAGAGGGGGTCAAATACTTATTTCCCTCATTAAAATGCAAATCAATTTATAACATTTTTGACATGCGTTTTTTTTCTGGATTTTATTGTTGTTATTCTGTCTCTCACTGTTCAAGTAAACCTACCATTAAAATTATAGACTGATCATTTCTTTGTCAGTGGGCAAACGTACAATATCAGCAGGGGATCAAGTACTTTTTTCCCTCACTGTATGTGCTAGCTAGAAAGTGGAGAGAAAATAGACAAATAGAGAAGAAGAAACATTGAAAGTGTCTACCCTGGAAGCAGCTCCCTTGTACTGACATTGCTTGCAATTAAGGTGTGAAAAGTAATTTTCAAAAGCATTGGAAAAGGGCTATGTTCTTATGTCAGTCACAACAAGCCGCACATTGACAGAAGAAGCACAAATGACCTCCCTTTCGCCTTTTGAAATGTTCTACCCCAAGACTTCTCACTAGTTAGATCATCATTAACTTTTTCTAATGGGAATACTGTAATATTGTCATCTCTTAGAGGGCAATGTAATACAGTAGAATGACTCATAAAAAGCATTACGCTCAACATGGCTTTACAGTGCTTTGCAAAAATATTCATCCCCCTTGGCGTGTTTCCTATTTTGTTGCATTATAACCTGTAATTTAAATGGATTTTTATTTGGATTTCATGTAATGGACATACAATAAATAGTCCAAATTGGTGAAGTGAAATGAAATAAATTACTTGTTTAAAAAAACTCCAAAAAATAAATAACGGAAAAGTGGTGCGTGCATATGTATTCACCCCCTTTGCTATGAAGCCCCTAATTAAGATATGGTGCAACCAATTACCTTCAGAAGACACATAATTAGTTAAATAAAGTCCACCTGTGTGCAATCTAAGTGTCACATGATCTGTCACATGATCTCAGTATATATACACCTGTTCTGAAAGGCCCCAGTGTCTGCAACACCGTTAAGCAAGGGGCACCACCAAGCAAGCGGCACCATGAAGACCAAGGAGCTCTCCAAACAGGTCAGGGACAAAGTTGTGGAGAAGTACAGATCAGGGTTTGGTTAAAAAAAAATATCCGGAACTTTGAACATCCCACGGAGCACCATTAAATCCATTATTAAAAAACACAACAAACCTGCCAAGAGAGGGCCGCCCACCAAAACTCACGGACCAGGCAAGGACGACATTAATCAGAGAGGCAACAAAGAGACCAAAGATAACCTTGAAGGAGCTGCAAAGCTCCACAGTGGAGATTGAAGTATCTGTCCATAGGACCACTTCAAGCCATACACTCCACAGAGCTGGGCTTTACGGAAGAGTGGCCAGAAAAAAGCCATTGCTTGAAGAAAAAAATTAGCAAACACATTTGGTGTTCGCCAAAAGCAATATGGGAGACTCCCCAAACATATGGAAGAAGGTGATCTGGTCAGATGAGACTAAAATTGAGCTTTTTGGCCATCAAGGAAAATGCTATGTCTGGCGCAAACCCAACACCTCTCATCACACCGAGAACACCATCCCCAGAGTGAAGCATGATGGTGGCAGCATCATCCTATGGGGATGTATTTCATCGGCAGGGAGTGGGAAACTGGTCAGAATTGAAGGAATGATGGATGGCGCTAAATACATTGAAATTCTTGAATAGTTATGCACGCTCAAGTTTTATGTTTTTTTGTCTTATTTCTTGTTTGTTTCACAAGAAAAAATATTTTGCATCTTCAAAGTGGTAGGCATGTTGTGTAAATCAAATGATACAAACCCCCCAAAAATCTATTTTAATTCCAGGTTGTAAGGCAACAAAATAGGTAAATCCACAACCTGGGCTGTGTGTTTTTAAAAGACATTTGTCTAGTTGCTGAAAAATATCACTGTGACTACTCGGAGAGAGACGATGCCTATTAGGCTACCAGAAAGTGACTTTTTCTTATAAGTCACTTCCCTACACTTATTTATGCAGTACAGTAGCTTGTCTGCTGCTACCATTTGGACAGAGATGGTTTTTGACAGTTCCTGGGCTCTTGATGTGGCTATGTTAACGTGAAGGCTAAGATCGCTAAGGGAAGTTGAGCACAGCGCAAGCTCGTTACAGCTGAGTGAGCCAGCCTCCATGTTCTGCCTCCAGGGAGGAAGTCACTCTCTCAGCTGCTCACTCTATAGGGGTCTTTGGGTGCACAGACAACAGTGGATCAGTGCTCTGCATGGAGGTCAAAGGACTATGTGGCCCAAGAACTTTCTGAAGAATCTCAACTGAAGTCTTACCTTTCATTTCCCTTCTCTTGACCTAAACAACAACAGCCCACATAGGTTTAAATCTCAGATGCTATCTTTTCCAATGTACATTATCACACCTGAGTAAGCTTGTAATAAGGAAGCAATTCTCGCAAGATCTTCACTTTCTCAATGATCAAAAGTCTATTACTAGCTGAACCTGAAGCCAGACCAGTAAGTTAAAGCCAAACATCACTGAATCCACACCTAAACTAGAGCAGAGGTTACTGAAGTAAGGAAGGACGGCCGACAGCAGCTCTTGTGGCACTGCAAGTCACAAGACAGAGAGAGAGAGAGAGCGAGAGAGAAAGAGAGAGAGAGAGCTATGAAGAGAGAGAAGGAGAGAGAGTGTTGAGAGAGATAGGGGTGTGTAGAGAAAGAGCCAGGAGTGTGTGAAAAGACGTAGACAGAGAGATGGGGAGATATCAGGACAGGAATGTGTTTTGTAAAGTGACTTAGCATTGGTGTGATATCCTATATCGGTAGTTGAAGTAACAGCGATGTCCCATGAAAATGTATGTCCAGGTCCGACACAAATGCGAAGACAATTCTCTTAGTCACCGTAGCTTTGTTTGTAGCTAAAACTGGGACGAAGGGTTCAGGCTAAAGACTGGCCCTAGTACAGCTCATGGCACCATTAATTAGAGTTATATAATTGTAAAGGTTTGGTTAAGCCAACCATTCAGACCCCAGCAACCAGTATTTCACTCCTCGTCATCCAGGCCAAAGTATTTTCCACAAGAGAGGAAGAAAACAATAGAGTCAGATTAAATTAATAGGATGCCTGAGGGTTTCGGGTCTCCCATTTATACCAAATGGGTTTGTCTCTGACAAAAGCCTCCAATTTATAGTATCGTAGCAAATTTGGAGGTAGCCCGGACAGGGACTTGAACCCAGTCCCGTTACTGCTAGGTGTTGGGTTAATGTCGATACAGTATTGGAACAACGACATGTGCCTACTTCCTCTTACACCCACATTAGCACAACCCATCACTCATTATCAACATATGCGATGAGTTACACTAATGTATCAACAACACTCTCACACTAGATCCCATCCCACCACCCCCACTCCCTAGGGGCGGGAGTCTCAAGATCCATCAGATCCCCAATGGATAAAACCCAGGGACAGGCTGATTCCCTATTGCCTGAGGGCAAATGTCAAAGGTTAACATAGTGCTAAAGACTGCGTGTCATAGCACTATGTGCCTAGGACTACTGAGATCTACTTAGCATAACGTCTAGGAAGCGTTGGGGAAACTGCTCAAGGCAATGTTTGTGAAGTATACTCCTGACACGAAGATGTTTATCCCATTCGGAGATTCCACACTCAAGAGGTTTGCTTGTCATGTAATACACAAGGAGAATCTGAGAGGAAAGCTGCAACCGCTGTTATTGAGAGCTCATAAATATGTGAGGGTAAAAACTGTCAACAAGTTTGCATTTTGCACAAGGTGAAGCTATTCACCAATCCATCAGTGTCTGTTATAGGAGCCCGTTCGTAGACCGTTGCTCGATCTGTGCCACCTTGGAAAGTGGAAACCAATACTTCCATGAAAGGTAGAAAAATACTGCGTGCCAGACAAAACTACTGCAACTAGCAACCTCTAAGAAAGGAGAAAAGCAGAGAATCATCAGTTTGCTGGCTTTTTACCTTTTTTTTAACCAAAATCCTTGTTGCTGTGTTGGTGTATTGGGCAGCAATGAATGGGCAACACAAAATGCCTTGACTTCTCTCTGTGTTGGAGACCTACAATAAACTTGACTTATACACTAAGGAGAGATGTAATGAGACCTCTGGATTTGTTAATTCTACCGAGAATGTCTGTGTTCCATCTAACCTTTCATCATAGTAGCCTGCTGTCTGAAGCACACACTAATGTGCACATCCACAAGTTCACAAAGGCACACATGCCAAGCACGCTCACATACACAGTTTGTAAGTACATTAGCCAGCGTTTCATTAACTTTTCAGAAGATCTGAAGACTGTAAAGATCAACATCCCCCCTTTCAATAACAGTACGTTTTATGTTTGAGGAAAAATAAACTGTCGGGTCACAAAACTTTCCCTGTGCCTTTCTCTCTGCCACACACACACAGACAAGAACAACTCTTGAAAACTTGTCAGGCATAGTTGTTGAGGCCTTTCTCCAAGTCTGCCTGTCTGTCAGTCAGTCGTTCACGCAGGTACTGCATGTCTTCAAGTCATCCAAGTCATCCACCAGTGTATTCACTAACCCCCATGTACAGGCTCCCAGTGTTGCAGTACTCGAGACCGGTCTCGGTCTAGAGTCAGGTCTCGAGACCACATTTTTAGTGTCTAGGTCTTCTCTTGGTGTTGGATACATTTGTACTCGGTCTTGACTCGGTCCCGAACAGTGAAGTGGATACGATTAATCAATTATGTAGTACAATAGAGAAATCATACACAAAGTAGCCTACACAATCGCAAAGCATGTTAAATATATTCACATGCTACCTCACACATAGCCTAGTTTCAGCAGAATATCATCTGCAGGAAGCAAGAGCGCACAGCTCTCAAATGGTATTGGCATGGAGCAGCTCACAGAAGAATGACATTTGTATCCGGTAGGGTATGTAGGATAGATGTTTCATCTTATATCTACCAGTAAATGCTAACTAAGGCAACAATGGGTATGCAAACCAGGTATTGAAAAAGTTTGGTCCGAAGTCTTGGTGGGTAGGCTATTTGTGATGCGCAATTCAGTCATCATGCCCTGTGCATCAGGGGCGTAGGCATGGGGAGCCAGGCCCGCCTAATCAGATTGAGCAAAAAATAATAATACATTATTATTGTCACACCCTGATCTGTTTCACCTGTCTTGTGCTTGTCTCCACCCCCCTCCAGGTGTCGCCCATTTTCCCCATTATCCTCTGTGCATACAGTCGAAGTCAGAAGTTTACATACACCTTAGCCAAATACATTTAAATTCAGTTTTTCACAATTCCTGACATTTAATCGTAGAAAAAATTCCCTGTCTTAGGTCAGTTAGGATCACCACTTTATTTTAAGAATGTGAAATGTCAGAATAATAGTAGAGAGAATTATTTATTTAAGCTTTTTTTTCTTTCATCACATTCCCAGTGGGTCAGAAGTTTACATACACTCAATTAGTATTAGGTAGCATTGCCTTTAAAATGTTTAACTTGTGTCAAACGTTTCGGGTAGCCTTCCATAAGCTTCCCACAATAAGTTGGGTGAATTTTGGCCCATTCCTCCTGACAGAACTGGTGTAACTGAGTTAGGTTTGTAGGCCTCCTTGCTCGCACACACTTTTTCAGTTCTGCCCACACATTTTCTACAGGATTGAGGTCAGGGCTTTGTGATGTCCACTCCAATACCTTGACTTTGTTGTCCTTAAGCCATTTTGCCACAACTTTGGAAGAATGTTTGGGGTCATTGTCCATTTAGAAGACCCATTTGTGACCAAGCTTTAACTTCCTGACTGATGTCTTGAGATGTTGCTTCATAATTTTCCTTCCTCATGATGCCATCTATTTTGTGAAGTGCACCAGTCCCTCCTGCAGCAAAGCACCCCCACAGCATGATGCTGCCACCCCTGTGCTTCACGGTTGGGATGGTGTTCTTCGGCTTGCAAGCCTACCCCTTTTTCCTCCAAACATAACGATGGTCATTATGGCCAAACAGTTCTATTTTTGTTTCATCAGACCAGAGCACATTTCTCCAAAAAGTACGATCTTTGTCCCCATATGCAGTTGCAAACCGTAGTCTGGATTTTTTATGGCAGTTTTGGAGCAGTGGCTTCTTCCTTGCTGAGCTGCCTTTCAGGTTAGGTCGATATAGGACTTGTTTTACTGTGGATATAGATTTTGTACCTGTTTCCTCCAGAATCTTCACAAGGTCCTTTGCTGTTGTTCTGGGATTGATTTGCACTTTTCGCACCAAAGTATGTTAATCTCTAAAAGACAGAACGCGTCTCCTTCCTGAGTGGTATGATGGTTGCGTGGTCCCATGGTGTTTATACTTGTGTACTATTGTTTGTACAGATGAAAGTGGTACCTTCAGGCATTTTTAAATGGCTTCCAGGTAGAGCTCTACCTGGAGAAGGAAACCCTGACACCCGGCTGGTGTACCGTCATATGCTCTTGGGAGGGAGAGCCGAATCCCACTGGGTCCAGGTGGCGAAGGGGTGGACTGTGGTATGGGTGGTAGAGTGGTTGGAGGAGGTATGGGAAGGCCACCTCTCTCCCAACGCTCCATAGTATTCATCACCCTCTCCATTGCCGTGCCGAGAGCCTGGATGATACTCTGTCGTTGAAATCGTTCCTCCATCGATTCGGACTGACTGGCTGTACCTGCTGACTCCATAAATGGTGCGTGGTTCTGTCACGAGTGTCAGTGTAATGCGGTGGATCGAAGTCTGGCGCAGGACACAGAACTCGAAGAAACGTACTTTACTGATAATGATTAAAGAATACAATACAGAAAATACCTCCACACAGGGAGGAAACAACCCGCTCACCAATGACACACGAAACGAAAACAACAAGCACAAAACACATTGGGAGCCACTGGGTTAAATAGGGAAGGCGTGATTACAATAATGGGCAACAGGTGTGTGACAATAGACAACAGGTGCAACATAGATCGGCAGCAGCTAGTATTCTGGTGACGACGAACGCCGAAGCCTGCCCGAGCAAGGAGGAGGGGCAGCCTCGGCAGAATCCGTGACATTGGGTTAGTAATAATTTGTAGAGTGGCTCTATTTTCCCTCAGCATGCATTTTTTCACCATTCTGAATGTCTAAAGAATCCATATGTTCTTCTGAAATATGAACACAGAAATACTGGACATTTTGAACTGTTATTATGGTGGCGATTTGACAAAATTACAATAATGGTCTTGAATTGGACTCGCATTTTTCTGGTCTCAGTCTTGAATTGGTCTCGGACCCCTTGTCACCCCTCCCAGTCTCGGTTTTGACTCGGTCAGCTGCACAACAGTACGTAGAACTACATAGAGAGCTACGCAAACGAACCTCCTTCGGATCCGTTGCGGATCCATTGCATAGACTGTGTAGAGCCCTTAACACACTCTCTCTCACTCACACACACACACACACACACACACACACACACACACACAGTTTGCTTAAGAGGCTTTGTAAAACACTTTAAAAAGAAGTTGGTCTTTGACAAGGTCTTCAAAAGGTTGTAATGTATTTACTGTAAGTCATTGTAACACATTTTTGAGTTTGGAGTATTCAGGAACAGTGGCTAGCCTTGAGGTGATTTTCTAGAACTTTCCCATATAAAAGTCAGTTTGCTTTCACGGACGTCACCCAAACATCTGCAGTAATTTGAGTCCTATTCAGGATGATGTGGCAAAATTGGGATGTCATGTCATGACAGCAATCTTTGACATCAAACAGAAGCCTTATTTGTCACCCCCTCTCTTTTGTAAAATACTTATCTTAGACTGCATCTTGGTGCAACGACTAAGTGGTCTGTCGTCTGTGAAGTCAGCTGACAGGTGATTGTCTAAGCAGACCTCTCTATTTTGGGTGTATTACATACCATTCTGTGGGTTTGCGTGCCATATTTCAAAGAGAGTAGTTCAGTCTGAGTGTTAGCATAGTGTTACATTATGAGATAAATGCAACAACCCATTCTAGGTTTTTTCACATGCAGTTTCAAAGAAGATTGCTTTTGACCAGGACAATATAGAAAAAGTATATGTTTTTCTCAAATAACATGCAAGACTTAAAGGGATAGTTCACCCCAATGACAAAATTACATACAGTGAGGGAAAAAAGTATTTGATCCCCTGCTGATTTTGTACGTTTGCCCACTGACAAAGACATGATCAGTCTATAATTTTAATGGTAGGTTTATTTGAACAGTGAGAGACAGAATAACAACAACAAAATCCAGAAAAACGCATGTCAAAAATGTTATAAATTGATTTGCATTTTAATGAGGGAAATAAGTATTTGACCCCTCTGCAAAACTTGACTTAGTACTTGGTGGCAAAACCCTTGTTGGCAATCACAGAGGTCAGACGTTTCTTGTAGTTGGCCACCAGGGTTGCACAAATTTCAGGAGGGATTTTGTCCCACTCCTCTTTGCAGATCTTCTCCAAGTCATTAAGGTTTCGAGCCTGATGTTTGGCAACTCGAACCTTCAGCTCCCTCCACAGATTTTCTATGGGATTAAGGTCTAGGGACTGGCTAGGCCACTCCAGGACCTTAATGTGCTTCTTCTTGAGCCACTCCTTTGTTGTCTTGGCCGTGTGTTTTGGGTCATTGTCATGCTGGAATACCCATCCACAAACTATTTTCAATGGCCTGGCTGAGGGAAGAAGGTTCTCACCCAAGATTTGACGGTACATGGCCCCGTCCATCGTCCCTTTGATGTGGTGAAATTGTTCTGTCCCCTTAGCAGAAAAACACCCCCAAAGCATAATGTTTCCACCTCCATGTTTGATGGTGGGGATGGTGTTCTTGGGGTCATAGGCAGCATTCCTCCTCCTCCAAACACGGCGAGTTGAGTTGATGCCAAAGAGCTCGATTTTGGTCTCATCTGACCACAACACTTTCACCCAGTTCTCCTCTGAATCTTTCAGATGTTCATTGGCAAACTTCAGACAGGCCTGTATATGTGCTTTCTTAAGCAGGGGGACCTTGCGGGCGCTGCAGGATTTCAGTCCTTCATGGCGTAGTGTGTTACCAATTGTTTTCTTGGTGACTATGGTCCCAGCTGCCTTGAGATCATTGACAAGATCCTCCCGTGTAGTTCTGGGCTGATTCCTCACGATCATTGCAACTCCACAAATTGAGATCTTGCATGGAGCCCCATGCCGAGGGAGATTAACAGTTATTTTGTGTTTCTTCCATTTGCGAATAATCGCACCAACTGTTGTCACCTTCTCACCAAGCTGCTTGGCGATGGTCTTGTAGCCCATTCCAGCCTTGTGTAGGTCTACAATCTTGTCCCTGACATCCTTGGAGAGCTCTTTGGTCTTGGCCATGTTGGAGAGTTTGGAATCTGATTGCTGAAGCTGAGATTAGGAGCACTCCTTTTAAGAGTGTGCTCCTAATCTCAGCTTGTTACCTGTATAAAAGACACCTGGGAGCCAGAAATCTTTCTGATTGAGAGGGGTTCAAATACTTATTTCCCTCATTAAAATGCAAATCAATTTATAACATTTTTGACATGCGTTTTTCTGGATTTTTTTGTTGTTATTCTGTCTCTCACTGTTCAAGTAAACCTACCATTAAAATTAAAGACTGATCATTTCTTTGTCAGTGGGCAAACGTACAAAATCAGCAGGGGATCAAATACTTTTTTCCCTCACTGTATGTGCTAGCTAGAAAGTGGAGAGAAAATAGACAAACAGTGAAGAAGAAACGTTGAAAGTGTCTACCCTGGAAGCAGCTCCCTTGTACTGACATTGCTTGCAATTAAGGTGTGAAAAGTAATTTTCAAAAGCACTGGAAAAGGGCTATGTTCTTATGTCAGTCACAACAGGCCGCTCATTGACAGAAGAAGCACAAATTACCTCCCTTTCGCCTTTTGAAATATTCAACCCCAAGACTTCTCGCTAGTTAGATCATCATTAACTTTTTATAATGGGAATACTGTAATATTGTCATCTCTTAGAGGGCAATGTAATACAGTAGAATCACTCATAAAAAGTTAGACTGAAATTATAGACTAATCATTTCTTTGTCATTGGGCAAACGTACAAAATCAGCAGGGGATCAAATACTTTTTTCCCCTCACTGTATTGGGTGCCTTACCCTGTAAGCAGCCTATGAACAAGGTAAGACAGCAATCCATGCTTTGGTTTAATTAACCTGACCACTGTCTGGTGTTTACCTGGCAACTGTTTATAATTTTTTCATAAGATCAAGGCATCAATATCCCCTACATTAGCATTTTTCATGTCCAAATCATCGTAAAGTAACTTTAATTAGCACCACAATAAATTGTAGGTATATTGGGATGATTTGGACATTAAACACACATTTTTTTTTTTTGTTCTTGGTATTTCATTACCTTAACGCTGCAGTCCTTAATGGTGAAACAGCCAAGTCTGTTTGCGATATTACAACAACAAAGAAGTTACTGAAAACAACGAACACTGTTTTCCCCCTCGGACATCATTGCACGTGCTATAAAATAGCACAATATGTACAGCTATTTTTTTTACCATGTTGCGTGACGCTCCTGAGCTTGGTAACAAAAACGATAACAGTGGTTGTGGTAAGCTGTTTTCATGTTATCTAGAGCTTTTGTGACTGTAACTGTGCTGCTGGCAACAATTTAATTACGCTTTTTTGCCAACGTTTACTGACACCGGCCGTATTCAAGGGGTGTTGAGCGTTCGTAAATTTGACAGTTATTCTGCACTCTGGCACACTGGCGAGAGTGCCCCGAAATCAGAGTAGATAGCCAGAGCGAATTTACAAGCTACGTGTATCGACAGTTGTCGCAGTGACATCATGAACATTCTTTTGAAATGGTTACTTGCATAGTGGAGTCTTGTTTAGACACGTAGCTAGCTAGCTAGCTAAACAATGAACCAGAATCCCAACTCATAATGTTACTACCCTGCATGAATCTGCAGGTTCAATGTTAGATAGCTATCTCCCATAGCAATGCAAATGGCTCTGCGATACGAATAATATTACTACACAGATCATAAACGTAACATTAGCTAGCGAGCCAGCCAACGTTAGCTAGATAACAGTACGCTTTAACTTGAAATGAAAACGAAGATTCACAGGTTTATTCCACACTGTGAGGTTGGAAGAAACCTATGAAATTGTAAAAATGATGATAATTCCCTTTTAGTGTAAGAGCTGTTTGAAATGACCACCTGAAATTTCAGCCTGTTTTGGTGGGATGGAGTTTTGGCCAGCCTGGTGATCACCAGGTGGTAAATTAGTTAATGGATCAAGACGAAAGAGAGTTCCAAACCTCTCTGCCAATAACAGCTAGTTTCCAGTTTTCCCCTCCCCACTCAGACCACTCCCAGACAGTCCTATTAAAATTCTTGCTTGAGAAATTGCTCTTTACTAAGAAGCAATTTTTGTTTATTTTTGACCCTTTTAATTGAAAACAAATTACAGTAAGGTACTACCCAGAAATTATTTGATATTGAGATAAATACGGCTGCATTGGACCTTTAACATCAATAACCTTTGCATTTAGTTCTCAGAACATTAAGAAAACCTTCCTTAAAAACAATAGCAACTTTCAGAGAATGTTCTAAGAACTTCATTTAAAAAAGTCAAAAACCTAATGCATTTCATTTTTTTGAATGTTAAAATGTTCACAGAACCTCCCTTTAACGTAAAAAACTAACTCTGGAAACTTGTGGCCTTTGTGCCCAGAACCAATCTGAAACCCTAAAACACACGTTCCCACAACTTCTTGAACTACTGAATTTAGCATGATAGACAGACCTCTCAATGTATTGTGTAATTATCTTACTGTAGAGAAACAGAATGCTGAAGTTTTTGACATCTTTTGGTGGGCAAGGAGCCAGTCAGGGGGAAATTGCATTAGGGCAATTGTAACACCTTGAATTTCTCCAAACAGAAACAAGCTAGAGTGATTAACCTCACACAGTACATGCCCATTTAGGTTCTCTCCCTGCTCCCTGTTACAGCCAAATGTCTCACTATTTGCACGTTTTATGGGCAAATGTTAGTTAAGGGTGAAATTACTTTTTTCCAGTGGCTGTATTTTTCTTATACTGCCCTGAGCATTAATGTCCAATAATTCAAACGAACATCATTTTCATCACTGTATGTTGGGTAAACATTGACATGAATGAAGTGTTACTATCGTTGGCTCTTTACTATTGTTGTCTCTTGCATGAGGTTTTGTCATGGCTGTTGGGTTGAGGGAAATTGTAACACAGTGTTAAAATGATCTTGAGCCAAGCAGCCAAATGATGAAAACAAGTGATTTTAACTTTAGGATTGATTGAATTATACATGACTTATACAAATACTAACTTGAAATAGCCTTGGGGTCCTGTAGAGTGCCAAAGAAGTTGTAAACAGATAATCTGGGCACCATCAGACTATTCAGATGTTTTGAGAGAAACCGAATGGGCACGCACAAACATTGGTGTTACTGTAAATATTGTATATAAGTACATAGAAACACTAATCTTTTTTTGCAAAATCATTACATGCGTCTATGATAATATGATAATTCATGAACATTAATGTTTTGAAGTTAAGTGAATTTATTTGGTTTATTCTTTAGGTGTTACATTTGACCCCAGCTACTTTTACAATTGCCCCTGGCACGGGAGCAAATGTAACGTCCAGACTTTTCGGATTAAAGTCAATATTGTGATCCAACCGTTTTGTGTACAGACATACATTTTATGAGTGATTAGATTAGATAGATGTACGTTTCTTATATCAAAAAATGTGGTCTCTGAGCAACAGAGTAAAATACAAAAACTGTTACAATTGCCCTCAGTCTCCCCTACTATAGTCCCCTACTATACAAATGTATTACTACTAATGGAAGTGTACTTAAGACATGTTACATGTGAAAATATGTATATGAAAATGGGTTTCTTTCGGGGCCTTTGGCTCATAATATACAGTGGAGAAAAAAAGTATTTAGTCAACCACCTATTGTGCAAGTTCTCCCACTTAAAAAGATGAGAGAGGCCTGTAATTTTCATCATAGGTAACTATGACAGACAAATTGAGACAACAAATTCCAGAAAATCACATTGTAGGATTTTTAATGAATTTATTTGCAAATTATGGTGGAAAATAAGTATTTGGTCACCTACAAACAAGCAAGATTTCTGGCTCTCACAGACCTGTAACTTCTTCTTTAAGAGGATCTTATGTCCTCCACTTGTTACCTGTATTAATGGCACCTGTTTGAACTTGTTATCAGTATAAAAGACACCTGTCCACAACCTCTAACAGTCACACTCCAAACTCCACTATGGCCAAGACCAAAAAGCTGTCAAAGGACACCAGAAACAAAATTGTAGACCTGCACCAGGCTGGGAAGACTGAATCTGCAATAGGTAAGCAGCTTGGTTTGAAGAAATCAACTGTGGGAGCAATTATTAGGAAATGGAAGACATACAAGACCACTGATAATCTCCCTCGATCTGGGGCTCCACGCAAGATCTCACCCCGTGGGGTCAAAATGATCACAAGAACGGTGAGCAAAAATCCCAGAACCACACGGGGGGACCTAGTGAATGACCTGCAGAGAGCTGGGACCAAAGTAACAAAGCCTACCATCAGTAACACACTACGCCGCCAGGGACTCAAATCATGCAGTGCCAGACGTGTCCCCCTGCTTAAGCCAGTACATGTCCAGGCCTGTCTGAAGTTTGCTAGAGTGCATTTGGATGATCCAGAAGAGGATTGGGAGAATGTCATATGAAACCAAAATAGAAGTTTTTGGTAAAAACTGAACTTGTCGTGTTTGGAGGACAAAGAATGCTGAGTTGCATCCAAAGAACACCATACCTACTATGAAGCATGGGGGTGGAAACATCATGCTTTGGGGCTGTTTTTCTGCAAAGGGACCAGGACGACTGATTCGTGTAAAGGAAAGAATGAATGGGGCCATGTATCGTGAGATTTTGAGTGAAAACCTCCTTCCATCAGCAAGGGCATTGAAGATGAAACGTGGCTGGGTCTTTCAGCATGACAATGATCCCAAACACACCGCCCAGGCAACGAAGGAGTGGCTTCGTAAGAAGCATTTCAAGGTCCTGGAGTGGCCTAGCCAGTCTCCAGATCTCAACCCCATAGAAAATCTTTGGAGGGAGTTGAAACTCTGTGTTGCCCAGCGACAGCCCCAAAACATCACTGCTCTAGAGGAGATCTGCATGGAGGAATGGGCCAAAATACCAGCAACAGTGTACGAAAACCTTGTGAAGACATACAGAAAATATTTGACCTGTGTCACTGCCAACAAAGGGTATATAACAAAGTATTGAGAAACTTTTGTTATTGACCAAATACTTATTTTCCACCATAATTTGCAAATAAATTCATAAAAAATCCTACAATGTGATTTTCTGGAATTCTTTTCTCATTTTGTCTGTCATAGTTGACGTGTACCTATGATGAAATGTACAGGCCTCTCTCATCTTTTTAAGTGGGAGAACTTGCACAATTGGTGGCTGACTAAATACTTTTTTGCCCCACTGTATTTTCTATTCCCCATGATGAACAGGTAGGAGAAAGGCGCTGACCTCTGCTGAACTGGAAGTGTTTAAGGAACAGGTGCACTGTCTCAATTTGCCACCATCTGTGTTCACAAACCCAAAGAAAGATAAGCATCTTAACTTACCTAGAGTTTATACCAGAACCTATTTTCAGCGACCACGCTACCAGAAATCAGTCGTTTTAGAAAGGAATCAATGTGAGCAGACTGAGCGATTCAACCGTTTGCAAAGTTATCAGTGGCGCGACTACCGCACGATAAGCTAGCTAACTAGCTGTGACATTGTTCTTTGATACTGTGCTGCACAGGCCAACAACATGCTGTTTTGCATGCTGTTCGGAAGATACATCAACTAGGCAGTTTCTTACTGCAAACTATACTCTTAGAAAAAAAAGGTGCTATCTAGAACCAAAAAGGGTTATTTGGCTGTCCCCATCGGAGAACCCTTTGAAGAACCCCTTTTGGTTCCAGGTTGAACCCTTTTGGGTTCCATGTAGAACCCTTTCCACATAGGGTTCTACCTGGAACCAAAAAGGGTTCTACCTGGAACCAAAAAGGGTTATCCTGTGGGGACAGCAGCCGAACACTTTTGGTACCCTTTTTTCTAAGAGTGTACCTTCTGAGGCAAACTAAATGTTGCATCATTGTGATAAGTCTATTTGTACATTTGTATTTAATCACGGACTGTCTTCATTTGCCTCATAGATCCCTGTCCAGATGCGACACAGGACAACAGGGAAACCCTGGACCTGTCAAAAAAATTATGGAATTGCTGGCTGATCTTCAGAAGTTTCTGGAAGAGATAATAAGTACTAAAATCACTACTAGAGAGTAAAAACCAGATTCATTGTAAAAATGTGAAGTCTCAATAATTTTTTGACTGGTACTGTATGCATTCGGAAAATATTCAGACCCCTTTACTTTTTACAGCCTTATTCTAAAATGGATTAAATCGTTTTTTTTCCCTCATCAATCAACCCAAAGTACCCCATAATGACAAAGCAAAAACAGGTTTAGATATTTTTCACACAAAAAATTTAAGAATCTGAAATGTCACATTTACATGAGATGTTAGATCGGGTTCAAGTCCGGGCTCTGGTTGGGCCACTCAACGACATTCAGAGACTTGTCCCGAAGCCACTCCTGCGTTGTATTGGCTGTGTGCTTAGGTGTTGTTGTCCTGTTGGACGGTGAACCTTTGCCCCAGTCTGAGGTCCTGAGCGTTCTGGAGCAGGTTTTATCAAGGAACTCTGTACTTTGCTCCGTTCATCTTTCCCTTGATCCTGACTAGTCTCCCAGTCCCTGCCACTGAAAACATCCCCACAGCATGATGCTGCCACCATCATGCTTCACCATAGGGATGGCGCCAGGTTTCCTCCAGATATGATGCTTGGCATTCAGGCCAAAGCGTTCAATCTTGGTTTCATCAGACCAGAGAATCTTGTTTCTCATGGTCTGAGAGTCATTTAGGTGCCTTTTGGCAAACTCCAAGCGGGCTGTCATGTACTTTCTACTGAGGAGTGGCTTCCGTCTGGCCACTCTACCATAAAGGCATGATTGGTGGAGTGCTGCAGAGGTTGTTGTCCTTCTGGACGGTACTCCCATCTCCACAGAGGAACTCTGGAGCTCTGACAGAGTGACCATCGGGCTCTTGGTCACATCCCTGACCAAGGCCCTTCTCCCCCAATTGTAGTGGATGCGAGCGTCGACTGGAAGCCAGTGGAGTGTGCGGAGGAGCGGGGTGACATAAGAGAACTTGGGAAGGTTGAAAACCAGGTGGGCTGCAGCGTTCTGGATAAGTTGTAGGGGTTTGATGGCACAAGCGGGGAGCCCAGCCAACAGCGAGTTACAGTAGTCCAGACGGGAGAGGACAAGTGCCTGGATTAGGACCTGTGCCGTTTCCTGTGTGAGGTAGGTTCATACTCTACGGATGTTGTAGAGCATGAACCTGCAGGAGGTGGTCACTGCTTTGATATTTGCAGAGAACGACAGGGTGTTGTCCAGGGTCACGCAAAGATTATTTGCATTCTGGGAGGGCGACACTGTGGAGTTGTCAACCGTGATGGAGAGGTCTTTGAGCGGGCAGGCCTTCCCTGAGAGGAAGAGCAGTTCCGTCTTGTTGCGGTTGAGGTGATGGGCCGACATACACGTTGAAATATCTGCCAGGCACGTAGAGATGCGTGTCACCACCTGGGTGTCAGAAGGGGGGGAAGGAGAAAAGTAATTGAGTGTCATCCGCATAGCAATGATAGGAGAGACCATGTGAGGAGATGATGGACCTGACTGACTTGGTGTATAGAGAGAAGAGGAGAGGGCCTAGAACCGAGCCCTGGGGGACACCAGTAGTGAGAGTACATGGTGCAGACATAGATCCTCTCCACATCACCTGGTAGGAGGGGCCTGCCAGGTAGGATGCAATCCAAGGGCATGCAGAGCCTGAGACGCACAGCCCTGAGAGGGTGGAAAGGACGATTAATGGTTCATGGTTTCGAAGGCAACAGATAGATCTAGGAGGATGAGAACAGAGAGAGTGTCAGCTTTGGCAGTGCGGAGAGCCTCTGTGACACAGAGATGAGCAGTCTCGTTTGAGTGGCCCGTCTTGAAGCATGACTGGTTAGGGTCAAGAAGTTCATTCTGCAAGAGATAATGAGAAAATTGATCAATGACAGCACGCTCAAGTGTTTTGGAAAGAAAATAAAGAAGGGTTACAGGTCTATAGTTTGACGTCAGATGAGTCGAGTGTTGGTTTCTTGAGGAGGGGAGCAACTCGGGCCATTTAGAAGTCAGAGGACACGCAGCCAGTGGTCAGGGATGAGTTGATGAGGGAAGTAAGGAATGGAGAAGGTCTCCAGAGATGGTCTGGAGAAGGGAGGAGGGGATGGGGTCGAGCGGGCAGGTTGTCGGGTGGCCAGATCTCACTAGTCGCAGAATGTCATCTGGAGAGAGAGGGGAGAAAGAGGTCAAGGCGAAGGGTAGTTCTGTGTGAGTGAGACCAGTGGACTCAATAGGCTGAGTGAATGAGTAGCGGATGTCATCAACCTTTTTTTCAAAGTGGTTGACAAAGTCGTCCGCAGTGAGGGAGGAGGGAGGGGGAGGGGATGGAGGATTAAGGAGGGAGGAGAAGGTGGAAAAGGGTTTGAGTTTCCTAAGGTTGGAGGCAGAAGCTTTAAATTTAGAGTGGTAGAAAGTGGCTTTAGTGGCAGATACAGAGGAAGAGAAGGTAGAGAGGAAGGAGTGAAAGCAAGATAGGTCCTCCGTAAGTTTATTTTTCCTCCATTTTTGCTCAGCTGCCCACAGCCCTGTTCTGTAAGCTCGCAATGAGTCACTCAGCCACGGAGCAGGACGGGAGGGCCGAGCTGGTCGGGAGGAAAGGAGACAGTGCGAGTCATAGGAAAAGGAAGAGAGTAGGGTCGAAGTGGCAAAATCAGGAGAAGGAGGGAGAAGGATTTAGCAGAAGGGAGAGATGATAGGATAGAAGAGAAGAGAGAGTCAGAGAGTGAAGATTGTGATGGCGCATGACCATCTGGGTAGGGTTGGAGGAAAGGGAGACAGAAAAGGAAACAAAGTAGTGATCAGAGACCTGGAGGGGGGTTGCAGTGAGATTAGTAGGCGAGCAGCCTCTACTAAAGATGAGGTCAAGCGTATGGCCTGCCTTGTGAGTTGGAGGGGATTGGGAAAGACTGAGGTCAAAAGAGGCAAGGAGGGGAAAGAAATTAATCGGAATCGAAGGCAGACGTTGGGAGGTTGAAGTCGCTAAGTACGAAGAGCGGTGAGCAATCGTTAGGAAATGAGCTTGTCAAGGTGTCAAGCTCATTGTGGAACTCTCCTAGGGCACCTGGTGGGCGATATATGACAATAATGTTAAGCTTGAGTGGACACGTGACAGTGACAGCATGAAATTCAAATGAAGAGATGGACAGGTGAGAGAAAATCTCCACTCAGGAGAGGTTGGTAGACCTGTGCCACCACCGTGATGACCAGATGCTCTCGGACTATGAGAGAAAACATAGTCAGATGAAGAAAGAGCAGCTGGAGTAGCAATGTTCTCTGGGGTGATTCATGCTCCAGAGACCCGGAATTCCACATGGGTTGTGCGCGCAGGGTACACTAAATTAGAATGGTTGCAGCCAAGGGGTGGGGAGAGTCTGTAAAGCCTCCAGGGAGAGGTGCGAACAGGTATAGAAAACACACACATAGTTGACAAAGCTACAAAAGAGCAAAATGAGATAATCTGTAAATAACTAGGTAAGATACTCAAGTGAGAGAGTTGTGTGTAGTCTTCCCCTCTTCTACTCTGCAGAACAGTCTTTGTTTTCGGCAATGGTCTTAGTTTTGCCACAAATCCCCCACTGATACGACCGCCATTTACAGCTGCCGCTGAGAAACCAGGGGAGACTGAAGAACTAACACTAATTGCCTAGCAGAGGTGGAGAGCACACCTCCCTGTACTAATTGCTGATTGCCTAGGAGAGGTGAAACCATTCCCCCCCTATACAGCCACTGATTACCAAAACCAGTTACAAATTGCCCTGACTCTTGATCCTGGTTGATGTGTCAACAACTTATGAGCAGTCAGCAGTTCACACACCAAGTAGGCCACTGGGAAGACAGACAGCACTTAAAGTAGATGGCCCTAGCTAGCAAAGAGACAGTACTAGACCACAACAGATAACGGCAAAACAATTATACATATCACTCCTGGAGATATCAGGAGTCCTATAGTTATAGCATGGAGCACACTGACCTTTAAGATTTTAAACTCCAACAAGCTATTTTCAATAGGCGGTTGCAGGCCCTGTCTGATGGATGATATTGATATAGTTGGTATGGCTATAAAATTGCATAGAACTGCACCATTTGGTATATCCCTATTAGTAATAGAGTTAGGAGAAGAAATTGGAATGACTTTTCCAAGGTATAGCACCACATGGGACCATTTCCCAACATATTTGCTCAGATGTGTTCTCCTACATTCATGCAGTGTTTCGACCTTTAGAGAATAATCCCTTCATGAGAAAACATCAGAGAAAGGAGAACAACAAAACCAGCAAATACAGTAAGGCTCTAAAACCTTCTGCGCTTGGACCCCTAGCAAACCTACATTCCAGTATGTTTCCCATGAGGACATGGGCAATCTTGGACCTATCCATGCCACTTTCCTCTGCCAAGGTCCAGATAACATCCCACCAGGACCCTCAGCACCCTATGCTAAATGCCATCTCTGTCTACGCCATAAGACATTAACCCTTATTACTGGTGTCAATCATACAAGGCAGGGTTGAAAACAAACACCAACAGTTCTAGGTGTGTTGCAAGTTTGGTGCTTAAGTCAAGTGGGACAATGACTCCTTCCATTTTCTCCCAGAGCTTGAGGGTGGCATGATGTCATGAGAAACCAGTGCTTCATTTGAAAACACCTGTTTCTTGTTACATGAGCACTAATTATGCTAACAGCATTGTGGCGATAACATGACTGTTGTTAAATACTGCAATGAACTGCAGGTTTGACTGAATTGAGACAAGGATGTCTAAAGGAATACAATTTCAGCGCGGAGCAAAGGTCAAGGTTTCACTTCCTCTTTGTTCTCCATTATTCACACGCTGAAACTAGCATTGTTTTCAAAGACAATGAGGCACTTGCTGTTGTATATAAAAATGGCTAGGTAAAAGAAAACATGAAGGAGAGAGTGGATACAATCACTTTCAGGTGATGTCATTCTAGTTCAGGGAAATTCAGCACTTGTGTTGACAATTAAATATGTGGGTCATATGACCCCCAACCTAAGATACTCTCTGAACTGTTGTCAGTTTGGAGATCCTGGGAAACACTTGAAGTAAGCACAGTAAGTTCAACTTGATGCTTTGACCTTGGTCTATGCATTTTCAAAATGTCTTTGACAGCACACTCATGGTTTAATAATGTACCAGGGGAGCAGAAAATGAGCTAGAAGAGCCTAGAACTCTCCAACAACATAAGCTACAAGGGTCATACTGCCTCTTCTGAGCAAAGACTGTCGCGTCGACAAGTGGCTTCTCCAACTTTCCAAGCACCTCATAGTTCTCACACGTGTGTACCTACAAAACATAAAAGTTGCGGCAACATAAAAACCAAGTGAGGGCAAAACAGACTCAAAGCACTGTCTGTCCCTTTTCTGTTGATGGTGCCATTTTGAGACAGACAAAGCTGTAGGCCATGTCCCGATAATCTTGAATAGCCTCCTGTCTTAATCTCCTTTCCTTCTTGACCATTGATCTAAAAGGACATGATGGGGTTAAAGCAATTAGGTTCTTACCTATCCAATCCTTTCACATATCATGGGCACAAAGCAAAGGAGGGGAAAAAGCCATTGAAATACAACCAGCGTCTGAGGCAGGAAGGCCACGCATGAGGTGTGACCTGAACCCACATCACACCAAGCCACACACCCAGGGCATCACTTTCCTGCCGCAAAGAAACCTGTGGTCGAGTGATCTTTCCTTGAACAATTTCTGTGAGAACAAACTTTACTTTAACCAGAGATTTAGTAAAGAGCGCGATACAATTGCGTGGTACAGTATTGGAGCTCCCGGTAGGAAAATGTTGCCCCCCAGACTCCAAGCCAGACTAAACTATCCATGGGCCCAGGGAGGGGGGGTGATAATCACAGTTCTGCCTGATACGAGACATGCCCCTATACCATCACGCATGGGCCGAAAACCCCATCCTGTGAGAGAGTGAGCTGGCCTGTTCCACCGATAGAGCATGGAGTCAAGGTGGGCTTAATTTCAGATCCTTACCTTTACCACATAGAGAGGAAAGCCACAAAACTGACTTTAAATCAGCTCCAGGATCAATTATAATGGCCACTTATCTGAATCTGTAGCATGGAGAGAGATCTGCTTCTTGAATCTAAGTAGTGTGCTGTAGTAATAGGTTTGATAGCTGATTACTGAGAAGTGAGGGGTAAATAGTAATGAATTCAGCTTGAATACATTTTAATCCTGTTTTCATCACACTTCACAATGTGTCCAAATACTCCACATTTAATGGAATTTCCATTACTTCAACAGAAGTTCATGCAATAATGTGAAACCTGTGAAGTCTATCGTAATCTGTGAAATCCTCTTCAAAAATCCAACTCCTTAACCAAAGCAGTCTTCTCAGAACTGCCATTGTTACATACGTAAAAGTGACGTTTTATCAGCGTTATCTGGATACCCTTAGTTATAATAAAGGGTATGACTGGCTCTGTTTCTGACGCTCAGCACTTCCTTCCGTGGCTGATGGGGATCACTCACAATAATGAGCTCGTTAAGCACTTGCTGAGTAGGTCACCTTTGCGTGCTGGGCAAATAATTTAGTCGCATCCCAAATGGCACCCTATTCCCTATGTAGTGCATTATTTTTAGTATATAGATAATAGGGTGCCATTTGGGACACATATCTTGACTCCTGAGAGGAGCAGAAATCACATGCTATACAGCATGTAAACCAAAGCGGGTTACATGAAAATGTACCTTGGTAGAGGAGGAGGGGTCAGATATAGGAAGCATGGAGTTTAAAAAGATTGTTGACAAGTACACCACAGGGGGTTGGTGGCACCTTAATTGGGGAGGACGGGCTCATGGTAATGGCTGGAGCGGAATTAGTGGAATGGTATCAAATACTGTACACCAAACACATTCCATTTACTCCCTTCCAGCCATTATTATGAGCCGTCCTCCCCTCAGCAGCCTCCTGTGAAGTACACAAGACAGAGGTTTTTTTAGGGTGTGAACTGGAAAGTTTTGAAAAATGGATGGTTCCATTTTCATTCTCCCTTTCCACGACATGGGCAGTGCAAAAACTCTCTCCCTCTAGCTCTGCTTATACCTCTCTCTCAGACTCTCTCTCTCTCTTTCTAACGTTCTCTATCTCTAACTTTCTCTGTGACTCTCTCTCACACACACAGCACACTAGCTGGGTACAGCTAACGAATCAGACAGGTCTACCTTCGCTCTGAAGAGATGAGGACAGAAAGCACTGTCGCTATGGGCAATGGGCCCATAAGCAATGTCCCAAACCACAATTGGGACAGGAGTGCTCTTTGAGGTTTATACTCGGCTATAAAAACCTGACAAAGGACCTCATTGTCAAATGCCTCTCCACACTTCTACATTGTCCTATGATCGTGGTTCGTAGCCTTAAAAACAACCCTTATGTGTAGGTTATAATCATAGGCTGCATGTCTATCTGAAGCAATTACATGGCTGTCTGAAAGTTGTAAGCTCTCAACTGTACTTGAGCTTTTTGTTGTGGGTGTTTAAACCATGCAGTGACTGCATCTATACGCCTAAAACCATGATTAAAATTTTTCCTATATAAAAGCAGAACTGCATGTTTGACTACATTGTTTGGACATTTGTGTGTCGAAGTTACAAACCTTCAGTGATGCAGGGTCAGCCAACGCCAGTGCTTTCCTGTTCAGTTCTGTAGCGATGATCTGACATCGTTGGCACAAGGTCCCCTCGCCTACTCCCTTTTCCCCGTAGTGACTCAACTCCATCATGGACACTGACCCAGCGCCCTCTGGGTTTCGCCGGCCGCCATATTCGACATCCTCTGCCGGCACCGAGTAAAGCCTCTTCCTTGGATTGACACCCAGAGATATCTGGTTCTCTCCCTCAACAACCTTTTAAAACAGGGAAGAAAATACAACTTTACTAAGTTTTAAGCGACGTGTCTGTATGCTTACCAGTTCCCGATACAGTAAGAAGCAGTCATTTGCACACCTGTACGATGGAGACTTGTATTTGATAATAATGCACTGGTGTAGAAAATCACATTCACCAGTGCAATTAGGTTTAAGGTGATAGGTTAAAGGGGAAATCTGCTGTTCAAACAACAACAAAGTGGGCAAAGCTGCCCGCCAATGATTTGGTAAACAGCTGAGGGATAGGGCTGAGGAAATGTATTCACCCTCAAATTCAGAAACAGAGCTATGGATGCAAGGACTGACCATCCATGAGATCAAAATTATAGTTTTAACTATGTCTTGAGGCTATAAAATGTTTGTTAACAATGGCATTTATTTTTTACAAATAATGTAGTAAAACCGGCTTATATTTTGGGTTCTGATGGGCTATGACAGTTGAACTAAGCACATGAGGCATTTATAAGTTATATTCTTCAAGGATAAAGAGTTTAATATAAATGATTCATTTAAAAGTTCAAAAATTTATGCATCAATCGCAGATTGCCCCTTTAAATGTGATATGCAAAGGTCTCCATATAAACAAAAAGGATAGCCCATAGTCAGGGACTGATGTTTTACTTTAGACAATGCATAGCAAATAAATTGAATAGTCAACTCATCTCAGACATCTGAAATGTCATCCATCGATTTACTCAAGGTGCCTCACCGTATATCTCCTGTAGTCTGGTTTGCGTCCTCGAGCTGTTTTCCCATACTGTGAGTACATCTCGTCTATATTACCAACTCACACACTTTTTCGATCGAACCTTCAGCCTATCTAATGTTATTGCCTACAGTTCCCACGTTTATTGGTGACGAGTTGGCCCTTCCATAGCTTGGTAAATCCCTCAGGAAAATGTATGGTGATAAGATAGTCCTCGCAGTGGTCCCTTGGCAGTTTAATTCATTCCCACAGCGCGACTGACAGCGATAGGAGTGAAGTAATTAATTCAACTTGGTGGGATGTTCTGTCGGATGAAGTAATAGCCTACATGGGATGGGTGGAGTCAGTCTCAACACACTCTAATTTTGTGATAGCATGGTTGATGACTAGGGGATATGGGGCGCTCTGTCATGCAACTTCAGTTTCACAATTCGACTGCACATAATAGAGATCGTGAAAAATAGAGATTAAACAGTATAATTTTGTATTGATTGACTGTAATAAAACTCTTATTACTTTGCCAAAATGTATATCAAAAGTGTTCCCTCCTGATGACAAGAATTAAACTACTGTTTCAATTTCTGAACCACATCCTTAAAGCTGCAATATGTAACTTGTTGGGTGATATACAGTGGGGGAAAAAAGTATTTAGTCAGCCACCAATTGTGCAAGTTCTCCCACTTAAAAAGATGAGAGAGGCCTGTAATTTTCATCATAGGTACACGTCAACTATGACAGACAAATTGAGAAGAAAAAAAATCCAGAAAATCACATTGTAGGATTTTTAATGAATTGATTTGCAAATTATGGTGGAAAATATGTATTTGGTCACCTACAAACAAGCAAGATTTCTGGCTCTCACAGACCTGTAACTTCTTCTTCTTTAAGAGGATCCTCTGTCCTCCACTCGTTACCTGTATTAATGGCACCTGTTTGAACTTGTTATCAGTATAAAAGACACCTGTCCACAACCTCAAACAGTCAAACTCCAAACTCCACTATGGCCAAGACCAAAGAGCTGTCAAAGGACACCAGAAACAAAATTGTAGACCTGCACCAGGCTGGGAAGACTGAATCTGCAATAGGTAAGCAGCTTGGTTTGAAGAAATCAACTGTGGGAGCAATTATTAGGAAATGGAAGACATACAAGACCACTGATAATCTCCCTCGATCTGGGGCTCCACGCAAGATCTCACCCCGTGGGGTCAAAATGATCACAAGCAAAAAATCCCAGAACCACACAGGGGGACCTAGTGAATGGCCTGCAGAGAGCTGGGACCAAAGTAACAAAGCCTACCATCAGTAACACACTACGCCGCCAGGGACTCAAATCCTGCAGTGCCAGACGTGTCCCCCTGCTTAAGCCAGTACATGTCCAGGCCCGTCTGAAGTTTGCTAGAGTGCATTTGGATGATCCAGAAGAGGATTGGGAGAATGTCATATGGTCAGATGAAACCAAAATATAACTTTTTGGTAAAAACTAAACTCGTCGTGTTTGGAGGACAAAGAATGCTGAGTTGCATCCAAAGAACACCATACCTACTGTGAAGCATGGGGGTGGAAACATCATGCTTTGGGGCTGTTTTTCTGCAAAGGGACCAGGACGACTGATCCGTGTAAAGGAAAGAATGAATGGGGCCATGTATCGTGAGATTTTGAGTGAAAACCTTCCATCAGCAAGGGCATTGAAGATGAAACGTGGCTGGGTCTTTCAGCATGACAATGATCCCAAACACACCGCACGGGCAACGAAGGAGTGGCTTCGTAAGAAGCATTTCAAGGTCCTGGAGTGGCCTAGCCAGTCTCCAGATCTCAACCCCATAGAAAATCTTTGGAGGGAGTTGAAAGTCTGTGTTGCCCAGTGACAGCCCCAAAACATCACTGCTCTAGAGGAGATCTGCATGGAGGAATGGGCCAAAATACCAGCAACAGTGTGTGAAAACCTTGTGAAGACTTACAGAAAACGTTTGACCTGTGTCATTGCCAACAAAGGGTATATAACAAAGTATTGAGAAACTTTTGTTATTGACCAAATACTTATTTTCCACCATAATTTGCAAATAAATTCATTAAAAATCCTACAATGTGATTTTCTGGATTTTTTTTCTAATTTGGTCTGTCATAGTTGACTTGAACCTATGATGAAAATTACAGGCCTCTCTCATCTTTTTAAGTGGGAGAACTTGCACAATTGGTGGCTGACTAAATACTTTTTTCCCCACTGTAAATGTGAGTTATATATCTGACATTCTCATTGAAAGCAAGTCTAAAAAGCGGTAGATCTGTTCTATGCACGTTATTTCTATGGTTCCAGTTCTTAAGTTTAGTTTTTTGCGTCTTTTACTTTCGGTTTTGTATACATTTACATTTTAGTCATTTAGCAGACGCTCTTATACAGCTTTGAACAGCAGAAAATACAATATTTGTCGTTATGGAAAATATATTTCACAGAGGGTTAGATGGTACAATGATTCTCCACACAATAACTTATTGTTTTGTCATATAAACTGAAATTAGGCAAACTATTAGAATTTTAGCAAAGAGGAAATGGTGGAACGATTTATGCATTTTGCACCTTTAAAGCTGGAACCCTTAATTGAAACATTAAAGAAGCCTTTCCCCACCCCTGTTTCACTAAAGTGATGGGGCTGGAGAAATACAGTGAGGGAAAAAAGTATTTGATCCCCTGCTGATTTTGTACGTTTTCCCACTGACAAAGAAATGAGCAGTCTATAAGTTTAATGGTAGGTTTATTTGAACAGTGAGAGACAGAATAACAACAAAAAAATCCAGAAAAACGCATGTAAAAATTTTTATAAATTGATTTGCATTTTAATGAGGGAAATAAGTATTTGACCCTCTCTCAATCAGAAAGATTTCTGGCTCCCAGGTGTCTTTTATACAGGTAATGAGCTGAGATTAGGAGCACACTCTTAAAGGGAGTGCTCCTAATCTCAGTTTGTTACCTGTATAAAAGACACCTGTCCACAGAAGCAATCAATCAATCAGATTCCAAACTCTCCACCATGGCCAAGACCAAAGAGCTCTCCAAGGATGTCAGGGAAAAGATTGTAGACCTACACAAGGCTGGAATGGGCTACAAGACCATCGCCAAGCAGCTTGGTGAGAAGGTGACAACAGCTGGTGCGAATATTCGCAAATGGAAAAAACACAAAATATCTGTCAATCTCCCTCGGCCTGGGGCTCCATGCAAGATCTCACCTCGTGGAGTTGGAATGATGATGGGAATGGTGAGGAATCTGCCCAGAACTACACAGGAGGATCTTGTCAATGATCTCAAGGCAGCTGGGACAATAGTCACCAAGAAAACAATTGGGAACACACTACGCCGTGAAGAACTGAAATCCTGCAGCGCCCGCAAGGTCCCCCTACTCAAGAAAGCACATATACAGGGCCGTCTGAAGTTTGCCAATGAACATCTGAATGATTCAGAGGAGAACTGGGTGAAAGTGTTGTGGTCAGATGAGACCAAAATGGAGCTCTTTGGCATCAACTCAACTCGCCGTGTTTGGAGGAGGAGGAATGCTGCCTATGACCCCAAGAACACCATCCCCACTGTCAAACATGGAAGTGGAAACATTATGCTTTGGGGGTGTTTTTCTGCTAAGGGGACAGGACAACTTCACTGCATCAAAGGGACGATGGACGGGGCCATGTACCCTCAAATCTTGTGTGAGAACCTCCTTCCCTCAGCCAGGGCATTGCAAATGGGTCGTGGATGGGTATTCCAGCATGACAATGACCCAAAACACACGGCCAAGGCAACAAAGGAGTGGCTCAAGAAGAAGCACATTAAGGTCCTAGAGTGGCCTAGCCAGTCTCCAGACCATAATCCCATAGAAAATCTGTGGAGGGAGCTGAAGGTTCGAGTTGCCAAATGTCAGCTTCGAAACCTTAATGACTTGGAGAAGATCTGCAAAGAGGAGTGGAACAAAATCCCTCCTGAGATGTATGCAAACCTGGTGGCCAACTACAAGAAACGTCTGACCTCTGTAATTGCCAACAAGGGTTTTGCCACCAAGTACTAAGTCATGTTTTGCAGAGGGGTCAAATAATTATTTCCCTCATTAAAATGCAAATCAATTAATAACATTTTTGACATGCGTTTTTCTGGATTTTTTTGTTATTCTGTCTCTCACTGTTCAAATAAACCTACCATTAAAATTATAGACTGATCATGTCTTTGTCAGTGGGCAAACGTACAAAATCAGCAGGGGATCAAATACTTTGTTCCCTCACTGTATAACCACTCTCAATTTCATAGACAGAGCTATGGATGCAAGGACTGACCATCCACGATATAAAATGTATAGTTTTAACCATGGTCTGAGGCTATACAGTTATCTTATATATATTCTGGGTTATGACAGTTGAACTAAGCTGATGAGGCATTTATAAGTTATATTCTTCAAGAATCAATGGGTATATATTAATAATTTATAAGCACATATACAGTGAGGATGTAGAGAGCTTGGTCTGTTTATTGAAGCTACTCGTTTACAGTCAACTCACCTATGTAATCAGGAACCATTTGCATTTATTTTGTTTACCTGTGTGATCTCATGTATTTACTCATAGTGAAGACATCCCTTCCTCAGTAGTAGGCTACTTAATGTACTTGGGTTGGGTAGGCTGCTACACCACCTGTTGAAACAAGACAACCTTGGTTCTTATTACTCTGTCGCCCTCATCTGGCCATTATCTGAAACACAATCATTCATTATGGATTACTGATGTCGGCTCACAGTATAAAAATTGATATCTGATATATGAGGAATGAATGACAGCAACACCGAAGCCTATCTGTGTTTCTCGAATGCGTTATCGGGAAACAATTGCTGATATATACCCATTGTTTCTTGAAGAATATAACTTATAAATGCCTGTCATACCCCATCATAACCCAAAATATATATAAGATCACTGTATAGCCTCAGACCATGGTTAAAACCCTTGAATGGCGCCGGAGGAGATGGCTGCCGTTTTACAGGCTCCTAACCAATTGTGCTATTGTGTGTGTTTTTTCGCGTTATTTGTAACTTATTTTGTACATAATGTTTCTGCCACCGTCTCTTATGACCGAAAAGAGCTTATGGATATCAGGACAGCGATTACTCACCACGTACTGGACGAAGATTTTTTCTTTAACGAGTCGGACGCAAAGGATTTTTTCAGACACCTGACAAGGCCCAAATCCCTGTCATTCGCATGAGAAAGAGACGGAGATATCGGGGATGTACAGTTGAAGTCGGAAGTTTACATACACTTAGGTTGGAGTCATTAAAACTCGTTTTACAACCACTCCACACATTTCTTGTTAACAAACTATAGTTTTGGCAAGTCGGTTAGGACATCTACTTTGTGCATGACACAAGTAATCTTTCCAACAATTGTTTACAGACAGATTATTTCACTTATAATTCACTGTATCACATTTCCAGTGTGTCAGACGTTTACATACATTAAGTTGACTGTGCCTTTAAACAGCTTGGAAAATTCCAGAACATGATGTAAAGGCTTTAGAAGCTTCTGATAGGCTAATTGACATAATTTGAGCCAATTGGATGTGTACCTGTGGATGTATTTCAAGGCCTACCTTCAAACTCAGTGCCTCTTTGCTTGACATCATGGGAAAATCAAAAGAAATCAGCCAAGACCTCAGAAAAAGAATTGTAGACCTCCACAAGTCTGGTTCACCCTTGGGAGCAATTTCCAAACGCCTGAAGGTACCGCGTTCATCTGTACAAACAATAGTACGCAAGTATAAACACCATGGGACCACGCAGCCATCATTCCGCTGTCACAATCATTGTAAGCAGCAGACCAAGGCGCAGCGTGATAAGCGTACATTCTTTTATTAGTGTACACACAACGAACCAAAACAATAAACGATACGTGAAGTCCTAGGGTTAAACACAAACCTTACGGATCAAGATCCCACAAAACAAAAGTGCCAACAGGCTGCCTAAGTATGGTTCCCAATCAGAGACAACGAGAATCAGCTGCCTCTGATTGGGAACCACCCTGGCCAACATAGAAAACACGAACTAGAACACAACATAGAAAATAACACATAGAAGCTCCACACCCCGACTCAACATATAAGAGTCCCCAGAGCCAGGGCGTGACATCCGCTCAGGAAGGAGACTCGTTCTGTCTCCTAGAGATGAACGTACTTTGGTGCGAAAAGTGAAAATTAATCCCAGAACAGCAAAGGACCTTGTGAAGATGCTGGAGGAAACAGATGTATAAGGCCATAAGTAAACAGAAAAACGCTCATCCTAATGCAGGGAAACTTAAATCAGTTTTACCTAATCTACCAGCATGTTAAATGTCCAACCAGAGGAAAAAAAAC
Source organism: Coregonus lavaretus (assembly GCF_964263955.1). Classification (NCBI taxonomy): domain Eukaryota; kingdom Metazoa; phylum Chordata; class Actinopteri; order Salmoniformes; family Salmonidae; genus Coregonus; species Coregonus lavaretus. Next base: position 38,125,349 of record NC_140018.1, on the reverse strand, counting down.
TCTAGACCACATTTACTCCACACAAAGAGACGCGTACAAAGCTCTCCCTCACCCTCCATTTGGCAAATCTGGCCATAACTCTATCCTATTGATTCCTGTTTACAAGCAAAAACTCAAGCAGGAAGCACCAGTGACTTGGTCAATAAGGAATTGGTCAGATGACGCAGATGCTAAGCTACAGGACTGTTTTTCTAGCACAGACTGGAATATGTTCCAGGATTCTTCCGATGGCATTGAGGAGTACACCACATCAGTCAAAGGCTTCATCAATAAGTGCATCGATGACGTCGTCCCCACAGTGACTGTACGTACATACCCCAACCAGAAGCCATGGATTACAGGCAACATCCGCACTGAGCTAAGGGGTAGAGCTGCAGCTTTCAACGAGTGGGACTCTAACCTGGACGCGCTCCGTAGCCGATGTGAGTTAGATCTGTAAACAGGTCAACATTCACAAGGCTGCAGGGCCAGATGGATTACCAGGACATGTACTCTGAACATGCGCTGACCAACTGGCAAGTGTCTTCACTGACATTTTCAACCTGTCCCTGACTGAGTCTGTAATACCAACATGTTTCAAGCAGACCACCATAGTCCCCGTGCCCAAGGACACTAAGATAACCTGCCTAAATGACTACCGACCCGTAGCACTGATGTCTGTAGCCATGAAGTGCTTTGAAAGGCTGGTCATGGCTCATATCAACACCATTACCCAGAAACCCCAGACCCACTCCAATTTGCATACCGCCCCAACAGATCCACAGATGATGCAATCTCACCTATGTGAGAATGCTATTCATTGACTACAGCTCAGCGTTCAACACGCACCCCTGAGGGGCACCCGTTTTGAGGATCAGCGTGGCAGATGTGATGTTACCTACCCTTACCACTTGGGGGCGGCCCGTCAGGAAGTCCAGGATCCAGTTGCAGAGAGAGGTGTTTAGTCCCAGGGTCCTTAGCTTAGTGATGAGCTTTGAGGGCACTATGATGTTGAAAATTGGAGTGGGTCTGGGGTTTCTGGGATAATGGTGTTGATATGAGCCATGACCAGCCTTTCAAAGCACTTCATGGCTACAGACGTGAGTGCTACGGGTCAGTAGTCATTAAGAAGGAAATAAATTCCACAAATTAACTTTTAACAAAGCACACCTGTTAATTGAAATACATTCCAGGTGACTACCTCATGAAGCTGGTTGAGAGAAAGCCAAGAGTGTGCAAAGCTGTCATCAAGGCAAAGGGTGGCTATTTGAAGAATATCAAATATAAAATATATATATTTTGATTTGTTTAACGCTTTTTTGGTTACTACATGATTCCATATGTGTTATTTCATAGTTTTGATGTCTTAACTATACATCTAGAATGTAGAAAATAGTAAAAAATAAAGAAAAACCCTGGGATGAGTAGGTGTGTCCAAACTTTTGACTGGTTTTGTATATGTTGCACTAAAACTTTTTCTCACTTTCAAAGGCATACTCGTGCAGACATGATAGCCTACTCTGTTTGGGATTGTATCTGTTCCGTAGCCTGTCTGTTTTATGAAAGAGAGAGTGCTTGCTTTGAAGTTCAGCACCGCAAAAAAGCAAGACGTTTTCCTCGGAAGCACGGGTGCTGTTCATGGTGCTGAATCTTGATCTAGGCTACCACGAGTCATTAGCAAACAAAGGTGAACTTCTCTGATAAAGACGCATGGACTTCTTTACCGTTCAATCAACAACAAATTACCATTTTTTTCAATACCTTAGTTGCAATTTTTATTTTTTATTTTGGCAGTTTACTTCATTTTTGTCTTGTGCTACTTACCTTAGCTTTTCTTCGCAGAAGATGACTGCTATATCCAAATATATAGCCATGTGGAAAGCCATCGGTATCCCCATAGAACGCACCCAGATCCTCATATGTGGGCACCTTCTTTTCCCCTTCAGAGGTCCCAGCGGAATTATGTAAAGCCATGGAAAGTCGTCCCTAAAGTCGCTATCACCCTGTCATACCGACATGAGCCAAGTATCATGTAATATTTCAACCTTATATTCTCACTGATATATCTGTCATGACAAAATTATTCCTGAGAGCAGCTTTCTCTTGTCCGATTCCGGAAGTTCCACAGGGCAATAGAACTACAAAAATCCACCAGTATATCCAAAGTCAGTAGCCTATCATCTATTTCACTTTATGCTTGAATCTCACCATATTTTCGGTAGCGCTCATTCTATCGGTCCCAAATGGAAGCACGTGATCGCACCGCAAGTGGACCACCTCAAAGCATCCGCCCCCTGCCCGTCACTAATTCACTCACCACTCCGTGTCTTCAAACAGAAAATCATTGGAAATGCGCGCACATGGCGAATACAGTGGTCACACAATCACGCATTGAAAGAATCATATTGGTTTGTGTCCATTCTTCTAAACGGTGTGTGTGTGTGTGTGTGTGTGTGTGTGTGTGTGTGTGTGTGTGTGTGTGTGTGTGTGTGTGTGTGTGTGTGTGTGTGTGTGCGGGTGCGTGGGTGCCTGCTTGCGTGTGTTTTGGCGAACTAATTTCATATTGTCAAGGATCAGTAGGCTAATAATGTAATAATACAACTTGATGCAAATTTGTTTCTTGAGTTGAATATTGCAATGCTCTGCAGTCATGGGACAAAATGGCCATGCTTTCTTAAAATCAGTAAAACATTAGGCTAGTTTGGGCTGTTCTGTTGTTAGTGCCATAGGATCTCTAAAACATTTTATATGTTACAGTTCTTTATCTACCTCACTTGAGGTGACAGTTGCTCATGCTCTCTCATCTATTGTCATTTGTTTAGGCCTATGTGTCGTAGCTTAGTTATAGCCCATTTCACCTTTGACCATCATTATGTGACTGTTTGGTGGATAACCTTTACCTACCCTTTGGGAGATGGCCTCTTTTAAATTAATCAAGCGGTTCATGTAGGGGTTGCCCTATAGCATTCTCATTGTGTGGGGTTTTTAACAACCTTGTTTCTGGGCCATGTTGATTGATGCAAGCCAAAGCCACCTGCCCCACAGATAAAACGGAAAATGACTTCAAATCTATCAGCGCAGTCGGGGCTTTTTGTGTTTCCAGAAATGGAAGAACATCCACGAGTCACTTGATCACAATGCTTAATTGAGTAGATAAAGTATATTATTCTTTGGGGCTTTAGAGGTGAATTGTTAGACATTACTTCCAGACTCCTAATAAAAATCGTATCTCCCGAACACAGAAAGCTTGTAACCAGGCGGCCATTACGACCGAAAATAAAGTAATTTATGCCAAACGTGCTCTATTGCTTCGTCTCCCACAAGTTAGGGGTTGGTTTGTCTGATTGTTCCGAGAAGCTGGGGTCAATGGCTCTCCTTGTGAGACCTTGACAAAATGGTTTTTGATACCGTGAAACCATCAACCCTAACTAACGGAATAAACGGTGTTGCTGACCCTAACCCTTATGAGATAGAATTAAGATGCACCTAGAGGGCTCCCAATCACAATTTTATGCATGCGTTGATTGAAAAAGCAGATAAGAGGAGAGCGAGAGAGACGATTTAATTCCATCTCAATGGGTGCGGTGGTGAAGTCTTGCGCATCCCTTGGGAAATGTTGGTCCCAGAGCGCAGTCCACAAGGGCTAATAAACTGACAGCCATGCATGGGTATTAACATGAATTGATATTACGTGCTCGCCCCCTATACCACCCACAATCAATGAGATAATTCACAGAAATAGGCAAATCGTCCCTTTCCTCGCATTCTTTCATTTGGATTGGGCCTATGTCAGTATTTGACATGGCGGCAGCCTTCATATCGTCACGCGCTGTTGGATGGAGCCTCTCTCCCTCAGACCATTGGATAAACACACTTTCGACCAACAATACACCTGTCAAGAGGGGTTAGAATTACAATTTTAAGGGATTATCCGGTCCAGAGGCAATCATTATAAGCCATTGTAAAGATGATGTAACGTGCCCCGAAAGCAAATGAATACAAATAACAGCTCTGGATAGAAATGTTTTTGTCTAACTTCTTAACCTTTAGCTTATCCCCGTTAAAGAAAACCCCCAGTTTGCTTCTGTCGATTTTGGCTGTTTCCCTTATTTTAGACAACAAGAGCGCGTCATCGAAATACATTACAGTGCTATAGGCCTAAAATTAAAGGTAGGCTTTTTGTTGGACTAGTTATGGGAAACTTGAAAGCTTGTTGGGTGTCCAAACCTAATCTCTATGTATTTTCATAGGCTATGTGGACAGTAGGCTACCCTTGATTGATAACCTGTTGCAAAAGTGTCCCCAGATTTAGCATTTCATATTCTATTCAGAATTTAATCATAGTTTTAAGGCATTGGTAGCCTATATAGGCTACATAATCACATTTTCTCCAAAGTGTAATGGGAAAGGTGAAGTGAGGTGAAAATGAAAATGAAATGGAAAATAAATACCAAATCAGTTGAATAATCGCACTTGGTGCGTTCAAATGACAACAAAATTATGTCTTAATGTTCTCTGGAAGCAATCTATGATCTGGACCATTATTCACACCAGTCAGCCGATCACAGAAAAGTAATTTGGAACTCAACAAAATAATCGTTGAGGACCACGAGACAACAAGAGCGCGGGTACAAATGAAAAAACAATTGGGTGCAATAATTTGCTTCGTGGCACGTGTCAAGGGTGCAGAACATGGAGTTTGACTTTTTCCAATTCCTATTTGCAAGGCATGAGTGTTTCGGTTGTTGAAGGCCGCGCTTGGCTAAATCCATTTAAACATAAAAACCATCGGTCTATCTATCTACAATGAGTGCTTGACGTCAGGCAGTAAATACGAGAGTAGTATGGTTGAGGAATGTGGTCTCTGTATCTCCGGAGTGGCGCAGTGGTCTCTGCAACCTCCCGTGTGGCGCAGTGGTCTAAGTGCTAGCGGTGCCACTTAGAGATCCTGGTTCGAATCCAGGCTCTGCGGTGACCGGGAGACTCATGGGGCGGCGCACAATTGGCCCAGCGTCGTCCAGGGTAGGGGAGGGAATGACCGGCAGAGATGTAGCTCATTTGGTAGAGCATGGCGTTTACAATGCCAGGGTTGTGGGTTCGATTCCCATGGGCGGCCAGTTAAAAAAATTATGTGTGCTAAATGTGTAATGTATCTACAGTAGGCCTATAGACCTAGGCGATTATAGGCTACAACAATCTTGAATCTATTTTTTCCCAGAAGTAGGCCTGTTAGGCTAGTGAGGTTACCCAATGTTGTTAAACATAAAAAAAGCTTGCCTGCCATATCAGGAAAGGCACGGGGTCAAAAAGCTTTTCATTGGTCATGGACAGCGACGCTCGCCGGCTTTAACCCCGCTGATAATCGGCCCTCAACTGCTCGACATTTACCTATCCACAAAGGCCTTTTAACCCACTGACATGATAGGGGAAGCGCACCTTATCCTAATTGGCCACCGGCGATTCACTTGTCTATAAGAAACGAGGCTTTTAGAAACTAGGCTTTTGTTGAGTCAGAAAGGCTCATACGTGGACATGTTAAGAGGTCCCGAGGCTTTGGACAACATTAGATGCATGTTGTATTAGATGCAAAGCTGTATCGCCTGGCGCAGAGATAAAATGGGTAGCCTATGAGGGAAAGGGGTGAGAGACAAAACATTAACGTAATTTAGGCTTTCTGACAGATATTTTTAATTTATTAAGAAAATTCACAGATTCACTTTACAATAGTTACAATTATGTTGTAAATCAATTAATATAAACATTCACAAACATATAGGGTTATGTTCCAATTCGAATAGGCCTATTCTAGCGTGGGGGGAAAAGACTGGTTAGTTTATAAGCCTACCGGTATATAGATAGGCCCATACCAACCTTAAGGAATCTGATAATACATTTTCAAATAGATGTAGCACGTCTAAATCAGTAACTATTGCAATGATAAACCAACGAACATGTAAATGTGGTCAGTTTCAAAGGATAAAATTCACAGATAGGCCTACAGCAGTCTACCTCTGTTCAATCACTGGTCTTTGGAAACGTCCTTTGTGGAGTGATGGAAGTCCAACGGCTGGGGTAGAAAGTTCCCTTGCGCTGATCAAGTGGTCCTAAACATTTCACAATTTCGGTAAAGACTGTTGAACTATTTAGAACCACTGGACCAATGAGGTAAAATCTTTCCTATTCATCAGCCCAAAAAAAGGCACGAAAAAGAGAGGGAAAATATATTGAACGCAAATCCAGATTTTCCAAAGTCGACATACTGTAGCCTAGTAAAATAGAAATGGCATCTTCGTCTTCATCTGGAGACAGTGAGTTCCAAGCACTCAAATCCCGACTGTGCTTCTTTCACCAACAAGGCCCTGTATATATGCTGAACTTTGTAATTGGCAGCTCAAACAGGTTTTATGATCGCGTAAGGAATGAAGCTCTTACCGGTCCGACCAGTCAAGCCAAGGTCGATTCACGCGAGCGGGGGCGTTCGAAGATCGGCTTCTGTATACCTGTCCAACCGGTCTGAAGCGAGAGACGACACACCTGTGGGCTTCAGCTAATCTCACGTGGGTCTAGCTGTAGTCCTAGAAGGTTTGTGAGGAAGGACCTACATCCTTCCGTCTGGCAATGTCAATCATCATTATAGGATTTTGTTCACCAACTCTCAAAGGTGTCTTTCACCATTATCTCAAATTCAGACAGGGTACACTACACATGTATGCTCCCAAAAGTTACATTTTATGAATTATTTAATTAAGTGAGCATGGTTGACAATGTTCAACCTGTCAGGGAGCAGATTAGTGTAGGCCATAGCCGTAGAAAGTAGGGGTGCTGAGGGTGCTGCAGCACCCCCTGATTAATCGAAATCAACCCAAAACATCTTCCAGCTGCCATGGTGTAGGCCTATCCCTTCTGCATGATTCCGAAATATTAGGGGTTCACAGCAAAACCTATTGTTTTTCTTTGATTATTTTTTTCCCTTGATATGGTCAAATAACTTAAGTGTAGATTGGTAACTTTCGCACACAGAAACTAGAGGCCATGAGTAACTTGGTCAAAAAGAATGGCACCGATTGGCCTATAAGTGTTCACTGTTACAAGCAGTTTCACTTAAACCCTCATTTCCTCCGCCCAGTTTGACCTAGAGACTTGAAACTTTGTATGTAGGTATATTTCCTTATGCTGAACAAATTTGTCTTAAGGACCCATAATGTCCGTCAGGATACATTTTCCTCCATCTTGGACATTTTTGAAAATCTTTGAAAAATTTCTTCTCATGAACCATAAGTCCAAATAACACCAAATTCGGTATGTAGGCCCATGGTACATCTCTTAACTTAGTTTCACGTTTTATTAGTAGTATGTACGGGATGCATGTGGTATTCACCGTCCAACGAAATGCTTACTTGCAGGTTCCTTCTCTACTAAATGGCTCAGTAGAATAGAATAAACATTTTAGCATATGTATAATACAGGAAGGCAGAATTTATAGTCCAATATTTACACGTGTTTTGGGGGTCGTGCAGTATTTAGCAATCCTAATAAGAGTCTGTTAGCAGCAATTGTGTGTTGTGATGTGTGTGTTAAATTAATGTATGTGTGTGTGTGCGTGTGTGTGTGTGTGTGTGTGTGTGTGTGGATGAGTGTATTTCTGTGTGGGTGTGTGCGTGAGTGCATGTGTGCTAAGCTGCGGTGAGTCAGTGCAGGTGGTTAGTCCCGTTCAAGTGTTCAGCGGTCTGATGGCTTATAGATAGAAGCTGTCTCTGAGCCTATTGGTATTAGAACCCATACTCCGATACCGTCTGCCCGACGGTAAGGGAGTAAAAGCATGTGGCTGGGCTGTGTGGGGTCCTTGATGATGCTGCGGCCTTCCTCAGGCACCGTTTAAAAAAAAATTCTGGATGGGTGGAAGCACGGCCCCAATGATGTACTGGGCCATCTTCACCACCCGCTGGAGGGCCTTGAGGTCATGGACGGAGCAATTCCCGTACCAGGCCATGATGCAGCCGGTCAGGACGCCCTCGATAGTGCAGTGCTAGTATTTGGAGAGGACCCGGGGTGGCATTCCGAATTTCTTCAGCCGCCTTAGGAAGTAGAGATGCTGAATAACTTATACACTGTATATACATTTTGTAACGGTATCAGGTATTTTTTTATTATTTTGGGTAAAAAAAGAAATAATTATATTGGCCTCATTTGCACAAATAAGGAATAACTTATGGTAACATACTTAAATATAATTTTAAATAAATAACCCTCTGTTGCGCCTTGCGGTCGAAGCTGAGCAGTTGCCATAACATGCGTTGGAGTCATGCTTGGCCACGCATTCGTGGGTGAACAGGGAGTACAGGAGGGGACTAAGCACGCACCCCTGAGGGCCCCCCGTGTTGATGATCAGCGTGGCAGATGTGTTGTTGCCTACCCTTACCAACTGGGGGCGGCCCATCAGGAAGTGCAGGATCCAGTTGCAGAGGGAGATGTTTAGTCCCAGGGTCCTTAATTTAGTGATGAGCTTTGTGGGCACTATGGTGTTGAACGCTGAGCTGTAGTCAATGAACAGCATTATCATGTGTTCCTTTTGTCCAGGTGGGAATGGGCAGTGTGGAGTGCAATAGAGATTGTTCCATCTGTGGATCTGTTGGGGCGGTATGCGAATTAGAGTGGGTATAGGGTTTCTGGGAGGATGGTATTGATGTGAGCCATGACCAGCCATTCAAAGCCCTTCATGGCTACAGACGTGAGTGCTACGGGTCGGTAGTAATTTAGGCAGGTTACCTTGGTGTTCTTGGGCACAGGGTGGTCTGCTTGAAACATGTAGGTATTACAGGCTCGGTCAAGGAAAGGCTGAAAATATCAGTGAAGACACTTGCCAGTTGGTCAGCGCATGCTCTGAATACACGTCCTGGTAATCCGCCTGGCACTGCGGCCTTGTGAATGTTGACCTGTTTAAAGGTCTAACTCACATCGGCTACGGAGAGCGTGATCACACAGTCATCCGGAACAGCTGGTGCTCTCATGCATGCTTCAGTGTTGCTTGCCTCGAAGCGAGCATATACATAATTTAGCTTGTCTGGTAGGCTTGTGTCACTGGGCAGCTCGCAGCTGGTCTTCCCTTTGTAGTCCGTAATAGTTTGCAAGCCCTGCCAAATCGGGAGGGCGTCAGAGCCGGTGTAGTAGGATTCAATCTTGGTCCTGTATTGATGCTTTTCCTTGTATTGATGGTTCGTCTGAGGGCATTGCGGGATTTCTTATAAATGTCCGGGTTAGAGTCCCGCTCCTTGAAAGCGGCTGCTCTACCCTTTAGCTCAGTGCGGATGTTGCCTGTAATCCATGGCTTCTGGTTGGGGTATGTACGTACGGTCACTGTGGGGATAACGTCCTCGATGCACTTATTGATGAAGCCAATTTTGCGCTCCAGCTGTTATTGACAAATAGACACAGACCACCACCCCTTGTCTTACCGGAGGCAGCTATTCTGTCTTACTGATACACGGAAAACCCAGCCAACTGTATATTATCCATGTCGTCGTTCAGCCACGACTCAGTGAAACATAAGATATTACAGTTTCTAATGTCCCATTGGTAGGATAGTCTCGAATGGAGCTCATCCAGTTTTTTCTCCAATGATTGCACGTTAGCCAATAGGACGGATGGTAGAGGCGAGTTACCCACTCTCCGACGAATTCTCACAAGGCACCAAGACCTGCGTCCTCTGTATTGGCGTCTCTTCTTCATGCGAATGACGGGGATTTGGTCCTGGTCCGGTATCAGCAGTACATCCTTCGTGTCCGACTCATTAAAGAAAAAAATATTTGTCCAGTTCGAGGTGAGTAATCGCTGTTCTGATATCCAGAAGCTCTTTTCAGTCATAAGAGACTGTTGCAGAAACATTATGTACAAAATAAGTTACAAACAACGCAAAACCACACACAAAGGAGCACAATTGGTTAGGAACCCGTAAAACGGGAGCCATCTTCTCTGGTGCCATTTCCATTGTTTGCGTTCATTTCGTTCAGTTTCCCAAATACTTCTGTTACAAGGAGACACATTTTCTTTTCATTACAAATCAAAACAAATCAAGCTTTATTTATACAGCACATTCCAGACATGGAATGCAACGCAACGTGCTTCACAGGAAAAACGAATAAAAAACTATGAAAATAAAAGCAGAAATATTTACTACACTTCAAACTTAAGATAAAAAACAAAAACTTAACGACTAAAAAGCATCCTAAGGAAAAGCAAAGCTAAAAATATGTGTTTTAAGATATTTTTTAAATATGTCCACAGTTTCTTCCCCCCTCAGGTTCTCTGGCACGCTACTCCAGAGGCTGAGGGCATAATAATAAAGGCTGCCGCTCCATGCCTCTTGGTCCTAGGCTTTGGGGTAGTTAAAAGGCCAATGCCAGAGGACCTGAGGGACCTACTGGGTACATAACTTAAAAGCATGTCTGACATGTATTGGGGTGCACAATCATGAATTTATTTAAAAACCAATAGAAGAATCTTAAAATTAATTCTAAAACTCACAGGCAGGCAGTGCAGAGACCTTAAAACCGGGGTAATGTGTGCTCTCCGTCTGGTCTTGGTCATTACCCGTCCTTAGGAAACTTTGCAGTATTTTGTTATTTTATGTTTTATTTCTTACATTGTTAGCCCAGAAAATCGTAAGCGTTATTATATACAGCCGGGAATAACTATTGGATATCAGAGCGGCGTGAACTTACCAGCACTACGACCAGGAATACGACTTTCCCAAAGCGGATCCTTTGTCCATACCACCCAGGGCATTTGAACTGATTCCAGAGGCTGACCCAAAACAACGGCGCTGGAGGAGACGGAGCCGGAGCGGTCTTCTAGTCAGACTTAGGAGGCGCGCACACCACCCATCGCTTCCGAGTATATTACTCGCTAATGTCCAGTCCCTAGATAACAAAGTTGACGAGATCAGGGCAAGGTTTGCTTTCCAGAGAGACATCAGGGATTTTAACATACTCTGTTTCACGGAAACATGGCTCTCTCGGGATATTCTGTCCCCATCCATACAGCCATCTGGGTTCTCAGTACATCTCTCTGGGAAGAAGAAGGGTGAGGGGGTATGTTTCATGATTAATGACTCATGGTGTAATTGTAACAACATACAGAAACTCAAGTCATTTTGTTCACCTGACCTAGAATTCCTCACAATCAAATGCCGAACGCATTATCTCCCAAGAGAATTCTCTTCGTTTATTGTTACAGCCGTGCATACCCCCCTCAAACGGATACCACGACGGCCCTCAAGGAACTTCACTGGACTTTATGCAAACTGGAAACCATATATCCTGAGGCTACATTTATTGTAGCTGGGGATTTTACCAAAGCAAATTTGAGAAAAAGGCTACCCAAATTCAATCAGCATATTGACTGTAGCACTCGTGCTGGAAAAACACTGTACCATTGTTACACTAACCCCCGCCCTCCTTTCAGCAAATCTGACCACAACTACATTTTTCTCCTCCCTTCCTATAGGCAGAAACTCAAACAGGAAGCACCCGTGCTTAGGAATATTCAACGCTGGTCTGACCAATCGGAATCCACGCTTCAAGATTGTTTTGATCACGCGGACTGGGATATGTTCCTGGTAGCCTCTGAGAATAATATAGACGTATACGCTGATTCGGTGAGTGAGTTTATAAGGAAGTCTATAGGAGATGTTGTACCCACTGTGACTATTAAAACATACCCTAACCAGAAACCGTGGATAGATGGCAGCATTCGCGAAAAACTGAAAGCACAATCCACCGCATTTAACCATGGAAGGTGATTGGGAATACGGCAGAATACAAACAGAGTGGTCATTCCCTCCGCAAGGCAATCAAACAGGCAAAACGTCAATATTGAGACAAAGTGGAGTCGCAATTCAACGGCTCAGACACAAAATGTATGTGGCAGGGTTTACAGACAATCACGGACTACAATAGGGAAACCAGCCACGTCGCAGACACCAACGCCTTGCTGCCAGACAAGCTAAACAAGTTCTTTGCCCGCTTTGAGGAAAACACAGTGCCACCGAAGCGGCCAGCTACCAAGGACTGTGGGCTTTCCTTCTCCGTGGCCGACGTGAGTAAGACATTTAAACGTGCTAACCCTCGCAAGGCTGCCGGCCGAGACGGCATTCCTAGCTACAGACCAGCTGGCTGGTGTGTTTAAGGACATATTCAATCTCTCCCTATTCCAGTCTGCTGTCCCCACATGCTTCAACATGGCAACCATTGTTCCTGTACCCAAGAATGCAAAGGTAACTGAACTAAATGACTATCGCCCCGTAGCACTCACTTCTGTCATCAACAAGTGCTTTGAGAAACTAGTCAAGGATCATATCACCTCTACTTACCTGCCACCCTAGACCCACTTCAATTTGCTTACCGCCCCAATAGGTCCACAGACGATGCAATCGTCATCACACTGCACACTGCCCTATCCCATCTGGACAAGAGGAATACCTACAGTTGAAGTTGGAAGTTTACATACATTAAAACTTGTTTTTCAACCACTCCACAAATGTCTTGTTAACAAACTATAGTTTTGGCAAGTCGGTTAGGACATCTACTTTGTGCATGACACAAGTAATTTTTCCAACAATTGTTTACAGATAGATTATTTCACTTATAATTCACAGTATCACAATTCCAGTGGGTCAGAAGTTTGCATACACTACGTTGACTGTACCTTTAAACAGGTTGGAAAATTCCAGAAAATTATGTCATGGCTTTAGAAGCTTCTGGTAGGCTAATTGACATAATTTGAGTCAATTGGAGGTGTACCTGTGGATGTATTTCAAGGCCTACCTTCAAACTCAGTTCCTCTTTGCTTGAAATCATGGGAAAATCAAAATAAATCAGCCAATACCTCTGAAAAAAGAGTCTGGTTCATCCTTGGGAGCAATTTCCAAACGCCTGAAGGTAACACGTTCATCTGTACAAACAATGGTACGCAAGTATAAACACCATGGGACCACGCAGCCGTCATCCCGCTCAGGAAGGAGACGCGTTCTGTCTCCTAGAGATGAACGTACTTTGGTGCGAAAAGTGCAAATCAATCCCAGAACAACAGCAAAGGACCTTGTGAAGATGCTGGAGGAATCAGGTACAAAAATATCTATATCCACAGTAAAACAAGTCCTATATCGACATAACCTAAAAGGCCGCTCAGCAAGAAAGAAGCTACTGCTCCAAAACCGCCATTAAAAAGCCAGACTACGGTTTGCAACTGCACAAAGATCGTACTTTTTGGAGAAATGTCCTCTGGTCTGATGAAACAAAAATTGAACTGTTTGGCCATAATGACCATCGTTATGTTTGGAGGAAAAAGGGGGGTCTTGCAAGCCGAAGGACACCATCCCAACCGTGAAGCTCGGGGGTGGCAGCATCATTCTGTGGGGGTGCTTTGCTGCAGGATGGACTGGTGCACTTCACAAAATAGATGGCATCATGAGGAAGGAAAATTATGTGGATATATTGAAGCAACATCTCAAGACATCAGTCAGGACGATAAGCTAGGTCACAATGGGTCTTCCAATTGGACAATGACCCCAAGCATACTTCCAAAGTTGTGGCAAAATGGCTTAAGGACAACAAAGTCAAGGTATTGGAGTGGCCATCACAAAGCCCTGACCTCAATCCTATAGAAACTGTGTGGGCAGAACTGAAAAAGCGTGTGCGAGCAAGGAGGCCTACAAGCCTGACTCAGTTACACCAGCTATGTCAGGAGGAATGGGCCAGAATTCACCCAACTTATTGTGGGAAGCTTGTGGAAGGCTACCCAAAACGTTTACCCAAGTTAAACTATTTAAAGGCAATGCTACCAAATACTAATTGAGTGTATGTAAACTTCTGACCCACTGGGAATGTGATGAAATAAATAAAAGCTGAAATAAATCATTCTCTCTACTATTATTCTGACATTTCACATTCTTAACATAAAGTGGTGATCCTAACTGACCTAAAACAGGGAAGTTTTACTTGGATTAAATGTCAGGAATTGTGAAAACTGAGTTTAAATGTATTTGGCTAGGGTGTATGTAAACTTCCAACTTCAACTGTATGTATGAATGCTGTTAATTGACTATAGCTCAGCATTCAACACCACAGTACCCTCCAAGCTCATAATTAAGGCCAAAAAGATAATCAAGGACAACTACCACCCAAGCCACTGCCTGTTCACCCCGCTATCATCCAGAAGGTGAGGTCAGTACAGGTGTATCAAAGCTGGGACCAAGAGACTGAAAAACAGTTTCTATCTCAAGGCCATCAGACTGTTAAATAGCCATCACTAGCACAGAGAGGCTGCTGCCTACATACAGACTTGAAAATCACTGGCCACTTTAATAAATGGAACACTAGTCACTTTAATAATGCCACTTTCATAATGTTTACATATCTTGCATTACCCATCTCATATGTATGTCCTGTATTCTATACTATCTGTTGCATCTTAGCCTATGCCGCTCTGACAATGACATTACTCATCCATATATTTATATTCCTTTACTTAGATTTGTGTGTATTAGGTATTTGTTGCAGAACTGTTAGATATTACTTGCTAGATATTGCTGCACTGTCGGAACTAGAAGCACAAGCATTTTGCTACACTCGCAATAACATCTGCTAACCATGTGTACATGACCAATACATTTGATTTGATTTGATTTTGATTTGCTGCAGCATTCTGTATGTTTTGCAGTTGACCAATGGCTTTGTTGGGCAGACCAGACAGGAGAGCATTACAGCAATCAAGCCTGCTTGTAATAAAAGCATGGATGAATCTCTCTGTATCAGCCTGAGAGAAAAACAGCCACACCTTTGCAATGTTCCTCAGCTGGTAAAAATCTATTTTGGTCCCATTCCTAATGTGTGATTTGAAATTTACTTCAGAATCTAAAATAACACGTAGGTTTTTTACCTGGTGTTTTATGCGGCCAGATTCTCTTTGTCTGTGCTTTTGCTCCAACAATAAGTACCTTGGTCTTGTCTTGATTTAGCTGGAGGAAGTTGTGAGCAATCCAAGTATTTAAATCACTAATACAGTCTAATAATTTATCCGTGGAGCTAAAATCCTCTGGTGAAACAGAAATGTAAAGTTGTGTATCATCTGTGTAGCAGTGAAAATCAATGCTGTGCTTTCTGATAACGCTGCCAAGGGGTAACATATATAAACTGAACAGTACTGGACCCAAAATTGAACCTTGTGGAACGCCACATGTGATACGTATTTTCTCTGAGTTATTTTCACCCCCCTACCTTGTCACAACTTATGGGCTCAAACATAATAAGAAAGAAAGAAATTCCACAAATTAACTTTTAAGAAGGCACACCTGTTAATTGAAATGCATTCCAGGTGACTACCTCATGAAGCTGGTTGAGAGAATGCCAAGAGTGTGCAAAGCTGTCATCAAGGCAGGTAGCTTAGTGGTTAAGAGCGTTGTGCCAGTAACCGAAAGGTCGCTGGTTCTAATCCCCGAGCCGACTAGGTGAAAAATCTGTCGATGTGCCCTTGAGCAAGGCACTTAACCCTAATTGCTCCTGTAAGTAGCTCTGGATAAGAGTGTCTGCTAAATGACTTAAATGTAAATGTAATGTAAATGCAAAGGGTGGCTATTTGAAAAACACTTTTTTGGTTACTACATGATTCCATATGTGTTATTTGAAAGTTTTGATGTCTTCACTATTATTCTACATTGTAGAAAATAGTAAAAATAAAGATGTGTCAAGATGATGTGTTAAATCCCCAACAAAGCTTTAGCGTTCTTATAGATGCAACGGAAAGACATTGTTTTCAATTTTGCCCGTTTCAGCCATTACCAGTGTGTTTGACATGTCATTACAAACAATTCACAGTCATAACAATAATGGGAAAAACACAACAGGCACAAGCAACAGTATGAAGGAGTCGCAGGAATAAAATGAAAGCAATCAATCCAGCGAAATTTAAGTGACAAGTGAAAACTATTGACAATTCACTTTTTTACTATGTAACGATAATGCTTAAAATAATCATAACAAAAAGTCAGATTCAATCCAAATTTGGTCTTTGGGCTCATCACAATAGTCCCTAAAGAGTTTGAGAAAATAACGTTGATGCATTCAAAGATGGCCACACTATACCACAAGCACATACGGTAATAATTATGCTAAACAAGGGAAGTTTTAGGTTTGTCTGTGTCTGTGACACCTTGGATTTATTATTACGGCAGGATAAGGAATACCTTCATTATGAGGGCATAACCGTGTCATTTATTTTCCAGTGGTACCTGTTTGTACAGTAGTCCTACAGAGGGGTATACTACATGCCTAAATCTCTTGAAAAAGGTTTCTTAAAAATATATATATAAGCTTGAAATGGGCATGGTGTAATTGACTCAACAACCATAAACACACAAGTTTAGCTTTCTTAATGAGCCAGAAAATCAACAATTATCTTTGGTTGTTTATCAAAGTTTGCTGGCCAATAAATAAAAAGTTGTATTGTCACATACACCGGATAGGTGCAGTGAAATGTATTATTTTACAAGGGTCAGCCATAGTAGTACGCCACCCCTGGAGCAAATGGGAGTTAAGTGCCTTGCTCAAGGGCACATCGAGAGATTTTTCACCTTGTCGGCTCTAATTGATCCTGCTTTGTACTATACTCCTCTGGTAGAGTCTTTGTGCTTACAAATAGTACTTATAACTGGGAGGACACATATTTCATTAAGCAACATCAATAATGAAAAATAATAGGGCACCAGCCAACTTAATTAATAATATAAAAAGAGCATTGACAAATACTGTCAATTGCATAGTACTCTTTTGGAGAGGGTATCAGCAAATCATTTTTGTTTCAAAGGTTTCCAATCGCATTCCTGTCAGTGGCTGTGATGCTAGTTGAGCCAGTTGAACCTGCAGCTCGGAGAAGGAGAAGGAGGAAGTGGTACCATCCATGGTTTCAGGAGAGGCGGAGCAGTGGATGGACAGTATCTGTCTGTGCCCTAACTGGCTCTCGTTTTCAAGAAGGCATTAAGATATAGAAACAGGTATGTGAGGTATGGGGTTTGCTAGCATTTGCTAATACATGGCTATTCTGTCCAATTCCCCCAAACCTCCTTACAAGATTGTGAGCACTTTTACTGTATGTACCATTTTTGATTGGAAGAAATACTAGATACAACACAAAAAAGGTATTAAACCATTATCAGCATTTAATAAGAGAAAAAAATAATCGAAAAATGTTGTACTATAGAGCTCTGCTTATGATTTAAGTGCTGAAAGGGTTTAAACGGCAGGAGAAGATTGCAAAGTACACAGACATAGAATGACTTGAGTGGGGATGTCCGTTCTATGGCAAAGTATTTACCTCATTATCTTGGAGTCTGCTCAACCTGTAGTGATTTGATGATTGTACTGTCATCAAAGGTAAAAATGTAAGATGAGTTTTTACAAGGATCTAATCTAGCCACATTCAATGGAATTTTTAATCTCACAGCAATTCTCATTGGACTGCAGCCGTGCATTTTCATTTGAATCCATTAGTTGTTCACATTTGATATTTGAAATATTTTATATAACCCATGCCATGGCATCTCATACAAAACATTCCATCATTGCTCCGATATAACGTGGTACCTGATGCACTTACGATACTTGTGATTAAGCCAATCACAGGTAACTTCCTGTCTGCCTCCATCCAATCAGAATCTCCATTGTTTGTCTCTTAGATGATCGTTTCACATGAAACTGTACCGACAGCATTCCCTTTGTGATAGTTGTCAGTTATCGAGAAAAAAAGGTCTCTGGAAATTACAGTCACGTAGTCAGGTGTTATTGTAAGACTGGATTATCAGTGCATTCGGAAAGTATTCAGACCCCTTCCCTTTTTCCACATTTTGTTACGTTTCAGCCTTATTCTAAAATGTATTAAATTATATCTACACACAATAACCCATAATGACAAAGCGAAAACAGGTCAGATATATATATATTTTAAATAGCTAATTTACATAAGTATTCAAACCCTTTTCTATGAGACTCGAAATTGAGCACGGGTGCATCCTGTTTCCATTTATCATTACATTTTACATTTTAGTCATTTAGCAGACGCTCTTATCCAGAGCGACTTACAGTTAGTGAGTGCATCCATTATTTTTAGTATTTTTTTATTTTATTTTTCATACTGGCCCCCCGTGGGAATCAAACCCACAACCCTGGCGTTGCAAACGCCATGCTCTACCAACTGAGCTACATCCCTGCCGGCCATTCCCTCCCCTACCCTTGACGACGCTGGGCCAATTGTGCGCCGCCCCATGGGTCTCCCGGTCGCGGCCGGCTACGACAGAGCCTGGATTCGAACCAGGATATCTAGTGGCACAGCGCCACTCGGGAGATCCTCCTTGAGATGTTTCTACAACTTGATTGAAGTCCACCTGTGGTAAATTCAATTGATTGGACATGATTTGGAAAAGCACACAGCTGTCTATATAAGGTCCCACAGTTGATAATGCATGTCAGAGCAAAAACCAAGCCATGAGGTCCGTAAAGCTCCAAGACAGGATTGTGTCGAGGACCTCAGACTGGGGCGAAGGTTCACCTTCCAACAGGACAATGACCCTAAGCACACAGCCAAGAAAGCGCAGGAGTGGCTTCGGGACAAGTCTCTGAATGTCTTTGAGTGGCCCAGCTAGAGCCCGGACTTGAATACGATTGAACATCTCTGGAGAGACCTGAAAATAGCTGTGCAGTGACGCTGCAGAGAAGAATGGGAGAAACTCCCAAATACAGGTGTGCCAAGCTTGTAACGTCATACCCAAGAAGAATCGAGGATGTAGTCGCTGCCAAAGGTGCTTCAACAAAGTACTGAGGAAAGGGTCTGAATACTTATGTAAATGTAATATTTCTGTTTTTTATTTTTAATACATTTGCAAACATTTCTAAAAACCTGTTTTTACTTTGTCATTATGGGGTATTGTGTGTTGATTGATGAGGGGATTTCTTTTTTTTTAATCCATTTTAGAACGTAACAAAATTTAACGTAACAAAATGTGGAAATGTTCAAGGGGTCTGAATACTTTCCGAATGCATTGTAAAAGGACCTAGTGGGAGCACCAGACAGGGTGAAATTTGTCTCCCTTTTCTCCAATAATACAAGGTTTTAAATTCACCATGATGATAGTATAGGTGGCCATGAGAAAGACTTTCATGGGTTTGTGTTGACCCATGTTTTATTAAAGAAGGATTTCCCATCTATGAAAGACACCAGTGGTCCAATAAGTGCTTAATAGCTAGGTTATGATGATTTCCTTTTGAGTCGTTGCTCACCCCATATCTAGGAGCAGCAGACCTATATCTATCCTCTCATTAGTAATCACCAGTTTTACAATCAAGATTTGTGAGACAGAGGTGTCTCACAGAAAACCTCTGTGGTAAGTGCAACATCTTGAACTGTTCAGTTTGCCCGAGTCTTGATAACTGTTAAGATTTAGGCCTTAGTCATGCTGGCATTCTTGCGTTTTTACAATGACTCCACAGATTTTGATGCAGCTGCATGTTATGTCCAACTCAAACACATAATTTGCATCTAATCACTAGTCTATTACCAGGTACTTATATTCGATCATTGCTTTGAATTACCGTGATAAAATGGTAAAGTTGAGGCTTTTTCTACACATTGTTTTCCTTTTCTCTTCTCTCTTTCTCTCTTCTAGATCAGCTTATAATCGGTCTCATAGAGCAAATATTTACTGTAGGGCATCCTCGATGATGCCTTTGTTTTAAGCCATACCCCAGATAGGTAGAATAAGTACCTACTCAGATGTGTTGCTGAGCAATCTGTAGGAAGATTCATACCATATTTAGCTCTATGTAGCTTTGTAGCACTTACATTATGATGGAGTAGGTTCTTGTTTTCACAATGCATACTGTACATTTTATTGTTGAGTACATGAACCCAAACTTGCATTCTAAGAGTGGCGTTTTTGACTGATCCCGGAAACTTGGTAACCAGCTTTCAATGTCCCTGTGAGTTCACCCATTCTTTGCAATGTGAATACAGTTGGGAGCTGTAAAGATTGCATCTTATGAACCACACCAATAGGGTTTGGTAACAAAACCAGTTTGGAGATCTGATTGAAGTGATACTGTGAAGGTGTGTGGGTGTTTGTTTGTGTGTGCATGTGTGTACGTCTGTGTGTGTGCATTTGTGTGTGCATGCATTTGTGTGTGTGTGTGTGTGTGTGTGTGTGTGTGTGTGTGTGTGTGTGTGTGTGTGTGTGTGTGTGTGTGTGGGTGTGTGTGTGTGTGTGTGTCTGTGTGTAGGATGCAGAGCCAACAAGGCGCCCACACTCCGGTCACAGCTATGTGGTGTAGAAACCTCTGATCCCAATCAAAACACAACCTACATGCAACATTCAAATTACATTCAAGAACCAACCAACCCCATTTACCCATCCCAAACCATTTTCTTTCTCACTAAATGTAATTCACCCTTGGAGGTACATAATGCACATTTAAGTTTTAAGCGAACCGTGTCACCCTTTAACATCCCATATGCCACCAGGCACCAGCCCAGTGTATCCCAAGGGACTGTGGGCAATTCACCAGTATGGAAGCCCCCAGTTCGTCTCAGAGCGTGGAAGCTGGCATCTGGAAATTAAGGATCGGACACGGAGGCCATAATGAATGTTGGTAGTGGTATATGGGGACAGGTGTGCATGGTATGCATGATGGCTTTGCACCACTGTTTAACGGAAAGATGTAGAGTTGACAGATAGGGAGGAACCCATGGGAGGGGGGATAAAGTGTTTTACAGCTTGGCTTTGTAATAGCAAGGCATGCTTTTTCTTTCTTGTTTTCACCATCAGATACAGATGTAGTCTTTTTATGCACACAGCACAGGATGTTGCACTTGCCTAGAAAAAAAAGTATTTAAATGCATTAAATTGAAATAACAAATGCCACACGTCCCCATCATCACTAGGAAAATGAAATGATTTTGTGTCTGCCACACTCTCAGGAATTGTGACCCAGGTGAGTGAGGCATGCTGTGCTGAGAAACGTGAAAAAATAGACTGCATCTGCATGCATGTGATTTTTCTTTTTCTGTTCTTCATCATCTTCATCCTCAAGAAGATAATCTGCCAAACATCAATCCAATAAATTACAGGGAAAAGTAGGCCAAGAGTGATTACATTTACATTTACATTTTAGTCATTTAGCAGACGCTCTTATCCAGAGCGACTTACAGGAGCAATTAGGGTTAAGTGCCTTGCTCAAGGGCACATTAACGTCATTTAGCAGACGCTCTTAGCCAGAGCGACTCACAAATTGGTGCGTTCACCCTATAGCCAGTGGGATAACCACTTTACAATTTGGGGGGGGGGGGGGGGGGGGGGGGGGTTAGAAGGATTACTTTATCCTATCCCAGGTATTCCTTAAAGAGGTGGGGTTTCAAATGTCTCCGGAAGGTGGTGAGTGACTCCGCTGTCCTGGCGTCGTGAGGGAGCTTGTTCCACCATTGGGGTGCCAGAGCAGCGAACAGTTTTGACTGGGCTGAGCGGGAGCTATGCTTCCGCAGAGGAAGGGGAGCCAGCAGGCCAGAGGTGGATGAACGCAA
The DNA here is from genome assembly GCF_964263955.1 of Coregonus lavaretus. NCBI lineage: Eukaryota > Metazoa > Chordata > Actinopteri > Salmoniformes > Salmonidae > Coregonus > Coregonus lavaretus. Next base: position 38,103,755 of record NC_140018.1, on the reverse strand, counting down.
TGCCCTCGTTTGGGTGTAGGGACTGATCAGAGACTGAAGGTACAGAGGTGCCGTTCCCCTCACTGCTCCATAGGCAAGCACCATGGTCTTGTAGCGGATGCGAGCTTCAACTGGAAGCCAGTGCAGTGTGCGGAGGAGGGGGGTGACGTGAGAGAACTTGGGAAGGTTGAACACCAGACGGGCTGCGGCATTCTGGATGAGTTGTAGGGGTTTAATGGCACAGGCAGGGAGGCCAGCCAACAGCGAGTTGCAGTAGTCCAGACGGGAGATGACAAGTGCCTGGATTAGGACCTGTGCCGCTTCCTGTGTAAGGCAGGGTCGTACTCTCCGAATGTTGTAGAGCATGAACCTGCAGGAGCGGGTCACCGCCTTGATGTTGGCGGAGAACGACAGGGTGTTGTCCAGGGTCACGCCTAGGCTCTTCGCACTCTGGGAGGAGGACACAGTGGAGTTGTCAACCGTGATGGCGAGATCATGGAACGGGCAGTCCTTCCCCGGGAGGAAGAGCAGCTCCGTCTTGCCAGGGTTCAGCTTGAGGTGGTGATCCGTCATCCATACTGATATGTCTGCCAGACATGCAGAGATGCGATTCGCCACCTGGTTATCAGAAGGGGGAAAGGAGAAGATTAGTTGTGTATCGTCAGCGTAGCAATGATAGGAAAGGCCATGTGAGGATATGACAGAGCCAAGTGACTTGGTGTATAGGGAGAAAAGGAGAGGGCCTAGAACTGAGCCCTGGGGGACACTAGTGGTGAGAGCACGTGGTGCGGAGACAGCTTCTCGCCACGCCACTTGGTAGGAGCGACCGGTCAGGTAGGACGCAATCCAGGAGTGAGCCGCGCCGGAGATGCCCAGCTCGGAGAGGGTGGAGAGGAGGATCTGATGGTTCACAGTATCAAAGGCAGCAGACAGGTCTAGAAGGACAAGAGCAGAGGAGAGAGAGTTAGCTTTAGCAGTGCGGAGAGTCTCCGTGACACAGAGAAGAGCAATCTCAGTTGAATGACCAGTCCTGAAACCTGATTGGTTTGGATCAAGAAGGTCATTCTGAGAGAATGTGATGTTGTCTATCAATCCTTAAAGGCCCATTACCTCTCTGTGGTGAAGACCTGGGCAACCGTAACAAGAGTGATGCTGGCTAGCTGCCAACTCAGGAGAATTTAAAAGATCCCTCTTGGATTTGAACGGATGGCGGGGCGAGCGTTCAGGTTTCAGCCACAGCTCCCCTTTCTCTGTGATTAGGCACGCTTCGTAACCTTGCTTGTTTTGTCTCCGCTAAGGACTACCAACGCCAACCAATGCAATGAGAGGAGGGGTTTCCGAATAATGTTTGGTAATTTTGTATGGGCAATATTCTGACTTGAGACACCTAACTCAAATAGTCTCCAATTGAAATCAATGAATGACTGGCGCAGAAGTCAGAGTATGTGTTTATCTCAACTCTGAATCGGGCCAATATGCTTGACAAGTGATGCACTACACATCTTACCGGTTTGTTGGAGGATTAAACATAATTCACACAAAGAATATCCCTGCTTCAAACATGCACACTGGTTACTCACAAGTTGTACTATTCTGTTGTGCTTTGGCACAGGTTGCTTTGGCACATGTTCTTATTTTGAATTTCAGATGTGCAGAAAGTGAGTAAAATGTTTCCTATATCTGACTATTTGACAGATCATTTTGGGGATAGCCTGGACACCACCCCATTACAACATTTAAAACAATACTTAGAATTGTGTGAATATCTGTGTAAAAATAATCTTCTTTATGCTCAAAGCTTTGTTCCAAATGTTAAAGTACCATGCAGTACTAGCTTCATTTCTTTTGAAGGTACATAGAGAGGTGGTTAAACAGGATATGAAAACAGGCCCTTTTGTGTGACTACCTTCTCACAAAAAAATGAACACCTTACTGTTGTACTTGTCTTTCTTGCACTAACGCTCATACTTCTCTTTTCTTACTAGCACTGATTTGGCTGAGAAAAATGTGTAATTGCGATGACTGTGATTTGGGGTTGTCTTACCTACCATAGTTGAATGCACTTACTGTAATTCACCCTGGATAAAAAGCTACAGTGGGCTAGTGGGGATGAAATTCACAGATCAGTTCAATTTACATTCAAATGTGGCACTGGGTGTGGACAAAAAACAATAGCAATGAAGAGAACGTGATTGTGTGCTGAAGATGAATCTTTATTGCAAGTGATATAACAATGACACGTCCATAATCGTTGTCGTCACTTGATGAAATTCACCCAATGCATAAAATGCATTATCTGGAGAAATTTCAAAACACCTGTACTGTAAAAATACATCTATACAAACTTTTTCTATTTGATATTAACACAGTACTGCCATTTATTGAGATACTACATAAGAGTATACGTGTGTCTGTCTTTCTGACAGCACAAGTGCCAAACGCCAAACAGGTTGAACAGATTCTGAGAGACACAGACGGTATCTACCATCATCACTGCCTTTTGGGGGGGAAATGGCATTCTCCGAGCCACCTGCGCTTGTTTGAGGAGATCACAGGTGTATTCACTAGGAACCAAACGGAAGCAAATGGACTGAAATGGGCTGAAATGGGGAGGGACTAACCTGAACTTTTCCCCCCCAAAACGCTTGTTTTAATGAATATACCCCATTTGTACCTGCGTGGCCAATTCAGCGATTCAAAACCAAATTGGCACCGGAAACAAGGGGAAATGCTTCGGGTTTTAACTGCGCTTTGATATTGACAGTTTAAAGCTGGATTATGTCCCATCTGTCTCCCTCTACCACTGGTGCTCCATGGCCGCCATCTTACTGCCTCTTTAATTAGTGATTAAAGTGGTACGACAGAACGGATCGAAGGTTTATATCTTCTAAGGGAATTGGAAGGGTGGGTGATGGTGATTTTATTGTCATTTAGCAGACGCTCTTCTCCAGAGCGACTTACAGTTAGTGAGTGCATACATTTTTTTAATTTTATTTTTTTATACTGGAATCGAACCCACAACCCTGGCGTTGCAAATGCCATGCTTTACCAACTGAGCTACATCCCTGCCGGCCATTCCCTCCCCTACCCTGGACGAATTGTGTGCCGCCCCATGGGTCTCCCGGTCGCGGCCGGCTACGACAGAGCCTGGATTCGAACCAGGATCTCTAATGGCACAGCTAGCACTGTGATGCAGTGCCTTAGACCACTGCGCCACTCAGGAGGACAAATTGGCAGGTGATGTGATCAATTTAGGTGGGAATATGTTGTGTATTGTATTGTAGGTTTGATTGTGAATGTGAGTTTACACACAACAGTTTCACATTGCCTTGTTCTGGCACTCTTGAAATGGTTGGGAATGTGAAATGATTTGTATATAGAGCAAGTATTCCACATTCAAAGGATATTGTCCGTTGATAATAAACAACCCCATCAGTGTTTTACTTTCATTTATTCAGTGTAGCCCAATTGAGACCAGGGTCTCATTCACAATAGTGACCTGAGTACAAACATTTCAAATAAAACAAGACTATTCTTTTTTTTTAACTACAAGTGTCACGTCTCCTCCCGTTGCTCCCCTCCGGCGCTCTGATTCGCCGGTCTACTGAGCCACCGGTCTGAGTGCACAACCTCGGCAACACAGGAATGGAAACCCAATGCACCCTAATCACCTCCAGCGCACCTGCACCTCATCATCTCATCACCACCACTATACAGCCCTGGACTGTTCAGTCATTGTTGTGTGTAATTGTTAGCGTTGTGTCGTTTACGCGCTCCTTGTTATTCTCTTTCTCATTGCTAAGTAAACCTTTACCTTGTTGATGTATGCGTCCTGCCTCTTCGTATCCTCAGTACTCGTCACAACAAATAAACCATTACAATCAATTGAAACAACTGCAATCCTCAATTAAACTACCCTAGCGGCACCAGGGAATCAAGATGCAAGGAATATTGCAGGTTATTGAAACAATGGGAGGATTTACCTAAATTGGTCGAGACCAGAGGGACCTTAAGAGTTAACCAACCCTGCAAGCGGGTTTAGTAGGTCATTCTTTAATACTTATCAACAAAGTTAGGTCAGTTGGAAGCTTGTGTAGGAGAGCTTTGTAAACAAAATGGGAGTAATTAAGTGATCTACGGGACTTCAATGAGGACAAGCCAACCTTTTGATAGTTAGAGGGGAAGTGGGCACTTCAAGCAGATATTTGGTGAAGGAAAAGTTCCATATCCAGGGTTGGCCATGGCTAGTGAAAGAGTATGGGTTCAAGATGTCCAACCCACTGACAATTATTTGACAGGTATGACGCTTTACATCTTGCCTGCCCATGGGACATATCAACAGATGCTATATATACTTGTGAACTGCAGTGTTTTCCAGACAACCTGGATGATGACAGTGTCAAATGTTTAATTAAAGCGACAATCAGCAGTTGAAACATTAACAAAGCGTAAAAAGTTGAGAGATGGAGCTGGAGAAATGTAATTACTCTCAAATTCATAGACAGAGCTATGGATGCAAGGACTAACCATCCATGATATTGACATTATAGTTTTAACCATGTTTTGAGGCTATATAGTTTTTGTTCACATTTACCTTTACAAACATTGGAGTAAAACATGCTTATATTTTGTGTTCTGACCAGAAAGACAGTTGAACACCATAGTACCCTCCAAGCTCATCATTAAGCTCGAGGCCCTGGGTCTGAACCCCGCCCTGTGCAACTGGGTCCTGGACTTCCTGACGGGCCGCCCCCCAGGTGGTGAAGGTATGAAACAACACCTCCACTTCGCTGATCCTCAACACTGGGGCCCCAAAAGGGTGCGTGCTCAGCCCACTCCTGTACACCCTGTTCACCCATGACTGCGTGGCCAAGCACGCCTCGAACTCAATCATCAAGTTTGCAGATGACACAACAGTAGTAGGCTTGATGACCAACAATGACGAGACAGCCTACAGGGAGAAGCTGAGGGCTCTGGGAGTGTGGTGCCAGGAAAATAACCTCTCACTCCACGTCAACAAAACAAAGGAGATGATCGTGGACTTCAGGAAACAGCAGAGGGTACACCCCCCCATCCACATCGACGGGACCGCAGTGGAGAAGGTGGAAAGCTTCAAGTTCCTTGGCGTACACATCACTGACAAACTGAAATGGACCACCCACACAGACAGTGTGGTGAAGAAGGCGCCTCTTCAACCTCAGGAGGCTAAAGAAATTTGGCTTGGCACCTAAAACCCTCACAAACTTTTACAGATGCACAATTGATAGCATCCTGTCGGGCTGTATCACTGCCTGGTACGGAAACTACACTGCCCGCAACCGCAAGGCTCTCCAAAGGGTGGTGCAATCTGCACAACGCATCACCGGGGGCAAACTACCTGCCCTCCAGGACACCTACAGCACCCGATGTCACAGGATGGCCAAAAAGATAATCATGGACAACTACCACCTGAGCCACTGCCTGTTCACCCCGCTATCATCCAGAAGGCGAGGTCAGTACAGGTGCATCAAAGCTGGGACCGAGAAACTGAAGAACAGCTTCTATCTCAAGGCCATCAGACTGTTAAACAGCCATCACTAGCACATTAGAGGCTGCTGCCTATAGACATATACTAGAAATCACTGGCCAATTTAAGAATGGAACACTAGCCACTTAAATAATGTTTACATATATTGCATTACTCATCTCATATGTATATACTGTATTCTATACTATTCTATGGTATCTTAGTCCATGCCGCTCTGACATCACTCGTCCATATATGTACAGTACATATACAAATACATACATACATACATACATACATACATATAAATACTTGTACATGCATACACTGCTCAAAAAAATAAAGGGAACACTTAAACAACACAATGTAACTCCAAGTCAATCACACTTCTGTGAAATCAAACTGTCCACTTAAGAAGCAGCACTGATTGACAATACATTTCACATGCTGTTGTGCAAATGGAATAGACAACAGGTGGAAATTATAGGCAATTAGCAAGACACCCCCAATAAAGGACTGGTTTTGCAGGTGGTGACCACAGGCCACTTCTCAGTTCCTATGCTTCCTTGCTGATGTTTTGGTCACTTTTGAATGCTGGCGGTGCTTTCACTCTAGTGGTAGCATGAGACGGAGTCTACAACCCACACAAGTGGCTCAGGTAGTGCATCTCATCCAGGATGGCACATCAATGCGAGCTGTGGCAAGAAGATTTGCTGTGTCTGTCAGCGTAGTGTCCAGAGCATGGAGGCGCTACCAGGAGACAAGCCAGTACATCAGGAAACGTGGAGGAGGCCATAGGAGGGCAACAACCCAGCAGCAGAACTGCTACCTCCGCCTTTGTGCAAGGAGGAGCAGGAGGAGCCCTGCCAGAGCCCTGCAAAATGACCTCCATGAGGGTGGTATGTGTCTGCTCAAACGGTCAGAAACAGACTCCATGAGGGTGGTATGAGGGCCCGAAATCCACAGGTGGGGGTTGTGCTTACAGCCCAACACCGTGCAGGACGTTTGGCATTTGCCAGAGAACACCAAGTTTGGCAAATTCGCCACTGGCGCCCTGTGCTCTTCACAGATGAAAGCAGGTTCACACTCAGCACATGTGACAGACGTGACAGAGTCTGGAGACGCCGTGGAGAACGTTCTGCTGCCTGCAACAACCTCCAGCATGACCGGTTTGGCGGTGGGTCAGTCATGGTGTGGGGTGGCATTTCTTTGGGGGGCCGCACAGCCCTCCATGTGCTCGCCAGAGGTAGCCTGACTGCCATTAGGTACTGAGATGAGATCCTCAGACCCCTTGTGAGACCATATGCTGGTGCGGTTGGCCCTGGGTTCCTCCTAATGCAAGACAATGCTAGACCTCATGTGGCTGGAGTGTGTCAGCAGTTCCTGCAAGAGGAAGGCATTGATGCTATGGACTGGCCCGCCCATTCCCCAGACCTGAATCCAATTGAGCACATCTGGGACATCATGTCTCGCTCCATCCACCAACGTCACGTTGCACCACAGACTGTCCAGGAGTTGGTGGATGCTTTAGTCCAGGTCTGGGAGGAGATCCCTCAGGAGACCATCCGCCACCTCATCAGGAGCATGCCCAGGCGTTGTAGGGAGGTCATACAGGCACTTGGAGGCCACACACACCACTGAGCCTCATTTTGACTTGTTTTAAGGACATTACATCAAAGTTGGATCAGTCTGTAGTGTGGTTTTCCACTTTAAATTTGAGGGTGACTCCAAATCCAGACCTCCATGGGTTGATACATTTGATTTCCATTGATAATTTTTGTGTGATTTTGTTGTCAGCACATTCAACTATGTAAAGAAAAAAGTATTTAATAAGATTATTTCATTCATTCAGATCTAGGATGTGTTATTTGAGTGTTCCCTTAATTATTTTGAGCAGTGTATATACATATCCTTTAAAAAATATATATTTTCCTTTATTACGTTCTAACTCCACCACCCCTACCCTAATTGGAGTAAACTAGTGAACATCAACGCTTAGGCCTCTACTTCCAGCTTATACATACTATATACATTTTATGTACACAGTCTATTTTACAATAGTTCTATTTTGTTTGTTTTTACTCCTGTCCTTCCTCTACCCTCAACCTCTCCCATCTATTTCTGATGTCCATCCGGTTTGATTCCTATTTGCCATATCTTTCAAACTGTGCTCTTTCACTAAAGTTCTTAACCTATAACCTACATATGTTTTACGGACACTGTATGTTTTACGTTAGTTATCTTGTTGTTATTAGTTGTTATTAGTCCCAACCTTCAGCTCCATTCAACCCCTCCCATCTATCTCTTTACACCATCCATATTGCATTTCTATGTGGCATATATTTTTCAACTGTGCTGTGATGTTTCACAAAAGTTCTGAACCTTTCATCAGTATCTATTGGTAGACTAGAGCAGGTCTCCAGTTATTCACAACCATACTCTGAGATTGAACCAGAAAGGCTCTGCTTCACTAGCCGTGGGTGTGTCCAGAAATGGAGTGAAATATCCAACCAATTCCTCAATTGACATGCTAAACAGCTATTTTAGATGTATTTTTAATCTTAGTCTTTTGACAAAAAAATACCTTTTAGTCTTAGTCCCATCGTAGTTTTAGTTGTTATCAGTCGACTAAAACTCTGGACAATTTTAGTCTAGTTTTAGTCACATTTTACTGTGCATCTAAAGCTAATATCCTGCCCTTCTAGCCATCTCTAGTTAGAACAACAAAAAGTAAGCAAAAATGCCCCCAGTCATCAAGCGAAGAGATCACTGTTAAATATGTTTTAAGTGATTGATAAGAATGAACTAGATCATAGGTAATTCAATAATCAATATTGAGTTGCACCTTTAACCAATAGCCTAACAAATGAACAACTCTTTAAAAAATTCAGTTCAAAGACTGATTGTCTTTATTAAGACATCCTCTATCTCAAATTTCAGCCAGACTGCCCAGCCAGCCAAGCCACCTGCATGCCCTACCCCCACCAGTCTAGTCAATAACTGAACTCTCTCCCAACATATATTTTTTTAATTCCCAAGGGAAAGGTTTGGAAACAAAAGTAAAAAAAAAAAAAACACATACACCTACACATATACTGTACATACATTTACACACAGAAACAGCACATCCTCCATACAGTAAAATTAATCTCATAGGCCTAATAGTACTGTAGAGCTCGTTTTACTTGCACACAATATAGCTGGGTCGCCCCATCCTGTCCCTAGGGGATCACCACCCTGCAGCACCCCAACCCAACACACCCCACTCAGCTCTTAGTGAACATTCATTATTGGTTTTGGGGGTGTTAGACCAAGGCCAGAGTAACAACCCACAGGACGGCAGACCCCCAGGGCCAGGACTGAGCAGCCCAGCAGCTAGGGATTGCCTAAATTGGTGTCTCCCTGATGTGGGCATGTTTTCAATACAGACTCCTTCTGTCAAACTGTATTCCATATAAGGCATCCAGACCTTATGAAAGTTGCCCAGTATACCCTTAATCTTGTAATAAATCTAATCTAATGATACATAACTTGACATTTCTGCCATTCATTGTGACATTGTGGGAGGATAACCAACCATCCAGTTAATGGCAATGCATTTCTTAGCCACTATAAATGCTTGGTTACACAGTTTCTTCTGATAACAGTATCTAGTATCAACATTTCCAAGCAAACAAAAACAGGAAGAAGGGAGAAACTGTAGACATGCTGAAATAAAAGAACATACTCTTTGCCAGAATTCAGTCCGTTTTCACAAGACCATAACATACGGAAATATGTCCCCTTTTGTGTTTTACACCTCCAGCAGCAATGACATTTCTGAGTGCATGTTATTCAGTTTCACTGGCATATAGCACGTTCTATGGATGGCCTTAAACTGCAAGAATTTATGTATTTCCTCACATGTTTGTTTTACATGTTTTGTGTCATCGGGAAAAGCCTCTATCAACCCATTATACAGTTAGGAAATCAACTTTAGAGGTTTGTCAGACTGCTTTAAAATAGTTTCAATCTTTGAAGCATCTTGCTTGTCCAGTGTTTGCTGCAGAGAGAGAAAGTGTTGTATCTGCAAAATTTTACCTGAGCTCTGTCACAGACTGGTCTTCGCTGGCTGCCTGACCCTGTTGAGACCCGTCACCATCTGATCATCCTAAGATGAGGCATGACAAAGAATTATGTTGGTGTACATTTATACATTATATTATCCGAGAATATAATAAATTGTTCAGTAGTTGAAATGACCATTATTCTCAGATCCCAGACTGTAGCTTTAAGCTTAAGCTACTGTCCTGTAGCTATTCTAGGTCTACCCATCATTCACTGATATTGTTAATATACTGCAAAATTCACCTGAGCTCCGTAGACTGGTCTTCCCTGGCTGTCTGACCCTGCTGGGACACCTGTCACAGCCTGTAAAGCTGTTCATTACTGTGTCAGTGTGAAAAGTAGGGCATTAGCTAGGGAAACTGACAGATCAGTAATGTTACATTGCTGTACTGACTCTAATAAAAACTCAAATTGCACTGAAAAAACGTCAAAAGATCAGTTTTCAATCGTTAGGCTGCTGGTTTCATCGTTTGATCCAGGTCTAGCGTGATAGAGGCAAAAGAGTTGGCCTACTTAACATTAGCCAACTTTTGGCCAGCTCTCGCTCTAACAGTACATCAACTGGCGAAAGCCAGCCAAGTTAATTGACTTCTGTTGAAACAGGACAAATAGGCTACAAAACATTTCCATACAAACAACTGCTGTTAGATAGTAGTAATAATAGCCACCTCATCTGTGGTAGCAACTGGCTAGCTAATTCATTCACCTCAGTCGAGAGGGGATGAAACATTAGCTAATGTTACATGTCAGTTACACTACTAGACCAGCACTGGGAATAAACACTAGTTTCATTTTTTATCTTGCCAGCTACATCAGTCACCTAAAGAGTGGCCAGTTTCTGCTCTGCTTGATTTTACAACTCGGAGAAAGAGACACAACACACACACACTGACAGCAGCTGCCTCTGTTCAACTCTCCCGTGCCGGTCCAGCCAGCCTTTCAGAAGCTTTGCCTTCACACAGCCTATCCACCCGCTCTGTGGTGTTTTAAATCCAGCTGGCTGAAACCTCCAAACAGCCTACCCAACCGCTCTGAGGAGTCTGCATGGTCGTAAGGCACACCAATGCGTCTTTTGGTATCACAGTGCAATGAAATGCAATTTTAGAATGTGGGGGGGTCATGACCCCCTCGTCCCCAGTGAAAGTTGTGCCCCTGTATGTGAGGTAGGTCTTAAACCATGTTTGTTTTTTGTACATTACAGATCTACTGATTGAGTAAATGCTTTCCTTATTAACATTAACTTACAGTAGAAATGCATCATAAGCTTAGTTAAAATATCGTACCCCTTCAGAACCCAAATTATAAGCTTGTTTTCCTCCAATGTTTGTAGAACTGACAGTGCCTTAGTTAAGGAGGTGAAAGTACTCCCAGTCTTTACCTTCGAAGAGTCTTTGCTTGATCATCATCTCTTTGAAGACACAGGATTTGCATGGGAGGATGAAGAAATGTCACAAATTCCCTACAAGTATCAGGTCCTGTGTGAAGTTGACATTGTTGGACAACATGCATCTATTGCATATGACCTGAACTTGAGGGAATTGTTGACATTTCTCAGACTCCCAATTGCTAATTGTCAGAAGAGGGCTTCTTAAGCCACAGCACCCTTCGAAGTAAGAGTTAAATCAAGGGGCACTGCAACTGTGATAGAATGGGTGAGAATTCCTTTCTTTCCCACTAACAATGCCTCAAGGAAAAACTGTTATTTTACTCTTTATATTTCTGTTTCAGATACAGTATGTTCCAATGGTCACACAGTATGGAAGTGGAACTCCGAGCCAATGTTTAAGTTGGGGATGCAGGTTGGGGATTTCATGCTGGCATCCAACATCCTGCTGGATGGGAACAACTACGGAAAGATCTCCCTATTGTTCCAATTCATGAACATGGGTGTTGTTTCCAGAAACTCCTTCAAGGTACAGCAGCTGTACTGTGTTGGGGCCATCAAGGAGTTCTGGCAGCACAAACATAATGAAACCATCGACCAACTGAAGACAAAAGATACTGTTGTCATACTTGGTAAGTTATCAATTTCGTAAGGTTGGGAAATTAGAAACATAAACTTTATTAAGAGGAAGGATGTTTGTAAATGTATATGTATAAAATGGGTAATATCTCCAAAGGTTCATGATTTTCTCAAATTGTTTCTGATACAAATGTAAAACGCATATCAGACATCCTTCCTCTCAATGAGGTCTCGATGTGAGAATTGCCAGAATTATCTGGAATACCCCTCCAAAAATTGGGCCTCCCTGGTGTGAAATTGCCCTTATTACATACGATAGACATTTTAAAATCTTATTTGGTGTTGCAGCTGATGGTCGTATGGACAGTCCTGGCCATTGTGCCCAGTATTGTTCTTAAACAGCAATGGAGAATGAGACCAAGGAAATCCTGTCCATCGTGACCATCGACAAAAGGGAAACTCAGCGGAGCTCCTGCAGAATGGAGAAAGAGGGCTTTATAAGGATGATGGACAAGCTGGTGACCCAAGTCCCACTAACTGAACAGTGTGTACTGATGCCCACACCCACATTTATGCCCTAATGAGTAAATTCTGTTTATTTTGAATTTAACAATACACAAACACAACTAGACAACAGACAATACATGGCTCCAATAGTGTCAACTAATAGTACAGTAATTCAACAATAATAATTTCATCTCTCAATGGAATTCAAATTGTGTAATTGCTCAGACTTGAATTATCAAACATCACCCACAGTAATGTGCATGTTTTTCTCCTCAGAACCAGAGACAGGCCGATACAAAGAGGTGAAGCACTCATTTGATATGTGGCATAGGGCATAGAACTTGGGCAAAAATATCTATGATGTAAGTTATTTATATTGAGGAAGTTATGCAATCCCCACTTTGTTGTTATCTTTTACTTCTTTATGTTTCAACTGAAATGCCTAGTTGAGATAATTATCTTAAACCACTTTCAAAACATTCTCTAAAAAAAGGTTGGGCAGCAGGCAGGGTAATCCATCCATCTCCAGTGGAGTAAGTACATTGTCAACCACTTCTAGTGGTGCTGTAAGAAGCCTGGGACATCTGAAGAGTTCATTGTAAGTGAAACACTGTGGCACTAAGAACGTCCAACTAGTGGATGATTTATATTTGTAATTTATGTTTGTAATGGCTGGTGTCATACTTGACCGTAATTTCAGCAGGCTATTGTATAGTAAATAAATGGTTACTGATAAAGGGTTTTCACTGTTGTAGAACCTCTGGAGAGGCATCCTGCAGCATGTTGTAGGGGAACACAAATGGGTCTTCGGCAGCTGTCACCATGACAGTTTGCCTGAGTCTGGCACAAAATCATAGATGGAGAAGGTTCAGCAGCCCACAAGACTGACTGAAATTGTGCTCAACAAGAGGTGGTTTAAAGATATTCCCATATACCTGGCTTTTAGCGACTGTATATCGTATATATATTTCATATGTTTGATGAGATGACATACATAAGGCTAATTGTGATGCTTTTCACACGTCGACTGCAAAGGGTGGCTATTTGAAGAATCTCAAATAAAAAATATATTCTCATTTGTTTAACACTTTTTTAGTTACTACATGATTAGGTATGTCTTATTTCATAGTTTTGATGTCTTTACTATTATTCTACAATGTAAAAAAAAAAAAAATACAATCAAGAAAAGCCCTTGAATGAGTAGGCGTGTCCAAACTTTTGACTGGTAGTGTATATGAGGCCAGGACACTCCTGGCAACATTGGACTATAATCAACATCGAGAGAGGCCTGTTCTGAGGAACAAAGCTGGTAACAAGATTCCTGTTTCCCTGCCATTCTGGGCACTCACCTGTTCTGCGCATGCGGACTAATGTGTACATCTCCGGTCAGAACCAGAACCTGCCCGAACTTGTTCAGTGCAGCAGCACATTTTACTGCCTATTGCTTATATCTTGATATTGTAATACTAATTACTCTTTCTTTGCTGTTCTGTGTTCTATACCCTCAGCTACTACAGACACTTAAAAAAAAAAAAGTATAGACGATGGACAGTGCTTGTGAAAGAAGACCAAAACCCTACAGTTACATCCCTGAGCTGCAAGCAGGTGTGGTCAGACAGAGGATGGCATCCAATGTAGGAATGCCAAGGATCATGTGACCCAAGGAATCTTGTCCTTCTCCGTGACATTCCACCACCACCCATCCATGAGCTGGTTCAGGCACATATCAGCCGAGGGCTAGGTATGAGTGATAAGATAAAAAATACAATGGTCTTTTAAACAAGTAGGGTAGGGTCATACAGGGTGTTTCTAGATGTATCTTTCCCTCCTTCCCTTTCCCAGGATCTGGAATGACTGGAAACCCCATGTTCACATGCGCGTGCACGCATAAGCACACATACAGTGCGTTCGGAAAGTATTCAGAACTCTTCACTTTTTCCACATCGTTGTTACATTACAGCCTTATTCTAAAATGCATTTTTTGGTCTGATTCTCTGGTCTGATGAAACCAAGATTGAACTCTTTGGCCTGAATGCCAAGCGTCACATCTAGAGGAAACCTGGCACCATCCTTACGGTGAAGCATGGTGGTGGCAGCATCATGCTTTGGGGATGTTTTTCAGCGGCAGGGACTGGGAGACTGTCAGGATCGAGGGAAAGATGAACGGAGCAAAGTACAGAGAGATCCTTGATGAAAACCTGCTCCAGAGCGCTCAGGACCTCAGACTGGGGCGAAGGTTCACCTTCCAACAGGACAACGACCCTAAGCACACAGCCAAGACAATGCAGGAGTGGCTTCAGGACCAGTCTCTGAATGTCCTTGAGTGGCCCAGCCAGAGCCCGGACTTGAACCCAATCGAACATCTCTGGAGAGACCTGAAAATAGCTGTGCAGCGACTCTCCCCCTCCAACCTGACAGAGCTTGAGAGGATCTGCAGAGAAGAATGGGAGAAACTCCCCAAATACAGGTGTGCCAAGCTTGTAGCATCCTACCCAAGAAGACTCAAGGCTGTAATCGCTGCCAAAGGCGCTTCAACAAAGTACTGAGTAAAGGGTCTGAATACTTATGTAAATGTCATATTTCCGTTTTTTATTATTAATACATTTACAAAAAATTCTAAAAACCTGTTTTTGCTTTGTCATTATGGGGTATTGTGTGTAGGTTGATGAGAAGAAAAAAAAATCATCCAGTTTAGAAGAAGGCTCTAACGTACATTTTTTGGGAAAAAGTCAAAGGGTCTGAATACTTTCCGAATGCACTGTACACACTGAATACCAATAGCTAACAATTAGTTCCTACAGTTTCTTCTAAATAACAATTACAAATAACCACCATTATGTTATTGTACATTGTGTTAATGTACAGTCCCTTCTACTCAATTAAATATACCTCATTTGCTTATGAAAAACAATTGTAAATAACCTCATGTTATTGATAATGTATTGTACAGTCCCCGCTACTCAATCCACCTGTAAATAGACCTTATGAATACTTTGTCACTCATGAATGTTATTTGTTCTATGATTCTGTTTCATATACATTTTTGGAACTATTTGTGGAACTCACAAATATAAATTATTTTGCACTTACACTATATTCAACCTTTGTCTGTAACATCAGTTGTTTTATGAAACAGTGGGTTAGGGTTAATGAACACATACAAAAAAACTAACAAAACAGTTCAAAACACGTGGACAGAATTCTGCCAGGAGTGAATCCTTTATACTGACCATTAGGATCAGGGAAAGCGTCTCGGATGCACTACACGCAGAGGTTTCTGTGGCCCTGCCGAAGCGTGACATGCTGCCAACAGATGAACTGCCAGTAGGCAACATGCCTGTACTCTGCATGGTCTTCTCCCTGTTCCTCACTCTCATCCAGGGCTAACAGATCATTCCTATAGACCCTAATGTTCCTCAGGTTTCCAGGCTCCAGGCACTAAGTGTATGTGTGCGGCGATGCACTGATGCAGGTGTTTGGCCCCCCACCACAGCACTTCTCAATGTCAGTAAAAAAATAAAGAAAGCTATATTTCCTGGTTGACATGAGTACCAGAGTTGACAATCTGGTCTAGATTTGGATTAGACTAATCAGACATGGTGTATTGTGTCTTACAAAGTGCCACCTGTGGACGTCTATCTTGATCAACTGTCAGCCAGGGATATTTCCCTGATTCTGCCTCTGTCCCTTCTACCTCTCCCCCTATTCCCTCCCGTGGTCCTCTTTGATCTTCTTGCCCTGCTATCTACATGGGCTCTGCTCTCTACATGGGCCATGCTCTCTACATCGGACCCTGTCTCTACACTGGCCCTCAGCAATCCTCCATATCTCAGACTGCCCATCTTAATCTTTTATTTTTATTGGCCAGTCTGAGACATGGCTTTTTTTTTGCAACTCTGCCTAGAAAATCAGCATCCCGGAGTCGGCTCTTCACTGTCGACGTTGAGACTGGTGTTTTGCGGGTACTATTAATGAAGCTGCCAGTTGAGGACCTGTGAGGCGCCTGTTTCTCAAACTAGACACTCTAATGTATTTGTCCTCTTGCTCAGTTGTGCACCGGGGCCTCCCACTCCTCTTTCTATTCTGGTTAGAGTCTGTTTGCACTGTTCTGTGAATGGAGTAGTACACAGCGTTGTACGAGATCTTCAGTTTCTTGGCAATTTGTCGCATGGAATAGCCTTCATTTCTCAGAACAAGAATAGACGGACGAGTTTCAGAAGAAAGTTATTTGTTTCTGGCCATTTTGAGCCTGTAATCGAACCCACAATTGCTGATGCTCCAGATACTTAACTAGTCTCAAGAAGGCCAGTTGTATTGCTTCTTTAATCAGCACAACAGTTTTCAGCTGTGCTAACATAATTGCAAAAGGGTTTTCTTATGATCAATTAGCCTTATAAAATGAAACATTTGGATTAGCAAACAAAATGTGCCATTGGAACACAGGACTGATGGTTGCTGGTAATGGGCCTCTGTACGCCTATGTAGATATTCCATAAAAAATCAGCCGTTTCCAGCTACAATAGCCATTTACAACATTAACAATGTCTACAATGTATTTCTGATCAATTTGATGTCATTTTAATGGACAAAAAAATTGCTTTTCTTTCGAAAACAAAGACATTTCTAAGTGACCCAAAATGTTTGAACGGTAGTGTAGCTATGACTTATAGCTAGCTAACTAACTTACACCTATTGATAAATTCATATGGTCAATAGATTACCTCGATGTGATCTGACATCTGATAGCTCTTTGGATTTTTCTGTTGTGGAAGGAAGACAATCACTAATTAGCTAACACAAATATACTCAAATTGTTTTGCTAATACTTGAAATGAAAACAAGCATTTTTGATAATGACGAGCGAGATTACATCTTGGCTACACAAACCCTACGTCATCACTTTGACTGGCTGAGAATTCAGCTGCAAAATGTAAACAAACTTGAAGGGGGGGATTTTTTTAAAAGCTCCAGTATTTCGAGTGCTGTGCCGTCGAAGCAGTGAATAGGTCAAATTAAGACTTAATATCTCTTATTTGAGAGATATAAACTAAAATCGAAAATGCATTATTTTATTTTGGATTTACTGAGTCTGACTTTAAAAAGCGGAGAATCTGAGCTTTCCAACAATGCCGGAATGATTACTGTGCTCCTAATATTCAGCAAATAGCATTAGTATTTCCAATCGGGAAAAAGCAACTACACTAGCATTTGCCGACGGCGAGAGCGGCAACACAGATGAATAAACAGTGCACATCACCAAATAGAGCTTCTGATGTGATCAAACCAAAAATAACCTATATGAAAGCAAAGATGATCAAAGACGTTATTGTTTCTAATTGAGGTAAGTTACAATTCAAGTGTCCTGGCTGCGCATCAGTTCAAAAGAGAGATGAGTGACTGAAGTGACCACCTAGTAGATGTGTGTGTTGGAGAGCCATGCAGATCATCTCAATCAGCCTGCAGCTAAAAGACCAATGATAGATTGCATTATATTCTGCAAAGGCATGCATGATTATGATTGGACAAAACAGATCAAAAGGATATCAAAAGGATCTTCATGTGTGAGATTGAATGTCCATTGGTCACAAGTGGAATTCTCGTTTCGTTACATTTTCGTCAACTAAAATGAAAAGTCATTTGTAATAGTTTTTGTTTTTTTCAGGGCATCTCATTATCGTCATTAGATTTCGACAGGAAAAGTAGGTCGTTGACAAATACTTTTAGTCATAGTTATTGTTGCCTAAATTAACACTGGTGCTACAGGTCCCCACAAACCCACTGGGTCCTGGGGTCCTGTCCAGAAACAACCCCTAGCCCCTACCCTTAGACTCTTGTAGAGGTCTGAGAGGATTAGACAGGTGTAAGCAATGTGGCCAAAATTCCACCAAATCTATCAGAGGGCAATGTGTAGTTTTTACCATGTCACCACATATCAATCTCTATCATATCTCCACAAGTGTCTGGAGAGTAGGGGCTAGGCTAGCGGTTGTGTCTAGACAAGGCCTGGGTATCACGGCAATTCACTCACTCACTCACTCACTCATGCACTGTCTAAAACATCCTTGCTTCCTCTGTCCTTGTTTCCTTCATTCCTTGCCTCCCTCTGAAACCACAATGGGGGAGAGGATTGAAGGTTCCTCCGCTAAGGCCTCCTCCTCCTCCAATGCACTTTGAAAGAGAGGCGAGGAATGAAGGAAACAAGGACAGAGGAAGCAAGGATTTGACGGCTAGTGGGTGGATGGGTAAAATGCAATACAACCATAAAGTAAGCCTTGTGATACAAAAGTCTGACAGCCTTTCTTTTTAATGCTCTATGTGTGTGTGTGTGTGTGTGTGTGTGTGTGTGTGTGTGTGTGTGTATCACTCCTACTTATCGTTGTATTGAATTTAACATATTCAAGCGACCAACATACTGACACAAGATACCAACAGGGTTCAAATAGCCTCCAGGGTTAATTGCTGCTCATTACAGCAATCTAGTAGAATTCAACAGAATACTATATACAATTGAAATTCATTAAATATGGGGTTTCTTTCGGAAATGATTGATAAGAACCCCTATAATCATTGTTTCTATCAATCAAAGCACATATTCTGATGAGTTTAAGGTCTGCATAGGTGAGAGCATGAAAAATATGGGCAATGTCTTGCATCTTGTACAACAGGATATATTGGCTACTTTCCATGATGTTCCCTATACTAACATGTCAAACATGGTCACAACATTTCAATATAAAGATAATTTGTTAAATGGGTATTTTCCTATGATAACTCAACCAGTGGACTGGTCCTCAGTGCTGAAATAGCATCTGCATCTGCTGATTACATGGACAAGGGGCACCTGATCAGTAATCCTAGATCAGCAATGTGAGTGAGTAAGTGGCAGGCAGGGGTGAGGGCGGGGAGACGAGTCTACTGCAGGTGTGTGTGTAGTGGACTGGCCAGTCATTTGTGGGTAATCTCTGTAGCCCCAGGCCTTTGGCTCTTAATCTGAAACTCTCACCCTGGTCTCTACCTCTTCACTGTCACTGTTGAGTGATGTCATTCTCTGAACCCTCCAAGCCTTCTTCCTTTCCTGAGCCCATGCCGTCAACAGACAGAATAGCAACACCAGCAGAGCTACAGCACCACTCATTCTGAAATGACACCTCAACAGAAATGATATAGTCTAAAATGCTCTGATTACTAATGGTTAATTAGGTAGCTAGGATATATCAGTGAGCTAACCATTTACAGTATCAGCAGTTCATTAATAAGTCAATAAACACTATCATTGTTGTGACTAGTTTATAATCTTTAATCTAAAGTAGAAGTGTAGAAATATCACCTTGGCATTAATAGATGAGTTAATAGATATTAATAGATTCATTAATAGATAATAGATTAACAGAAATAAGTTAAAACTGTGAACTTCTATCTCAGGCATTCCACATTTAACTCCACCCACATGTGAAAATCAAAATATCAACTTGTTTTTTGGTTTATATGCAAAAACGAGTTAACAAAAAAAACAAGCTATTACATTTTTCAGTGTTTTTTTTATGTCCATTTTGAAGTTGCCGATTGCTCCGTTTGAAAACCGAAAAGGAATTAACCACAGGTATACGGGACCCCTGGACTGTCCATATTTGAAATGTGTATTAAATCTTGTCAATCATGATAAGTCAGGCCTATATGGGATAATCTTTATTTTTTTATTTTTTTTATGAAATGAGAATTTATTCTAATAAAATTATTTCAAATAGCAAACATTATTTTTCCATTTAAGGTGAAACGTATGAATGAAATATAGGCCTACCAGTGGAGGCTCCTCAGTGGATGAAGGGTAGGACCATCCTCCTCAGTGAAGTTCATTTTATATAATTTTTATATAAAAATATACTAAATATATTCACGTCACCAAGTAATTGATTAAAACACACTGTTTTGCAATGAAGGTCTACAGTAGCCTCAACAGTACTCTCTGGGGTAGCACCATGGTGTAGCCGGAGGACAGCTAGTTTCCATCCTCCTCTGGGTACATTAACTTCAATACAAAATCTAGGAGGCTCATGGTTTTCACCCCCTTCCATAGACTTACACAGTAATTATGACAACTTCCGGAGGATGTCATCCAACCTATCAGAGCTCTTGCTGCATGAATTGACTGCATGAATGTTGTCCACCCAATCAAAGGATCAGAGAATTAATCTAGTACTGAAAGCATAAGCTACAGCTAGCTAGCACTGCAGTGCATAAAATGTGGTGAGCAGTTGACTTAGAGAGAAAGACAATAGTTGAACAGTTTTGAACAAATTAATTTTTTCAAAAATGAAGGAGGAGCAACAGAGAGAGAGAGAGAGAGAGAGAGAGAGAGAGAGAGAGAGAGAGAGAGAGAGAGAGATAGCTGTATTTCGTTGTATTTAAAAAATATATATTTCACTTAAAGATGCACTATGTAGAAAATGCTAATAGTTCGCTTGATTTCAGTTTGTGACAAAACAAGCAAGTAGAGAGTCATTGTACCATCTAAACCACTGTGAAATATATTTTCCATAACCAAAAATATTGTATTTTCAGCTGTTTGAAGCTGGTGTACAAAACCGAAAGTAAAAGATGCAAAAAAGAAATGTACGAACAGAAAACATTGAAATAGAGCACATACAACAGATCTACCGCTTCTTAGACTTGCTTTCAATGATAATGACAGATCTATAACACACATTTCTATTTGAATTTGGTTGGGTCTCCCAAAAAGTTACATATTACAGCTAGCTAGCTAATGCAGCTAGCTAGTTTAGCCTAGTCAAACACCTGTCATGATATATTGTTTGTTTGTTTGTTTGTTTGTTAGTTTTTTTTGCTCATGAAGCGCTTTAAGATTTGTATTATGAAAAGTACTATAGAAGTTTAATAAATTATTATTATTACTACGTTTCCCATACTCCTGATAGGTTGATATTTCATTCCGGGCGGGAGTAGAGAACATAGACGCAGCTTTCTAGTATCATATCACTTGACATGGTAACAGCAAGATATCAACTGATCTATTGGTTTATTCTTGTGGGGTTTTGGTTGCAATCAAGTGTGTTTTAACACGCAGATGTAATCTCCCGTTAGTAACGTTTTAAGAAATCCAGCGACACCATGCAGGTTCATATTAATCCTGGCAGGAGCACGTTAAATTATGCCTGTTTTTTTGTGATCGACCAAGGGTGTCCATGTGTGGTTGTATTATTTTCAAAACCACTGTAACATGCGAAAAAAAGGCATTACAACCAACCAAGCAAAACCAGAGGCAATGAAGTGTTGTAAATATGTAAGAAGCAGATTGAACCCACTTTTTACAGGTAGTCTAATCGTGTCTCTTTTGAAGATTACCTGTCATTGTTGTTTGTGAACATTTATAAGCATTACAATTCATGTAATATATGTTTATAATAATTGATAACACCTTCATAAACAATATGTAATTAAAGTATTCTGGCTTCAATGCTCAATTCACATCATGGCTCCATTTTGTAAGTGTGTTCTGTTCGGTTCCTTTGACTGAGTTCATCAAAGAAAAATGCAAAAATTGAGTCAAATAAGTTTAGCGAAAAGTACACATGTATGTACACTGAGGCAATGCCTAATGGAGATTTTTGTTTTTCAAGTCATGGTTTCATCAACCCAAATGCAAACTGTTTGATAAGTTTGTTTCTCCAGATTTCTTGATATTGGAAAATCGTTTCTCTGTAACTCAAAAGGATTCTTGCACTCACTCCAGTAAATCTAGTCTAGTTATTGAATGTGTGTGTTGGTTGTAGTAGTGGAGATTATTTACAGAGCATAACACCCACTGAGGCTTTGGCTATGCCCTGTTGTGAAACTGTACAAAGGTGAGTCAGACTGACTAATTTATTGCAATGTACACAGAGAAACAACAAGGTTAGCAGAGCAGTGTTCATTAGTGCATGCAATGGAAAATGCTTTAAAATGCTTTGCAATGGAACATGAAATTAAGTGTTACTTACTGGACAACCTCAGTAGTCCCTCCCTGTTCCAGTCAGTTTTTTTCCTGTTTGTTGCCTAATGAACATGTCCCAGGCCTTTCCTCTTACTCCGTCCAAAGCTGAGTTCTCGCGGGAGGTTGTTTTGTTTTCTTTGGCATGCAGAGGAAGAAGGAGGGGCAGAGAAAGAGAGTTATGGCTGGAAGAGAGTGAGAGAGCAGAGGGGCAGGCTCATTCCTGAAGAGAAAGCAACCTAAATTAACCTTCCTTGGATACAAAGAATTGCTTTTACTCAGTGGAAAAGTAGCGACTTTTGGTAGTAAAGAAGGGAAAAAAACAAGCTAGGTTGCCAAAAACATTTCAGACTGTCTTGTCAGAATGGATTCTGATTGGCTGGAAGTAGACCCAGTAGTTGGAGGGCCCAATACCCTTCCCAACCTCTGGGTTTCTGTTTAACCAAATCCCATTCCCCTGGATTTTTCGTTTGAGCCTACGAGTTGCAACTTTCCCTATGTTATACCCTCTCTCTAACCCAATAGCCTTGACAAGGAGACATTTATCTACCACGTTCAGTCCGGAGTAAGCAGGAATGCCACGGAAAACTCCAGAGACTGTGATAAGATACTGCTGGAAGCCTCCCAGTTGCACTGAGAGAGAGAGAGAGAGAGAGAGAGAGGGAGAGAGAGAGAGATAGACAGCGAGAGAGAGGGAGCTACACACACACACACACACACACACACACACACAGACACACACACACACACACACACACGCACACACTGATAGGAGGAGTTTCCTAGACCACTATGTTGGAGTGTGGATCACTTGGTGGCTGACCTGGTCCTCAATAGACAACAGCCACATCTGGACATTGCATTAACTCTGGTAAGTAATTTTTCTATCTCTTGCGTTTCAACTTTTTATAATAATATAGTTATAATCTATTATTACATTATTATAACCTATTGCAATGTTGCATGTTAACAACTTCTGCAAGTAGTCATGGTTGTAATCAATAGTAGTAACTTTTGAGGCAGTTGTCATATGTTGTATGGGTTTGCAGTGTTCTGGCTTGCTCTATAAGAGCTTTGTGATTGACATTTGTAAATGAAAAGCGCTCTACAAATGTAATTTATTATTATAGTTGTAAATGTGGAAGCAATGGCACTTGTGATGTTTTCAATTGTTCATAATGGGATATCTGTTGCACTGTAGTTGTAGTGGATGCAGTTCCTTTCACTGTCCTCTGGGCCTCTTAAACTCCCCTTACCATCTAGCCATTGTTCTTTCTCCTCGTCTCTACATCCATCTGTCCATCCATCCATCTTTCTCCAGTTGTCAGCCATGATTTCCTTCGCCGCCCTCACCCTCCGTCTAGGGTCCACAGGATGCAGAGGAGGCAGGCGCACCCTGGCGACAGTTGTCTCGGGCAACAAGATGTCTCAGTGAGTAGCCTATGACACCGTGGTATTACTGTATGTTGGAGTGAAGGGGCCTCCTGGAGGTCATGGAGTTTGATATGGGGTGCTGAATGTTATATTGTGTTTGTTCGTTCTCATGAGTGTGTTTTTAAGGCATTATAGGCATGGGCTTCATTGAAAGTGTTACCAATGTTTCAATGTGGTTGTTCTTTCTACGAGTGTGTTTATAATGCATTATATCGTCTTCATAGAAAGTGTTATCAATGTTACAATGTGGTTGTTCTTGTTCAACACAGGCTGGTGAGGGAGAGGTTGAAAGAGGACTTGGACAAGATGAGGGGCCAGTTCACTGGCTTCCGGCCAGGTCTGGTAGTGTTGCAGGTGTGTCTTTTACCCTTTTCACACTATCCTGCGAAACCGAACTGTATCGTCCTGGCTTGTATATTTTCTTTTCACTTTACTTTTCACTTCCCAGCACAGTTCCAGCAACTGTGGTGGAGGCGTAATGAGGCCGGCTCAGTACAGCTTGCTTCAGTTTGGCTCAACTCTGCTCAGTAGTGCGAAAGGCCCTTTTGTGTATCCTTCTTTATTTAATTACCAGAGTGTGTTCTTTTGAGCTCTTTTTCTTTACTTCTTAATGATTTTTTTTCTCGTCTACTCCCACACTGCTTCAAATGTGTTGATTGTTTTGCTCACTAGAAGGTGTGAGTGTAATTTGTTTGCTTCTGCCGTATAACTCTAGGCTACTTTACTGTTGATTAGTTTTCTAACTCTGAGGTTTCCTTTCTGTAACCCTACTAAGTCTTAAATAACCTTTGCTAAAATATTCAGAGGCCCAATTCATTCAAAATAACATAATAAACACTGAGTGTACAAAACATTAGGAACACCATCCTAATATTGAGTTGCACCCCCTTTTGCCCTCAGAACAGTTACACAAGGATGCTGGCCCAAGTTGACTCCAATGCTTCCCACAGTTGGGTCAAGTTGGCCGGATGTCCTTTGGGTGGTGGATCATTCTTGATGTACACGGGAAACTGTTGAGCGTGAAAAACGCAGCAGCGTTGCACTTCTTGACACACTCAAACTGGTGCGCCTGGCACCTACTACCATACCCTGTTCAAAGGCACTTAAATATTTTGTCTTGCCTGTTCACGCTTTGAATGGGACACACACAATCCATGTCTCAGTTGTCTCAAGGCTGAAAAATCCTCCCCTTCATCCCCTTCTGGATTTCACAGGAGACATCAATAAGGGGTCATAGCTCTCACCTGGATTCACCTGGTCAGTCTATGTCATGGAAAGAGCAGGTGTTCCTAATGTTTTGTACACTCAGTGAATAATGAAATGTTTTCAGTGTTCTTTTTTGTTTCAAATTCTAAACATTGTTTTGTTGAGTACATGTATCCAAACACCACAAGTAGATTGTTGTTTTCTATTTCTTAGGGATACCTTCTGTCTTATCACCTACAATGAATCATTTGCATTTAGTTATACATTTAATAATTAATTTAATCTCTACATTTATTCATCAGTTTGTGCTCAACTTACTCTGGGTAGGATAGCTGCTATACAGACTTGGGAACATGATACATGCTCTTTATTTGTTGTTGTTGTGTAACTGGAGAGTATTCTAGCTCCATGTTTAGCTTTTGAAACTGTGTAACTTGAGAAAACAACATACATATATTCTAGTTTTTTTTGTTAGTAAAATCCTATTTGGTGTGTGCATCTCTGGATGTGTTTACTATACTTAGAATAGTAAACAAACCTACATTTGACCAACCACAAGGTCAAATAGTATTTCTAGGGGGTTTAGGGTTAAGGTTAGGTTAGTTATACAGGACTGTACGTGTGTGTGTTTCAGGTGGGTGACAGAGATGATTCTAACCTCTACATTAGCATGAAGCTAAAAGCTGCAGCTGAGGTAAGCACTGTGGCAGCAGAGGGCGTTGGTAACACATACTAGCTATTTGATGTCATCTGTACTGTATACTTGCAATGAGAATGCTAAAGCTAATGCTAATCACTGCCACCATTTCTATAGATTGGAATCAATGCCAACCATGTCAGACTGCCAAAGACTGCCACAGAGGATGAGGTAAGGACTACAGCTACTAGATCCATGTTATGTTTTGAAATGCATGCCCCTATACGGCCATAGAAGTGTGTGTATTTGAACCCACTGGGCACACACTGGTTGAATTAACATTGTTTCCACATCATTTCAATTAAATTACATTGAACCAACGTGGAATAGACGTTGAATTGACATCTGTGCCCAGTGGGAAGAGACTGAACAAGGAGCATCTAAAATATAACATAGATATGGATACAACTTTAGGCACATTTGCCTCAGAGGGCCATTGAATCCTCTAGCTAAGCAAAAAAATACAGGCCTTGTAAAGCATTTGAAATATACAAAATTAAGCAAGTTTGATATTGTGATTAATCCATAGATATGAACTTTTAAACAAGTTTGATATTATTTGAATAATAGGGCTATGTTGTTATTCTGTACTAGCACTTCCTCACCAATCCCTGACCACCACTCTAAAACCTTGGCCTACACAGGTCCTCCGTAGTATTGCAGCGGTCAATGAGAACCCAGAGGTCCATGGCCTCATTGTCCAGCTGCCCCTGGACTCTATCAACTCTATCAACACAGAGAAGGTGACTAATGCTGTGGCCCCAGAAAAGGATGTGGATGGGTGAGTGACAACTCTCACAGGAAGCCTGCATATGCTACCAGGGTTTGGAACCTAAATAATTCTCCAATCGTTTCGTTCTGAACATAACCATTCTTTTTTTCATTCCGTTCCCCTGTTTCGACCAGCAAAATAAAGTTCTGAACCGGTTCGAACCCCCCACAACGTACCGGTTTATATCGTTAAAATGAAATACGTTATTAACCGGTTCCCATGCTTTTAAAATAACGGTTCTGTTCTGGAACAGTATAGATCACTTTCGTACCGGGTTCTGATCCTGTTCCTTGATGTCGTTCTTTTCCCGTTTTCTGTTCTGTTCCCTGAACCGGTTCCAACCCCTGTATGCTGCTATTGATATTAACATCGAAACATACTATCACTATTACTATTGTTTGTACTGTGAGTACTAGGCCTACTGTTACTACTGTTACTATTAGCGTACACAGTCACACCCTCTCACAATAAGCTCACAGTGGCAGTGAGGAAATTGTCTTGGTTTTTAAGTCACCAGGGTTTTTAAGTAATCAATCGTTTACTTTTTTACACTTAAAAAATACGTATATATTAATACAGCGTATAGTTCTTTATATTTGAGGGACAAACCTAATTTTAGCACAAGAGAGTCATTATACTGCACTTGCAATCCAGCAGCGTATTAGCCCAATGGACTCTGTTGACCTTTCTTGAGAGTGACATGACCTGCTGAAATCAGTCTCTATTTAGTTTCATTGTTCCTCAGTCTCTGAGCAAAAGATACGTCTGTCAGCCGTAAATATATAAAATATATGTTTATTGGTCATAATAAGAGTTTCCCCACCCACCCAACACACACACACCACCCACACATACACACACCCACCCACACATACGCAGACACGCACACACACACACACACACACACACACACACACACACACACACACACACACACACACACACACACACACCCACACATACGCAGACACGCACACACACCCACGCACACACACACACACACACACGCACACACACACACACACACACACACACACACACACACACACACACACACACACACACACACACACGCACACACCCCACCACCACTATGACCCCCCCCCCCCCCCCCAAAACTCCCACACACTTTCACACACCACACCATCTCCCTGAGGCTCGGGTCTCTTCCAGTTCCATCTGACTCCCTTCGGTCTGGTTTCAGCCAACATTTCGCAAATGTCCAGAACTGTTTGTGCTGTCTTGCCAACTTCTATGGTCATGGCATTTTGGGCACCCTTGGGCTCTGGTCAAAAGAAGTGCACTATAAAGGGAATTTGGTGCCATTTGGGACACTGACCTCCTATGGGCAAATAATGCAGTATCTTTGTTGTAGTGTGTACACAGCCGTTTGATTCAAGCACTGGTGTGTAACTAGAGCAAATATTTGGAGGGTATGTGATCGAGCTAGCGCATCAGTAAGATTTGTTGGAGGTGACACAATGGACCCTTTGAAGGGGTTTGGGTAGTGTTTAGGCAGACTTGTACAAGTCATTTCTCAGCTTGTGGGAGAGCTTGGAAATGGAGCTGGTCCAATTTAGACTGTGAAGGAGAGTGATGAGTAAAATTGATTCCTTGTCCACATCTTAGGGTGGTAGTGATTTGTTCTGCAGGTCGTATAAACTATGACACAAATCAGAGGAGGCCCCAATATCAATCCAATGTCCCCAAAATACCTTCCGCCGATTGGGAGTTTAGAACATTTATAGAGAGATAGAGAGAGAGAGAGTGGGGGGGGGGGAGCAAGAGAGAGAGCGATGCTACCTATTCCTTAGCATCCATTGCGTGTGAAATGTGATGGTATAGATTTGTATGGTTTGTGTGTTCTCAGGCTGACCAGTATCAACGCGGGGAAGCTCTCTCGGGGTGACCTGGGGGACTGTTTCATCCCCTGTACTCCTAACGGCTGCATGAAGCTCATTAGTCAGACAGGTGAGGGTCACACACCTCTTACTGTTGCCATGGAGATTATTGTATAGTAGCCGATGAATACACAAACACTTCCCTTGAAACACACAAAAGCACGAAACTGGATACATAAAGGCAGTATAGATTTTTCCTTGTTTAGGATGCTTGTCAGGGTCATAATTGGGTTTGTGCTTTACTGACACATTTCTCATACTGTATGACCTGACCTGACAATATTTTCATGATATAACATTCTAAAATAAAAATGTACGTTATAATTACTAGATTTGTGTGTATTGGGTATATGTTGTGAAATTGTTAGATATTACTTGTTAGATATTACTGCACTGTCAGAGCTAGAAGCACAAGCATTTTGCTACACCCGCAATAACATTTGCTAAACACGTGTATGTGACAAATAACATTTGATTTGATTTGATTTAATGAAAAACAATTAATCACATCAAAATTGCCAAGTGTGTGCGTGAGAATGAAATGGAGCAATGTGTAATGGTCACCAATTTTATCTGTACGTATAGGCACGTCAGTGGCAGGGAAGAACGCTGTGGTGATTGGCCGTAGCAAGATTGTGGGAGCGCCCATGCACGACCTGCTTCTATGGAGCCATGCCACCGTGACTACCTGTCATTCCAAAACAACTGACCTGGCTGCCCAAGTAACACCCTCTAACCTGACCCCAGATCTGTGTGTGCTGTCTTGCCAACTGCATGGCTGTCATTTGGTGTGACAGTGATATAAATAAAGAGACAGCAGAACAGCACAAACATATCTGGACTCAGGCTAGCATCCCAACCCCCATCCTATAATCACTTGGTTGAAAGGTCATGTCCTTCCTCTCGCTAATTTTTTTCTGCATCTGTTGAAGCATGAAATGGTCCCCTCTTGTAATCGTCACCTCCTCTTGAATCATTGACCACCATTTAGTGCATTTATTTTTTAATAGATCCACAATTGTCATTAAAAAAGTTGGTTTCATCAACTAACTCCACAAATGTGCTCAGTGATGATACATTCGGCTAAAAACCTTTATTTAGATGCAATATGTGTGTTAAAAAATATACTGTATATACTGAACAAAAATATAAAAGCAACATGCAACAATTTCAAAGATTTTACTGAGTTATAGTTCATACAAAGAAATCAGTCAATTGAAATAAATAAATTAGGCCCTAATTTATGGATTTCACATGACTGGGCAATAGGTGCAGCCATTGGTGGGCCACCCACTGGGGAGCCAGGCCCACCCACTTGGGAGCCAGGCCCACCCACTGGGGAGCAAGGCCAAGCCAATCAGAATTAGTTTTTCCACTCAAAAGTGCTTCATTACAGACATAAATACTCCTCAGCACCAGATAAATAACTTTTTGTGCATATGGAACATTTGGGGAATATTTTATTTCAGCTTATGAAACATGGGACCAACACTTTACATGTTGGGTTTATATTTTTGTTCAGTATGTGTGTGTATATATATATATATATATATATATATATATATATATATATATATATATATATATATATACACAGTGGGGAAAAAATTATTTAGTCAGCCACCAATTGTGCATGTTCTCCCACTTAAAAAGATGAGAGAGGCCTGTAATTTTCATCATAGGTACACGTCAATTATTACAGACAAATTGGAGAGAAAAAAATCCAGAAAATCACATTGTAGGATTTTTAATGAATTTATTTGCAAATTGTAGTGGAAAATAAGTATTTGGTCACCTACAAACAAGCAAGATTTCTGGCTCTCACAGACCTGTAACTTCTTCTTTAAGAGGCTCCTCTGTCCTCCACTCGTTACCTGTATTAATGGCACCTGTTTGAACTTGTTATCCGTATAAAAGACACCTGTCCACAACCTCAAACAGTCACACTCCAAACTCCACTATGGCCAAGACCAAAGAGCTGTCAAAGGACACCAGAAACAAAATTGTAGACCTGCACCAGGCTGGGAAGACTGAATCTGCAATAGGTAAGCAGCTTGGTTTGAAGAAATCAACTGTGGGAGCAATTATTAGGAAATGGAAGGCATACAAGACCACTGATAATCTCCCTCGATCTGGGGCTCCACGCAAGATCTCACCCCGTGGGGTCAAAATGATCAGTCCCAGAACCACACGGGGGGACCTAGTGAATGACCTGCAGAGAGCTGGGACCAAAGTAACAAAGCCTACCATCAGTAACACACTGCGCCGCCAGGGACTCAAATCCTGCAGTGCCAGACGTGTCCCCCTGCTTAAGCCAGTACATGTCCAGGCCCGTCTGAAGTTTGCTAGAGTGCATTTGGATGATCCAGAAGAGGATTGGGAGAATGTCATATGGTCAGATGAAACCAAAATAGAACTTTTTGGTAAAAACTCAACTCGTTGTGTTTGGAGGACAAAGAATGCTGAGTTGCATCCAAAGAACACCATACCTACTGTGAAGCCAGGGGGTGGAAACATCACGCTTTGGGGCTGTTTTTCTGCAAAGGGACCAGGACGACTGATCCGTGTAAAGGAAAGAATGAATGGGGCCATGTATCGTGAGATTTGGAGTGAAAACCTCCTTCCATCAGCAAGGGCATTGAAGATGAAACATGGCTGGGTCTTTCAGCATGACAATGATCCCAAACACACCGCCCGGGCAACGAAGGAGTGGCTTCGTAAGAAGCATTTCAAGGTCCTGGAGTGGCCTAGCCAGTCTCCAGATCTCAACCCCATAGAACATTTTTGGAGGGAGTTGAAAGTCCGTGTTGCCCAGCGACAGCCCCAAAACATCACTGCTCTAGAGGAGATCTGCATGGAGGAATGGGCCAAAATACCAGCAACAGTGTGTGAAAACCTTGTGAAGACTTACAGAAAACGTTTGACCTGTGTCATTGGCAACAAAGGGTATATAACAAAGTATTGAGAAACTTTTGTTATTGACCAAATACATATTTTCCACCATAATTTGCAAATACATTCATTAAAAATTCTACAATGTGATTTTCTGGAGTTTTTTTCTCATTTTGTCTGTCATAGTTGACGTGTACCTATGATGAAAATTGCAGGCCTCTCTCATCTTTTTAAGTGGGAGAACTTGCACAATTGGTGGCTGACTAAATACTTTTTTCCCCCACTGTATATATATACATATACAGTGCATTTATTCAGACCCCTTGACTTTTTCCACATTTTGTTATGTTACAGCCTTATTCTAAAATTGATTAAATTGTTTTTCTCCCTTATCAATCTACACACAATATCCCATAATGACAAAGCAAAAACGGGTTTATAGAAATTATTGCAAATGTATAAAATAAAATAAAACTGAAATTCCTTATTTAAATAAGTATTCAGGCATTTTCTATGAAACTAGAAACTGAGCTCAAGCGCATCCTGTTTCCATTGATCATCCTTAAGATGTTTCTACAACTTGATTGGAGTCCACTTGTGGTAAATTCAATTGATTGGACATGATTTGGAAAGGCACAGACCTGTCTATATAAGGTCCCACAGTTGACAGTGCATGTTAGAGCAAAAACCAAGCCATGAGCCAGCATTTTTTTACATTGTAGAATAATAGTGAAGACATCAAAACTATGAAATAACACATATGGAATAATGTAGTAACCAAAATTAAACAAATCAAAACATATGTTATATTTGAGAATCTTCAAATAGCCTTGATGACAGCTTTGCACACTCTTTGCATTCTCTCAACCAGCTTCATTTAACAGGTGTGCCTTCTTAAAAGTTAATTTGTGGAATTTATTTCCTTCTTAATGTGTTTGAGCCAATCAGTTGTGTTGTGACAAGGTAGGGGGGTATACAGAAGATAGCCCTATTTGGTAAAAGACCAGGTCCATATTATGGCAAGAACAGCTAAAATAAGCAAAGAGAAACGACAGTCCATCATTACTTTAAGACATGAAGGTCAGTCAATATGGACAATTTCAAGAACTTTAAAAGTTTCTTCAAGTGCAGTCGCAAAAACCATCAAGCGCTATGATGAAACTGGCTCTCATGAGAACCGCCACAGGAATGGAAGACCCAGAGTTACCTCTGCTGCAGAGG
Organism: Coregonus lavaretus; assembly: GCF_964263955.1. Lineage (NCBI taxonomy): Eukaryota > Metazoa > Chordata > Actinopteri > Salmoniformes > Salmonidae > Coregonus > Coregonus lavaretus. The sequence goes on along the minus strand of NC_140018.1, from coordinate 38,071,585 downwards.
ATAAGTTCATTAGAGTTACTAGCCTCAGACATTGCAGTTCAAGTCACAGACACATCTCAACATCAACTGTTCAGAGGGGACTGTGTGAATCAGGCCTTCATGGTCGAATTGCTGCAAAGAAACTAATACTAAAGGACACCAATAATGAGAAGAGACTTGCTTGGGCCAAGAAACACGAGCAATGGACATTAGACCGGTGGAAATGTGTCCTTTGGTCTGGAGTCCAAATTGGAGATTTTTGTTTCCAACCGCCGTGTCTTTGTGAGACACGGTGTGGGAGAACGGATTATATCTGCATGTGTAGTTCCCACCGTAAAGCATGGAGGAGGAGGAGTTATGGTGTGGGGGTGCTTTGCTGGTGACACTGTCTGTGATTTATTTAGAATTCAAGGCACACTTAACCAGCATGGCTACCACAGCATTCTGCAGCGATATGCCATCCCATCTGGTTTGGGCTTAGTGGGACTGTTTTTCAACAGGACAATGACCCAACAAACCTCCAGGCTGTGTAAGGGATATTTTACCAAGAAGGAGAGTGATGGAGTGCTGCATCAGATGACCTGGCCTCCACAATCCCCCGACTCAACCCAATTGAGATGGTTTGGGATGAGTCGGACTCAATGTGAGCAGTTTATTTTTGGATGCAATGTTCAGACATTCACTGAAGTAGAAACAGCATAACACAATTGTCATCCAAACCGGAAAATGTGGGCTACATTAGTCATAGCGCTAATTGAGGAAAGAGTGACCTAACACAAGCGGTCATATTTAATTAACTCTCGGCTGACAGAAATCATATAATATGAATTAGCAAATAGCAATTACTATTTACAATTCATCACATCACGGGTGACCTCACCAGCAGTGAACGAAATAATTCAGTAAAATACTTTCTAAAAATGGGAAGTAATCCGGCGATGGGTAGTTTGTTTGTGTCAACCAAAAATAAGAGGTTACAAGATGAGTTGGGTCTGTTTGCAGTATGCATGTGGAACGGGGTGTGTCATCTACCATCATTCACTTCCATTTTTCACTTCCGGAAGTTTACTCAAAAGACGAGTGAACCATCCCTTCACCCCGTTTTGTTATAACATCTTTGGTCTAACAGATGTTTACTCGACAACCAGAATGCATTGTATGATGTCAACAAACATGGCGCCAAATATAGCTGGAAATTAGCTTAGCATTAGCTCATCATAATCAGTACAACCTTCAAAAAAGTATTTTACACACATCATATGTGTCCATTACAATTTAGGCAAGAATCGAAATGCATGATATGTCACCAGTACAAAACAGTAAAGATATTATGCTCCATACATTTGTCACCAGTACAAAACAGTAAAGATATTATGCTCCATACATACATACGGTGTCGAGTAAAACGACAAAAGTGCTTATGCAAAGCCCTCACTATGTCACTCAGAAACGTATTCCAGTGTCTGCCTGCCAGCTGAACATTACATTTACATTTTTACATTTTAGTCATTTAGCAGACGCTCTTATCCAGAGCGACTTACATGAGCAATTAGGGTTAAGTGCCTTGCTTAAGGGCACATCGACAGATTTTTCACCTAGTCGGCTCGGGGATTAGAACCAGCGACCTTTCGGTTACTGGCACAACGCTCTTACCCACTAAGCTACCTGCCGCCCGGTGTGTGAGCGTGTGCAGGCTTCATGCTCCTCCCCCTCCGTAGCATAGGCTACTGTAGCCTACTGATGTTACAAACGTGATTTAGAAATTAGGGAGAAAGATTTTTTATTAGAGGGGAATGGATTAACTTTTTCAATTCTAGTTAAGGATACTAGTTATCATGTTTGCTATTGGATTTATTAATTACAAAAAGGTAAGACGCATTTTTATTTTTATTCAGGTGCCGCTTTGCACACACAAGCTTGTTAGCTAGCTTTGGTCCAATGTTAAGCCAAATCTCGGAAGTTCAAAGACAGCAAAAATTCCTCCATAAAAGCCGCTCCTCCGTAGGTATAATTCTGTGGAACTAATTCAGGTAACGCATGTCAAACCAAGCCTCCTTTGCCACCCTCTCTCCCCACAATTTCAGTTGCATCTCTCGCCCTACACTTGTCTGTCCAATGTAAACAACTATAGCTTGTAAGCTGCATTATCCACACTGATTGGTGAAGTAATTTAATATCGAGCTAAATGTAAAAAAAATATGATTTCAGAGGTTTTAAACAGAACAGAAAGGAACTATATAAACCGTACTTTTTGGATGTGAACCAGTTCAGAACTTTATTTTGCTGGTCCGAACTGTGGAACGGAACGAAAATAATAATGGTTCTGTTCAGAACAAAACGATTGGAAAATGGTTAAAATATATTTTCTAAGATGTAAAGATATACCCTAAAACAATAAGACTGAGACCTAAAGGGTCTAAATCTATGTGAATGTATGACATTTTAACCCTTTTTCCAGGTGGGAAGGGCAGACATATTGGTGGTGGGTGCAGGCAAGGCGGAGATGGCGAAAGGCGAGTGGTTGAAGGAGGGTGCTGTGGTTATTGACTGTGGCATCAACCACATCCCAGGTATGTATAACAACTATTTTGTCAATCACAACCCAAGGGCTACATCAAGTCAAATCAAATTGTATTTGTCACATGCGCCGAATACAACAGGTGTAGAACTTACAGTGAAATGCTTACTTACAAGCCCTTAACCAATAATGCAGTTTTAAGAAAAATATGTGTTGAAAGTAAAAAATAGATACGTTAAAAATAGAGCAGCAGTAAAATAACAGTAGCGAGGCTACATACAGGGGGTACCGGTACAGAGTCAATGTGCAGGGGCACAGGTTAGTCGAGGTAATTGAGGTAGTCTTGAATAGCATCCAGTGTCCTTACCGATCATTGGTGATGAAGAACAGGAGAGGAGGAGAGGAAGCCATTTAACACTATTAGAACGAAGCAGAAGTCTCCTTTTAAATTCTTCCTTGTCTGGTGCCAGTCTGTTTCTGCTTTAGCCAACTTGTCATTAATGCAACAATGTGATGATGTTGAATGTAGAATGTCCAGTAGCCAGGCTACTGCTTGGGTTCTCAGTGACCATCAACTTCAGCCTTTTGAACTTTGACCCTGACCATTTGACCCCCACAGATGACAGCAAAGCCAGTGGGACGCGGGTGGTGGGGGATGTGCATTACCCCTCTGCCAAGGAGAAGGCTGGGTTTATTACCCCTGTGCCCGGGGGAGTGGGACCAATGACCGTTGCTATGCTCATGGAGGTAGGCTGTCATAAATTCAATTATATTACTTTTGAGTGTTTTTCGGGCAAAAAATATATATTCAATATTGACGAAGTGCATTCAATTTACTTTCTCACATGAACGTCAAACAGACTTATTTTGGCTTTTTGCATTTGTGTAGTTATCAGTTTTGTTTTCAAATAATTTGTCTGAAACAAATTTTGGCTATATTATAATGCACAGAAACTCATTTTGAGCCACGGGGGACAATTAACATTCCTGATTAAATTGTTTTAATTTCCTCTCTAAGATAAAGATACTAAATTAATACAAAATAATAGATAGGACTTTTTCTTGTTCGTACATATTCTTGACAGTCTATTTTATAGGCATTACCACATAAATATCTTGGCTTTGACCCTGCCATGGCTGCTTGCAGCTATTCTTTTTTGTCATGTTGCCAACAACACAGAAGTAAATCTACAGTGATGGAAAAAGTACCCAATTGTCATACATGGGTAAAAGTAAAGATACCTTAATAGAAAATTACTCAAGTAAAAGTGAAAGTCACCCAGTAAAATACTACTTGAGTAAAAGTCTAAAAGTATTTGGTTTGAAATATACTTAAGTATCAAAAGTAAAAGTAAAAGTATAAATATTTTCAAATTCCTTATATTAAGCATACCAGACGGCATCATTTTCTTGTTTTTATTTATATACACGGATAGCCAGGGGCACGCTCCTACACTCAGACATAATTTACAAACGAATCATGTGTTTAGTGAGTCCACCAGATCAGAGGCTGTATGGATGACCAGGGATGTTCTTTTGATAAGTGTGTGAATCAGACCATTCTATTGTACTGCTAAGCATTTAAAAATGTAATGAGTACTTTTGGGTGTCAGGGAAAATGTATGGAGTAAAAAGTACAAAAACATAAATAGTAAAGTAAAGTACAGAAAACTAGTACTAATTTCAAGTATTTTTACTTAAGTACTTCACACCACCTTAAATCTATTATTTGTTACTGTAATTAAAATGGAGGCCCTAGTTATGCACTTACTGGCTACATCCCAAATGAAACCCTATTCCCTATATGGGGCACTACTTTTGAAAAGATCCCTATGGAACCTGGTCAAAAGTAGTGCTCTAAATAGTGAATAAGGTGCCATTTAGGACACATTGTGTCTTTCTCCTTCATTGCTTTTGAGGGCCCTTTTTCTCTGTGTAGTTTTAAATGAGGATGTTTATGTTATTATGATTTTACTTAACTGTTGATCATCATTGGGGATTTTTTTTTCTTAAATAAAATCAACAACTGTTAACTATTTCATCTCGTGTTGTCTTTCTTTGTCATTTCTAGAACACTGTCCAGAGTGCAAAGCGCTTTCTCAAGACGTACCAACCAGGAAAGTGGAACATTTCCTATGCCAAGCTAAAGCCACAGAAACCTCAACCCAGGTATAGACTTGATATCCTTGCTACATCTTCACACACTTTAGAGGACTTGCCACAGTTGTGCCTTTTACACTTATCTCATATAGGTGACCCCGTGATAATCAGTAAATTAAATGATGAATCAATCGATCAGTCAGCCAATAATTTAGTCAGTCATTCATTTAGTCAGTCAACCAATGCAGCCAATACAGTTATATCTTTATATTGCCACTACAGTATCAATCAAAGGAAGCTCTCCACATGCTGTAGCTAGTGTGACCTTTTTCAGTGACACCGCGATCGCACACTCCTTCACGCCAAAGACAATAGGCCGTCTGGCCAGGGAGGTTGGCCTCTTCTCAGAGGAGGTGGAGCTCTACGGGATGACCCGAGCCAAAGTTCGTCTGGAGGTCATGAACCGCCTCAAGGCACAGCCTGATGGGAAATATTTGGTGGTCACAGGGTAAGGGTAGTAAAACTTGAAAGACTGGGCCCAATGGGACAGTACCCAATACTCTAGGTCACATCACATACCGATATGCAGTATGTGTACCAATTAACATTGGCACAGAAAGGTCATTATGAGCCTGTATGGGATATGCCCTGGCCTCTGTGTCCGGAAACGGCAAATTCTGACAAATGGCACAACATCGTATCTGTAAGGCCTTTGACTTCCTCCTTGCAGGATCACGCCAACGCCACTGGGCGAGGGAAAGACAACCACCACTCTGGGGTTGGCACAGGCCCTAGGGGCACACTTTCATGTCAACACTTTTGCCTGTGTATGCCAACCCAGCCAGGGCTCAAACTTTGGGGTCAAAGGTGAGTTTTTTTAGACTAAACATACTGCTTGGTGTTTCTGTCTTTTAACTTATTTCACAACTGGATGACCCAGTTGTTAATTTGTTTTAAAATATATATAAATCCAGCTAATTTGTCCGACAAATCACAAGATTTTCTCTGACGAATCAGACGAATCACAAGATAGCATACACAGTTGTTGTTGTGTAGTCTCATTCACATTCACAAACCTTCCACATATTAAAAGCACATAATTTATGGTAAACTTAAAGTGAACCATGTGTTTCTCAAGTTGGTTTTCAGGCCGCAAAGTGTACTCTGTCATAAACCATTTATAATCGATTTGTAAATAGTTTGTTAATCATTTATTAATCATTACTCCCACATTTGTAAAGATAATTATACACACATGTTTAAACAATTATAAAATGTACTTTGATTATGACTTCTATGTAGGTGGTGCTGTTGGAGGTGGTTATTCCCAAGTCTTTCCTATGGAAGAGGTATAGCACTTTCTATTCCTCCCTTAGATACATCTATGGTCACATTTGAGTGCAGTCTTTCAATTTGTTCTACCTCACTGATTCCAGGTCAGTCTCCACCTCACCAGTGACACACAGGCTGTCATGGCAGCCAGTAGCCTGGTGGTGGACACCATCAATGCACGTGTGTTATCCGAGTCAACACAGTCAGATAAGGTAATAAAAAACAATATAACATTAGTCCCAATATTATTTGGTCTCTCCATTTCAAAATCCTATTTCAACTGTTCTTTACTTTGTTTACTAGGAAATGATGTGGTATGTGAGCTTTCTGTTACTTCCAAAACAAAACTTGGTAACTACATGATTTAATATTACATGTAACAGTGCTCCTTCACATTACTCACACAACAAACGTTTTATTTTATTTTATTATAAAATCGTCTTCAGAAAGTATTCACACCCCTTGACTTTTTACACGTTTTGTTATGTTACAAAGTGGGATTAAAATTGATTTAATTGTCATTTTTTGTCAATGATCCACACACAATAATCTGTAATGTCAAAGTGGAAGAACAATTATATGATTTAAAACAATTTTATAAAAATTACAACACTAATATATCTTGATTAGATACAGTTGATGTCAGAAGTTTACATACACCTTAGCCAAATGCATTTAAACTGGAAAAAAATTGTGTTTGACCAGATACAATGCTATTTGACTGTAAACAAATTGACAACAAACTTTCAGCATGCTTATAGAGATGGCCATTCAACAAGCACTTACACAAATGACTGATGATTGGCTGAGAGAAATTGATGATAAAAGGATTATGGGGGCTGTTTTGTTAGACTTCAGTGCGGCTTTTGACATTATCGATTATAGTCTGCTGCTGGAGAAACATATGTGTTATGGCTTTCCACCCCTTCCTATAATGTGGATAAAGAGTTACTTGTCTAACAGAACACAGAGGGTGTTCTTTAATGGAAGCCTCTCAAACATAATCCAGGTAGAATCAGGAATTCCCAAGGGAAGCTGTCTAGGCCCCTTGCTTTTTTCCGTCTTTACTAACGACATGCCACTGGCTTTGAGTAAAGCCAGTGTGTCTATGTATGCGGATGACACAACAATATAGACGTCAGCTACTACAGCAACTGAAATAACTGCAATGCTTAACAAAGAGTTGCAGTTAGTTTCGGAATGGGTGGCAAGGAATAAGTTAGTCCTGAATATTTCCAAAACTAAAAGCATTGTATTTGTGTAAAATCATTCACTAAACCCTAAACCTCAACTACATCTTGTAAGGAATAATGTGGAAATTGAGCAAGTTGAGGAGACTAAACTGCTTGGAGTAACCCTGGAATGTAGACTGTCATGGTCAAAGCATATTGATACTACAGTAGCTAAGATGGGGAGAAGTACACTACCGTTCAAAAGTTTGGGGTCACTTAGAAATGTCTTTATTTTTTAAATAAAAGCATTTTTTTTGTTCATTAAAATAACATCAAATTGATCAGAAATACAGTGTAGACATTGTTCATGTTGTAAATGGCTATTGAGCTGGAAACGGCTGATTTTTAATGGAATATCTACCTAGGCGTACAGAGGCCCGTTATCAGCAACCATCAGTCCTGTGTTCCAGTCTCAACGTCAACAGTGAAGAGGCGACTCCAGGACGCTGACCTTCTAGTAAGAGTTGCAAGGAAAAAGCCATATCTCAGACTGGCCAATAAAAAGAAAAGATTAAGATGGGCAGTCTGAGATATGGCTTTTCTTTGCAACTCTGCCTAGAAGGTCAGCATCCCGGAGTCGCCTCTTCAATGTTGACATTGAGACTGGTGTTTTGCGGGTACTATTTAACGAAGCTGCCAGTTGAGGACCTGTGAGGCGCCTGTTTCTCAAAGTAGACACTCTAATGTATTTGTCCTCTTGCTCAGTTGTGCACCGGGGCCTCCCACTCTTCTTTCTATTCTGGTTAGAGCCAGTTTGCGCTGTTCTGTGAAGGGAGTAGTACACAGCGTTGTACGAGATCTTCAGTTTCTTGGCAATTTGTTGCATGGAATAGCCTTCATTTCTCAGAACAAGAATAGACTGACGAGTTTCACAAGAAAGTTATTTGTTTCTGGCCATTTTGAGCCTGTAATCAAACCGACAAATGCTGATGCTCCAGATACTCAACTAGTCTCAAGAAGGACTGTTTTATTGCTTCTTTAATCAGCACAACAGTTTAATCCTAGTAATCACCACTTTATTTTAAGAATGTGAAATGTCAGAATAATAGTATAGAGAATTATTTATTTCAGCTTTTTTTTCTTTAATCACATTCCCAGTGGGGTCAGAAGTTTGCATACACTCAATTAGTATTTGGTAACATTGCCTTTAAATTGTTTAACTTGGGTCAAACATTTCAGGTAGCCTTCCACAAGCTTCCTACAATAAGTTGGGTGAATTTTGGCCCATTCCTCCTGACAGAGCTGGTGTAACTGAGTCAGGTTTGTAGGCCTCCTTGCTCGCACACGCTTTTTCAGTTCTGCCCACACATTTTCTGGAGGATTGAGTTCAGGGCTTTGTGATGGCCACTCCAATACTTTGACTTTGTTGTCCTTAAGCCATTTTGCCACAACTTTGGAAGTATGCTTGGGGTCATTGTCCATTTGGAAGACCCATTTGCGACCAAACATTAACTTCCTGACTGATGTCTTGAGACGTTGCTTCAATATATCCACATAACTTTCCTTCCTCATGATGTCATCTGTTTTGTGAAGTGCACCAGTCCCTCCTGCAGCAAAGCACCCCCACAGCATGATGCTGCCACCCCCGTGCTTCACGGTTGGGATGGTGTTGTTCTGCTTGCAAGCCACACCCTTTTTCCTCCAAATATAACAATGGTCATTAAGGCCAGACAGTTCTATGTTTCTATCATCAGATCATAGGTCATTTCTCCAAACAGTACGATCTTTGTCCCCATGTTCAGTTGCAAACCGTAGTCTGGCTTTTTTATGTTGGTTTTGGAGCAGTGGCTTCTTCCTTGCTGAGCGGCCTTTCAGGTTATGTCGATATAGGACTCGTTTTACTATGGATATAGATACTTTTGTACCTGTTTCCTCCAGCATCTTCACAAGGTCCTTTGCTGTTGTTCTGGGATTAATTTACACTTTTTGCACCAAATACGTTCATCTCTAGGAGACAGAACACATCTCCTTCCTGAGTGGTATGACGGCTGCGTGGTCCCATGGTGTTTATACTTGCATACTATTGTTTGTACAAATGCACATGGTACCTTCAGGCGTTTGGAAATTGCTCCCAAGGATCAACCAGACTTTTTTCTGAGTTCTTGGCTGTTTCTTTTGATTTTCCCATGATGTCAAGCAAAGAGGCACTGAGTTTGAAGGTAGGCCTTGAAATACATCCACAGGTACACCTCCAATTGACTCAAATGATGTCAATTAGCCTATCAGAAGCTTCTAAAGCCATGACATTATTTTCTGGAATTTTTCAAGCTGTTTAAAGGCACAGTCAACTTAGTGTATGTAAACTTCTGACCCACTGGAATTGTGATACAGTGAATTATAAGTGAAATAATCTGTCTGTAAACAATTGTTGGAAAAATTACTTGTGTCATACACAAAGTAGATGTCCTAACCAACTTGACAAAACTATAGTTTGTTAACTAGACACTCCAACCTAAGTGTATGTAAACTTCCGACTTCAACTGTGAGCATTCAACCCCCTGAGTCAATACTCGGCTCCCGAGTGGCGCAGCGGTCTAAGGCACTGCATCTCAGTGCTTGAGCCGTCACTACAGACTCCTGGTTCGATTCCAGGCTGTATCACAACCGGCTGTGATTGGGAGTCCCATAGGGCTCACAATTGTCCCACAGTTGGGCCAGCGACGTCCGTGTTTGGTTGTGTAGGCCGTCATTGTAAATGAGAATTTCGTTCTTAACTGACTTGCCTTGTTAAATAAAGGTAAAATAAATAAATAAACATGTTAGAATCCCCTTTTGCAGTGATTACAGCTGTGAGTGTTTTTGGGTAAGTCTCTAAGAGCTTTGCTTACCTGGATTGTACAATATTTGCCCATTATTCTTATCAAAACTCTTCAAGCTCTGTAAGTTGGTTGTTGATCATTGCTAGACAGCCATTTTTATGTCTTGCCATAGAATTTCAAGCCGATTTAAGTCCAAACTTGAACTAGGACACTCAGGAACATTCAATGTCGTCTTGGTAAGCAACTCCAGTGTATATTTGTCCTTGTGTTATTATCCTGCTGAAAGGTGAATTTGTCTCCCAGTGTCTGTTGGAAAGCAGACTGAACCAGGTTTTACTCTAGGATTTTCCTTGTGCTTAGCTCTATTATGTTTATTTTTATCCTAAATAACTCCCTGCTCCTTGCAGATGACAAGCATACCTATAACATGATGCAGCCACCACAATGCTTGAAAATACAGTGGGGGAAAAAAGTATTTAGTCATCCACCAATTGTGCAAGTTCTCCCACTTAAAATGATGAGAGAGGCCTGTAATTTTCATCATAGGTACACGTCAACTATGACAGACAAATTGAGAAAAAAAAATCCAGAAAATCACATTGTGTCACGATCGTTTAAGGATGCGGACCAAGGCGCAGCGTGATAAACGTACATGTTTTATTTTAGTACACCACACGAACAAAAAACAACAAACGATACGTGAAGTCCTAGGTTAATACACAAACCTTTCGGATCAAGATCCCACAAAACTATAGTGCCAACAGGCTGCCTAAGTATGTTCCCCAATCAGAGACAACGAGCTACAGCTGTCTCTGATTGGGAACCACACTGGCCAACATAGATATAGAACGATCTAGAACAGAAACCTAGAAAACAAAACATAGAAAATCCACACCCTGGCTCAACATTTAAGAGTCCCCAGAGCCAGGGCGTGACACATTGTAGGACTTTGAATGAATTTATTTGCAAATTATGGTGGAAAATAAGTATTTGGTCACCTACAAACAAGCAAGATTTCTGGCTCTCACAGACCTGTAACTTCTTCTTTAAGAGGCTCCTCTGTCCTCCACTCGTTACCTGTATTAATGGCACCTGTTTGAACTTGTTATCAGTATAAAAGACACCTGTCCACAACCTCAAACAGTCACACTCCAAACTCCACTATGGCCAAGACCAAAGAGCTGTCAGAGGACACCAGAAACAAAATTGTAGACCTGCACCAGGCTGGGAAGACTGAATCTGCAATAGGTAAGCAGCTTGGTTTGAAGAAATCAACTGTGGGAGCAATTATTAGGAAATGGAAGGCATACAAGACCACTGATAATCTCCCTCGATCTGGGGCTCCACGCAAGATCTCACCCCGTGGGGTCAAAATGATCACAAGAACGGTGAGCAAAAATCCCAGAACCACACGGGGGGACCTAGTGAATGACCTGCAGAGAGCTGGGACCAAAGTAACAAAGCCTACCATCAGTAACACACTACGCCGCCAGGGACTCAAATCCTGCAGTGCCAGACGTGTCCCCCTGCTTAAGCCAGTACATGTCCAGGCCCGTCTAAAGTTTGCTAGAGTGCATTTGGATGATCCAGAAGAGGATTGGGAGAATGTCATATGGTCAAAATAGAACTTTTTGGTAAAAACTCAACTTGTCGTGTTTGGAGGACAAAGAATGCTGAGTTGCATCCAAAGAACACCATACCTACTGTGAAGCATGGGGGTGGAAACATCATGCTTTGGGGCTGTTTTTCTGCAAAGGGACCAGGACGACTGATCCGTGTAAAGGAAAGAATGAATGGGGCCATGTATCGTGAGATTTGGAGTGAAAACCTCCTTCCATCAGCAAGGGCATTTAAGATGAAACATGGCTGGGTCTTTCAGCATGACAATTATCCCAAACACACCGCCCGGGCAACGAAGGAGTGGCTTCGTAAGAAGCATTTCAAGGTCCTGGAGTGGCCTAGCCAGTCTTCAGATCTCAACCCCATAGAAAATCTTTGGAGGGAGTTGAAAGTCCGTGTTGCCCAGCGACAGCCCCAAAACATCACTGCTCTAGAGGAGATCTGCATGGAGGAATGGGCCACAATACCAGCAACAGTGTGTGAAAACCTTTTAAAGACTTACAGAAAACGTTTGACCTGTGTCATTGCCAACGAAGGGTATATAACAAAGTATTGAGAAACTTTTGTTATTGACCAAATACTTATTTTCCACCATAATTTGCAAATAAATTCATTAAAAATCCTACAATGTGATTTTCTGGATTTTTTTTTCTCATTTTGTCTGTCATAGTTGACGTGTACCTATGATGAAAATTACAGGCCTCTCTCATCTTTTTAAGTGGGAGAACTTGCACAATTGGTGGCTGACTAAATACTTGTTTCCCCACTGTATGAAGAGTGGTACTCATGAATGCGTTGTGTTGGATTTGCCCCAAACATAACGCTTTGTATTCAGGACAAAAAGTTAATGTCTTTGCCACATTTTTTGCATTATTACTTTAGTGCCATATTGCAAACAGGATCCATGTTTTGGAAGAATGTTACAGGCTTCCTTCTTTTCACTCTGTGAATTAGGTTAGTATTGTGGAATAACTACAATGTTGTTGATTCATCCTCAGTTTTCTCCTCTCATTGGCCTCATGGTGAAATCTCTGAGCGGTTTCCTTCCTCTCCGGCAACTGAGTTAGGAATTATATTGATACACCATCCAAAGTGTAATTGATAACGTCACCATGATCTAGATACAGTGAGGGAAAAAAGTATTTGATCCCCTGCTGATTTTGTACGTTTAACCATTGACAAAGAAATTATCAGTCTATAATTTTAATGGTAGGTTTATTTGAACAGTGAGAGACAGAATAACAACAAAAAAATCCAGAAAACGCATGTCAAAAATGTTATGAATTGATTTGCATTTTAATGAGGGAAATAAGTATTTTACCCCCTCTCAATCTGAAAGATTTCTGGCTCCCAGGTGTCTTTTATACAGGTAACGAGCTGAGATTAGGAGCACACTCTTAAAGGGAGTGCTCCTAATCTCAGTTTGTTACCTGTATAAAAGACACCTGTCCACAAAAAGCAATCAATTAATCAGATTCCAAACTCTCCACCATGGCCAAGACCAAAGAGCTCTCCAAGGATGTCAGGGACAAAATTGTAGACCTACACAAGGCTGGAATGGCCTACAAGACCATCGCCAAGCAGCTTGGTGAGAAGGTGACAACAGTTGGTGCGATTATTCGCAAATGGTAGAAACACAAAATAACTGTCAATCTCCCTCGGCCTTTGGCTCCATGCAAGATCTCACCTCGTGGAGTTGCAATGATCATGAGAACGGTGAGGAATCAGCCCAGAACTACACGGGAGGATCTTGTCAATGATCTCAAGGCAGCTGGGACCATAGTCACCAAGAAAACAATTGGGAACACATTACGCGTGAATGACTGAAATCCTGCAGCGCCCGTAAGGTCCCCCTGCTCAAGAAAACACATATACAGGGCCGTCTGAAGTTTGCCAATGAACATCTGAATGATTCAGAGGAGAACTGGGTGAAAGTGTTGTGGTCAGATGAGACCAAAATGGATCTCTTTGGCATCAACTCAACTCGCCGTGTTTGGAGGAGGAGGAATGCTGCCTATGACCCCAAGAACACCATCCCCACCGTCAAACATGGAGGTGGAAACATTTCGCTTTGGGGGTGTTTTTCTGCTAAGGGGACAGGACAACTTCACTGCATCAAATGGACGTTGGACGGGGCGATGTACCGTCAAATCTTGGGTGAGAACCTCCTTCCCTCAGCCAGGGCATTGAAAATGGGTCGTGGATGGGTATTCCAGCATGACAATGACCCAAAACACACAGCCAAGGCAACAAAGGAGTGGCTCTAGAAGAAGCACATTAAGGTCCTGGAGTGGCCTAGCCAGTCTCCAGACCTTAATCCCATAGAAATTCTGTGGAGGGAGCTGAAGTTTCGAGTTGCCAAACATCAGCCTCGAAACCTTAATGACTTGGAGAAGATCTGCAAAGAGGAGTGGGACAAAATCCCTCCTGAGATGTGTGCAAACCTGGAGGCCAACTACAAGAAACGTCTGACCTCTGTGATTGTCAACAAGGGTTTTGCCACCAAGTACTAAGTCATGTTTTACAGAGGGGTCAAATATTTATTTCCCTCATTAAAATGCAAATCAATTTATAACATTTTTGACATGCGTTTTTCTGGATTTTTTTGTTGTTATTCTGTCTCTCACTGTTCAAATAAACCTACCATTAAAATTGTAGACTGATCATTTCTTTGTCAGTGGACAAACGTACAAAATCAGCAGGGGATCAAATACTTTTTTCCCTCACTGTATTCAGTCTGCTCTTATTTATTTTCACCAATCTACCAATAGGTGCCCTTCTTTGCGAGGCATTGGAAAACCTCCCTGGTCTTTGTGGTTAAATCTGTGCTTAAAATTCACTTCTCGACTGAGGGACCTTAAAGATAATTGTATGTGTGTAGTACAGAGATGGGGTAGTCATAAAAAAATCATGTTACCACTAATATTGCACACAGAGTGAGTCCATGCATCTTATTATGTGACTTGTTAAGCAAATTGTTACTCCTGTACTTATTTAGGCATGTCATAACAAAGGTGTTGAATACTTATTGACTCAAGACATTTCAGCTTAATTTTTTTAATAATTTGAATAAAATAAAATCCCTTTTATTAATTTGTAAACATTTCAAAAAACTAAAATCCACTGACATTATTGGGTATTGTATTGTCTAGATCAGTGACACGAATTTCAATTGAATCCATTTTAAATTCATGCTTCAACACAACAAAATGTGGAAAAAGTCAAGGGGTGTGAATACTTTCTAAAGGCACTTTATATACAAGATGAGTAGCAGATTGTAAAACAAAAACGTATTGCAGAGAAACAACTATATGAGGAGGAATGTCTTTGAATGAAGTTTTGTGTAATTCATTACCCTGCCCGTATAGGCTCTATTTGATGGGCTGGTGCCACTGAGGGAGGGTCACAGGAAGTTCTCCCTGTCCCAACTCAATAGGCTGAAGGCAAGTGGAATATCTTCCTCTCTTTATTGATGTGGTTATTACAAAGTATTGTTTTAAAGCAGACATCTCAAAGTAAATTTTCCTAAGGGGCCATTTCTGTAAAGACAAATGTGACCGACCGCCTTGATTCGGTCTTATGTAGCAAAATTTGAAATTGTGTTTTTTACATTGGATAAAAGCGGAGACACAGAGCTACAAAATGGTATATCATACACTGCATTTAAGGGAACAATGGGAAAGTAATTCTGCTTTGAAAGTCGATAAACTTGTAATTTCACTTTTGAGAAAATGGCCTTACTGGTAAAATGGTACCTACTGAAGAGCCCTTCTTTGTCTACACCCATTCAGCATCGTTCACTCCCTCTTAAGCTTTAGCCCCACCCATCTCTTTCACTCTCGGAGCGTTCAAAGCGCATACTTGATGCTCTGGTCGATGATTAGGGTTGATCCGAGCGTTCTGACCTCACAACGGCAGTCAAGCACCAAGATAACTGGCTAACATTGGCTAGCTTGCTAGATACTTCCAGACACAAAATTGTTATTATGGTTAATTGTTTACCTCTGGATAACATGAAAAAAAAATGGTCAGAGAACACCCCGCCCTAGCAGAGCTGGTTAGGCTATTTTCATGTTATCCAGAGCGTTGGTGACTAACTGTGCTGCTGGCAACAATTTGATTATGCTTTTTTGCCGACGTTTACTGACACCGGCCATATTCAACGAGTGTTGTGCGTTCGTAAATTAATCAGTTATTCTGCGCTCTGGCATACTCACACTGAATTTACAAATGCACCCGAAATGGTTACACGCATAGTGGAGTCTTTTGTTAAGATGTGTATCTAGCTAGGTAAACAATGAACCATAATCCCAACTCATGACGTTACTACCCTGCATGAATTTGCAGGTAGCTAACCAACCGGGTTGAAGGTTAGCTAGCTAACATTAGGCTCTAACTAGCCAAGCAAAACCAAGCTAAACAATGAACCATAATCCCAACTCAAGACTTACTACCCTGCATGAATCTGCAGGTAGCTTCCAACCAGGTTCAATGTTAGCAAGCAAATGGCTCTGAGATACGAATATTAAGATCATACACGTAACGCTAGCTAGCATGCCAGCCAGCTAATGTTATCTAACTAGCTAACAGTACACTTTAAGTTGAAATGAAACTACTTTCTGTCAAAATTAGAAACATGTAATATCTGAAAATGTATCTTACATCTTACAAATACATCATGCATGATGGACGCGTCTCCCTGTCACGGATGCCATGGTTGCCCTTAGGTTGAAGATGTATTCCGGAGACAGGTGTTTTCTCTATTTAGCTATCATACTCTAATTCCACTGATTTCAAAACTTGATCCTCCTGGCGTAGCAGTGCGGTCGTGTTCCCTTGTGTGTCCATGTAAATAGCCTGTTTTTTGTATTTTTTTGTATTTTACGTATATATTTCCCTATCACACTTTTCATCCTTCTACTAAATATACTTTCCTGCAACCGCCTCACACAATGTGGAACGGATTCTATTATTTACTCACCTTTATCTAGAATCTCCAGTTGAAACTAGCCAGCCAGCTAACTAGCTACTTGCTATTAGCCACCGTTAGCGTTTTTCTTCCAGAACATCGGATTTTCTGCCGGAATAACTGAATCACTGGACCTTAATACCAGATTGCAACTAGCTAGCTGCAACCGAATGGATGTCGAATGGATGTTGCTGTAGGCTAATCACCACTGCCCCCGAAGCAAGCACCAGTTAGCCTTGAGCTAGCCTCTGTCTACCGGATGGGAGTAGCCAGCTAACCAGCTAACTAGCTACTTGCTATTAGCCACCGTTACACCATTGTCCGTGGCCTGCACTACCTACCAGCCAGCTCTAGCCTGGACTATTATCGTCCAGTCTGCACTGTCTGCACAGCGCATTATCGATCCAGAACATATCGGATTTTCTGCCGGAATCACTGCATCACTGGACCTTTAACACTGGATAATCGCAACTAGCTAGCTGCAACCAAATGAACGTTGTTGTTGGCTAATCAGCCTTGAGCTAGCATTGAGTCAGGCACATATCCCGGCTATCTACCTCTCTGTCAACCGGACGGGACCTCCTAGAGTCAATACACGGAGCCCCGCCGATCCATCACGACTGGTCTGCCGACGTAATCGTCTGTGGTTTCAACAGGCTTCCCGTTGCGACGACCACGAAGATCCATCTGTTAGTCCCGGCCCGCTAGCACACGCAAACAACAGCTGTGCTTCCTGCTCGCTGTGCTGTAGCACCAATTCGAACTGCTCTCGGACTCACATATTGCTGTTCACTGGACCTTATGATCACTCAGCTGCACAGCTGATGCCTGCTGGACTGTTCCTTTACACGGTACCCTGTCCTGTTTATCTGTTTAGCCTAAGCCCAAACTTTATCGCCATTACCACCTGTGATTGCTTTATGCCTCTCTCCCATGTCAATATGCCTTGCCTATTGTCACGAATTCCGCCGAGACTGCTCCTCCTCCTTGTTCGGGCAGGCTTCGGCGTTCGTCGTCCCCGGAGTACTAGCTGCTACCGCTTGATGTTCTCTATGTTTGTTTGGTTTTGTCTTGTTGGTGCACCTGTGTCGTATTATGTATTGATTATGTCACCTATAAGTTTCCTTTGGTTTTGTTTGCAGTTGTGTGTCGTTGTACACCTGTCCGTTGGTGTATGTGTATCGTTTTCTTGTTGTTAGTGTTTTATGCACCGTTTGCGTAATCGCTCGCCTCCTGTGTTTTGAGGCCCGTAATTTTGTATTTGTCTTTGTGACAATTAAAGTCGGTTCGACTAAGCTTCTGTGTCCTGCGCCTGACTCCAACATCGCATCCACATCAGCCCTTGACAGAACGACACACCATACATGGAGTCAGCAGGAGCAGCGGCGGCGACCGATTTGCTGGAGGATCGGGTCAGCTGCCAGGACGCCCAGATCCAGCAACTCGGCTCCGCCATGCAGGAGGTAATGAACACCCTGCGCCGATGGGAAAGGGGAGGCGTGCCCTCACCTCCTCCTACATTACCACCACCATCGGCCAGCCCCACCAGACAAGCTCCGGAATCCAGTGGGATTCGGCTCTCGCTCCCGAGGGCGTATGATGGCACCGCAGCCGGGTGTCAGGGGTTCCTCCTTCAGGTGGAACTCTACCTGGCCACCATACACCCGGCGCCCTCGGGATAAGAGATCGTTTCCGCCCTCATCTCCTGTCTCTCCGGCAAGGCGTTGGAGTGGGCCAACGCCGAATGGAGGGGAATAGACGCCGCCACCATTAGCTACGCTGAGTTCTCCCGCCGCTTCAGGGCTGTTTTCGATCACCCTCCTGAGGGTAAAGCGGCGGGGGAGCGTCTGTTCCACCTCCGACAGGGGAAGAGGAGCGCACAGGAGTTCGCCCTGGATTTCCGGACTCTAGCGGCGGATGCGGGGTGGAATGAGAGGGCCCTCATTGACCACTATCGTGTAGCCTGCGTGAGGACATTCGTCGAGAGCTGTCCTGCAGGGACACCAATCTGTCCTTCGACCAGCTAGTGGACATGTCCATCCGTCTGGATACCCTGCTGGCCACCCGCGGACGTCCCGAGATGGGGCCGTCCATTCCATCCTCCAGCACCTCCGAGCCGAGCCCTATGGAGCTCGGGGGTGCTGGCGCTAGAGAGAGAAGGAGAGAGAACCCGAGGGGGGCCATCCCCTGCACCAGCTGTGGCTGTGGAGGACACACTGCGGCTAGGTGCTGGGGAGGGTCTCCAGGGAATCGGGGCAACAGGCCGCGCACTGGGGAGTCATTTCAGGTGAGTAGGCGCCCCACTCACCCAGAGCTCTCTGTTGTTCACTTGTGTATACCTGTGGTATTTCCTCAGGTTGCATCTCATTCCCAGCATAAGGCGCTAGTCGATTCAGGCGCAGCTGGGAATTTTTTTGATCTGAAATTTTGTTCTAAGTTAGGGATTCCCCTCCTGCCCGTTGATCATTACGCGGAGCATGTTTTTTCACAAAACTGGACCTCAGGAGCGCTTATAACTTGGTGCGCATTAGGGAGGGAGACGAATGGAAGACGGCATTTAGTTACACCTCAGGTCATTATGAGTATCTTGTCATGCCAGACGGGTTAATCAATGCTCCTTCAGTCTTCCAATCCTTTGTGGACGAGATCTTCCGGGACCTGCATGGGCAGGGAGTGGTAGTGTACATTGACGACATCCTAGTGTACTCTGCTACACGAGCAGAGCATGTAGCCCTGGTGCGCCGAGTGTTGGGTAGGCTGTTGGAGCATGACTTGTATGTCAAGGCAGAGAAATGTCTGTTTTTCCAGGAGTCCATCTCCATCTTGGGTCATCGGTTGTCCGCGTCAGGGGTGAAGATGGAGATTGACCGTGTGTCAGCCGTGCGTAACTGGCAAACCCCAACCACTGTTAAAGAGGTGCAGCAGTTTTTGCCAATTACTACCGGAGGTTTATCCGGGGTTTTGGACAGGTGGCAGCTCCCATTACTTCCCTGCTGAAGGGGGGCCCGGTGCGTTTGCAGTGGTCGGCTGAAGCGGACAGGACGTTCCAGGTAGAGGTGGACGCGTCAGAGGCCGGTATTGGGGCAGTACTGTCACAACGCTCCGGCACGCCTCCTAAGCTCCGTCCCTGCGCTTTTTTTTCTAAAAAGCTCAGCCCGGTGGAACGTAATTATGACGTAGGGGACAGGGAGCTGTTAGCCGTGGTTCAAGCCCTAAAGGTGTGGAGGCATTGGCTTGAGGGGGCTCAACACCCTTTTCTCATTCTGACTGACCATCGTAACCTGGAGTACATCCGGGCAGCTAGGAGATTGAACCCTCGTCAGGCTAGGTGGAACATGTTTCTGACCCGGTTCATTTTTAAGATCACTTACATCCCAGGGTCCCAGAACGGTAAGGCAGACACCCTGTCCCGGCGGTATGACACAGAGGAGAGGTCCATTGAGCCCACTCCCATACTGCCGGAGTCTTGTCTGGTGGCACCGGTGGTATGGGAGGTCGATGCGGAAATTGAGCGGGCGTTACGCACCGACCCTACTCCCCCAGAGTGTCCAGCGGGTCGGACGTACGTGCCGCTCGAGGTCCGTGATCATCTCATTTATTGGGCTCATATGTCACCCTCCTCTGGACATCCAGGTATTGGCCTGACAGTGCACTGCCTTAGTGTTAAGTACTGGTGGCCAACATTGGCTAGGGACGTGAGGGTTTATGTCTCCTCTTGCTCGGTGTGCGGCGCCCAGGGGGAAGTTACAACCCCTGCCCGTTCCACAACGGTCGTGGTTTCACCTCTCGGTGGACTTTGTCACGGACCTTCCCCCCTCTCAGGGGAATACCACTATTCTGGTCGTTGTGGATCGGTTCTCTAAGGCATGTCGTCTCATTCCAATGCCGGGTCTCCCTACTGCCCTACAGAACGCTGAGGCTTTGTTCACCCATGTCTTCCAGCACTACGGGGTTCCCGAGGATATAGTGTCTGATCGGGGTCCCCAATTCACCTCTAGAGTCTGGAGGGCGTTCATGGAACGCTTGGGGGTCTCGGTTAGCCTTACCTCGGGTTACCACCCTGAGAGTAATGGGCAGGTGGAGAGAGTGAACCAGGATGTGGGTAGGTTTCTGAGATCCCTATTGCCAGGGCCGGCTGGAGGAGTGGTCGGGGTATATCCCCTGGGCAGAGATGGCACAGAACTCTCTGCGCCATTCCTCTACTAACCTGACCCCTTTTCAGTGTGTGTTAGGGTATCAGCCGGTTCTGGCACCATGGCATCAGAGCCAGATCGAGGCTCCTGCGGTGGATGAGTGGTTTCGGGGCTCGGAGGAGACGTGGAACGCTGCACACGTCCATCTGCAGCGGGCCATCCGCAGGCAGAAGGCGAGCGCCGATCTCCACCGCAGTGAGGGTCCAGTATACGCCCCTGGAGATCGAGTCTGGCTCTCGACTCGAAACCTGCCCCTTTGCCTGCCCTGCCGGAAGCTTGGCCGCCAGTTTGTGGGGCCATTTAAAGTCCTGAGGAGATTGAACGAGGTGTGTTACAAGTTGCAACTGCCTAATGACTATCACATTAACCCCTCGTTCCATGTGTCTCTCCTCAGGCCGGTGGTAGCTGGTCCACTCCAGGAGAGTGAGATAAGAGGGACCCCTCTGCCCCCACTGGACATCGAGGGGGCTCCGGCGTACTCAGTCCGGTCCATCGTGGATTCGAGACGTCGGATGGGGGGTCTACAATATCTCGTGGAGTGGGAGGGGTACGGTCCGGAGGAACGGTGCTGGGTGCCTAGGAGGGACATTTTAGATCCATCCCTCCTGACTGAGTTCCACCGTAGTCATCCTACGCGCCCTGCTCCACATCCTCCTGGCCGTCCCCGAGGCCGGGGTCGGCGCACGGCTGGAGCCGCACGTCAAGGGGGGGGTACTGTCACGAATTCCGCCAAGACTGCTCCTCCTCCTTGTTCGGGCAGGCTTCGGCGTTCGTCGTCCCCGGAGTACTAGCTGCTACCGCTTGATGTTCTCTATGTTTGTTTGTTTTTGTCTTGTTGTTGCACCTGTGTCGTATTATGTATTGATTATGTCACCTATAAGTTTCCTTTTGTTTTGTTTGCAGATGTGTGTCGTTGTACGCCTGTCCGTTGGTGTATGTGTATCGTTTTCTTGTTGTTAGTGTTTTACGCACCGTTTGCGTAATCGCTCTCCTCCTGTGTTTTGAGGCCCGTAATTTTGTATTTGTCTTTGTGACAATTAAAGTCGGTTCGACTAAGCTTCTGTGTCCTGCGCCTGACTCCAACATCGCACCACATCAGCCCTTGACACCTATTGCTGTTCCAGTTAGTTCTTATTATACAATTTCACTGTAGAACCCCAAGTCCCTCTCAAACTGCCTCAAATAGTTCATTTTTTCCACCCCCCATACACGCAGAGACCGGCTCAATCGGTGCCTCCAGTGATGCTATATTCTTTCATTGTTTCCCAACGCTTAGGTTTACCTCTACTGTACTCATATCCTTCCATATCCTTGTCTGTACATAATGCCCTGAATCTATTCTACAACGCCCGGAAATCTGCCCCCTTTATTCTCTGTACCCAACGCACTAGAAGACCAGTTCTTAAAGCCTTTAGCTGTATCCTTATTCTAATCCTCCTCTGTTCCTCTGGTGATGTAGAGGCTAACCCAGGCCCTGCAGCCCCCAGTATCACTCCTACTCCCCAGGAGCTATCATTTGTTGACTTCTGTAACCGTAAAAGCCTTGGTTTTCTGCACGTTAACATCAGAAGCCTCCTTCCTAAATTTGAGTTATTCACTGCGTTAGCACACTACGCCAACCCTGATGTTCTAGCAGTGTCTGCCACATTTTTATTGGCAGACTAAATAGCCTTGGTTTCTCAAATGACTGCCTCGCCTGGTTCACCAACTAATTCTCAATGTGTCAAATCGGAGGGCCTGTTGTCTGGACCTAAGGCAGTCTCTATGGGGGTGCCACAGGGTTCAATACTTGGGCCAACTCTTTTCTCCATGTATATCAATGATGTCGCTCTTGCTGCTGGTGACTCTCAGATCCACCTCTACGCAGACGACACCATTTTGTATACATCTGGCCCTTCATTGAACACTGTGTTAACAAACCTCCAAACGAGCTTCAATGCCATACAACACTCCTTCCGTAGCCTCCAACTGCTCTTAAACACTAGTAAAACTAAATGCATGCTGGCACCCGCCCACACGACTAGAATCACTACTCTCGACGGGTCTGACTTAGAGTATGTGGACAACTACAAATACCTAGGTGTCTGGTTAAAAAAAACAAAAAAAACATTGTAAAGTGGTTATCCCACTGGCTATAAGGTGAATGCACCTATTTGTAAGTCGCTCTGGATAAGAGCGTCTGCTAAATGACGTAAATGTAAATGTAATGGTTAGACTGTAAACTCTCCTTCCAGACTCACATTAAGCATCTCCAATCCAAAGTTAAATCTAGAATCGGCTTCCTATTTTGCAACAAAGCCTCCTTCACTCATGCTGCCAAACATGCCATCGTAAAACTGACTATCCTACCGATCCTTGACTTCGGCGATGTCATTTACAAAACAGCCTCCAACACTTTACTCAGCAAATTGGATGTAGTCTATCACAGTGCCATCCATTTTGTCACCAAAGCCCCATATACTACCCACCACTGTGACCTGTACGCTCTTGTTGGCTGGTCCTCACTACATATTCGTAGCCAAACCCACTGGCTCCAGGCCATCTATAAATCCCTGCCTTATCTTAGCTCATTGGTCACCATAGCAACACCCACCCGTAGTATGCGCTCCAGCAGGTATATCTCACTGGTCATCCCCAAAGCCAACACCTCCTTTGGCCGCCATTCCTTCCAGTTCTCTGCTTCCAATGACTGGAACGAATTGCAAAAATCTCTGAAGCTGGAGACTCTTATCTCCCTCACTAACTTTAAGCATTGCAAGTTGTCAGAGCACCTTACCAATCACTGCACCTGTACACAGCCCATCTGAAATTAGCCCACCCAACTACCTCATCCCCATATTGTTATTTATTTTGCTCATTTGCACGCCAGTATCTCTATTTGCACATCATCTCTTGCACATCTATCATTCCAGTGTTAATACTAATTGTATTTATTTTGCACTATGGCCTATTTATTGCCTTACCTCCATAACTTGCTACATTTGCACACACTGTATATATATTTTCTGTTGTATTTTTGACTTTATGTTTTGTTTTACCCCATATGTAACTCTGTGTTGTTGTGGAGAGCAACACGTATGCAGCTCCACTACACAATACGTAAAAAAAAAAAGCGCGTTAAACAGGATTACCTACACATACTGACCAGCTCAAATAGACAGAAGCGTGCTATATGGCAGACCAATCCAAACTCCTCTCTCGGCATTTCCAGCCCACTCATTATATCAGCCAATCATGGCTAGTGAGAAGGTTGCTGTCTTTTTCTATGGTTTAACCAACTAGGCTCGTAATTTAACAATTTTATTCATATTTACAGATGGAATACAAGTTTGTTATTAAGGCACATGTAAGTTCACATGTTCCAGAAGGCATTTTTTAAAAGTTTACGTTCAAATGGCTCTCCTGTGAAGTAGTGACCCGCGACATATGCCTAGTTTCCTGAATCGAGTCACAAATACTGTAAGTGCCTTACAGAAAATGTCAAAGGGGTAGACCATTGTCGAAAAAACCACAAAGGAATAGTGAATGTACAAATTCATGTAAAGAGTTAGCAATTGCCGTGTTTCCAAGATAGAAATTGGGAATTAATAGCTTTCTTAATAAAAGGAGTATAGGGTTTAATTCAAATAGCAGCCCTCAAATGGGCCATGGGGGGAATGTTGGACACATGTTTTAGGGCTCATTCTTTTTTATGTTGGGGGGGGGGGGGGTCTTGTCGTTCTTGCAGCTGATTGTTTTCCTTGTAATGTGTTTGTAGAGACTGGGTATAGAGAAACCAGAAACCCTGAAACCAGAGGAGATATACCAATTTATCCGTTTGGACATTGACCCGGAGACCAAGACGGTATGTCACTTATCATGAGGTGTAGCCTGGTTCCAGATCTGTTTGTATTGTCTTGCCAACTCCTATTGTTTGGTAATTGGCGTGACAATGATGATAGGAGTTGACAAGAACGCACAAACAGATCTAGGACCAGGCTACATGAGGAGTACAAATGATTCCCTCATGAACATCCGTTCACAAGTATTCTTCCATCAGCGACTGTATACAGTTACATTTTTTATGTAACACACAGAGATACTGAATGTCCCTTGAAACAACTGTGAATGAGAATGATTGACAAAACATCAATGGAGTTGGAGGTAACCTTACCTCTCTGCAGACCTACTGGTCAGTAGGTACTTTTGAAGATGGAAGTTTACATACACCTATGCCAAATACATTTAAACTCAGTTTTTCCACAATTCTTGACACTTAATCCTAGTAAAAATTCCCTGTTTTAGGTCAGTTAGGATCACCACTTTATTTTAAGAATGTGAAATGTCAGAAGAATAGTAGAGAGAATGATTTATTTAAGCTTTTATTTCTTTCATCACATTCCCAGTGGGTCAGAAGTTTACATACACTCAATTAGTATTTGGTAGCATTGCCTTTAAATTGTTTAACTTGGGTCAAACGATTCGTGTAGCCTTCCACAAGCTTCCCATAATAAGTTGGGTGAATTTTGGCCCATTCCTCCTGACAGAGTCAGGTTTGTAGGCCTCCTTGCTCGCACACGCTTTTTCACTTCTGCTCACACATTTTCTATAGGATTGAGGTCAGGGCTTTGTGATGGCCACTCCAATACCTTGACTTTGTTGTCCTTAAGCCATTTTGCCACAACTTTGGAAGTATGCTTGGGGTCATTGTCCATTTGGAAGACTCATTTGCGACCAACCTTTAACTTCCTGACTGATGTCTTGAGATGTTGCTTCAATATATCCACATAAATTTTCTTTCCTCATGATGCCATCTGTTTTGTGAAGTGCACCAGTCCCTCCTGCAGCAAAGCACCCCCACAGCATGATGCTGCCACCCCCGTGCTTCACGGTTGGGAAGGTGTTGTTCGGCTTGCAAGCAACCCCCTTTTTCCTCCAAACATAACGATGGTCATTATGGCCAAACAGTTCTATTTTTCTTTAAATCAGATCAGAGGACATTTCATCAAAAAGTACGATCTTTGTCCCCATGTGCAGTTGCAAACCGTAGTCTGGCTTTTTTATGTTGGTTTAGGAGCAGTGGCTTCTTCCTTGCTGAGCTGCCTTTCAGGTTATGTCGATATAGGACTCGTTTTACTGTGGATATAGATACTTTTGTACCTGTTTATTCCAGCATCTTCACAAGGTCCTTTGCTGTTGTTCTGGGATTGATTTGCTCTTTTCGCACCAAAGTACGTTAATCTCTAGGAGGCAGAACGCGTCTCCTTCCTGAGAAGTATGATGGCTGCGTGGTCCCATGGTGTTTATACTTGCGTACTATTGTTTGTACAGATGAACGTGGTACCTTCAGGCGTTTGGAAATTGCTCCCAAGGATGAACCAGACTTGGGGAGGTCTACAATTATTTTTCTGAGGTCTTGGCTGATTTCTTTTGATTTTCACATGATGTCAAGCAAAGAGGCACTGAGTTTGAAGGTAGGCCTTGAAATGCATCCACAGGTACACCTCAAATTATGTCAATTAGCCTATCAGAAGCTTCTAAAGCCATGACATGATTTTCTGGAATTTTCCAAGCTGTTTAAAGGCACAGTCAACTTAGTGTATGTAAACTTCTGACCCACTGGAATTGTGATACAGTGAATTATAAGTTAAATAATCTATCTTTAAACAATTGTTGGAAAAATTACTTGTGTCATGCACAAAGTAGATGTCCTAACCGACTTGCCAAAACTATATTTTGTTAACAAGACATTTGTGGAGTGGTTGAAAAACGAGTTTTAATGACTCCAACCTAAGTGTATGTAAACCTCTGACTTCAACTGTATATTTTTAAGGTTATATCTAATAAACTCCTTCCAAACAGCTGAGTGGGTCTGTGGCCAGTGAGATGATGGCGGTGTTGGCCCTCAGTACCAGTCTGGGGGACATGACGCGTCGTCTGGCCAGGATGGTGGTGGCCTACAGCCGCAAGGGGAATCCCATCACAACAGAGGACCTGGTCAGTGTGTGTGTGTGTGTGTGTGTGTGTGTGTGTGTGTGTGTGCGTGCGTCTGTGCATGTGTATTTAAAAAGAAGCGAGAGAGAGAGCACTTTTTTGCCAATTACGATATGCGTTAGCAAGTGTGCAAATAATGGTTTGTGGACGAACGTGTGTCCACTTACTGCTCTTTTCTATATAATTTCCAATCATGGTGTGCAACCAGAGCGAGTGCTATTCTTATTGTATCTGAGTGATTTGAATAACATGTTATTAGAGTCTCTTGCTGTGTTTGCCCCACAGAGTATTAGTGGAGTGTTGGCCACGTTGATGAGAGATGCTGTGAAGCCCAGTCTAATGCAGACCATGGAGGTGAGAGACCCAGACACCCAGACCGATCTATGAGATTAATGTGTGATTAATATTTCTTATTAGACCCTTAGGTCTTTCATTAATCACACATTTTCATTTGTGTGTGTGTGTGTGTGTTTGTGTGTGTGTGTGTGTGTGTGTGTGTGTGTGCACCCCAGTGGTGGAACAAGCCTTCTCTCACTGGTGTAGAGAGGAGTAGGCAGGAGGTAGTCGCAGGTATAGAACTACTGAATTTATTTAAGCACCATAGATCAAAGCGTGACGAAACCCGAATGCTGTTGTGCTCAAAATATATCTTCATAAACAAAAACGCACAGGAAGCACTAGAAGGCCAGCGACTCCGAATGCCTGAGCTGGACAGGAGGGGGAGCCAAAGCGAAGGCTGGTGTGACAGTACTGCTCCAGCAATGTGGCGCCGCTGACCTTGGGGACGACCCCGGAGACGCGGAGCGGGACGGTCGGGAAAATGGCTGTGGAAGTCCCAAATGAGAGAACGATCCAGGACATCCCCCGCCGGAACCCATCTCCGCTCTTCTGGACCGTACCCCTCCCAGTCGACCAGGTACTGGAGAAGTCCCCCACGACGCCGTGAGTCCAACAGGCTGTGGACGGAGTATGCCAGGGCTCCCTCGACGTCCAAGGGAGGGGGAGGTGCATCGTGGGGTCCAGCACTAGCCAAGGGACTAGCTGCCACAGGTCTGAGGAGCGATACATGAAATGAGGGTGAGATACGGTAATTGACGGGGAGCTGTAATCTGTATGTCACCTCATTGACTCTCCTTAGGACTTTGAACGGCTCCACAAACCGTGGGCTCAGAGGAGCAGGTCCTTCGTAGAAAGCCAGACCCTGTCACCGGGGTGAAAGACCGAGGCCACACTGCGGTGACGATCGGCCTGCGCCTTCTGCCGGAGGACGACGCACTGGAGACAGGTGTGCGCTGTGTTCCATACCTCCTCAGCGTGCCGGAACCATTCGTCCACCGCAGGAGCCTCAATCTGACTCCGGTGCCAGGGCCGGCTGATAGCCTAGAACACACTGAAAGGTGTGAGGTTAGTGGAGGAGTGACAGGAACTGGGCAGGTACCTTCATAGTTACTGTCAGGACCCCCGGCCGGTCCTGACAGTAACTACAAAGGTACCTACCAAGTTCCTGATTTACCCTTTCTACCTGCCCATTTGATTGGGGACGGTATCCGGAGGTGAGGCTGACCGTGACCACCAGTCGTACCATTAAGGCCTTCCAGACACGGGAGGTGAACTGAGGACCACGGTCAGACATGATGTTCTCAGGGATCCGGTTGTGCTGGAAGACGTGAGAGAAGAGAGCCGGCGCGGTCTGCATGGCCGTAGGGAGACCAGGCAGAGGAATCAAATGACAGGCTTTGGAAAACCGGTCCACAATGACCAGGACGGTGGTGTGGCCCTCCGAGGAGGGAAGGTCTGTGACAAAGTCCACGGAGAGATGGGACCAGGGTCGTTGTGGAACCGGCAGCGGTTGGAGTTTGCCATAGGGGAGGTGTCTCGGTGTCTTGCTCTGTGCGCAGGTGGATCAGGAAGAGACGTAAACCCGGACGTCCCTGGCCAAGGTGGGCCACCAGTACTTAGCAAAGAGACAGTCGATAGTACGGGCTATACCCGGGCGCCCCGACACAGGTGCTGTGTGTGCCCAGGTGAGGAGACGGCCCCGCACATCAGAGGGGACGTCAATACGCCCCTCGGGACAGTGGGCAGTTGAGGGCTCCTGTAGCAGGGCTCGACGGATGTCCGTGGCCACATTTCACACGACAGGAGCCACAATGCGGGACAGGATAATAATGGGTGTCACTTGCTCCCTCCGATCCTCTGTGTCATGCATCCGGGACAACGCATCGGCCTTAACATTCTTAGATCCCAGCTGGTAGGAGAGGGTAAAGTCAAACCTGGTGAAGAATAAGGCAGCTCTGATGCTGCTGCTGGTCATTAGTAGCCTACCAAACTTGCTAACTGCCTGGTACTCAGCACTCTATTGTCCCTCTAATCACTCTGACATCAATGCCCACTAATTGGCCACACCCTGCTGACGTCATCAGAGTGCGCAGCTGAACATTATATGCTGGAAAACACTTGGTTTGTTATTTTTGATTAAAACAAAAACGCTATTCATAAATATGAATACAGAACTTGTTTTTGCGTGGATTCCACAACGCGGTTAGCTTTTAACAGCTAGGACCGCTATTTCTTGTCCCGGAATCCCGCTTAAGAGACAGGTTGAAGCCTGCTTGACAGAGACGCTAAGCTGCTAGCCATCAAGGTAACGAAGTTGGTACCAAATTAGTTTTGCAATGGAGCCCTCTTTGTCTGGAGAACTAAATGAACGGTTCCAGCGCTGTAGGAGCTGTATGTATTATGCTTTGTTTCGTTAAAAAACGGATCACTCGGTGTTCCAATGTGGCAATTGTTTACTTGCCGAGGATTATAGGCTTGAGGTGGATTCCTTGATAACGCAGGTCGCCAACCTACGTAAGAAACTGGGGAAAACGCAGAGTGGAATGTTTACATTTTCTACGCCGGTGGCTGGACGGCGTTCGCGCTTGTTGAATGCATCTCCACCTTGTCGTTTGTCGTTATCCGACTGGCCGGTGATGCCCGGAGCTCCCCCATCTGATAGCGCCGTCGAAGGCGCACAGCATGAGGAGAAAGGCAATCAACGATGGTCGCATGTCACGAGCCATGGAAGCCGAAGACAGCAACCTCCCGCAAAGCAGTCTACACTCCCAACGAGAGGCCCGGAGCAGATACAAACAACGAATAGTTTCGCCGTCCTTGAGCCTTATCTTTCTGCACTTTCGTTGCTGGGGGTGCCTGTGTCTGCAGCCGCAGTGCCTACTACTACGATTTCGAAGTCGACGTCGGCAACCTTCCGTCCCTGCTCTGGATTGAGCAGTGATTCTCCATCTGTCGGAGGCCTGCACCATCCTGTGAAGCATGGGAGTGGGTGGATTTCCTTGTCCTTCTCGCCAGCCGTGATTTTGGGAAGCTCCATGGTAAGAAATGTGACTGTTCCTGGTGCAAAAACAGCTCTGAACAGTTGAAACTGGATTTTAAAGAGCTGATTGACTCTCTGCTAGACTGATTCTCTGCTAGACACTAACAAAAAACCCATCATATCTGGCCCTGTGCCCTCTCTGAATCGTGGCATTGAACGCTTTAGATTTTTGCTCTTCACAATTGGCTACGTGATTATTGCAGCTCAATGGTTGTAACTTTTGTTGACAATTTTGATACCTTTTGGAAACAAAACACTTTTTGAAAGGAGGATGGGATTCACCCAAATAATTTGGGTTCCTGGATCCTTTCACAGCATTATAAGGCTGTGTTGAGACAATGACTTAGCAATGACCCAAGCCCAGCTCAGCTAATCCCTACCATTGTGACGCAGAGTGGTCAAAATGCTTCAGCAAATGTACATTACATCAGGGGCGTCGGTAGACACAATGTGGGTAACCTGGTTTGTGTCCCTCTAGCTGCCCTGGGTGCCTCTGCTGATTCTGCAGCTGTTGTGTGCAGTGATCATGTGCCTAGGAACCAGATTTATACTGTTAGCGCTGAGCCGGTGTGCCCGAGGAGGCAGTCCACTGTGTGCAGCTCACCCTGCACTAACATAAAGAACATGAGCACATCTACTGCTGCTAAGCTTCCCAGTAAAGCAATAAAATCAAGTAAGCATCCCAGAAGAAAAGTGCTCAAAATAGCCCACGTTCACAAATGTAGCTTAAGAAACAAGGTTCATGAAATCAATAATTTGCTAGTAACAGATGACATTCATACTCTGACTATCTCTGAAACTCACTTAGATAATACCTTTGATGATACAATGGTAGCAATACAAGGTTTTAACATTTACAGAAAATATATAAATGCCAATGGTGCAGGTGTTGCTGTTTATATTCAGAACCACATTCCTGTGAAGATTAGAGAGGATCTCATATTAAATATTGTTGAAGTAATATGGCTACAGGTTCATCTGCCTCACCTAAAGCCAATTCTGGTGGGAAGCTGCTATAGACCACCAAGTGCTAACAGTCAGTATCTGGATAACGTGTGAAATGCTTGATAATGTATGTGATATCAATAGAGAGGTATACTTTCTGGGTGATTTAAATATTGACTGGCTTTCATCAGGCTGCCCACTCAAGAGAAAGCTTCAAACTGTAACCAGTGCCTGCAACCTGGTTCAAGTTATCAGTCAACCTACCAGGGTGGTTACAAACAGTACAGGAATTAAATCATCAACATGTATTGATCATATCTTTACTAATGTTGCAGAGATTTGTTTGAAAGCAGTATCCAAATCTATCAGATGTAGTGTTCACAATATAGTTGCCAAATCTAGGAAAACCAAAGTTCCAAAGGCTGGGCCTAATATTGTGTATAAGAGGTCATACAATACGTTTTGTAGTGATTCCTATGTTGTTGATGCAAAGAATATATGTTGGTCCGTGGTGTGTAATGAGGAGCAAACAGACACGGCACTTGACACATTTATGAAATAGCTTATTCCAGTTACTAATAAGCATGCACCCATTAAGAAAATGTAAAAACTGTTAAATCCCCATGGATTGATGAGGAGTTGAACATTTGTATGGTTGAGAAGGATGAGGCAAAAGGAATGGCAAATAAGTCTGGCTGCACAACCGATTGGCAAACATATTGCAAATTGAGAAATCATGTGACTAAACTGAATAAAAAGAAGAAGAAACAACACTATGAAACAAGGACAAATGACATAAAGAATGATAGTAAAAAGCTTTGGAGCACCTTAAATTAAATTTAGGGAAAAAAGGCAAACTCAGCTTCATCATTCATTGAATCAGATGGCTCATTCATCACAAAACCAACTGATATTGCCAACTACTTTAATAATTTTTTCATTGGCAAGATTAGTGTGACACTCTGGCTCTATGGACTTTGAGAATTGAGCCAGGGTTGTTCATTTTCATGTGTTTGGGTGTATTTCATTTGGTGGTGTTGGGGATGGGTGAGTTTCATTTTGTTTGTGTCTATGGTGATTGGTCTGTGACTCCCAATCGGAGGTAACGAGTGTCAGCTGTCGGCTCGTTATCTCTGATTGGGAGCCATATATATTCTGTGTGTTTTCTCCTTTGTTTTGTGGGTTATTGTTTCTGTGTTGCTGTTAGTGTGGTTCAGTATTTTGAACTTCATGTATCGTCATTTGTTGTTTTCTTCGTGGTTGCTTTAATTAATAAAGTCATCATGTTCACTCGCAACGCTGCGCATTGGTCCGCTCCTTCAGACGATCGTGACAGAATAACCCACCACAAAAGGACCAAGCAGCGTAACAAGCGGCAACAGGACCTACCTACACAGGAGTTATGGACGCCTCCTAAGGTCGGGACATGGGAAGAGTTATTGGACGGAAAGGATCCTTGGGCACAACCGGGAGAATATCGCCTCCCTCGTGAAGAGCTGGAGGCAGCCAAAGCCGAGAGGAGGTGGTACGAGGAGGCAGCGCGAAGGCGAGGCTGGAAGCCCGTGGAAGAGAGGCAACCCCAATAAATTTTTTGGGGGGGGCACATGGCTTGGGCAGCTGGGCAGCAGGAGGCTGCCACAGGGAGAAAAGGAGAGAAGGCTAACGGAGTACGGGAGCCATTGGCGAGTGGAAGGAGGGAAGTTGTTGTGGCACGGCATGAGAGACTGAAGTGTGTTACCAGTCCGGTCCGGCCCGTTCCTGATCCGCAGTTAAGGCCATTGGTGTGTGTTCCCGGTATGGACCGGCCTGTTCCTACTCCACGCACCAGGTCCACGATGTGCGTCGCCAGCCGGCCAGAGTCTGCCGTCTGCCCTAGGGCGTCTGAACTGCCCGTCTGCCAAGCGCTGCATAAGCCGCCCGTCTGTACTGAGCCTGCAAAGCCGTCCGTCTGCCAGGAGCCTTCAGAGCCTTCCGCCAGACAGGAGCCGCTAGAGCCTTCCGCCAGACAGAATCATACACCTGCTATGGAATCAGCAGGAGCCGACGCAGCCCATACTAGACTGGAAGCTCGGGTTCGGGACCAGAAAGAGCAGCTCCTGCGGATGGGAGCCGCCCTGCTGGAGGTGATGACTGCAATCCGAGGCTGGGGTCCGCCTCCACCGCCAGCCTCCCAGCCAGCACCATCAGCCAGCCATGGGCAGCCAGATCCGTCAGCCAGCCATGAGCAGCCAGATCCGTCAGCCAGCCATGGGCAGCCAGATCCGTCAGCCAGCCATGAGCAGCCAGATCCGTCAGCCAGCCATGAGCAGCCAGACCCGTCAGCCAGCCATGAGCAGCCAGACCCGTCAGCCAGCCATGAGCAGCCAGATCCGTCAGCCAGCCATGAGCAGCCAGATCCGTCAGCCAGCCATGAGCAGCCAGATCCGTCAGCCAGCCATGAGCAGCCAGATCCGTCAGCCAGCCATGAGCAGCCAGATCCGTCAGCCAGCCATGAGCAGCCAGATCCGTCAGCCAGCCATGAGCAGCCAGATCCGTCAGCCAGCCATGAGCAGCCAGATCCTTCAGCCAGCCATGAGCAGCCAGATCCGTCAGCCAGCCATGAGCAGCCAGATCCGTTAGCCAGCCATGAGCAGCCAGATCCGTCAGCCAGCCATGAGCAGCCAGATCCGTCAGCCAGCCAGGATCCGCCAGAGCCGTCCAGCCAGGGTCCGCCAGAGCCGTCCAGCCAGGGTCCGCCAGAGCCGTCCAGCCTGGATCCGCCAGAGCCGTCCCGCCGGGATCCGCCAGAGCCGTCCAGCCGGGATCCGCCAGAGCCGTCTAGCCGGGATCCGCCAGAGCCGTCCAGCCAGGATCCGCCAGAGCCGTCCAGCCAGGATCCGCCAGAGCCGTCCCGCCAGGATCCGCCAGAGCCGTCCCGCCAGGATCCGCCAGAGCCGTCCCGCCAGGATCCGCCAGAGCCGTCCCGCCAGGATCCGCCAGAGCCGTCCAGCCAGGATCCGCCAGAGCCGTCCAGCCAGGATCCGCCAGAGCCGTCCAGCCTGGATCCGCCAGAGCCGTCCAGCCTGGATCCGCCAGAGCCGTCCCGCCAGGATCCGCCAGAGCCGTCCCGCCAGGATCCGCCAGAGCCGTCCCGCCAGGATCCGCCAGAGCCAGCCAGCCAGGATCCGCCATCTAGTCAGGTGATGCCCCTTAGCCCGGTGCTGCCCCTTAGTCCGGTGCTGCCCTTTAGCCCGGTGCTGCCCCTTAGTCCGGTGCTGCCCCTGAGTCCGGTGCCGCCCCTTAGCCCGGTGCTGCCCCTTAGTCCTGTACTGCCCTTTAGTCCGGTACTGCCCCGTAGTCCGGTGCAGCCCCTTAGTCCGGTGCTGTCCCTTAGCCCGGTGCTGCCCCTTATCCCGGTGCTGCCCCTTATCCCGGTGCTGCCCCTTAGGCCGATGCTGCCCCTTAGTCCGGTGTTGCCCCTTAGTCCAGGTGGGGTTAGTTGGAGGGTGGTCATTGGGAGGAGGCTACCGAAGCAGGTTGTGACTGTGGTGGGGTGGGGATCACGACCGGGGCCAGAGCCGCCACCATGGACAGACGCCCACCCAGACCCTCCCCTAGTCCTGATGTTGGTGCGCCCGGAGTTCGCACCTTTAGGGGGGGGTACTGTGACACTCTGGCTCTATGGACTTTGAGAATTGAGCCAGGGTTGTTCATTTTCATGTGTTTGGGTGTATTTCATTTGGTGGTGTTGGGGATGGGTGAGTTTCATTTTGTTTGTGTCTATGGTGATTGGTCTGTGACTCCCAATCGGAGGTAACGAGTGTCAGCTGTCGGCTCGTTATCTCTGATTGGGAGCCATATATATTCTGTGTGTTTTCTCCTTTGTTTTGTGGGTTATTGTTTCTGTGTTGCTGTTAGTGTGGTTCAGTATTTTGAACTTCACGTATCGTCATTTGTTGTTTTCTTCGTGGTTGCTTTAATTAATAAAGTCATCATGTTCACTCGCAACGCTGCGCATTGGTCCGCTCCTTCAGACGATCGTGACAATTAGCAAACTTAGGCATGACATAACAGCAACAATTGCTGACACTACACATCCAAGTACAGTGGGGAGAACAAGTATTTGATACACTGCCGATTTTGCAGGTTTTCCTACTTACAAAGCATGTAGAGGTCTGTAATTTTTTATCATAGGTACACTTCAACTGTGAGAGACGGAATCTAAAACAAAAATCCAGAAAATCACATTGTATGATTTTTAAGTAATTAATTTCCATTTTATTGCATGACATAAGTATTTGATACATCAGAAAAGCAGAACTTAATATTTGGTACAGAAACCTTTGTTTGCAATTACAGAGATCATACGTTTCCTGTAGGTCTTGACCAGGTTTGCACACACTGCAGCAGGGATTTTGGCCCACTCCTCCATACAGACCTTCTCTAGATCCTTCAGGTTTCGGGGCTGTCGCTGGGCAATACGGACTTTCAGCTCCCTCCAAAGATTTTCTATTGGGTTCAGGTCTGGAGACTGGCTAGGCCACTCCAGGACCTTGAGATGCTTCTTACGGAGCCACTCCTTACTTGCCCTGGCTGTGTGTTTCGGGTTGTTGTCATGCTGGAAGACCCAGCCACGACCCATCTTCAATGCTCTTACTGAGGGAAGGAGGTTGTTGGCCAAGATCTCGCGATACATGGCCCCATCCATCCTCCCCTCAATACGGTGCAGTCGTCCTGTCCCCTTTGCAGAAAAGCATCCTCAAAGAATGATGTTTCCACCTCCATGCTTCACGGTTGGGATGGTGTTCTTCAGGTTGTACTCATTCTTCTTCTTCCTCCAAACACGGCGAGTGGTTTAGACCAAAAAGCTGAATTTTTGTCTCAACAGACCACATGACCTTCTCCCATTCCTCCTCTGGATCATCCAGATGGTCATTGGCAAACTTCAGACGGGCCTGGACATGCACTGGCTTGAGCAGGGAGACCTTGCGTGCGCTGCAGGATTTTAATCCATGACGGCATAGTGTGTTACTAATGGTTTTCTTTGAGACTGTGGTCCCAGCTCTCTTCAGGTCATTGACCAGGTCCTGCTGTGTAGTTCTGGGCTGATCCCTCACCTTCCTCATGATCATTGATGCCCCACGAGGTGAGATCTTGCATGGAGCCCCAGACCGAGGGTGATTGACCATCATCTTGAACTTTTTCCTTTTTCTAATAATTGCACCAACAGTTGTTGCCT
Source organism: Coregonus lavaretus (assembly GCF_964263955.1). NCBI lineage: Eukaryota > Metazoa > Chordata > Actinopteri > Salmoniformes > Salmonidae > Coregonus > Coregonus lavaretus. Next base: position 38,035,368 of record NC_140018.1, on the reverse strand, counting down.
TCTCACCAAGCTGCTTGCCTATTGTCCTGTAGCCCATCCCAGCCTTGTGCAGGTCTACAATTTTATCCCTGATGTCCTTACACAGCTCTCTGGTCTTGGCCATTGTGGAGAGGTTGGAGTCTGTTTGATTGAGTGTGTGGACAGGTGTCTTTTATACAGGTAACGAGTTCAAACAGGTGCAGTTAATACAGGTAATGAGTGGAGAACAGGAGGGCTTCTTAAAGAGAAACTAACAGGTCTGTGAGAGCCGGAATTCTTACTGGTTGGTAGGTGATCAAATACTTATGTCATGCAATAAAATGCAAATTATTACTTAAAAATCATACAATGTGATTTTCTGGATTTTTGTTTTAGGTTCCATCTCTCACAGTTGAAGTGTACCTATGATAAAAATTACAGACCTCTACATGCTTTGTAAGTAGTAAAACCTGCAAAATCGGCAGTGTATCAAATACTTGTTCTCCCCACTGTATATCTGACCAAATTATGAAAGACAAGCATTGTAATTTTGAATTTCGTAAAGTGAGTGTGGAATGCTGAAAAAATTATTGTTGTCTATTAACAATGACAAGCCACCGGGGTCTGACAGCTTGGATGGAAAATTGCTGAGGACAATAACGGACAATATTGCCACTACTATTTGCAAATGTCATTCCGCTACCTAAGAATAGTAAAAAAAACTTTCTGGCTCAAATACCCGACCAAGTAGCCTGTTACCAACCCTTAGTAAACTATTGGAAAGAATTTTGTTTGACCAGATACAATGCTATTTGACTGTAAACAAATTGACAGCAAACTTTCAGCATGCTTATAGAGAAGGACATTCAACAAGAACTTGCACAAATGACTGATGATTGGCTGAGAGAAATGTATGATAAAAAGAATGTGAGGGCTGTTTTGTTAGTCTTTAGTGCGGCTTTTGACATTATCGATCATAGTCTGCTGCTGGAAAGACTTATGTGTTATGGCTTTACACCCCCTGCAATAATGTGGATAAAGAGTTACTTGTCCAACAGAACACAGAGGATGTTCTTTAATGGAAGTCTCTCAAACATAATCCAGGTAGAATCAGGAATTCCCCAGAAAAGCTGTCTAGGCCCCTTGCTTTTTTCCGTCTTTACTAACGACATGCCACTGGCTTTGAGTAAAGCCAGTGTGTCTATGTATGCAGATGACTCAACACTATACACGTCAGCTACTACAGCAACTGAAATAACTGCAACACTTAACAAAGAGTTGCAGTTAGTTTCGGAATGGGTGGCAAGGAATAAATTAGTCCTGAATGTTTCCAAAACTAAAAGCATTGTATTTGGGTCAAATCATTCACTAAACCCTAAACCTCAACTACATCTCGTAAGGAATAATGTGGAAATTGAGCAAGTTGAGGAGACTAAACTGCTTGGAGTAACACTGGATTGTAGACTGTCATGGTCAAAGCATATAGATACAACAGTAGCTAAGATGGGGAGAAATACACAACCGTTCAAAAGTTTGGGGTCACTTAGAAATGTCTTTGTTTTCAAAATAAAAGCAATTTTTTTGTCCTTTAAAATAACATCAAATGGATCAGAAATACAGTGTAGACATTGTTCATGTTGTAAATGTCTATTGAGCTGGAAACGGCTGATTTTTAATGGAATATATACATAGGCATACAGAGGCCCGTTATCAGCAACCATCAGTCCTGTTTTCCAGTCTCAAAGTCAACAGTGAAGAGGCGACTCCGGGACGCTGACCTTCTAGGCAGAGTTGCAAAGAAAAAGCCATATCTCAGACTGGCCAATAAAAATAAAAGATTAAAGATGGGCAGTCTGAGATATGGCTTTTTCTTTCTATTTTTCGCATGCAACGTCCCCCTGCTCAAGCCAGCGCATGTCCAGGCCCGTCTGAAGTTTGCCAATGACCATCTGGATGATCCAGAGGAGGAATGGGAGAAGGTCATGTGGTCTGATGAGACAAATATATAGCTTTTTGGTCTAAACTCCACTCGCCGTGTTTTGAGGAAGAAGAAGGATGAGAACAACCCCAAGAACACCATCCCAACCGTGAAGCATGGAGGTGGAAACATCATTCTTTGGGGTTGCTTTTCTGCAAAGGGGACAGGACGACTGCACCGTATTGAGGGGAGGATGGATGGGGCCATGTATCGCGAGATCTTGGCCAACAACCTCCTTCCCTCAGTAAGAGCATTGAAGATGGGTCGTGGCTGGGTCTTCCAGCATGACAACAACCCGAAACACACAGCCAGGGCAACTAAGGAGTGGCTCCGTAAGAAGCATCTCAAGGTCCTGGAGGGGCCTAGCCAGTCTCCAGACCTGAACCCAATAGAAAATCTTTGGAGGGAGCTGAAAGTCTGTATTGCCCAGCGACAGCCCCGAAACCTGAAGGATCTGGAGAAGGTCTGTATGGAGGAGTGGGCCAAAATCCCTGCTGCAGTGTGTGCAAACCTGGTCAAGACCTACAGGAAACGTATGATCTCTGTAATTGCAAACAAAGGTTTCTGTACCAAATATTAAGTTATGCTTTTCTGATGTATCAAATACTTATGTCATGCAATAAAATGCAAATGAATTACTTAAAAATCATACAATGTGATTTTCTGGATTTTTGTTTTAGATTCCGTCTCTCACAGTTGAAGTGTACCTATGATAAAAAATTACAGACCTCTAAATGCTTTGTAAGTAGGAAAACCGGCAAAATAGGCAGTGTAACAAATACTTGTTCTCCCCACTGTATATGGACAAGCATTGACAGAGCGGCATGGACTAAGATACAGTAGAATATAATAGAATACAGTATATACATATGAGATGAGTAGTGCAAGATATGTAAACATTATTAAAGTGACTAGTGTTCCATTTCTTAAAGTAGCCAGTGATTTCAATAGGCAGCAGCAGCCTCTAATGTGCTAATGATGGCCATTTAACAGTCTGATGGGTTTGAGATAGAAGCTGTTTTTCATTCTCTCGGTCCCAGCTTTGATGCACCTGTACTGACCTCGCCTTCTGGATGATAGCGGGGTGAACAGGCAGTGGCTCGGGTGGTTGATGTCCTTGATGATCTTTTTGGCCTTCCTGTGACAGCGGGTGCTGTAGCTGTCCTGAAGGGTGGGTAGTTTGCCCACGGTAATGTGTTCGGCAGAACGCACCACCCTCTGGAGAGTCCTGCGGTTGCGGATGGTGCAGTTGCCGTACCAGGCGGTGATACAGCCCGACAGGATGCTCTCAATTGTGCATCTGTAAAAGTTTGTGAGGGTTTTAGGTACCAAGCCAAATTTCTTCAGCCTCCTGAGGTTGAAGAGGCTCTGTTGCGCCTTCTTCACCACACTGTCTGCGTGGGTGGCCCATTTCAGTTTGTCAGTGATGTGTATGCCAAGGAACTTGAAGCTTTCCACCTTCTCCACTGCATTTCCGTTGATGTGGATAGGGGCGTGCACCCTCTACTGTTTCCTGAAGTCCTTGATAATCTCCTTTGTTTTGTTGACGTTGAGTGAGAGGTTTTTTTCTTGGCACCACACTCCCAGAGCCCTCACCTCCTCCCTGTAGGCTGTCTCGTCATTGTTGGTTATCAAGCCTACTACTGTTGTGTCGTCTGCAAACTTGATGATTGAGTTGGAGGCGTGCTTGGCCACGCAGTCATGGGTGAACAGGGAGTAAAGGAGGGGGCTGAGCATGCACCCTTGTGGGGCCCCAGTGTTGAGGATCAGCGAAGTGGAGATGTTGTTTCTTACCTTCACCACCTGGGAGCGGCCCGTCAGGAAGTCCAGGACCCATTTGCACAGGGCGGGGTTCAGACCCAGGGTCTCGAGCTTAATGATGAGCTTGGAGGGTACTATGGTGTTGAATTCTGAGCTATAGTCAATGAACAGCATTCTTACATAGGTATTCCTCTTGTCCAGATGGGATAGGGCAGTGTGCAGTGTGATGGTGATTGCATCGTCTGTGGATCTATTGGGGCGGTAAGCAAATTTAAGTGGGTCTAGGGTGGCACGTAAGGTAGAGGTGATATGATCGTATTCCCGTGTAGCTCAGTTGTTAGAGCATGGCGCTTGCAACGCCAGGGTTGTGGGTTTGATTCCCACGGGGGACCAGTATGAAAAAATGTATGCACTCACTAACTGTAAGTTGCTCTGGATAAGAGCGTCTGCTAAATGACTAAAATGTAAATGATCCTTGACTAGTCTCTCAAAACACTTCATGATGACAGAAGTGAGTGCTACGGGGCTATAGTCATTTAGTTCAGTTACCTTTGCTTTCTTGGGTACAGGGACAATGGTGGCCATCTTGAAGCATGTGGGGAGAGCAGACTGGGATAGGGAGAGATTGAATATGTCTCTAAACACACCAGCCAGCTGGTCTGCGCATGCTCTGAGGACTGGGCCAGCAGCCTTGCGAGGGTTAACACGCTTAAATGTCTGACTCACGTCGGCCACGGAGAAGGAGAGCCCACAGTCCTTGGTAGCGGGCCGCGTCGGTGGCACTGTATTATCCTCAAGGCGGGCGAAGAAGGTGTTTAGCCTATCCGGACGCAAGACATCGCTGTCTGCGACGTGGCTGGTTTTCCTTTTGTATTCCGTGATTCTGAGCCGCTGAATTGCGACGCCACTTTGTCCCTATACTGACGTTTTGCCTGTTTGATTGCCGTATGGAGGGAATAACTACACTGTTTGTATTCTGCCATATTCCCAGTCACCTTGCCATGGTTAAATGCGGTGGTTCGCGCTTTCAGTTTTGTGCGAATGCTGCCATCTATCCACGGTTTCTGGTTAGGGTAGGTTTTAATAATTACAGTGGGTACTTCCTGATAAACTCAGTCACCATATCAGTATATACGTCGATATTATTCTCTGAAGCTACCCGGAACATATCCCAGTCCGCGTGATCAAAACAATCTTAAGGCGTGGATTCCGATTGGTCAGACCAGCGTTGAATAGTCCTTAGCATGGGGACCTCCCTTTTGAGTTTCTGCCTATAGGAAGGGAGGAGCAAAATGGAGTCGTGGTCAGATTTGCCGAAAGGATGGCGGGGGAGGGCCTTGTATGCATCCCGGAAGTTGGAGTAGCAGTAGTCGAGTGTTTTAGCAGCGTGAGTACAACAGTCGATGTGTTGGTAGAACTTTGGTAGCCTTTTCTTCAAATTTGCTTTGTTACAATCCCCAGCTGCAATAAATGCAGCCTCAGGATATGTGGTTTCCAGTTTGCATAAAGTCCAGTGAAGTTCTTTGAGGGCCGTCGTGGTATCGGCTTGAGGGGGGATATACACGGCCGTGACTATAGCCGAAGAAAATTATCTTGGGAGATAATATGGTCGGCATTTGATTGTGAGGTATTCTAGGTCGGTTGAACAAAAGGACTTGAGTTCCTGTATGTTATCACAATTACACCATGAGTGGTTAATCATAAAACATTCACCTCTGCTCTTCTGCTTCCCGGAGAGATATTTATTCCTGTCTGCGCGATGAACTGAGAACCCAACTGGCTGGACCGACTCGGACAGTATATCCCGAGAGAGCCATGTTTCAGTGAAACAGAGTATGTAACATTCGCTGATGTCTCTCTGGAAAGAAACCCTCGCCTGAGCTCATTAACTTTATTATCCATAGACTGAACATTAGCGAGTAATCTACTCGGAAGCGGTAGGTGGTGTGCACGCATCCTAAGTCAGACTAGAAGTCCGCTCCGAGTACCTCTCCTCGGGCATTGTTTTCGGTCGGCCTCTGGAATCAGTTCAGAACAAAGGATCCGCTTCTGGAAATTCATATTCCTGGTCGTAATGCTGGTAGTGATGGTGAGTTCTTCCCGGCTGTATGTAATAACACAAACAATATTTTGGGCTAATAAGAAATAATACATTTTAAAAAAATATATACTGCAACGTTTCCTTAGAGCTCTCTGTCTGTGCCATGTTTTCTGGATTTTTCTGGATTTTTGTAGGACACAGAGAAAGGAAGGGGGGAGCATAGAGTGAGCAATAGAGGAAAGGATAGAGGGAGAGAATATAGCCGTGAAGCCCAGATATCAATTGCTTCATCAATTCTTAATATTGTTGTTGCTAAATGCTTGAGGATTAGGTTCTGTGTCTTAGGTTTCTAACTGTTGACCCCCCACCCCTCCCCCCCGCTCTCGCTCTCTCTCTATCTCTCTCTCGCTCTCTCTCTAGGGGACACCTGTGTTTGTTCACACCTGTCCATTGTTAGATATTGCCCAGGGCAACTCCTCCATCCTCGCTGACCAGATCGCCTTAAAGCTGGTGGGCCCAGAGGGGTTTGTGGGTAAGTCAAATGCAGCCACAATTATAGTTTTTCCTGTGTTTTGTATCATATTGATCAAACTAACACTGTTAAAGTGTTAAAAAATGCTGCATTTCCTGATTGTTAAAAATACAATTTACACAGGACCTTCTAATCAGCAGGTTTTTAATGGGTAGAGTTTTGGCTTGCTTGGTGACATCACCAGGTGGTATAAGTGAATAGACCAATAACAAAGAGAGTTCCAAACCTCTCTTCCAATAACAGCTAGTTTTCAGTTTACATATCCCTCCCATTAGGCCCCCCCCAATGAGGCCCCTCGCTCCCAGACAGTCCTAGCAAACTTTTTGCTAGAGAAAGTATTTTTTGTTAAAAAGCTATTTTTGTGCCCTTTTTACCGTTTTAACTGAAAACTATTACAGTAAGGTACTGTTACCCAGAAACTGTTCCCAGTCACCTTGCCATGGTTAAATGCGGTGGTTCGCGCTTTCAGTTTTGCGCGAATGCTGCCATCTATCCACGGTTTCTGGTTAGGGTAGGTTTTAATAATTACAGTGGGTACTTCCTGATAAACTCAGTCACCATATCAGTATATACGTCGATATTATTCTCTGAAGCTACCCGGAACATATCCCAGTCCGCGTGATCAAAACAATCTTAAGGCGTGGATTCCGATTGGTCAGACCAGCGTTGAATAGTCCTTAGCATGGGGACCTCCCTTTTGAGTTTCTGCCTATAGGAAGGGAGGAGCAAAATGGAGTCGTGGTCAGATTTGCCGAAAGGATGGCGGGGGAGGGCCTTGTATGCATCCCGGAAGTTGGAGTAGCAGTAGTCGAGTGTTTTAGCAGCGTGAGTACAACAGTCGATGTGTTGGTAGAACTTTGGTAGCCTTTTCTTCAAATTTGCTTTGTTACAATCCCCAGCTGCAATAAATGCAGCCTCAGGATATGTGGTTTCCAGTTTGCATAAAGTCCAGTGAAGTTCTTTGAGGGCCGTCGTGGTATCGGCTTGAGGGGGGATATACACGGCCGTGACTATAGCCGAAGAAAATTATCTTGGGAGATAATATGGTCGGCATTTGATTGTGAGGTATTCTAGGTCGGTTGAACAAAAGGACTTGAGTTCCTGTATGTTATCACAATTACACCATGAGTGGTTAATCATAAAACATTCACCTCTGCTCTTCTGCTTCCCGGAGAGATATTTATTCCTGTCTGCGCGATGAACTGAGAACCCAACTGGCTGGACCGACTCGGACAGTATATCCCGAGAGAGCCATGTTTCAGTGAAACAGAGTATGTAACATTCGCTGATGTCTCTCTGGAAAGAAACCCTCGCCTGAGCTCATTAACTTTATTATCCATAGACTGAACATTAGCGAGTAATCTACTCGGAAGCGGTAGGTGGTGTGCACGCATCCTAAGTCAGACTAGAAGTCCGCTCCGAGTACCTCTCCTCGGGCATTGTTTTCGGTCGGCCTCTGGAATCAGTTCAGAACAAAGGATCCGCTTCTGGAAATTCATATTCCTGGTCGTAATGCTGGTAGTGATGGTGAGTTCTTCCCGGCTGTATGTAATAACACAAACAATATTTTGGGCTAATAAGAAATAATACATTTAAAAAAAATATATACTGCAACGTTTCCTTAGAGCTCTCTGTCTGTGCCATGTTTTCTGGATTTTTCTGGATTTTTGTAGGACACAGAGAAAGGAAGGGGGGAGCATAGAGTGAGCAATAGAGGAAAGGATAGAGGGAGAGAATATAGCCGTGAAGCCCAGATATCAATTGCTTCATCAATTCTTAATATTGTTGTTGCTAAATGCTTGAGGATTAGGTTCTGTGTCTTAGGTTTCTAACTGTTGACCCCCCACCCCTCCCCCCCGCTCTCGCTCTCTCTCTATCTCTCTCTCGCTCTCTCTCTAGGGGACACCTGTGTTTGTTCACACCTGTCCATTGTTAGATATTGCCCAGGGCAACTCCTCCATCCTCGCTGACCAGATCGCCTTAAAGCTGGTGGGCCCAGAGGGGTTTGTGGGTAAGTCAAATGCAGCCACAATTATAGTTTTTCCTGTGTTTTGTATCATATTGATCAAACTAACACTGTTAAAGTGTTAAAAAATGCTGCATTTCCTGATTGTTAAAAATACAATTTACACAGGACCTTCTAATCAGCAGGTTTTTAATGGGTAGAGTTTTGGCTTGCTTGGTGACATCACCAGGTGGTATAAGTGAATAGACCAATAACAAAGAGAGTTCCAAACCTCTCTTCCAATAACAGCTAGTTTTCAGTTTACATATCCCTCCCATTAGGCCCCCCCCAATGAGGCCCCTCGCTCCCAGACAGTCCTAGCAAAATTTTTGCTAGAGAAAGTATTTTTTGTTAAAAAGCTATTTTTGTGCCCTTTTTACCGTTTTAACTGAAAACTATTACAGTAAGGTACTGTTACCCAGAAACGATTTGATATTGAGATAAAAACGGTTGCATTGGGCCTTTAACACATATGACACGCTAACTGTAATATGCATTTTAGTATGCACTATGTATGATTTTCTGTCTAAGGTAAGTTGGATGGACAATAAAGCTAATGTAATTTAATTCAATGGTGGACATTCAGTGAAATAAGTGATAACAGGAGAAACATTTAACACAATTAATAACAGAAAACTTTTGAAAAACTACTTGCATGAAATGGAGCATGTTGGCATTTATTGGGATGACTCATGTACTGGAGGCAGCTCTGCAGAGTGGTAACTAGCTGGCACAGCCACAAAGTCATAAAATCTGATTATAAACCCTAACCTTAACCACACTGCTAACCCCCTAATGCCTAACTAATTTTTGTTTTCATACATTTTTTTCGATATAGCCAATTTTGACTTTGCAGTTGGCCCATCTAGCGGAAATCACTCAGTTTTGCCTTCAGGCAAGATTTATGGCAATAGAAGTCAACCTCCAGAAAGCGATGGAGAGGGACATTTTAGAAAGGTCACTTAGAAAAAGTAAAGCGAAAGAATATTAGACCAGGGTTTTGTTTATGTTCAATAAATGGATGAATGTTTGTAATGTTACATAAATGTGACATATATTTATAAATATATAATTATTCTGTTGCTTGTGTCTCACTTCTCTTCACCCTACATCCCCTTACCAATGTAACATCACACACACACACAAATGTCCCCCCAGTCACCGAGGCAGGAGGAGGTGCTGAATTAGGCATGGAGAAGTTCTTCGACATCAAGTGTCGCTCTTCGGGCCTGCATCCTGATGTGGTGGTGATGGTGGCTTCAGTTCGTGCCCTCAAGATGCACGGGGGCGGACCTGCGGTGAGCTACCACTAAGGGGAGTGCTAGTAAGGAAGGAGAGTAGAAAATACCATTCAGTCAACTGGATAAGTGCGCTATCTCAATTGCTTAAAAATCGGTCTTCTCTCTGTTACTTTCACTTCATCTGCATTGATTTGAAAAGACTTGACATATGAAAACAAAATGCTGGAAGCTCATCATTAGTCTCACCTACTGTAGTCCGTCCTTTCAAATCAGCGCAATGAAGGAGAGGAGGCGAGCTGAGGAAATATTATTTTTTTTACAATTGAGAAAGCGCCAGTGTCTGAACGCACTCCATGGATGACAGAAAAATTAGACAGCATTTATTTTTTAAACATTGTCCCCTCCCATTCTCATGTACTCCCTTTGAAGATCTAAGATCATCTAGCAAGTGGCTTCTGGATATGGTTGCCTCCAAAATAGCACCTATTCCCTATATAGTGCAGTACTTCTGACCATGGCCCATAGAGCTCTGTTAAAAGTAGTGCACTATATAGGAAATAGGGTGCCATTTGGGACGCAGATTGACTATCACCCATCCAGTCCAATCAGATTCTCATCTCTCACTGTCAGAGAGGAGGCTATTTTAATGTAAAGTTTCTAACCCTGGGGATTCATTAGATATCAATTATTAATTGACTGATCGACCTCATCCATCATCATGCTCACCGCAAACATACTATAGGATTAGATAAAAGTTGCCCCTATCCACTGATACAGGGTTGGATATGTTTTCATTCCCTGACGGTTTAAGTTAAGATCGGGGAAAGAATAATCTGATCCTAGATCAGTGTTTAAGGGCAACCTACCTCGCACAGATATCGACTGTTGATAAATGCGATGGGTTCGAACTGTCATGACAGCGTGCACTAAACCTGAAACTGCCTTTGCAATTATACATATTTTAATTGAATTGAACTGGGAAACTGAATTGAACTTAAAACCCAGTTTGCACTTTTTCAAAGTGCGTAGTGCTATCTAGAACCTAAAAGGGTTCTTCGGCTGTCCCCATATGATAACCCTTTGAAGAACCCTTTTTGGTTCCAAATAGAACCCTTTTGGTTCCAGGTTGAACCCTTTCCACAGAGGGTTCTACATGGAACCCAAAAGGGTTTCTACCTGGAACCAAAAAAGGTTATCCCATGGGGACAGCCGAAGAACCCTTTTTGAACTATTTTTTCGAAGAGTGTACGATGCAATCTTCGAACCCATACAGTCTTCATGAAGCCTCTTCTGTCACAGATCACTCATGCCTCCATTTTGGGCCACAACACAGAGGTGTTTAATTATTTAACGTGCTAATGGGCACCACTGACTGGCATCGACGTCTCTAGCATCAACACCACACACACACACACACACACACACACACACACCGTATAACGTCTCTCAAGCTCTCTAACTCTTCAAGTACTGAGCGCTCGTTAATTAAACACCTGGTGACACATTTATTCTTACATGTGCGATGGGTTGACATGCTAATTGTCCAATACACAGGGGTAGTGCCCTGAATAAATAAAATCACTGTTTATTCTCATAATCAAAGCTGAAAAATTAAGATCAATTGTTTTATATTGTGCCTGCTTCTGTGGTGCCTGCTTCTTGAGGGGTGTGAGAGAGAGAGAGATTGAAAGAAAAAGAGAGAGAGAGAACGCGAAAGAGAGAGAAAGAGAGCAAGAGAGAGACAGAGGGATACAGTGAGAGAGAGAGAAAATAAACCGTGGACTGTTGATGGCACATCTCTATTGGTGTCAGAATGAAGGGGAAAGACGGAGAGTGAGAAAGAGAGAGACCGAGACCATTTTCCAACCCAACAACCCAACATCAAAGCGATGAGAAAGGGAAAAAAAGAGAGTGGGAGAGGATAGGAGGATAGGAGAGAGAGAAGTTAACGTAATGTCCCTATTGGGTTTCTTCATCTTTTCCACAGGTCACGGCAGGTTCAGCCATGCCGAAGGAGTACTCAACGGAGGTAATTTCCCCATGGCTTCCCAGCCATGCACACACACACACAAACACACACACACACACACACACATACACACACACACACACACACACACACACACACCTACACACACACACACGCACACACACACAGACCAGCTGCTGAAATATGTATCAGGCTCTCCCCCTTGGAAATTATACTGGATTTATTTTCACTCTGTGGAGATAGATTTTTAAAACAACCTTTATTGACACAATTCAACTTATTTATATAGTGGAGATAGAGGTTTACAAATGTTCTGTCAGAGCTAAACCTCAGTGGGAATTGTAGAGGAGAGAGGTTGTTGTGGTTGGACTGGAGATACTGATAGAAATTAGATTTCCATTGACTTTCTGTTGTTATTGTTGTTGACGTTGTTTCCTGTGGTTGAGATGTGCTTCCAAGCCATCAAGAGGAAAAAGTGTATTGTACAGTGTCCATATTAGGACAGAGTCACACATCCATGGAAGTTGTGTCAGAATCACTTTGAGTTGGTCTGTCTCTCCAATGTTTGTCTGCAGAACCTGACGTTACTGGAAAATGGCTGCAGCCACTTGAAGAGGCAGGTGGAGAATGCCCGGGCCTTTGGCTTACCTGTCGTGGTAGCCATCAACACCTTCAGGTAAACCATTATATACAGTGTTCATATTCCAGACTGCTGTTTGGGTGTAAGTCAGGGGCTTTTAATAACATCACTTGAACACACACAGAGTGTGTCACTGTCTTGAACTGTCTCAGGGTATTGGACTGGTGGGGATTTTCAGTCCAATTAAAAAGTTGACTTTACCTTATTCAAGAGCTAGTGACTCTTTACAGACCTTTTCAGTAGAAGTGTATTTCCTCGTCTGATCGAGAAGATTGAGGTCATTTCCATTTCCATTGGGCTATTTCCATTTCCATGGGGTCATTTCCAAGATTGGGATCTGATTATTTCCATTTAAATTCAGTCAATTCAGAGTTCAAAGTTCCCCAGCAGAATTTAAATGGAATTTACCCCAACTCAAGAGAACCTGCACACTTTCATTCCATCCGTCACAGGCTAAACATTTCTTACTGCCCAACCTTGCATCAGACTCATTGGTGTATTTCTCCTTTGATTACAACAGCACCGACACCGATGCAGAGTTGGGCCTGGTCTGTGAGCAGGCTAAACTGGCGGGGGCCTTGGAAGCGGTGCCATGCTCACACTGGGCTGAAGGGGGCGCCGGAGCGGTGGCGCTGGGTCAGGCAGTACAGAGGGCAGCTGAGACACCACACCAGATGAACTTCCTGTATGATCTGGAGGTAAAAAGCTCCCACTATCAACTATGGAGTAGGTGTAAGTTGTCCCTAGATGTTGATCTTGGGTCAGTTTGAACATTTTCCAAATCCTAGATCTGTACCATAGGGAAAACTTCATCCTGGAGCTCAAACTATACTCTATCCTCAACTACCCCATTACCGATGTGACCCTGTTGGAAAACTTCAGAAATGCATCCTGCCTTCCTAGAAGTAATCGTGGATCTGAGTTGGCTGGATTGGTGAAAGTAATAGGGTTGTAAGCAGTGGCGGTCGGTGCCGTTTAAGATGAGGGAGGACCATTATTATTTTATGAGCATGGTCGTATTTCTATTACAGCATATTGGATGACTGTCGTTCATATTCCATTCACCCAGCTCAATGTAACATCGATAAGTTTAGGCTGCTTCACATTATACTTGAATATTCCCTATACCCATCTTGAGGTTGATACAACCTAGCCTATGAATGAAAGTTTAAAACATAGGTGCACAGGTCGAGAGAAGAATTTGAGTAATCAAAGTTACAGACAGTGACACGTTTAATACCGCCTTGCACACTCTTGCCTGCATCTAGCTGATCTAGGGTGTATTTTCTCCCAAAATAATTTTATTCGGTTATAGTCACGGCCGTGTATATCCCCCCTCAAGCCGATACCACGACGGCCCTCAAAGAACTTCACTGGACTTTATGCAAACTGGAAACCACATATCCTGAGGCTGCATTTATTGTAGCCGGGGATTTTAACAAAGCAAATTTGAGGACTAGGCTGCCAAAGTCCATTAACATATTGACTGTTGTACTCGCGCTGCCAAAATCCTTGACCATTGCTATTCAAACTTCTGGGATGGTTATAAGGCCCTCCCCCGCCCTCCTTTCGGCAAATCTGACCACGACTCCATTTTGCTCCTCCCTTCCTATAGGCAGAAACTCAAACAGTAAATACCCGTGCTAAGGTCTATTCAATGTTGGTCTGACCAATCGGAATCCACGCTTCAAGATTGCTTTGATCACGTGGACTGGGATATGTTCCGGGTAGCTTCCGAAAATAATTTAGACGAATATACTGAAACGGTGACTGAGTTTATCAGGAAGTGTATAGGTGATGTTGTGCCCACTGTGACTATTAAAACCTATCCTAACCAGAAAACGTGGATAGATGGCAGCATTCGCGCCAATCTGAAAGTGCGAACCACCGCATTCAACCATGGCAAGGTGACTGGGAATATGGCAGAATACAAAGTGTAGCTACTCACTCCGCAAGGCAATTAAACTGGCAAAACATCAGTATAGAGACAAAGTGGAGTCGCAATTCAACGGCTCAGACACGAGACGTATGTGGCAGGGTCTACAGACAATCACGGACTACAAAAGGAAAACCAGCCACGTTGCCGACACCGACGTCTCGCTTCCAGACAAGTTAAACACCTTCTTCGCCCGCTTTGAGAATAACAGTGCCACTGACGAGGCCCACTACCAAGGACTGTGGCCTCTCCTTCTCCGTGGCCAACGTGATAAAGACATTTAAGCATGTTAACCTCCGCAAGGCTGCCGGCCCAGACGGCATCCCTAGCCACGTCCCCAGAGCATGCGCAGACCAGCTGGCTGGTGTGTTTATGGACATATTCAATCTCTCCCTTTCCCAGTCTGCTATTCCCACATGCTTCAAGATGGCCACCATTGTTCCTGTACCCAAGAAAGCAAAGGTAACTGAACTAAATGACTATCACCCTGTAGCACTCACCTCTGTGATCATGAAGTGCTTTGAGACTAGTCAAGGATCATATCACCTCTACCTTACCTGTCACCCTAGACCCACTTCAATTTGCTTACCGCCCCAATAGATCCACAGACGATGCAATCGCCATCACACTGCACACTGCCCTATCCCTACCTATGTAAGAATGCTGTTCATTGACTATAGCTCAGCATTCTACACAATAGTACCCTCCAAGCTCATCATCAAGCTTGAGGCCCTGGGTCTGAACAACATCTCCACTTCGCTGATCCCACAAGGGTGCGTGCTCAGCCCCCTCCTGTACTCCCTGTTCACCCATGACTGCGTGGCCAAGCATGCCTCCAACTCAATCATCAAGTTTGCAGATGACACAACAGTAGTAGGCTTGATTACCAACAATGTCGAGACCGCCTACAGGTTGGAGGTGAGGGCTCTGGGAGTGTGGTGCCTTCAACCTGAGGAGGTTGAAGAAATTCGGCTTGGCACCTAATACCCTCACAAACTTTTACAGATGCACAATTGAGAGCATCCTGTTGGGCTGTATCACCACCTGGTACGGCAACTGCACCGCCCGCAACCGCAGGGCTCTCCAGAGGGTGGTGCGGTCTGCCGAACGCATTATCGGGGGAAACTACCCGCCCTCCAAGACACATACAGCACCCGATGTCACAGGAAGGCCATAAAGATAATCAAGGACATCAACCACCCGAGCCACTGCCTGTTCACCCCACTATCATCCAGAAGGCGAGGTCAGTACAGGTGCATCAAAGCTGGGACCAAGAGAATGAAAAACAGCTTCTATCTCAAGGCCATCAGACTGTTAAATAGCCATCACTAGCACATTAGAGGCTGCTGCTGCCTATTGAAATCACAGGCCACTTTAAGAAATTGAACACTAGTCACTTTAATAATGTTTACAGTCACTTTAATAATGTTTACATATCTTGCACTACTCATCTCATATGTATATACTGCATTCTATTCTGTAATATTCAACTGTATCTTATTCCATGCCGCTCTCTAATTGCTTGTCCATATATGTATATTTTTCTTAAATTCCATTCCTTACTAGTTTTGTGTGTATTAGGTATATGTTGTGAAATTGTTAGATATTACTTTTGTGACAAATAACATTTGTTTTGATTTGATCATTAGTCCAACAGTTGCAAACGAGAGTTTCTATTGGACAAATTCAGCTACAGTCGGAAGTTTACATACACTTAGATTGGAGTCATTCAAACTCGTTTTTCAACCACTCCAATAATTTATTTTTAACAAACTATAGTTTTGGCATGTCGGTTAGGACATCTACTTTGTGCATGACACAAGTAATTTTTCCAACAATTGTTTACAGACAAATTATTTCACTAATAACTCACTGTATCACAATTCCAGTGGGTCAGAAGTTTACATACACTAAGTTGACTGTGCATTTAAACAGCTTGGAAAATTCCAGAAAATGATGTCATGGCTTTAGAAGCTTCTGATAGGCTAATTGAAATAATTTGAGTCAATTGAAGGTGTACCTGTGGATGTATTTCAAGGCATACCTTCAAACTCAGTACCTCTTTGCTTGACATCATGGGAAAATCTAAAGAAAACAGCCAAGACCTCAGAAGAAATATTGTAGACCTCCACAAGTCTGGTTTATTCTTGGGAGCAATTTGCAAACGCCTGAAGGTACCACGTTCATCTGTACAAACAATAGTATGCAAGTATAAACATCATGGGACCACGCAGCCGTCATACCGCTCAGGAAGGAGACGCGTTCTGTCTCCTAGAGATGAACATACTTTGGTGCGAAAAGTGCAAATCAATCCCAGAACAACAGCAAAGGACCTTGTGAAGATGCTGTAGGAACAAAAGCATCTATATCCACAGTAAAACGAGTCCTATATCGACATAACCTGAAAGGCAGCTCAGCAAGGAAGAAGCCAATGCTCCAAAACCGCCATAAAAAAGCCAGACTACGGTTAGCAAATGCACATGGGGACAAAGATCATATTTTTTGGAGAAATGTCCTCTGGTCTGATGAAACAAAAATAGAACTGTTTGGCCATAATGACCATCGTTATGTTTGGAGGAAAAAGGGGGTTGCTTGCAAGCCAAAGAACACCATTCCAACCGTGAAGCACAGGGGTGGCAGCAACATGCTGTGGGGGTGCTTTGCTGCAGGAGGGACTGGTGCACTTCACAAAATAGATGGCATCATGAGGAAGGGAAATTATGTAGATATATTGAAGCAACATCTCAAGACATCAGTCAGGAAGTTAAAGCTTGGTCACAAATGGTCTTCCAAATGGACAATGACCCCAAACATACAGTGTGGGAAAAAAGTATTTGATCCCCTGCTGATTTTGTATGTTTGCCCACTGACAAATACATGATCAGTCTATAATTTTAATGGTAGGTTTATTTGAACAGTGAGAGATAGAATAACAACAACAAAATCCAGAAAAACGCATGTCAAAAATGTTATCAATTGATTTGTATTTTAATGAGGGAAATAAGTATTTGACCCCTCTGCAAAACATGACTTAGTACTTGGTGGCAAAACCCTTGTTGGCAATCACAGAGGTCAGACGTTTCTTGTAGTTGGCCACCAGGTTTGCACACATCTCAGGAGGGATTTTGTCCCACTCCTCTTTGCAGATCTTCTCCAAGTCATTAAGGTTTCGAGCCTGACGTTTGGCAACTCGAACCTTCAGCTCCCTCCACAGATTTTCTATGGGATTAAGGTCTAGATACTGGCTAGGCCACTCCAGGACCTTAATGTGCTTCTTCTTGAGCCACTCCTTTGTTGCCTTGGACGTGTGTTTTGGGTCATTGTCATGCTGGAATACCCATCCACGACCCATTTTCAATGCCTTGGCTGAGGGAAGGAGGTTCTCACCCAAGATTTGACGGTACATGGCACCGTCCATTGTCCCTTTGATGTGGTGAAGTTGTCCTGTCCACTTAGCAGAAAAACACCCCCAAAGCATAATGTTTCCACCTCCATGTTTGACGGTGGGGATGGTGTTATTGGGGTCATAGGCAGCATTCCTCCTCCTCCAAACATGGCGAGTTGAGTTGATGCCAAAGAGCTCAATTTTGGTCTCATCTGACCACAACACTTTCACCCAGTTCTCCTCTGAATCATTCAGATGTTCACTGGCAAACTTCAGACGGGCCTGTATATGTGCTTTCTTGAGCAGGGGGACCTTGCGGGCGCTGCAGGATTTCAGTCCTTCACGGCGTAGTGTGTTACCAATTGTTTTCTTGGTGACTATGGTCCCAGCTGCCTTGAGATCATTGACAAGATCCTCCCGTGTAGTTCTGGACTGATTCCTCACCGTTCTCATGATTATTGCAACTCCACGAGGTGAGATCTTGCATGGAGCCCCAGGCCGAGGGAGATTGAGAGTTATTTTGTGTTTCTTCCATTTGCGAATAATCACACCAACTGTTGTCACCTTCTCACCAAGCTGCTTGGCGATGGTCTTGTAGCCCATTCCAGCCTTGTGTAGGTCTACAATCTTGTCCCTGACACACTTGGAGAGCTCTTTGGTCTTGGCCATGGTGGAGAGTTTGGAATCTGATTGATTGATTGCTTCTCTGGACAGGTGTCTTTTATACAGGTAACAAGCTGAGATTAGGAGCACTCCCTTTAAGAGTGTGCTCCTAATCTCAGCTCGTTACCTGTATAAAAGACACCTGGGAGCCAGAAATATTTCTGATAGAGAGGGGGTCAAATACTTATTTCCCTCATTAAAATGCGAAATCAATTGATAACATTGTTGACATGCGTTTTTCTGGATTTCTTTGTTGTTGTTCTGTCTCTCACTGTTCAAATAAACCTACCATTAAAATTATAGACTGATCATTTCTTTGTCAATGGGCAAACGTACAAAATCAGCAGGGGATCAAATACTTTTTTCTCTCACTGTACATACATTCAAAGTTGTGGCAAAATGGCTTAAGGACAACAAAGTCAAGGTATTGGAGTGGCCATCACAAAGCCCTGATCTCAATTCTATAGAAAATGTGTGGGCAGAACTGAAAAAGTGTGTGCGAGCATGGAGGCCTACAAACCTGACTCAGTTACACCAGCTCTGTCAGGAGGAATGGGCCAAAATTCACCCAACATATTGTGGGAAGCTTGTGGAAGGCTACCCGAAACGTTTGACCCAAGTTAAACAATTTAAAGGCAATGCTACCTAATAGTAATTGAGTGTATGTAAACTTCTGACCCACTGGGAATGTGATGAAAGAAATTAAAGCTGAAATAAATCATTCTCTCTACTATTATTCTGACATTTCACATTCTTAAAATAAAGTGGTTATCCTAACTGACCTAAGACAGGGAAGTTTTACTATGATTAAATGTCAGGAATTGTGAAAAACTGAGTTTAAATATATTTGGCTAAGGTGTATGTAAACTTCCGACTTCAACTCTATGTTTATGCCTGTTTCGTTCCGTTTGCTGTTTAAGAAAAATATTGGCGGAATGAATACACTCCTGATCACACGAAAACACAGTTCACTTTCATAGCAGCCACATACAAACAGCATGATCACTTTGCTTGTTGTATTCCTTCTCGCATCTACGCTCTTTCTTCCTCTCACCTTTTCCCTTCACTTGTGGACTTCAGTGCACAACACATCACCTTTCCAGCCAATCCTTCATATCATAACCACTAACCGCTACACACAGCCTACATCGTTGTCACCATATTAGCTAAGGTCATAGTCAACATAGCTACTAGAACTAACGCGTTAGTAAACCCGCTACAATCATGAAGTACAGTGTACAGTACAGTCAGCAAGCAGTTTAGCAGTTACACCGGCGGGCCCTGGTGGCAATAAATTAATTTAAACAAAAGCTTACCTTGATTTGGAAGAGTTCCAGTGTTGGATATCCATAGCCAGTTAGCGAACATATCATCCCTCTCTGTTTGAGCCAGGTGTTTGAGTTGTCTAAACTAGCTAGCTGCATTCGCTAGCTAAGTAAGTGAAAGTGAATGTGAAGAAAATACAAAGATAAATATATCTCTCTCTCTCTCTCTCTCTCTCTTGCTTCTCCTTCATTTTTTAAGAAATTAATTTGTTCAAAACGGTTCAACTATTGTCTTTCTCTTCTTTGAGTCAACTACTCACCACATTTTATGCACTGCAGTGCTAGCTGTAGCGTATGCTTTCAGTACTAGATTCATTCTCTGATCCTTTGATTGGGTGGTTAACATGTCCGTTCATGCTGCAAGAGCTCTGATAGGTTGGAGGACGTCCTCCAGAAGTTGTCATAATTACTGTGTAAGTCTATGGAGGGGGTGAGAACCATGAGCCTTCTAGGTTTTGTATTGAAGTCAATGTACCCAGAGGAGGACGGAAACTAGCGTTTCACTATTTTTATTTTTATTCACTGAGAAAGATGGTCCTCCCCTTCCTCCTCTGAGGAGCCTCCACTGGTGGTAAGGTAACCTTGCTTTCACTTATTCAATAGTTTATAGATCTGTGCTTACCTCAAGGAAACAAGGGAGGAAGGACACATTTCTTAAGTATTCGAACAGGACCCATACCCATCCTCAACTATCGTTTACAGATACAGTTTTAAAAGCCATTCCTTTTTAAACATAAAGGAAAGCTTCTACACTGTAGACTACGTCCTCTCAGAAACTTCCTGAAAGCACTTGCATCTTTATCAATAACTGAGTTTCTAAAGTGATACAAAATCAGCAAAATTGTACATTTCATCACATTTGTGGCGATAGGCCTAGCGGATCCAATTATCACCCTCAGTTTAGGAGTGTTTCATTATTGTTCCTGTTCTTGTAAATAATTAATTATGTAAATTGCATTGACGCTCCCTGGCTCTTAGCACTTCAATGATACTTGTGGCAACACTGGTATGATGCTGTTCATTTGTTGGAAAAATTACAATGTAGTTTTGCATTTTGCTTGTGCCCAAGTCTGGCATAGTGGTTAGCCCCACATACTCCGGACCACATACCCCTGGTACGAATTCTTTCTAAGCCCTTCTTCTCTGTCTCCCTCGGTATCTGTTCCCCCTTTACATTCCGACTATCACTGTACATAAAACAATGAACTACAAAAAATATACAGTACCAGTCAAAAGTTTGGACACACCTACTCATAAAAGGGTTTTTCTTTATTTTTACTATTTTCTACATTGTAGAATAATAGTGAAGACATCAAAACTATGAAATAATACATATGGAATCATGTAGTAACCAAAAAAGTGTTAAACAAATCAAAATATATTTTATATTTGAGATTCTTCAAAGTAGCCACCCTTTGCCTTGATGACAGCTTTGCACATTCTTGGCATTCTCTCAACCAGCTTCATGAGATAGTCACCTGGAATGCATTTCAATTAACAGGTGTACCTTCTTAAAAGTTAATTTGTGGAATTTGTTTCCTTCTTAATGCATTTGAGCCAATCAGTTGTGTTGTGACAAGGTAGAGGGGTTATACAGAAGCCCTATTTGGTAAAACACCAAGTCCATATTACGGCAAGAACAGCTCAACTAAGCAAAGAGAAATGACAGTCCATCATTACTTTAAGACATGAAGGTCAGTCAATACGGAACATTTCAAGCACTTTGAAAGTTTCTTCAAGTGCAGTCGCAAAAAACCATGAAGCGCTATGATGAAACTGGCTCTTATGAGGACCGCCACAGGAATGGAAGACCCAGAGTTACCTCTACTGCAGAGGATGAGTTCATTAGCATTACCAGCCTCAGAAATTGCAGCCCAAATAAATGCTTCACAGAGTTCAAGTAACATACACATCTCAACATCAACTGTTCAGAGGAGACTGTGTAAATTAGGCCTTCATGGTCGAATTGCTGCAAAGAAACCACTACTAAAGGACACCAATAACAAGAAGAGACTTGCTTGGGCCAAGAAACACGAGCAATGGACATTAGACCGATGGAAATGTGTCCTTTGGTCTGGAGTCCAAATTTGAGATTTTTGGTTCCTATTGCCCTGGCTTTGTGAGACGCGGTGTGGGTGAACGAATGAACTCCGCATGTGTATTTCCCACGTAAAGCAGGGAGGAGGAGGTGTTATGGTGTGGGGGTGCTTTCTGGTGACACTGTGTGTGATTTATTTAGAATTCAAGGCACACTTAACCAGCATGGCTACCACAGCATTCTGCAGCGATACACCATCCCATCTGGTTTGGGCTTAGTGGGACTATCATTTGTTTTTCAACAGGACAATGACCCAACACACCTCCAGGCTGTGTAAGGGCAATTTTACCAAGAAGGAGAGTGATGGAGTGCTGCATCAGATGACCTGGCCTCCACAATACCCCGACCTCAACCCAATTGAGATGGTTTGGGATGAGTCGGACCACAAAGTGAAGGAAAAGCAGCCAACAAGTGCTCAGCACATGTGGGAACTCCTTCAAGACTGTTGGAAAAGCATTCCAGGTGAAGCTGGTTGAGAGAATGCCAAAGGGTGGCTATTTGAAGAATCTCAAATATAAAATATATTTTGATTTGTTTAACACATTTTTGGTTACTACATGATTCCGTATCCAAGATGGCGTAGCAGTGCGGTCGCTTTTATTTCATCGTCCTGTGTAAATATCCCGTTTCTTGTTTTTTTTGTCTATTTTGTATATATCTCTCAATTTTTACTTTTCATCCTTTAACTAAATATACTTTCCTGCAACCCGCCTCACCCAACGTGGAAAGGATTCTATTATTTCTTTATAACTTTCATCAAGAACCGTAAGCTGAATGGCTACCTACTATTAGTGACCGTTAGCGTCTTCACCACTGTCCGTGGCCTACACTATCCACCAGCCAGCTCTAGCTCTAGCCTGGACAATTCGTCGGCCAGTCTGCACAGCGTGCTATCGACCCAGCGTGCTATCGACCCAGAGCTTATTGGACTTTCTGCCGGAATCACTGGACCCTAGCGCCGGATCATCACAACCAGCTAGCTAGCTGCAACCTGTTGTTGGCTGATTACCATTGCCCTATAGCAAGCACCAGTTAGCCTTGAGCTAGCCTCAGGCCCATCTCCCGGCTATCTACCTCTCTGTCAACCGGACGGGACCTCCTAGTGTTGACACTGAGCCCCGCCGATCCAACACGACTGGTTTGCCGACGAAATAGTCTGATGTGGTTTCATCAGGCTTCCAGTTGCGATGACCACGAAGATCCATCTGCCAGCCCCGGCCCGCTAGCACACGCAAACTACAACTGTGCTCCCTGCTAGCTGTGCTGAAGCACCAATTTGAACTGCTCTCGGACTCACATATTGCTGTTCACTGGACCTTATGATCACTCAGCTGCACAGCTGATGCCTGCTGGACTGTTCCTTTACACGGTACCCTGTCCTGTTTATTCTGTTTAGTCTTAGCCCAAACGTTATCGCTATTTCCAGTTGTTGTCTTAGCTCTCTCTAATAACACCTGTGACTGCTTTATGCCTCTCTCCCATGTCAATTATGCCTTGCCTATTGCATGTTTGGGTTAGTTCTTATTATACAATTTCACTGTAGAACCCCTAGTCCCTCTCAAACTGCCTCATATAGTTCCTTTGTTCCACCCCCCATACACGCCGAGACCGGCTCAATCGGTGCCTCCTATGACGCTATATCTTTCATTGTTACCCAACGCTTAGGGTTACCTGAACTGTACTCATATCCTTCCATATCCTTTTCTGTACATAATGCCCTGAATCTTTTCTACAACGCCCGGAGAACTGCCCCCTTTATGCTATGTACCAACGCACTAGAAGACCAGTTCTTAAAGCCTTTAGTCGTATCCTTATTCTAGTCCTCCTCTGTTCCTCTGGTGATGTAGAGGCTAACCCAGGCCCTGCAGCCCCCAGTATCACTCCTACTCCCCAGGAGCTATCATTTGTTGACTTCTGTAACCGTAAAAGTCTTGGTTTTCTGCACATAAATATCAGAAGCATCCTTCCTAAGTTTGAGTTATTCACTGCGTTAGCACACTCCGCCAACCCTGATGTTCTAGCAGTGTCTGAATCCTGGCTTAGGAAGGCCACCAAAAATTCTGAAATTTCCATCCCCAACTATAACATTTTCCGTCTAGATAGAACTGCCAAAGGGGGTGGAGTTGCAATCTACTGTAGAGATAGCCTGCAGAGCTCCATCATACTATCCAGGTCTGTGCCCAAACAGTTTGAGCTTCTACTTCTAAAAATCCACCTTTCCAGAAATAAATCTCTCACTGTTGCCGCTTGCTACAGACCCCCCTCAGCCCCCAGCTGTGCCCTGGACACCATATGTGAATTGATTGCCCCCCATCTATCCTCAGAGTTCGTACTGCTTGGTGACCTAAATTGGGATATGCTTAACACCCCGGCCATCCTACAATCTAAACTAGATGCCCTCAATCTCACACAAATTATCAACGAACCTACCAGGTACAACCCTAAATCCGTAAACATGGGTACCCTCATAGATATCATCCTGACTAACTTACCCTCTAAATACACCTCCGCTGTCTTCAACCAGGATCTCAGCGATCACTGCCTTATTGCCTGCGTCCGTAACGGGTCCGCGGTCAAACGACCACCCCTCATCACTGTCAAACGCTCCCAAAAACACTTCAGCGAGCAGGCCTTCCTAATTGACCTGGCCCAGGTATCCTGGATGGATATAGATCTCATTCCGTCAGTAGAGGATGCCTGGTTGTTCTTCAAAAGTAATTTCCTCTCAATCTTAAATAGACATGCCCCATTCAAAAAATACAGAACTAAGAACAGATATAGCCCCTGGTTCTCCTCAGACTTGACTGCCCTTGACCAGCACAAAAACATCCTGTGGCGTACTGCATTAGCATCAAATAGCCCCCGCGATATGCAACTTTTCAGGGAAGTTAGGAACCAATATACACAAGCAGTTAGGAAAGCAAAGGCTAACTTTTTCAAACAGAAATTTGCATCCTGTAGCACTAACTCCAAAAAGTTTTGGGACACTGTAAAGTCCATGGAAAATAAGAGCACTTCCTCCCAGCTGCCCACTGCACTGAGGCTAGAAAACACTATCACCACCGATAAATCTGCAATAATCGAGAATTTCAACAAGCATTTTGCTACGGCTGGCCATGCTTTCCACCTGGCTACCACTACCCCGGCCACCAGCTCTGCACCCTCCGCTGCAACTTGCCCATACCCCCCCCCCCCCCCCCCCGCTTCTCCTTCACACAAATCCAGACAGCTGATGTTCTAAAAGAGCTGCAAAATCTGGACCCCTACAAATCATCTGGGCTAGACAATCTGGACCCTTTCTTTCTAAAACTAGCCGCCGAAATTGTCGCAACCCCTATTACTAGCCTGTTCAACCTCTCTTTCGTAACGTCTGAGATCCCCAGAGATTGGAAAGCTGCCGCGGTCATCCCCCTCTTCAAAGGGGGTGACACTCTAGATCCAAACTGTTACAGACCCATATCCATCCTGCCCTGCCTTTCAAAAGTTTTTGAAAGCCAAGTCAACAAACAGATCACCGACCATTTCGAATCCCACCGTACCTTCTCCGCTATGCAATCCGGTTTCCGAGCTGGTCATGGGTGCACTTCAGCCACGCTCAAGGTCCTAAACGATATTATAACCGCGATCGATAATAGACAGTACTGTGCAGCCGTTTTCATTGACCTGGCCAAGGCTTTCGACTCTGTCAACCACCGCATTCTTATTGGCAGACTAAATAGCCTTGGTTTCTCAAATGACTGCCTCGCCTGGTTCACCAACTACTTCTCAGATAGAGTTCAATGTGTCAAATCGGAGGGCCTGTTGTCTGGACCTATGGCAGTCTCTATGGGGGTGCCACAGGGTTCAATTCTTGGGCCGACTCTTTTCTCTGTGTATATCAATGACGTCGCTCTTGCTGCTGGTGACTCTCAGATCCACCTCTACGCAGACGACACCATTTTGTATACATCTGGCCCTTCATTGGACACTGTGTTAACAAACCTCCAAACGAGCTTCAATTCCATACAACACTCCTTCAGTAGCCTCCAACTGCTCTTAAACACTAGTAAAACTAAATGCATGCTCTTCAACCGAACGCTGCTTGCACCCGCCCACCCGACTAGAATCACTACTCTCGACGGGTCTGACCTAGAGTATGTGGACAACTACAAATATCTAGGTGTCTGGTTAGACTGTAAACTCTCCTTCCAGACTCACATTAAGAATCTCCAGTCCAAAGTTAAATCTAGAATCGGTTTCCTATTTCGCAACAAAGCCTCCTTCACTCATGCTGCCAAACATGCCCTCGTAAAACTGACTATCCTACCGATCCTTGACTTCGGCGATGTCATTTACAAAATAGCCTCCAACACTCTACTCAGCAAATTGGATGTAGTCTATCACAGTGCCATCCGTTTTGTCTCCAAAGCCCCATATAATACCCACCACTGTGACCTGTATGCTCTTGTTGGCTGGTCCTCACAACATATTCGTCGCCAAACCCACTGGCTCCAGGCCATCTATAAATCACTGCTAGGCAAATCCCCGCCTTATCACTTATGTTGCTAGTCTGCGCTCCAGCGGGTATATCTCACTGGTCATCCCCAAAGCCAACACCTCCTTTGGCCGCAATTCCTTCCAGTTCTCTGCTGCCAATGACTGGAACAAATTGCAAAAATCTCTGAAGCTGGAGACACTTATCTCCCTCACTAACTTTAAGCATCAGTTGTCAGAGCACCTTACCGATCACTGCACCTGTACACAGCCCATCTGAAATTAGCCCGCCCAACTACCTCATCCCTATATTGTTATTTATTTTGCTCATTTGTACCCCAGTATCTCTATTTGCACATCATCATCTCTTGCACATCTATCATTCCAGTGTTAATACTAATTGTAATTATTTTGCACTATAGCATATTTATTGCCTTACCTCTGTCATGGGCCTCTCACTCCACCGGGTTACCACCTTAATTTTCTTCCACTCTGCTCACCACTCTCTCTACTCAGCCTAACTAGCTCCACCTGTCCCTGCTCTGCTCTGCTCTAATTACTCTGCCAGCTGCGCTGCATTACCCACTACCTCTCCCAGTATTTAAGGCCCTGTCTTTCAGCTCTCCGGTGTCAGATCGTCTGCAAAGCTCACACCCGGAACCTGTTTGCTCGCGCTTCTGGCTCACCCTGGTTTTGTGACCCCGGACCTGCCTGTTTTTTGGATACTCTTCTGCCTCAGGAGATCCAGACCTGCTTCTGCCATTACGACTCCTGACTACTCTTCAATCCCGGTAACTCTGACCAGCCTTCTGCCTTGCTACTACGTATTTTGGATTTCCCTTGAACTGTACTGCTGCCTGGTTTCATTCCGCCCTGTTGTGTCTGTGTCTCCCCCCCCCAGGACTTCTGGACCACCCACCACCGGCTTCATAGGACGCATCGCTGCCACTGGGGGGGGCACAGACCCAGCGCATTGGACGGGATCCCTGTTACCCCTGGAGCCTTCATTCACTCCCTACTTCCCTTTTCCCTTAAGTTTAATAAACTTTCTGGTGTGACGCAATTGTGGTCCTCTGGTCGTCTGTCTGAACCGTGACAGTACGATCTGACCATTATGGACTCAGCGCACACTTTCCCCGACATGGAGACCGATGAGCATGAGCAGCAGTTCCAGCAGCGGCAACAACAACTCGCCATGATCATTCAACTCCTCACCAACCTTACCCCAGCCAGTCTGCCCACCAGCCCAGCCCCCGAGTTACCTGCCCCGGTCATTGCAGCCGCTGCTCCGGAACCCGAGATTGGAAACCCCGAGCGGTTCAACGGCGATTCAACCCAGGTCCGGCCATTCCTGACTAGCTGCCGACTTCAGTTCTCCTTGCAGCCAAGGACCTTCGCCACGGAGGGGGCTAAAGTTGGGTATGCCATCACTCACCTGACGGGCCGAGCTCGACTCTGGGGAACAGCAGAGTTCGAACGTCAAACCCCCGCATGTGCAACCTTCGACCTGTTTGCTGAGGAGATGCTGAAGGTGTTTGACCTGGATTCACCCACCGCAGAGGCGTCTCGTGAACTGTTCAGTATTCGACAAGGCAGACGTACAGTCGCAGACCATTCCATCGACTTCCGAACCCTGGCTAGACGAAGTTCTTGGAACACACCATCGTTGGTGGACGCGTTCTTCCATAGTTTGGCTGACTATATCAAGGACGAGTTGGTCTCCCATGAACTGCCTTCCACTCTTGATGAAGCCATCGCACTGACTGTCAGGATCGACAGAAGGATACAGACCCGTCGTCGTGAGAGGGGGCGCCAAGGTCCACCTACTACCGGCATTCGGAGAGATCCGACTGGGCTCCTGTCATCTACTGCCACTCACCCAGGTCAGCTTGATCAGTCTGAGCCTATGGAGATTGGGCGAGCCTCCCTCACTCCTGCAGAGCGCCAGCGCCGCTTCACCTCAAACCTCTGCCTCTATTGTGGAGGTGATGGACATCGTGTGGTAACCTGCCCTTTAAAGGGCCGAAGCTCACCGGGCATAGGGGGAGTCCGGTTGAGTTCAATGACCATCCAGTCCTCCGACCGCAAACCCCTGCTGCAAGTTCACCTCCGCCTCTCTGACTCAACTCACACCCTGGCTGCTCTGGTGGATTCTGGCGCCGAAGCCAACATAATGGACATCAAGCTGGCACGCCAACTGGGACTGGAGAACCTCCGTTTGACACCTCCTATTCCTGCCCGGGCACTGGACGGACACTTACTCGGATCGGTCACTCATGTCACGGCCCCGGTCTCGATGGGTCTGTCCGGAAACCATCAAGAAACTATCCAGTTTCACCTGCTCCCCTCTCCAGGCCAACCCCTCATCCTGGGTTACCCATGGCTCCGCCGGCACAACCCTCAGCTCGACTGGGTGACCGGGGTGATCAGGGAGTGGGGAGAGGACTGCCACCGAACCTGCCTGCTTGCTGCCGCACTACCCCCTCGGCCAGTACCTACTAACTCCGCTCCTGACCTCTCCAATGTCCCAGAATGCTACCATGGTCTCAGAGAGGTGTTTAACAAAGCAAGAGCCACATCTCTGCCCCCTCACCGACCGTACGACTGTGCCATCGACCTCCTCCCTGGAACAGCTCCTCCAAAGGGTCGTCTTTATTCGTTGTCTGCTCCTGAAAGAAGGTCCATGGAGGACTACATCAATGGCTCTCTGTCCGCAGGATTAATCCGTTCATCTTCATCTCCTGCTGGTGCTGGCTTCTTCTTTGTGGGGAAGAAGGACGGATCTCTTCGCCCCTGCATCGACTACAGGGGACTCAACGACATCACAGTGAAGAACCGTTACCCTCTGCCTCTGCTCACCTCTGCTTTTGAGTTGCTCCAGGGAGCCACTGTTTTTACCAAGTTGGATCTCAGAAACGCTTACCACCTAGTGCGGATCCGGGAGGGAGATGAATGGAAAACCGCATTCAATACACCAACAGGCCACTACGAGTATCTGGTTATGCCTTTTGGCCTCACCAATGCTCCTGCTGTGTTCCAGGCTCTAGTGAATGATGTACTGCGGGACATGTTAAACAAGTTTGTCTTCGTTTACCTGGATGACATCTTAATCTACTCCAGAAACCTGTCTGAACACACCCGCCATGTCCAGCAAGTCCTTCATCGTCTTCTGGAGAATTCCCTCTACGCCAAGGCAGAGAAATGTGAGTTTCACGTCAAGACAGTGGCCTTCCTGGGGTACATAGTGGCAGAGGGAAGTATCCAAATGGATCCTGCCAAAGTATCAGCAGTCACTTCATGGCCAGTTCCGGAGAACAGAAAGAAGCTGCAACAGTTTCTGGGGTTTGCTAACTTCTATAGGAAGTTTATCCGGAACTACAGTACCGTTGCTGCCCCTCTCACTGCTCTAACCAGCACCAAGCAACCCTTCACCTGGACCCCAGCAGCCGACAAAGCCTTCAGTACCCTCAAGGTGAGGTTCACCTCCGCTCCCATCCTCCAGATGCCGGATGTGGACCGGCAATTCATTGTGGAGGTGGACGCCTCGGATGTGGGAGTTGGTGCTGTGATTTCTCAGTGGGCTGCGGAGGATAGGAAGCTCCATCCCTGTGCCTTTTTCTCACGTCGGTTGTCCCCCTCTGAGTGCAATTACGACATAGGGAACCGTGAGCTGCTGGCTGTGAAGCTTGCCTTGGAGGAGTGGCGTCACTGGCTGGAGGGGTCCACCATTCCATTTCTCGTTTGGACCGATCATAAGAACTTGGAGTACATCCGCACGGCCAAACGGTTGAACTCCAGGCAGTCCCGCTGGGCCCTGTTCTTCACCAGGTTTAATTTCACTCTGTCATACCGGCCTGGATCACGCAACACCAAGCCAGACGCCCTCTCCCGTCAATTCCAGAAGGATGACACCCCCTCCAAGGACCCTGTGTCGATTCTGCCAAGTCCCTGCATCGTTGCAGCTCTGACCTGGGCTGTTGAGGAACAGGTGCTGGAGGCTCTCCGTAACCAGCCAGGTCCCAGCACTTGCCCAGCTGACCGCCTTTTTGTCCCCGAAGACCTGAGGTCCCAGGTCGTTCAGTGGGGACATGACTCCCGCCTAGCTTGTCACCCTGGCTCCACCCGCACTTACAACCTGCTCGCCCAGAGGTTCTGGTGGCCCTCTCTGAGGAAGGATGTACGGGAATTCGTCCAAGCCTGCCCCATCTGCAACCAACACAAGTCGTCCTGCCAGCCCCCAGCCGGATTGCTGCAGCCCCTGCCTGTGCCCAGACGTCCCTGGTCTCACATCGCCCTTGACTTTGTCACGGGGCTGCCCCCTTCAAGTGGCATGACCGTCATTCTCACCATCGTTGACCGTTTCAGCAAGATGGCACACTTCATTCCCCTCCCCAAGCTCCCAACCGCCAAGGAGACCGCCCAGGTGGTCCTGGAACACGTCTTCCGGATCCACGGACTGCCAAAGGATGTAGTTTCTGACCGTGGTCCACAATTCTCCTCCGCTTTTTGGAAGGAGTTCTGTCACCTGCTGGGAGCCACAGTCAGTCTGACTTCCGGATTCCATCCCCAATCCAATGGGCAGTCAGAGCGGGCTAATCAGGAGCTCGAGAAGGCACTGCGATGCATGACTTCACGCAACCCCCACTCCTGGTCGCAGCAATTGACATGGGTGGAGTACGCACACAATTCTCTGACCTGCTCTGCCATCGGTATGTCCCCTTTCCAATGTGTTTATGGATACCAGCCTCCTCTATTTGCCAGCCAGGAAGAGGAGGTTACTTGCCCATCTGCACTTGCTTTTGCCCGTCGATGTCGCCGCACCTGGTCACAAGCCCGAGCCACACTCCTCAGATCCGTTGCCAGCTACACTACCGGGGCCAACCGTCGGAGAATTCCTGCTCCCACCTACCATGTTGGTCAAAGGGTGTGGTTGTCATCGAAGAACCTGCCACTCAGGGTGGAGTCGCAGAAGCTGGCACCTCGGTTCATTGGCCCATTTCCTATCATAAGAGTGATTAGCCCAACTGCTGTCCGGCTCCAACTGCCTAATTCCCTGAGGGTGCACCCCACTTTCCATGTGTCTAAGATTAAGCCCATCCATGAGAGTCCGCTGGTCCCTGCTGCGCCTGGTCCTCCTCCTCCACGGCTCGTCGATGGTGGTCTGGTTTACACCGTCCGCCGCCTGCTTCGGTCCAGACGGAGGGGTAGGGGTCTCCAGTACCTCATTGACTGGGAGGGCTATGGACCTGAGGAAAGGACCTGGGTGCCAGCTAGTCGGATTGTGGATAGGACTCTCATCACCGCTTTCCACCAACGGCATCCTGATCAACCTGCAATCCGTAGGGGCCGCCCCAGAGGGGTCCCTAACCGTCCGGCCCGCTCGGCTTCCTGTCCTGTGCCTGATCCTGTCTCGGGACCTGTCCCATCTCCCGACCACGGCCCTCCGGCTTCCTCCGAGGATGAGGACGTTCACTCGGACCGTTCGGAGGAGTTCTAGCCCTCCTCCGGCTCCCCTCCTCCCGCCCGGCGTGGTGTTGCTCTTGGGACTTCTGGGGCCGTCCCTTGGGGGGGGGGTTCTGTCATGGGCCTCTCACTCCACCGGGTTACCACCTTAATTTTCTTCCACTCTGCTCACCACTCTCTCTACTCAGCCTAACTAGCTCCACCTGTCCCTGCTCTGCTCTGCTCTAATTACTCTGCCAGCTGCGCTGCATTACCCACTACCTCTCCCAGTATTTAAGGCCCTGTCTTTCAGCTCTCCGGTGTCAGATCGTCTGCAAAGCTCACACCCGGAACCTGTTTGCTCGCGCTTCTGGCTCACCCTGGTTTTGTGACCCCGGACCTGCCTGTTTTTTGGATACTCTTCTGCCTCAGGAGATCCAGACCTGCTTCTGCCATTACGACTCCTGACTACTCTTCAATCCCGGTAACTCTGACCAGCCTTCTGCCTTGCTACTACGTATTTTGGATTTCCCTTGAACTGTACTGCTGCCTGGTTTCATTCCGCCCTGTTGTGTCTGTGTCTCCCCCCCCCAGGACTTCTGGACCACCCACCACCGGCTTCATAGGACGCATCGCTGCCACTGGGGGGGGCACAGACCCAGCGCATTGGACGGGATCCCTGTTACCCCTGGAGCCTTCATTCACTCCCTACTTCCCTTTTCCCTTAAGTTTAATAAACTTTCTGGTGTGACGCAATTGTGGTCCTCTGGTCGTCTGTCTGAACCGTGACAACCTCCATAACTTGCTAAATTTGCACACACTGTATATATATGTATTTCTGTTGTATTTTTGACTTTGTTTTGTTTCACCCCATATGTAACTCTGTGTTGTTGTTTTTATCGCACTGCTTTGCTTTATCTTGGCCAGTGTCACGCTCTGGCTCCGGGACTGTGTATTTTGAGCCAGGGTGTGTTCATTTGGTGGTGTTTGGTATTGGTTGTGTTGTATTTGGTTGTGTTTCCTTGTTTGGTCGTGTGACTCCCAATCAGTGGTAACGCGTGTCAGCTGTCGGCTCGTTATCTCTGATTGGGAGCCATATTTAAACTGTCAGTGTTCACCTTAGTGTTGTGGGTTTTTGTTCCGTATCAGTCATTGTAACTGAGGACTTCACGATTCGTCATTGTTTGTTGTTTTTGTATTGAGTACTTTAATTTAATAAAGTCATGTTCGTATCGCACGCTGCGCCTTGGTCCACTCACTTAACCAACGATCGTGACAGAAAAACCCACCTTAACCAGATCAAGCAGCGTGACGAGGAGAGAGGATGGACGTGGGAGGAGATGATTGCGAGTCTGGCAAGAGGGAGAGAGGCCTGGGCCACGGGGAGGAGAGACCCCCAGGAAATTTTTAGGGGGGGGGCTCACGACGTCGGGGCAGCAGGTGTACGGGTTAGAGCGGTGCAAAGCGTTGGCAGAGAAGGCCGCCAGGTTAGGGGGGCCACTGGGCACAGAGGAGAGGGAAAGTGTGGAGGCACGGCGAGAGGTACTGGGGTGTGTTACCAGTCCGGTCCGGCCCGTTCCTGATCCCTGCGTGGGGCCAGTGGTGTGTGTCCCCAGTACGGTCCGGCCTGTTCCTGCCATTCCCACCAAGGCAGTGGTGCGCGTCGTCAGCCCAGCCCGGCCTGTTCCTGCCATTCCCACCAAGTCTGTGGTGTGCGTCGACAGCCCGGCCCGGCCTGTTCCTGCCATTCCCACCAAGTCAGTGGTGCGCGTCGTCAGCCCAGCCCGGCCTGTTCCTGCCATTCCCACCAAGTCAGTGGTGCACGTCGTCAGCCCAGCCCAGCCGGTTCCTGCTCCACGCACCAGGCCCACGGTGTGCGTCGTCAGCCCAGCTCGGCCTGTCCCTGCTCCACGCACCAGGCCCACGGTGTGCGTCGTCAGTCCAGCCCAGCCGGTCCCTGCTCCACGCACCAGGTCCACGGTGTGCGTCGCCGGCCCAACCCGGCCTGTTCCTGCCACTCGCACCAAGCCAAGGGTGCGAGTCGTCAGCCGGATTCAGCCTGTTCCTGCCACTCGCACCAAGTCAAGGGTGCGAGTCGTCAGCCGGATTCAGCCCATTCCTGCTACTCGCACCAAGCCAAGGGTGCGAGTCGTCAGCCGGATTCAGCCCATTCCTGCTACTCGCACCAAGCCAGGGATGCGAGTCTTCAGCCTGGTGAGGCCTGTTCCGGCTCCACGCACCATGCAAAGGGTGCGTATCGTCTGCCAGGTCCGGTCCATTCCTGCCTCACGCGCCAAGCCAGGGGTGCGCGTCGGCAGTCCTGATCCAGCTAACTGGGTCAGATCGGACTGGGGGCACTACGGGGGGATTGTAGTAGGGTGGTGGTCAAGCCCGGAGCCGGAGCCGCCTCCGAGGAGCAACACCCACCCAGCCCTTCCCTATTTGGGGTGTAGGCGCGGTCGGAGTCCGCGCCTTTAGGGGGGGGTACTGTCACGCTCTGGCTCCGGGACTGTGTATTTTGAGCCAGGGTGTGTTCATTTGGTGGTGTTTGGTATTGGTTGTGTTGTATTTGGTTGTGTTTCCTTGTTTGGTCGTGTGACTCCCAATCAGTGGTAACGAGTGTCAGCTGTCGGCTCGTTATCTCTGATTGGGAGCCATATTTAAACTGTCAGTGTTCACCTTAGTGTTGTGGGTTTTTGTTCCGTATCAGTCATTGTAACTGAGGACTTCACGATTCGTCATTGTTTGTTGTTTTTGTATTGAGTACTTTAATTTAATAAAGTCATGTTCGTATCGCACGCTGCGCCTTGGTCCACTCACTTAACCAACGATCGTGACAGCCAGGTCGCAGTTGTAAATGAGAACTTGTTCTCAACTGGTTTACCTGGTTAAATAAAGGTGAAATAAAAAAATAAATAAAATAAAAATATGTGTTATTTAAAAAAAATAGTATAGTAAAAATAAAGAAAAACCCTGGAATGAGGAGATGTGTCCAAACTTTTGACTGGTACTGTATATAAAAAAAATACTAACAAACATTCTGCTTCGGTTCAGCTCCACATACCTGCCTCGGTTTTATTCTTCAAGCATAAAATGGGGGGAAATAGACTGAAACAGGGAGGGACTACCTGGACTTGTCCAATGATAATTTTTGTTATCTATTCCAACATGTTTCAAAACAGTTTCTGTTGCATGCCCTGATGAACACGACGACCCTGTTGAAAATAACGTAGCATTGGCATTAGCCACAACTGTCTTTCTGGATAAAAGCATCTTCGAACGGACTAAACTGAAACTGTAAAATTAATGCGTCACTTGCTTTCTACTTCAGGTGTTAATTGTTCAGTATTGCTGGTTACCCCATTGCAAATAAAGTCAGCGTCTTGTTAGTGTCGTCACGCTACAAGCTATGTGTTGACTCCACTCACTGAGAAAATATATCTGTTTTTCAGATGCCCATTGAGGACAAAATCAGAGCAATAGCCAAGTCAATGTATGGAGCGGATGATGTGGAGCTCCTTCCTGAGGCCCAACAGAAGGTGGTGCTGTTCTCAAAACAAGTGAGTACACAACAATGCAACAGGACAACCTTTGTGTTAGACAGCTAAACAGAGTTGGAAGAATTTGCAGATATTTTAAGGCAAACCCTAATGGTTAAGGTTAGGTTCTTGGTCTGGGGTAATCTTATCCTAGATCTGTGGTAAGGGGCAACTTCGTCAGTATCTCGAACCAGACAAACACTCAATCCAACCAATCCGAAAATGTAATTCAAAAAAGGCTGTGATTCTGTATGAATGCCATCTATAACAAATGGTGAATTCCTAGCTAAGACTTCACTGGACTGGCCATTGTACGCCAATGAAAGCTTCACAATGTGATGCTTATAAACTGAAACCAGGCTAAATTAAACCATGAACCACATTGTCTCTGCTCTCCATCTCTCCCCCAGGGCTTGGGCAACCTGCCCATCTGCATGGCAAAGACACACCTGTCCCTGTCCCATGACCCAGAGAGGAAAGGGGTGCCCACCGGCTTTACCTTGCCAATCAGGGACATCCATGCCAATGTGGGTGCTGGTTTTCTCTACCCCTTGGTTGGCACGGTGAGTACTGGGGCTGTCACTCATTCATATGAGTTACTCAGTGTTACTCATATGAATGCAGAACTGGGATATGACATGGTAAACATTTACACTTCCGTTCAAAAGTTTGGGGTCACTTAGAAATGTCCTTGTTTTTGAAAGAAAAGCAATTTTTTTGTCCATTAAAATAACATCAAATTGATCAGAAATACAGTGTAGACATTGTTAATGTTGTAAATGGCTATTGTAGCTGGAAATGGCTGATTTTTGATGGAATATCTACATAGGCGTACAGAGGCCCATTATCAGCAACCATCAGTCCTGTGTTCCAATGGCACGTTGTGTTTGCTAATCCAAGTTTATCATTTTAAAAGGCTAATTGATCATTAGAAAACCCTTTTGCAATTATGTTAGCACAGCTGAAAACTGTTGTGCTGATTAAAGAAGCAATAATACTTTAATCCCGCTAGAGGACTGGGAGGCCCCGGTGCACAACTGAGCAAGAGGACAAATACATTAGTGTCTAGTTTGAGAAACAGACGCCTCACAGGTCCTCAACTGGCAGCTTCATTAAATAGTACCCGCAAAACACCAGTCTCAACGTCAACAGTGAAGAGGCGACTCCGGGATGCTGACATTCTAGGCAGAGTTGCAAAGAAAAAGCCATATCTCAGACTGGGCAACAAAAAGAAAAGATTAAGATGGGCAGTCTGAGATATAGCTTTTTCTTTGCAACTCTGCCTGGAATGTCAGCATCCCGGAGTCGCTTCTTCACTGTTGACGTTGAGACTGGTGTTTTGCGGGTACTATTTAATGAAGCTGCCATAAAGATTCATAACTACAGACAGTGGAAATGGGAAAAATATATAACTTTGGGAACTCCACTGTCACAACGAAGAGCATTCAGTTAAAATAAGATTCACCCAGAGATTTTCACTAAGGCCACATGTCTCCCATATTCCATCTCTGACTAACAGACAGATGACACATGACACATGCCACATAACATATTTCTCTTATTTTGACCAAAAGCCTCTTCTCCATGATCAGCTGCATGCTCAGGCGATGGTTTTGAGGATTATTTTGTCTCCTCTATACAAAATGTGCACATTTTGCTACAAGCACAATTTGAATGACAAGAAAGAATCTAATAACATTTTCAAACTAACATGCCAACATTGTGCTTTTCAGCAACTATGTTGGATGCGTAACCAGGCCAGCTCAGTAAAGCTTGGTTTGGCTCGCCTCAGTTTAGTGCGAAAAGCCCTCAAGAGATGAATACACAAATACAAAACAGTAACCCAATGAAGCATAGGTCCCTAGACATTCAGTTGTCAATAAAATCAGAAGACACATTTAAAAATGTCACAAGGGCTCAGAAGACCCCTCCTTTGTCATACACGCAAACGCACATGCACACACACACACACTTCAACTGAGGAGACAAATGGATTGAGATTGAGTTTTATCTATGTGGGTGAGCTGTCTGAACGGTGTTGTTGTGCTGACAAAGCCAAGACACTGTGGACCGAAATTACTCAGAGGATATTTTTAACGAGAGTTGCTAGGTTGCACCGGGGTTCTGAATATGGACGTGTAGGGAAGAAAACTGCTGTCAGTTGTCTGTCCCAATGTGTGCTTCTCACTGCTCAGTGATTCTATATAGGTGTCTTGGGATTGTGTGTGGGGGGAGGTGTGTGTGTGCATGTGTGTATTCATGTCTGTGTGTTGCACATTGCACTCAGACCCTCCCTTCGCATACAAACACACGCACCAACAAGGTAGATGGATCTCCTGTTGCTTTTGTCATAATATTTCCCTCTTTTTCATTTCCTTTGTCAATACTCTTCCTTCTGGAAACCCTCTACAGTATGTCACTCCACTACTTTGCACCCTGTCCATCATAGTCTGTTCTAGCAACCACCACTACACTAAAAAATACTGAACAATTAACACCTGAAGTAGAAAGCAAGTGACGCGTTCATTTTACAGTCAGTTCGAAGATGCTTGTATCCAGAAAGACAGTTGTGGTTCTTTAGGGGTTCTTTTTCAGGGTTGAGAGTGATATGTGTAACCATTTTCACCAAATTGTTCTGGGAGGGTTCTTTGCTGCTGTGTTGGTTATGAAGAACCATCCTGTCCTTTACTTCTCCAACATGTTTTCCTTTTTTCCATGAAATGATACACTGTTACAAAGTTCCTGTAATTTTACAGTACACTACAGGCTACTGGTTGCAGTGAAAGTATGGTAAACAACAACAAGTTACTGAATGTTGTGTATTTGTGCCAACCGTCAGTGGCAGTGTTGTACCAGTTTAACAATAGAACCTCTGGACTGCTTATGAATTACATTTTTTAAAGTCATGTCCCCCTCCGTCCTTGACTTTTCCTAAATAAGTCCATATAACACACTGTCGTATTAGAATCTTAGTATCACAAACAGAACTGGAGTTATAACTAGTTTTAGGAGGGCATGTCATTTTTTGAATGGTTTTCCCCCGTTGCCCCTCCTTCTCCTGACAGTAGGGTCTGCTCCGCTCATTCTCCCGATAGTTGAAAGGGCCGTGCCCAGTTGATACTCACCCCAATTATTGTCTCGAAACTGAACCTAAACTATACCGAAACTAATTTTGCACATATAACAACAGATTAAATAAATAAAGTAAAGTATGATGGGGGAGACAGGGGGAGAATGGGTGAGTTGATGAGCGAGGGGAAGCGAACATTGCATAATTATGTAATCACCAATTGTGAATGAGGAACAGGGCGGGCCATTCTATTGCATTGATCTATTCTCTTTATAATCTCAAAATGGTTTGTACCGTATATCAGTCCACCAAATCCAAGCAGTCTTATCAGTCTACTCTGGCCTACTTGGAGTACACAGTGAAAGTGTGCGTAATTTACAATGGCAAGAATACCAAGACGAATGGATGAACATGCTGCCTTAGCATTGCTACAAAATTGAATGAAAACAACTCAGATGGTGGGGAAGAAATGAATCATGACATCTCTGATGATTCTTCTTCTGATTCTGAGCCTCAGCCTGAACCTACATCTCCGAGGCCTAAGCGCAAAAAAGCCAGAATGGTGCACACTGAACAGGTGCTGTCACGTATATGCCGGGAGTCAGGAAGCAGGTGCAGAAGGTTAGTTTAAAAATGATAAATGCAGATAAAAAAAACATGAGAAGCGTACAGAACGTGAATCAAAACAAACCGATACTGCCTGATGACTGAGGCTACTGTGGGCTAAATAAAGGGAAGGTAATCAAGTAGATGATGAAGTCCAGGTGTGTGTAATGATGGGAAGCAGGTGTGCGTAATAATGGTTGCAAGGGCCGGTGGTTAGTAGACCGGTGACGTCGAGTGCTGGAGAGGGGAAGCGTGATCACCAGGATGGAACACGGGAGCCTCACTGCGGTGGCGGTCTGCAAGATCCTTCTGATGCCGGACGGCGCACTGGAGCCTCACGTGGGCGACGTTCTACACCTGATAACCCAGGATGCACTGGAAGAGAGTCAGCCTGGTGGACGAGGGATGGAGTTCTGGGCGTACTCCACCCAGGGAAGGAACCGGGCCCACTCCCCCTGTCGGTCCTGGCAGTGACTTTTTAGTAACCTCCCCAGCTCCTGGTTGGTTCTTTCCACCTGTCCGTTGGACTGAGGCCAGTACCCGTGGCCCCCAGCTTCTCCATGAAGGCTCTCCATACCCGTGACGTGAATTGGGGGCCACGGTCGGAGACGAAGTCCTCCGGAAGGCCATAGTGCCGGAAGACCTGCTGGAACAGTGCCTCAGCGACCTGGAGAGAGGTAGGGAGACCAGAGAGAGGGATAAAATGGCAGGATTTGGAGAACCTGTCCACAACAACCATAACAGTGGTGAAATCATCAGACGGGGGGAGATCAGTAACGAAGTCTATGGACGGATGGGACCAAGGCCGCTGAGGCACGGGAAGGGGAAGTAGTTTCCCTGCTGGAGCGTAAACGGAAGCTGAAGTCTAGGTGTGTGTAATGATGGGAAGCAGGTGTGCGTAATGATGGGGAGCAGGTGTGCAGTTTTAATGGTTGCCAGGGCCGGTGGTTAGTAGTCCGGCGACGTTGAGGACTGGAGAGGGGGAGCGGGAGTAGGCGTGACAGGTTCCCACCCCACCACCAAATGAAACAGTGAGAGAGGAGAGAGGAAGGGACGGCACTGTTTGGGTAGAACAAGCCGGGGCCGATTATCAGCACAAAATGTAATCACGGAGAGAGCAGATCCTACATATCAAGCAAAATACAACATCAGCAACATACTCACCAGCTTTCATTGTTTATGTGACATGGACAGCCTCCAACTGATGCCATTGCGTGAAGACAAGCGGACAATATTTCTTTATTTTTTTTATTTAACTAGGCAAGTCAGTTAAGAACAAATTCTTATTTACAAATTCGGCCTACACCGGCCAAACCCGGACGACGCTGGGCCAATTGTGCGCTGCCCTATGGGACTCCCAATCACGGCCGGTTGTGATACAGCCTGGAATCGAACCAGGGGGTCTGTAGTGACACCTCAAGCACTGAGATGCATTGCCTTAGACCTCTGTGCCACTCGGTAATTGACTAAATATATTAATTATAATGCCATTATTGTTTTTGTGCTGATTTTCACTATTTATCAAGCACACTTGGCACTTATATTGATGTTTAGGTTACTGATGTTTTCATCATTTGACCGCGCGACTTGCTGACCGTGCATCTTGGTGGTTGGGGTATTTTTTTTATTTTGTCGTAATAACAAAAGCTGTTACCGCGTTACAACACATATGCATTCTGTTCCATAGTTGTATCAAAGGAACTCCACAAATAACATTTATTCAACATTTATTTTTGTGATTTTGTGTTTTTACATACAGTGCTTTCAGAAAATATTCGCACCCCTTGACTTTTTCCACATTGTGTTGTGTTACAGCCCAAATTTAAAAAAGATTACATTGAGATTTGTCAAAGTGGAATTATGTTTTTCATAATTTCTACAAATTAATACAAAATGAAAAGCTGAAATATCTTGAGTCAATAAGTATTCAACCCCTTTGTTATGGCAAGTCTAAATAAGTTCAGGAGTAAAAATGTGCTTAACAAGTCACATAATAAGTTGCATGGACTCACTCTGTGTGCAATAATAGTGTTTAACATGATTTTTTAATGACTACCTCATCTCTGTACCCCACACATACAGATATCAAACACAGATTCAAACACAGATTTAACCACAAAGACCAGGGAGGTTTTCCAATGCCTCACAAAGGGCACCTATTGGTTGATGGGTAAAAATAAAAAAGCAGACATGTATCCCTTTGAGCATGGTGAAGTTATTAATTAATTTGGATTGTCTATCAATACACCCAGTCACTACAAAGATACAGGCATCCTTCCTAACTCAGTTGCTGGAGAGGAAGGGAACTGCTCAGGGATTTCACCATGAGGCCAATGGTGACTTTAAAACAGTTACAACGTTTAATGGCTGTGATAGGAGAAACTGAGGACGGATCAACAACATTGTAGTTAATCCACAATACTAACCTAATTGACAGAGTGAAAAGAAGGAAGCCTGTACAGAATATAAATATTCCAAAACATTCATCCTGTTTGGAACAAGGAACTAAAGTATTACTGCAAAAAATGTGGCAAAGCAATTAACTTTTTGTCCTGAATACAAAGTGTTTTTTTGGAGCAAATCCAATACAACACATTCATGATGTCACGGTTTCGGCCGAGGCTGCTCCTCCTCCTTGTTCGGGCAGGCTTCGGCGGTCGTCGTCTCCGGAGTACTAGCTGCCACCGTTCTTTGTTTCGTTGTTTGATTGGTTTGGTCTGTTTAGTACACCTGTTCATGTTTAGTGTTGATTATGTGTCCTATAAGTTCTCGTTGTTTCTGTCATGTGTTGTGTGTAATTGTTTTCCTGTCTGTTGGTGTTCGACTGTTTTGGACAGAAGCTAGTTTACCGTCGCGCTGTTGTTCGTGCGTAGTCGGGTTTTGTATTTTACGCACTGTTGCGTATTGTTCGCCTCCGGGTTTGTTTACCAGTGTATTTTTGTGCTTTGCCAGTAAAGTCAAGTTTGACTGAGCTCCTGTGTCCTGCACTTGATTCCACCACACATTAGCATCAGAACCCTTGACAGAATTACACACCTTCTATGGAATCAGCAGGAGCGACAGCAGCGCCTGAGTCGTTGGAGGAGCGCGTCCGCAGCCAGGATGATCAGATCCAGCGAATGGGGACCGCTCTGCAGGACGTCATTAACACCTTGCACCGATGGGAGTCCAGAGGGTTACCCACACCTCCACCTACCTCACCACCACCATCGGTCAGTCCGGCCGTCCATGTTCCGGAACCCAGTGGGATTCGGCTCTCGCTCCCGAGGGCGTATGACGGCACAGCTTCCGGGTGTCAGGGGTTCCTCCTGCAGGTGGAGCTCTACCTGGCCACTGTACACCCGGTGCCCTCGGGACACGAGAGCGTTTCCGCCCTCATCTCCTGTCTCACCGGCAAGGCGTTGGAATGGGCCAACGCCGAATGGAGGAGGATAGACGCCACCACCATCTCCTATGCGGAGTTCTCCCGTCGCTTCAGGGCCGTGTTCGACCATCCCCCTGAGGGGAAAGCGGCGGGGGAGCGTCTATTCTACCTCCGACAGGGGAGGAGGAGCGCCCAGGAGTTCGCACTGGAGTTCCGGACTCTAGCGGCAGATGCAGGGTGGAATGAACGGGCCCTCATCGATCACTTTCGTTGTAGTTTACGGGAGGACGTCCAACGTGAGTTGGCTTGCAGGGACACCACCCTTACGTTCGACATGTCCATCCGTTTGGACACCCTGCTGGCCACCCGTGGACGTTCCGAGTGGGGTCCGTCCATTCCATCCTCCAGCACCTCCGAGCCGAGCCCTATGGAGCTCGGAGGTGCTGGCGCTAGAGAGAGGAGGAGAAGGAGCCCGAGGGAGGCTGTCCCCTGCACCACTTGTGGCCGTGGAGGGCACACTGCGGCCAGGTGCTGGGGAGGGTCTCCATTGGGAGGGGACAACAGGCCACGCACTGGGGAGCCAGTCCAGGTGAGTAGACGCCCCACTTACCCAGAGCTTTCTGTTGTACATTTTTGTATACCTGTACGTTTTCCACAGGTTGCAACTCATTCCCAGCATAAGGCGCTAGTAGATTCAGGCGCAGCTGGGAATTTTGTTGATCGGAAATTTTGTTTAGATTTAGGGATTCCCCTCCTTCCGGTTGACGCTCCATTTCCCGTTCATGCATTAGACAGCCGCCCGTTGGGTTCGGGGTTGATTAGGGAGGTCACAGCACCACTTAAGATGTGTACGCAGGGGGGTCATGAGGAGAATATTCAGCTATATCTGATCGACTCTCCTGCGTACCCGGGGGTGCTGGGAATTCCCTGGTTAAGTACCCATAACCCTTCCATTTCATGGCAACAGAGGGCTCTCAAGGAGTGGTCTGCTCAGTGTGAGGGGCGATGTCTGGGTGTTTCCGTGGGGGCGACCTCGGTGGAAAGTCCAAACCAAGTGCCCGCAATGTACATTCCCCCTGAATATGGGGATTTGGCACTTGTGTTCAGTAAATCGAGGGCGACGCATTTGCCTCCCCACAGACAGGGGGATTGTGCGATAGACCTCCAGGCAGGAGCGGCGCTCCCGCGGAGCCACGTGTATCCGTTGTCTCAAGAGGAGAAAATGGCTATGGAGACTTACATAGCCGAATCTTTGAGACAAGGATACATACGGCCCTCCACTTCCCCTGCGTCCTCGAGCTTCTTTTTTGTGAAGAAAAAGGATGGAGGATTGCGCCCGTGCATTGATTACCGTGGTCTCAATCAGATTACTGTGAAATACAGTTATCCTCTCCCTCTGATTGCGACTATGACGGAGTCATTGCACGGAGCGCGTTTCTTCACAAAACTGGATCTCAGGAGCGCGTATAACTTGGTGCGCATTAGGGAGGGCGATGAATGGAAAACAGCCTTTAGTACCACCTCGGTTCATTACCAGTATCTCGTCATGCCATACGGGTTGATGAACGCTCCTTCGGTTTTCCAATAATTCGTGGATGAGATCTTCCGGGACATGCAGGGGCAAGGTGTGGTCGTGTACATTGATGACATTCTGGTGTACTCTCCTACCCGAGCCGAGCATGTAGCCCTGGTGCGTCGAGTGTTGAGGAGGCTGTTGGAGCACGACCTGTATGTCAAGGCCGAGAAATGTCTGTTTTTCCAGGAGTCGGTCTCCTTTTTGGGTTATCGGTTGTCCGCGTCAGGGGTGAAGATGGAGGTGGACCGTGTGTCAGCCGTGCTTAATTGGCAAACCCCAACCACTGTTAAAGAGGTGCAGCAGTTCTTGGGCTTTGCGAATTACTACCGGAGGTTTATCCGGGGTTTTGGACAGGTGGCAGCTCCCATCACGTCCCTTCTGAAAGGGGGTCCAGTGCGCTTGCAGTGGTCAGCTGAAGCGGACAGGGCTTTTGAGAAACTGAAGGGTCTGTTTACTTCGGCTCCGGTGCTGGCGCATCCGGATCCCGCCTTACCATTTCAGGTAGAGGTGGACGCGTCTGAGGCCGGTATAGGGGCTGTTCTATCTCAACGGTCCGGCACGCCACCTAAACTCCGCCCCTGTGCTTTTTATTCTAAAAAGCTCAGCCCGGCGGAGCGAAATTATGACGTAGGGGACAGGGAGCTGTTAGCCGTGGTACAGGCCCTAAAGGTGTGGAGGCATTGGCTTGAGGGGGCTCAACACCCTTTCCTCATTTTGACTGACCATCGGAACCTGGAGTATATCCGGGCAGCTAGGAGACTGAACCCTCGCCAGGCTCGGTGGAACATGTTTCTAGCCAGGTTCGTATTTAAAATCACGTACATCCCTGGGTCCCAGAACGGTAAGGCAGACGCCCTGTCCCGGCGGTATGATACAGAGGAGAGGTCCGTTGAGCCCACTTCCATACTACCGGAGTCTTGTCTAGTGGCACCGGTTGTGTGGGAGGTCGATTCTGAAATCGAGCGGGCGTTGCGTACTGACCCTAGCCCTCCACAGTGTCCTGTGGGTCGGACGTACGTTCCGCTCGAGGTT
Source organism: Coregonus lavaretus (assembly GCF_964263955.1). Lineage (NCBI taxonomy): Eukaryota > Metazoa > Chordata > Actinopteri > Salmoniformes > Salmonidae > Coregonus > Coregonus lavaretus. The sequence continues at coordinate 37,990,713 of NC_140018.1, read as the reverse complement.
CGGGATCGACTCATTTATTGGGCTCACACGTCACTCTCCTCTGGACATCCTGGTATTGGCCGGACAGTGCACTGTCTTAGTGCTAAGTACTGGTGGCCCACGTTAGCCAGGGATGTGAGGGTTTATGTCTCCTCCTGCTCGGTGTGCGCCCAGTGTAAGGTGCCTAGACATCTGCCTAGGGGTAAGTTACAACCCCTGCCCGTTCCACAACGACCATGGTCTCACCTCTCGGTGGACTTCATCACTGACCTTCCCCCCTCGCAGGGGAATACCACTATAATGGTCGTTGTGGATCGGTTCTCTAAGGCCTGTCGTTTGCTCCCTATGCCTGGCCTTCCTACTGCCCTACAGACCGCCGAAGCGCTATTCACCCACGTTTTCCGGCACTACGGGGTACCCGAAGATATTGTGTCTGATCGAGGTCCCCAGTTCACCTACAGAGTCTGGAGAGCATTTATGGAGCGTTTGGGGGTCTCGGTGAGCCTTACCTCGGGTTACCATCCTGAGAGTAATGGGCAGGTGGAACGCGTGAACCAGGATGTGGGTAGGTTTCTTAGATCATACTGCCAGGACCGGCCGGAGGAGTGGGCACGGTATGTTCCTTGGGCAGAAATGGCCCAGAATTCCCTACGCCACTCCTCAACTAACCTAACCCCTTTCCAATGTGTGTTAGGTTACCAGCCGGTTCTGGCACCTTGGCAGCAGAGCCAGATCGAGGCTCCTGCGGTGGATGAGTGGGTGCGGCGCTCGGAGGAGACGTGGAACGCTGCACACGTCCATCTGCAGCGGGCCATCCGTCGTCAAAAGGCGAGCGCCGATCTCCACCGCAGTGAGGGGCCGGTGTACGCACCTGGTGATCGAGTCTGGCTCTCTACCAGAAACCTGCCCCTCCGCCTGCCCTGCCGGAAGCTGGGTCGGCGGTTTGTGGGGCCGTTTAAAGTCCTGAGAAGATTGAACGAGGTGTGTTACAGATTACAAATGCCTATTGAGTATAAGAACATTAACCCCTCGTTCCATGTGTCTCTTCTCAGGCCGGTGGTAGCTGGCCCACTCCAGGAAGATGAGATCAGAGAGACTCCTCCGCCCCCATTAGACATCGAGGGGGCACCGGCGTACACCGTGCGATCCATCTTGGATTCGAGACGTCGGATGGGGGGTCTCCAATATCTTGTGGAGTGGGAGGGGTACGGCCCGAAGGAGCGGTGCTGGGTGCCGAGGAGGGACATCTTAGACCCGTCTCTTCTGACTGAGTTCCATCGTGGTCATCCCACGCGCCCTGCTCCGCGTCCTCCTGGTCGTCCTCGAGGCCGGGGTCGGCGCACGGCTGGAGCCGCGCGTCAAGGGGGGGGTACTGTCACGGTTTCGGCCGAGGCTGCTCCTCCTCCTTGTTCGGGCAGGCTTCGGCGGTCGTCGTCTCCGGAGTACTAGCTGCCACCGTTCTTTGTTTCGTTGTTTGATTGGTTTGGTCTGTTTAGTACACCTGTTCATGTTTAGTGTTGATTATGTGTCCTATAAGTTCTCGTTGTTTCTGTCATGTGTTGTGTGTAATTGTTTTCCTGTCTGTTGGTGTTCGACTGTTTTGGACAGACGCTAGTTTACTGTCGCACTGTTGTTCGTGCGTAGTCGGGTTTTGTATTTTACGCACTGTTGCGTATTGTTCGCCTCCGGGTTTGTTTACCAGTGTATTTTTGTGCTTTGCCAGTAAAGTCAAGTTTGACTGAGCTCCTGTGTCCTGCACTTGATTCCACCACACATTAGCATCAGAACCCTTGACACATGAGTACCACTCTCCATATTTCCAACTATAGTGGTGGTATGCTTGTAATCGTTATGGACTGGGGAGTATTTCAGGATTAATAAAAGAAACGGAATGGAGCTCAAGCAAAACCCTAGAGGAAACCTGGTTCAGTCTGCTTTCCACCAGACACTAGGAGATGAATTCCCCTTTCAGCAGGACAAGCTAAAACACAAGGCCAAATCTACACTGGAGTTGCTTACCAAGAAGACAGTGAATGTTCCTGAGTGGCCGAGTTACAGTTTTGACTTCAATCTTCTTGAAAATCTATGGCAAGATCTGAAAATGGTTGTCTAGCAATGATCAACAACCAATTTGACAGAGCTTGAATAATGGTCAAATGTTGTACAATCCAGGTGTGGAAAGCTCTTAGAGACATCCCCAGAAAGACACACAGCTGTAATCTCTGCCAAAGGGGCTTCTACAAAGTATTGACTCAGGGGTGTGAATACTTATGTAAATGAGATATTTCTTTATTTCATTTTCAATAAATGTGCTAATATGTTTTTACTTTGTCATTATTTGGTATTGTATATAGATGGGTGAGAAAAAAACATATATTGAATCAATTTTGAATGCAAGCTGTAACACATTTTTTGAATAAGTCAAGGGTTATGAATACTTTCTGAAGGCACTGTCTAGCCTACAGTAAAATCAACTAATGAAAATGCTATTGTGTTATTTGAAATAGATATTTTTTTGTATTCTAATGTTACCTAAGACCTTCATAAACACAACCCAATTATTATTTTTGCGATAGCATACATGAAATGTATTAATTACACTGTTAGAATGTTGCAGTCAGAATGACTGCTCATTAGCTTAAAGGGGGGTCTCTTGAGGCTCAGCAGTTGTAGTGTTAAGTAGTTGATGGTTATGTTGTCAAAGGTGGAGAACCTCTTTTAACACTGTCAGTTCTGCAATCTTTGTAAGAGCATGTGACAATAAAGAGCAGCACTGTTAAAGAGATTCTCAAGTACTTTTGTATACTTTTTAGCCAGTAGTTCTGAAAGTAGCGCTCACAAAGTGGTCCCCGAAAATTGCGTACTAAGTTACATACACTGAGTGTACAAAACATCAAGAACGCCTCCCCCTGCCCCGAGAACAGCCTCAGTTTGTCGGGCATGGACTATACAAGGTGTCGAAAGCGTTCCACAGGGATGCTGACTCCAATGCTTCCCACAGTTGTGTCAAGTTGGCTGGATATCCTTTGGGTGGTGGACTATTCTTGATATACACGGGAAACTATTGAGCTTGAAAAACCCAGCAATGTTGCAGTTCTTGACACAAACCGGTGCGCCTGGCACCTACTACCATGCTTCGTTCAAAGGCACTTAAATATTTTGTCTTTCCCATTCACCCTCTGAATGGCACACACACAATCCATGTCTCAATTGTCTCAAGGTTTAAAAATCCTTCTTCCACATATCTCATCCCCTTCATCTACACTGATTGAAGTGGATTTAACAAGGGACATCAATAAGGGATCATAGCTTTCACCTGGATTCACCTGGTCAGTCTATCTCATGGAAAGAGCAGGTGTTCTTAATGTTTTGTACACTCAGTGTATGTGCAGATATGTGCACCAAATCATTGCTCTCTCTCTCGCTCTGCTGTGTGTGCATCTTGCTAGCTGTCACTGTCACGGTTTCGGCCGAGGCTGCCTCTCTCCCTTATTCGGGCAGGTTTCGGCGTTCGTCGTCTCCGGAATTCTAGCTGCCACCGTTGCATGTTCTATGTTTCCTGTTTGATTAGTTTTGTCTGTTAGCCACACCTGTCTTGTGTTATGTCTCATTAAGCACCCTATTTAGTTTCCTTGTTGTTAGTGTAGTGTTGTGTGTAATTGTTTCGTGTCAGGTGTTTGTGCGTTACCAGTGTTTCGGTACGCCAGTTACGATTTACTTCCTCCTCGGTTGAGGAGAGTTTTTGCGCCCTGTGTTTGTGCGCTCGTTTTGACGCCTGTGTGCGTCTGTTGGCCTCTGGCCGTTTTTGGATTATTTTGCACTCGCTAGTAAAGTCTTGTTGGACTGTACATCTGCTTCTGCGCCTGATTCCACACCTCACCATTTCTAACACCGTGACAGAATTACACACCCTTGACATGGAATCAGCAGGAGCCGAAGCAGCCCCGACGAGACTGGAGGTCCAGGTTCGGGAACAACAGGACCAGATACAGCAGATGGGGACCGCCCTGCAGGAGGTGATCACCACGCTCCGAGGCTGGGGAGCGCCTCCACCACCTCCCTCCCTGCCAGCACCATCGGCCAGTCCGCCCATTCCAGCGCCAGAACCCCGAGGAATCCGACTCTCTCTCCCGAGGGCCTACGACGGAACCGCGGCTGGGTGTCAGGGATTCCTCCTCCAGGTGGAGCTGTACCTGGCCACCGTACACCCGGCACCCTCGGGGCATGAGAGCGTGTCCGCCCTGATCTCCTGCCTGTCCGGGAAGGCGTTGGAGTGGGCCAACGCGGAGTGGAGGAAGATCGACGCCGAGACTATCACCTACAACGAGTTCTCCCGCCGCTTCAAGGCGGTGTTTGACCATCCCCCGGAGGGGAAAGCGGCGGGGGAGCGTCTGGTCTTCCTCCGGCAGGGGAGGAGGAGTGCCCAAGAATTCGCTCTCGAATTCCGTACTCTAGCGGCAGATGCAGGGTGGAATGAGCGGGCCCTCGTCGATCTATACAGATGTAGCCTACGAGAGGACGTCCGTCGGGAGCTGGCTTGTAGGGACACCAGTCTCTCTTTCGACCAGCTGGTCGACATGTCCATCAGGCTGGATAACCTATTGGCCACCCGCGGACGTCCTGAGGGGGGTCCGTCCATTTCACCCTCCAGCGCCTCCGAGCCGTGTCCTATGGAGCTCGGGGGCGCTGGCGCTAGAGAGAGGAGGAGTCGGTTGGTTAGGGGGTCCATCCACTGCACCAACTGTGGTCGGGGAGGACACACCGCGGCTAGGTGCTGGGGATGGCCTCCTAGGGAGGATGACGACAGGTCCCGCACTGGGGATTCCCTCCAGGTGAGTAGGTGCCCCACTCACCCAGAGCTCACTGTTGCCCATTTTTGGATGCCTGTGCGTTTTCCACAGGTAGCACCTCATTCCCAGCATAAGGCGCTGGTAGATTCAGGCGCGGCTGGGAATTTTATTGATAAAAAGTTTTGTTTAGCGTTAGGGATTCCCCTTGTTTTGGTTGATGTTCCTTTCCCCGTTCATGCCCTAGATAGTCGTCCGTTGGGTACGGGCTTAATCAGGGAGGTCACGGCGCCACTTAGGATGTGTGCGCAGGGGGATCATCAGGAGATGATTCAGCTGTTCCTGATTGATTCTCCTGCGTATCCGGTGGTGCTGGGCATGCCCTGGTTGAGTACCCATAACCCAGCTATTTCGTGGCAGGAGAGGGCTCTGATGGAGTGGTCTGCTCAGTGTGTGGGTAGATGTTTGGGCGTTTCCGTAGGGGCTACCTCGGTGGAGAGTCCAAACCAGGTGCCCGCATTGCACGTTCCCCCTGAGTATGGGGATTTGGCTATTGCGTTTAGTAAGGCGAGGGCGACGCGGTTGCCACCCCATAGGCAGGGAGATTGTGCGATAGACCTCCAGGCAGGAGCTGCGCTCCCACGGAGCCATGTGTATCCTCTGTCTCAGGAGGAGAAGAAAGCTATGGAGATTTACATAGACGAATCTCTGAGACAAGGATACATACGGCCTTCCACTTCCCCTGCGTCCTCGAGTTTCTTTTTTGTGAAGAAAAAGGATGGTGGTTTGCGCCCGTGCATCGATTACCGTGGTCTCAATCAGATTACGGTGAAGTACAGTTATCCACTCCCGCTGATTGCGACCATGACTGAGTCGTTGCATGGGGCGCGTTTCTTCACTAAATTAGATCTCAGGAGTGCGTACAACTTGGTGCGCATCAGGGAGGGTGATGAATGGAAGACAGCCTTTAGTACCACCTCGGGCCATTACGAGTATCTGGTCATGCCATACGGGTTGATGAACGCTCCGTCAGTTTTCCAATCATTCGTGGATGAGATCTTCAGGGACATGCAGGGGCAGGGGGTGGTTGTGTACATTGATGACATTCTCATGTACTCGCCTACCCGTGTCGAGCATGTGGCCCTGGTGCGTAGAGTGTTGCGGAGGCTGGTGGAGCACGACCTGTATGTGAAGGCAGAGAAGTGTCTGTTTTTCCAGGAGTCGGTCTCCTTTTTGGGTTATCAGTTGTCTGCGTCAGGGGTGAAGATGGAGGTAGACCGGGTGTCGGCCGTGCGTAATTGGCAAACACCAACCACTGTGAAGGAGGTGCAGCAGTTTTTGGGGTTTGCAAATTACTACAGGAGGTTTATCCGGGGTTTTGGACAGGTGGCAGCTCCCATCACGTCTCTTTTGAAGGGGGGTCCGGTGCGTCTGCAGTGGTCGGCCGAGGCGGACAGGGCGTTTGGGAGGCTGAAGGACCTGTTTACCTCGGCCCCGGTGCTGGCGCATCCGGATCCCTCTTTGCCGTTCCAGGTAGAGGTGGACGCGTCAGAGGCCGGTTTAGGAGCTGTGCTTTCACAACGGTCTGGCGCGCCACCTAAACTCCGCCCCTGTGCTTTTTATTCTAAGAAGCTCAGTCCGGCGGAGCGGAACTATGACGTAGGGGACAGGGAGCTGTTAGCCGTGGTACAGGCTCTAAAGGTGTGGAGGCACTGGCTTGAGGGGGCTCAACACACTTTCCTCATTTTGACGGACCACCGTAACCTGGAGTACATCCGGGCGGCGAGGAGGCTGAACCCTCGCCAGGCAAGATGGAGTATGTTCTTGACCAGGTTCACTTTTAAGATCACGTACATCCCTGGGTCACAGAATGGTAAGGCAGATGCGCTGTCTCGGCGGTATGACACGGAGGAGAGGTCCGTGGAGCCCACTCCCATACTGCCTGAGTCGTGTCTGGTGGCACCGGTAGTGTGGGAGGTCGATGCTGAACTCGAGAGGGCGTTACGCACCGACCCTAGTCCACCACAGTGCCCGGAGGGTCGGAAGTACGTTCCGCTCGAGGTTCGGGATCGATTGATCTATTGGGCTCACACGTCACCCTCCTCTGGACATCCGGGTATCGGCCGGACAGTGCACTGTCTTAGTGCCAAGTACTGGTGGCCCACGTTGGCAAGGGATGTGAGGGTTTATGTTTCCTCCTGCTCGGTGTGCGCCCAGTGTAAGGCGCCTAGACATCTGCCTAGGGGTAAGTTGCTGCCCCTGCCCGTTCCACAACGACCATGGTCCCACCTCTCTGTGGACTTTATAACAGACCTTCCCCTCTCCCAAGGTAATACTACCATCCTGGTCGTTGTGGACCGGTTCTCTAAGGCCTGTCGTTTGCTCCCCATGCCGGGTCTTCCTACTGCCCTACAAACTGCCGAGGCACTGTTCACCCATGTGTTCCGGCACTACGGGGTACCCGAGGACATTGTGGCTGATCGGGGTCCCCAATTCACCTCCAGAGTCTGGAGAGCGTTTATGGAGCGGTTGGGGGTCTCGGTGAGCCTCACCTCGGGGTACCACCCGGAGAGTAATGGGCAGGTGGAACGCGTAAACCAGGATGTGGGTAGGTTTCTCAGAACATACTGCCGGGACCGGCCGGAGGAGTGGTCAAGGTACGTTCCCTGGGCCGAGATGGCCCAGAATTCCCTACGCCATTCCTCCACTAACCTGACTCCATTTCAATGTGTGTTAGGTTACCAGCCGGTTCTGGCACCCTGGCAGCAGAGCCAGATCGAGGCTCCTGCGGTGGATGAGTGGGCGCGGCGCTCGGAGGAGACTTGGAACGCTGCACACGTCCACCTGCAGCGGGCCCTCCGACGTCAGAAGGCGAGCGCTGATCTCCACCGCAGTGAGGGACCGGTGTACGCACCTGGTGATCGAGTCTGGCTCTCTACCAGAAACCTGCCCCTCCGCCTGCCCTGTCGGAAACTGGGTCGGCGGTTTGTAGGGCCATTTAAAGTCCTGAGAAGGTTGAACGAGGTTTGTTATAGATTACAGCTACCTGTGGAGTATAAGTGTATTAACCCCTCGTTCCATGTGTCCCTTCTCAGGCCGGTGGTAGCGGGCCCGCTCCAAGAAAATGAGATAGGGGAGACTCCCCCGCCCCCATTGGACATGGGGGCACCGGCGTACTCCGTGAGGTCCATCTTGGATTCGAGACGTCGGATGGGGGGTCTTCAGTATCTAGTGGAGTGGGAGGGGTACGGTCCGGAGGAGCGGTGCTGGGTGCCGAGGAGAGACATTTTGGACCCGTCGCTCCTGACGGAATTCCATCGGGGGTATCCGACGCGCCCTGCTCCACGTCCTCCGGGTCGTCCCCAAGGCCGGAGTCGGCGCACGTCTGGAGCCGCGCGTCAAGGGGGGGGGGTACTGTCACGGTTTCGGCCGAGGCTGCCTCTCTCCCTTGTTCGGGCAGGTTTCGGCGTTCGTCGTCTCCGGAATTCTAGCTGCCACCGTTGCATGTTCTATGTTTCCTGTTTGATTAGTTTTGTCTGTTAGCCACACCTGTCTTGTGTTATGTCTCATTAAGCACCCTATTTAGTTTCCTTGTTGTTAGTGTAGTGTTGTGTGTAATTGTTTCGTGTCAGGTGTTTGTGCGTTACCAGTGTTTCGGTACGCCAGTTACGATTTACTTCCTCCTCGGTTGAGGAGAGTTTTTGCGCCCTGTGTTTGTGCGCTCGTTTTGACGCCTGTGTGCGTCTGTTGGCCTCTGGCCGTTTTTGGATTATTTTGCACTCGCTAGTAAAGTCTTGTTGGACTGTACATCTGCTTCTGCGCCTGATTCCACACCTCACCATTTCTAACACCGTGACAGTCACTCAAATTGTCAGGGGCTGAAGCTCATTGGCTAGAACTCGAATTGCTATGGGGCTGGCCCACATGGGGGAAAATGTAGGGAAAATGGCGCAGCACAGCTTCCAGTAGAACAGTCGCTTTCAAACTACGGATTTAGTGGCTAATTGAGATAAAACAGTAATTCTGCTCATAGATTATGCTTGTATGTACTACACATTGACACATCCATCCCAAAGCGGGAGGTTTAAAAAATCTATTTTTGCGCACATGTACCCGTAAAGGTACTGAGCAGTCCCATGTGAGTACCTAACAGTGTGTACCATAAGCGCATCTGAAGTATCCTATAGGTATAACTGTATAACCTGTCATTGGTTCTACCTGGAACCAGAGGGTTGTTCATGAGGGTTCTAAATGGAACTCAAAAGGGTTCCCCTACAGCACGTGTCAAACTCATTCTCTGGCGTTGCAGGAAATTCAGGTCGCTGGCAACCGAGAGGTTGTGAGTTAAAATCCCAAGTGAGGTTCACTCCCAAGTAATCAGAATACAGCAGTATACTGTCCCTTACAGCAATAATACATCAATCCAGCTCCAAAAATACAGTTACTTTTTGTATACTTACCATATTTTCACTGCAATCAGTAGCCAGGAAGTTTTTAACAGTGTAATGAAGAACCCTCTAGTGCAATGTAGAACCCTCAGTGTAATGGTTAGTCAAAGAACCAATATAAAAAGGTTCTCCACATCCCAAAAAAGGGTTCCCCTGCAGGGAGAAAATGAAGAACCGTTTTTTGGTAATAACTAGCACCTTTTTTTGTTGTTGACTGTAGTAACAAAAAAATATTGCATATTGCAACCTGCTGCTCTCCAGATACTGTATTATTGTTCTTACACATTTCTTATCTCTCTATGTCCACCCTATACTAGACGAGTGTACCTCAATCTCCAGCCTTCTCCTGTTTCTATGACAACGACTTCAGCACCGAGAGCAAATAGTCCCTGCCTCCTCTCGGGTGAGTTCACAGGGCAACAGGCTCTCGGGTGAGTTCACAGGGCAACGGGCTGAATCACCAAATCACCACCTCTACTTTGTTTGACATAATCTATTTATAATTGAATGGAATCAAAATGGAAATTCACTTACAATCATGAAAGAGGTTGTGTTGTGCCTCCGCTCTTGTGAGTAATTTGATCTACGTTTTTTTTTATTTGAATAGTAACGCTTCTCGCTTTCGGCCTGACTGTGAACATGCGGGTAGGGGGAGGGAGGCATTGAATCCAATTCAGTTTGAAAGCCAATGAAAAAACAGGGTTGCATCCCAAATGGCACCTTATTCCCTATTTAGTGCACTACTTTTGACCAGGGCCCTCTGAAAATGTATTTTTAATAAGCCTTTTATTGCTCACAGTATTGGTTCCCTGCTGCACCTGTTTGTCAGTGTGTAACTCCTTCTCTCTCTCTCTCTCTCCCATTTTCCACTCTCTTTCTCTCACCCACACTCTATTTTTCTCTCTCTACCCTCTGTCTCTCTTCCCCACTCTACACTCTTTTTTTCTAAGAGTGTACCCCCATTCCTTCTTTCCACTTCACTTCTCTCCCTCCCCTGTGTTTCTCTCCCATCCCTTCCTCTCTTACCCATCTCTTTAGCATCTCTTTTCTATCTCTCTCCTCCATCTCCTCTTTTCCACCCGTCCTTCTCCCACCCTCCTTTATCATTTTCTTTCTTTGTGCTTTTAGAAAAGCATTGGACATCATTCATCTCAAGAGGAGTGAAGGCCTCTGTCCCCTCCAACTACTGTCAGCAACAGTCAACCCCAGTGCAACAGGCAACCCAGTGACCAAACCATTGAGAACTGCAATAGAACCAAACCAATGTTCTTCAACCCTGGTCCCGGGGAACCCACAGGGTGTGCAGGCATCAGGCGAGTTTGCTAGTGCTGGGCTGGAACAAAAGCCTGTGGTTGAAGAACACTGCCTCTACACACAGTACCATTATCAACCACACACTCAGTACATCAGCTAGCTACCATTCACTTTAGATATACTATAACAACCACTTTCATTAAATGTGGACCAAACAAGGAGAAAAAATGAATAAAAAAAGACACTCCTTAATGGACCATGTTCATGTTCATTGGACTTGAGTTTTTATTATTAGTGGATATTGGCCTAATTCTGTCCTGCATGCATTGTTTGTAGTTTTCCTCTGGACATGTAGGAGAATCTTGCAGAACTCTGCATGCAGGGTTTCAATGGGGTATTTGTCCCGTTTGGTGAACTCTTGTTTTGCAAGTGGACCCCACACCTCGCTGCCATAAAGTGCAATTGGTTCAATGACACATTCAATTAGTTTTAGCCAACTTTTAATAGGTATTTCAATTTGAATTGTTTTTTTAAAGGAGTAGAATGCCCTGCGTGCTTTCTCTCTCAGTTCATTCACTGCATCATTAAGGTGTCCAGTTGAGCTTATTTTTAAATGTATTTGTGCAGTACTCTATATATTTTGTACCAATTGAGAACTTTGGTCTACTTCCCTGAGATCTGGATCTTCTCTGGAAAATCATTATTTTAGTATTTTTGGGGTTTACTGCCAGGGCCCAGGTCTGGCAGTACTGCTCTAGCAGGTCCAGGCTCTGCTGTAGGCCATGTGCTGTGGGTAACAGCAGGCATAGGTCATCTGCGAAGAGCAGGCATTTAACCTCTGAATTGTGGAGACTGACACCAGGGGCTGGGGATTTTTCTAGAATAGTGGCCAATTCGTTGATGTAAATATTGAAGAGTGCAGGGCTCACATTGCAACCCTGGCGAAGGCCCCAACCCTGGTTAAAGAATTCTGTTATTTTCTTGCCAATTTTGATGCTGCACGTATTGCCATTATTGATTTAATTATGTCATATGTTTTACCCCCTACACCACTTTCAATTACTTTGTAGAACAGTCCTGTATGCCAAATAGAATCAAATGCTTTTTGGAAGTCGATAAAGCAAGCATACATTTTGGTATTATTTTGGTGGACATGTTTATCTATCAGGGTGTGTAAGGTGTAAATATGATCGGTCGTGTGATGTTTTGGTATAAATCCAATTTGGCTTTTACTCAAGACATTGTGCTTATTAAGGAAGTTTAGAACTCTTACATTTATAATACTACAGAAAACCTTCCCCAGGTTACTGTTCACACAAATGCCTCTGTAATTGTTAGGATCAAATTTGTCTCCGTTCTTAAAGATTGGGGTTATGAGTCCTTGATTCCAGATGTCAGGGAAATAACCTACACTCGGGATCAAATTAAACAGTTTTAATATAGCCAATTGACATTTTGCACTAGTGAATTTGAGCATCTCATTTAGGATGCCATCAGGTCGGCAAGTTTTTTTTTATTTGAGGGCCTGAAGTTTCTTATAGAGCTCCTGGTCAGTAATTGGGGAGTCCAATGGATTTTGATTGTCCTTTATAGCTTTTTCTAATCCATTTAACTTCTCATGAATTTGGCATTGTTCTGCGTTTGTGTCAATTTGAACGGTGTTGTAGTGTGTTTTAAAATGGGTTGTCCATATGTCACCATTTTGTATCGCTAATTCCTCTTGTTTAGATTTTTTTAGTTTTTTCAAATTTTGCCCCAAGTTGTTTGTGTTTATGGACTCCTCAATTAGTGTCAGCTGCTTGCTGTTGTACTGTGCTTCTTTGGTTCTGAGTGTACGTTCATAGAGTTTTAAAGTCTCACAGTGATGAAGGCATAATTCACCATTATTTTGGTCTCTGTGCTTTTGGTTTGATAGTGTTCCTTATAAATTTACAATCTGCATCAAACCAGTTGTCATCTGTCGTCTTTTTTGTTTAGTTTTTTATACATTTCAGTTGTGCTTCTTTTGCCGTTTGCCTGAATATATAGTTGATGTTTTTTACTGCTAGATTGATGCGTTCTTTACTGTGAGTGAATGTGGTATCCAGAGTGTTTTGGTTACTGGTTGCTTTCTGGTATTCTTCTGTGCTGTTTTGGACCCATCTGTATGAATTTCTGATGTTGTACAACTTACTGGGCTGTGAATGTGTGGTTATTTCCATGTCTGTTCTTTTGAGGAACAACGTAATTTGGCTGTGATCAGACAGAGGTGTTAGTGGCTTGACGGTGAATGAGCTGAGAGAGAAAGGGTCAATGTCTGTGATCATATAGTCTACTGTACTGTGGCCAAGAGGTGAGCAATAGGTGAATCTCCCCAAAGAGTCCCCCCTCCCCAAAGAGTAACCTACCATTCTCTCGCTCTAACTCTAACTGTCGCTCTTTCACTCTCCCTTCCTCTCTTCCTCTCTCATTCTTTATTTTGCTTTCATACTCACATTCAGGCATTCAGGCCAAAGAGTTTAATCTTGGTTTCATCAGACCAGAGAATATTGTTTCTCATGGTCTGAGAGTCTTTAGGTGCCTTTTGGCCAACTCCAAGCTGGCTGTCATGTGCCTTTTACTGAGGAGTGGCTTCCGTCTGGCCACACTATCATAAAGACCTGATTGGTGGAGAGCTGCAGAGATGGTTGTCCTTCTGGAAGGTTCTCCCATCTCCACAGAGTAACTCTAGAGCTCTGTCAGAGTGACAATCGGGTTCTTGGTCACCTCCCTGACCAAGGCCCTTCTCCCCCGATTGCTCAGTTTGGCCGGGGGGCCAGCTCTAGGAAGAGTCTTGGTGGTTCCAAACGTCTTCCATTTAAGAATAATGGAGGCCACTGTGTTTTTGGAGACCTTCAATGCTGCAGAAATGTTTTGGTACCCTTCCCCAGATCTGTGCCACGACACAATCCTGTCTCGGATCTCTACGGACAATTCCTTCGACCTCATGGCTTGGTTTTTGCTCTGGCATGCACTGTCAACTGTGGGATCTTATATAGACAGGTGTGTGCCTTTCCAAGTCATGTCCAATCAATTGAATTTACCACAGGTGGACTCCAATCAAGTTGTAGAAACATCTGAAGGATGATCAATGGAAAAAGGATGCACCTGAGCTCAATTTCGTGTCTCATAGCAAAGTGTCTGAATACTTATGTAAATAATAGATTTGCAAAAATGTCTAAAAACCTGTTTTCGCTTTGTTATTATGGGTATTGTGTGTAGACTGATGAGGAAAAACATTTATTTAATCCATTTTAGAATAAGGCTGTAACGAATGCACTGTATATGGCCAATATACCACGGCTAAAGGCTGTTCTTAAGCACGACGCAACGCGGAGTGCCTGGATACATACCTTAACCGCGGTATATTCGCCATACACAAACCCCCAGGGTGCCTTATTGCTTTCATAAACTGGTTACCAACGTAATTAGAACAGTAAAAATACATGTTTTGTCATACCCATGGTATACGGTCTGATATACCACGGCTTTCAGTCAATCAGCATTCAGGGCTCGAACCACCCAGTTTATAATGTAGTATTTACTGTAGTGTTTTTGCGGACATTACTGTAGTATTTACTGTAGTGGTTTTGCGCTCTGTAATATACTATAGTATTTACTATAGTATTTTACAGTATACTACAAAATTCTATAGTAAGTACTACACATGATCGAGGAATACTACAGTGTGTAGTATAGTATTCTACAGTTTACTACAGAATTCTATATTAAGTACTGTAGTATTCTATCATAAACTGAATTAGTCCAACATGCAGTCATTCTCTAAATTAAGAAGCCGTGAGAACACATTCACAATCACCTTTTAGTGACGTCTTTCTGATGTTGACAATCTGGTAAATCCCCAAGAGTGTAGAATTTAGAAAAAGAGGCCACATGTATAGAACCTTATAGGTAGAATCCTTAATTGAAACAATAACAAAGAGAACACCCCGCCTGTGTTTTGGTAAAAAGCTGAGGGATTGGCCTGGATAAATGTAACCACTCTCAAATTCATTAAAAGAGATATGGATGCATGGACTGACCATCCATGATATAAATGAATGACACAGTATTGTATATACCCATTTATTCTTGAAGAATATAACTTATGAATGCCTCATGAGCTTGGTTCAGCTGTCGTACCCCATCAGAACGCAAAATATGAGCTTACTTTTACTTTTACTGTATACAAACAATAGCCTCACATTTTGATATCTTAAGTCCCAAAATTGATGTAGCAACTAAGGATTCAACCTTTAATGACTGCATTTGATCATAACTGACACACACATGCACATGCACACGTGCACACACACAAACACACACACACACACACACACACACACACAGAGAGAGAGTGAGATTAGCCAACAACTAAAGGCTCTGTAGACAAGGAAAGGGACATTGTTTTCTTTCCTCAGCTCCTCTCCTTATTACCATTGGAAAGCACAGAAAGGAGGCAATTCGATTGAATCAAGGCATCACAACGTTTTGCAAATAAGAAGCCTTCTCCCTCAGCGGTGATAATGAGAAATCTGCTGTTATTCTCCATTAAAATGACCCCTTACCTCGATCTCCCTACACACACCCAAATGTGTACACACACACACGTGCACGCTCGCACACACATACACACAAACACACACTTTCCTCGTATTGACTTCAGAGAGAGGCCAGTGTAAGCTTTGTTCTCCCAGGAGCAGGCTGTGGAATCCCATATCTATTTTATCTTGTCTCTGACAAATTAAATTTCTTTGTGACCTTTTAGAAAGCTTGTCATTGCTACAAATGCAGGATCTACATTTTAGCCAGTTTGCTACAGCAGGAAAATAATCGTTCAGCAACAGGAAAGGTGTATTATGTGGATTATAATGAATGGAATTTTTTGGGGGGGTTGATACAAATCAAGTCTGATATTTCAAACTGGAAATTACAAACTTCAGAAGCCTTTTTAAATCCCAAATACACTAGAAAAGTTATCCTACAACAAGGTGATCAAATTAAGTTCCTACATCTGTATAGCGACACAGCTAATAATGTGGTTTCATTGTGGAGATACTGCAGCATTTGTCCTTTACCTGGCCATATCTCCCATTTCTGATTTACACGTCTGTTGTGGATTCTGTATGGCCACGTCACCTGAGAAAGGATAAGCTAGGCCTCGGGAGAAGGAGAGGAATTCATTGGGGATCTTCCATCATTTATTAATGTTTTCTGAATTATTCTGTGTAAATCTTTGATGTGGTGTAATTGTGTTATTTGTTTAAGGAGCCCGAACTGGAACCTGCATCTATAACACAAGACTGTTTTAGTCCACTGAGCTAAAGCCTAGGCGCAAGCTCGGGGAGTTTACACAAGTCTTTAGGTTTAATGCAAGGTTAATCCCAATCCAAGCGTGGCTCACTAGAACCACCATCCAACTATTTCTTGCCCTCAAATTTGATTGATTAACATCCGGCACATGTATTCAGAGGGTTTTTCTTACCTACAGGCAGCACCCACAGACAAATGTGTGAGAACGCAATACACAGTCATTATATTAGCCTACAGTGTGACTGCCATATGGAATCTATACAGTAACTGACAATACCTGTCAGCTTTCCACACATTATACTACACAATGTTAGCAGGTACTACAGCAAAACTGAGATAAAACTCAAAGAAAATCTTTAAATATCTCTCTCTCTCTGGCATTTATTTGTGAATCTAATTTTCTTCTGAATCCCAGGGACTCTGATAGGTTTAGACTTGTTTCATTCAATATTCAGAGGACTGAAATATATTTTCCTTTCGTCCTCAAATGCACTGTCTGCAAAGAGGCCATGGGGGGAATTCACACCCAAGTTACGCAAGCCTAAATATAATTTAATTCCCTTTTTATGCACTTTTCTCTCTATGCATATTCTGACCTTGAACTTAAGCATGGAGAAATGTATGTGCCAGCCAGCTAAACATTTGGGGTGGAGATCACAGAAATAGAGGTGTGTCTACAGGAGGTGTGTCTACAGGAGGTCAAATAGCCCTTACACAGCCTGGTGGTGTGTTTTGGGTCATTGTCCTGTTGAAAAACAAATGATAGTCCCACTAAGCCCAAACCAGATGGGATGGCGTATCGCTGCAGAATGCTGTGGTAGCCATGCTGGTTAAGTGTGCCTTGAATTATAAATCACTGACAGTGTCACCAGCAAAGCACCCCCACAACATCACACCTCCTCCTCCATGCTTCACGGTGGGAACCACACATGCGGAGATCATCCTTTCACCTACTCTGCATCTCACAAAGACCAAAAATCTCAAATCTGGACAGATTTCCATCGGTCAAATGTCCATTGCTCATGTTTCTTTGACCAAGCAAGTCTCTTCTTCTTATTGGTGTCCTTTAGTAGTGGTTTCTTTGCGGCCTGATTCACGCAGTCTGCTCTGAACAGTTGATGTTGAGATGTGTCTGTTACTTGAACTCTGTGAGAAATTTATTTGGGCTGCAATCTGAGGTGCAGTTAACTCTACTGAACTTACCCTCTGCAGCAGAGGTAACTCTGGGTCTTCCTTTCCTGTGGCGGTCCTCATGAGAGTCAGTTTCATTATAGCGCTTGATGGTTTTTGCGACTGCACTTGAAGAAGCTTTCACACGTTCTTGAAATTTTCCAGATTGACTGACCTTCATGTCTTAAAGTGTCATTTCTCTTTGCTTATTTGAGCTGGTCTTGCAATAGTATGGAATTGGTGTTTTACCAAATAGGGCTATCTTCTGTATACAACCCCTATCTTGTCACAACACAACTGATTGACTCAAACGCATTAAGAAGAAAATAAATTCCACAAATTAACTTTTAACAAGGCACACCTGTTAATTGAAATGCATTCCAGGTGACTACCTCATGAAGCTGGTTGAGAGAATGCCAAGAGTGTGTACAGCAGTCATCAATGCAAAGGGAGGCTACTTTGAAGGATCTCAAATATAAAATATATTTTGATTTGTTTAACACTTTTTTGGTTAATACATGATTCCATACATTGAGGGAAAAAAGTATTTGATCCCCTGCTGATTTTGTAAGTTTGCCCACTGACAAAGAAATGATCAGTCTATAATTTTAATGGTAGGTTTATTTGAACAGTGAGAGACAGAATAACAACAACAAAAATCCAGAAAAACGCATGTCAAAAACGTTATAAATTGATTTCCATTTTAATGAGGGAAATAAGTATTTGACCCCCTCTCTATCTGAAACATTTCTGGCTCCCAGGTGTCTTTTATACAGGTACCGAGCTGAGATTAGGAGCACACTCTTAAAGGGAGTGCTCCTAATCTCAGCTTGTTACCTGTATAAAAGACACCTGTCCACAGAAGCAATCAATCAATCAGATTCCAAACTCTCCACCATGGCCAAGACCAAAGAGCTCTCCAAGGATGTCAGGGACAAGATTGTAGACCTACACAAGGCTGGAATGGGCTACAAGACCCTCGCCAAGCAGCTTGGTGAGAAGGTGACAACAGTTGGTGCGATTATTTGCAAATGGAAGGAAAACAAAAGAACTGTCAATCTCCCTCGGCCTGGGGCTCCATGCAAGATCTCACCTCCTGGAGTTGCAATGATCATGAGAACGGTGAGGAATCAGCCCAGAACTAGACGGGAGGATCTTGTCAATGATCTCAAAGCAGCTGTGACCATAGTCACCAAGAAAACAATTGGTAACAAACTACGCCATGAAGGACTGAAATCCTGCAGCGCCCACAAGGTCCCCCTGCTCAAGAAAGCACATATACAGGCCCGTCTGAAGTTTGCCAATGAACATCTGAATGATTCAGAGGAGAACTGGGTGAAAGTGTTGTGGTCAGATGAGACCAAAATTATAGACTGATCATGTCTTTGTCAGCGGGCAAACGTACAAAATCAGCAGGGGATCAAATATTTTTTTCCCTCACTGTATGTGTTATTTCATAGTTTTGATCTCTTCACTATTATTCTACAATGTAGAAAATACAAAAAAAAATAAGAAAATCTCTTGAATGAGTAGGTGTGTCCAAACTTTTGACTGGTACTGTATATTTTTTGTATTTCATTGTTTTAGTCGGAATGTAAAGGGGGGACAAATACAGAGGGAGACAGAGAGGAAGGGCTTAGAAGGAATTCATACCAGGTGTGTCCAAACTTTTGACTGGTACTGTATGCGTGTACTGACCTTGACTTAATTCCCTCATAATTCCATCACCTTAAAAAATAAGTTCAAGGAAACCATGAATAAGGTCAAGCACCTTTCGGTTCCAAGTGGAAAAACACATACTTTATTTTACCCGATAGAAATAACACCATTCTCCATGCACTGTAATTTATAAATTGTTAAGAGCTAGGCAAATGAGTAATCAGTTTGGAGAAGGGGAATGTAAATACAAATAGCAATTGTTTTAGAATTTTTTTCCTTATGATCGCTGGAGACGTGAAACCAGACATATGGAAGCATACTGAAAATCATATCAACATGACATGTATTTCGGTCCCGTTTCCAAAGCGAAGCAGGCTAAAAATAGCTGTGCCTATAAATAGCTGTGCCGTTGTTCAGAATTGTAATTTATTAGTCATCATAATTTGCAGGGATGAAATTTGGAGACCCAAACTTTAGGTTTAGGCATAGAACCGAACCTACCGTGTTTATTTATGCACTCTAGATTGTATTAATTATATGCTCTGGCTTTTCTTTGTTTGGTTTTTAAAAAACTATTTGTATCATGTTAAATATTAGCCAGTATCGGTAGCCACCATCAGTAATACCCACATACATTTATAACTGGCACTTGAGTGTTAGTTTTCTTACATTTGTAGAGTATTTGCATCATTACATCATTACTTTCTTTCCTCTGTCACGTCCATTATGGTTGTTCCTGAGGGTCGCTATAAATAGTGGAATATATAAGGCTAACGTTGTGTTGTGCAATCATTTGGGATATGTATTCACAAACTGAATAAATGTAATTGAACCTCTGAAAATCCTCCCACTTGCTGGCCAACAGATTTTCTTGTGGAGTTTCATTTAATAGGGTTTACAATACATTTATCTAAAGCCATCCCTTTAAATTCGGTGTACCTTTCATAAGGATTTTGTCGACAGATTCACTAGAATATATCGAGACAAAGGGTTCAATGTTATCAATGAAAGAAAGTCATCTAAATATATGGATTTTCATCTCCTTTTCAGCACCATTTGGTAGATTAAAAAATACTCTGATCTTGTAGATTATTGAGGGTTAGGAAAGTATTTATGAATCATAAAAAAGCTGCTTTGGAAAGCCTTTACGCACGAAATATACAGTATTAATGAATAAAGAATACAGTGGATTGCTTCATCCTGAAAGTTGCCATATTCAATTGTTCAATCCAACTGTCCAGGGTCTTGAACCGTGCGCTAGGCTCCAGGCTTAAACTACTACGTGTGCGTTACCCGCCTGCATAAGGTACGTCTGAAGAACAACTACTACGAAGTGCTTAAATCAGAACGCGTAAAAGAGGAATAGATTTAAAAGTAATAATTTCCTCCACCTCATACAGTTGAAGTCGGAGGTTTACATACACCTTAGCCAAATGCATTTAAACTCAGTTTTTCACAATTCTTGACATTTAATCCTAGTAAAAATTCCCTGTTTTAGGTCAGTTAGGATCTCCAATTTATTTTAAGAATGTGAAATGTCAGAATAATAGTAGAGAGAATGATTTATTTCAGCTTTTATTTATTTAATCACATTCCCAGTGGGTCAGAAGTTTACATACACTCAATTAGTATTTGTTAGCATTGCCTTTAAATTGTTTAACTTGGGTCAAACGTTTCGGGTAGCCTTCCACAAGCTTCCCACAATAAGTTGGGTGAATTTTGGCCCATTCCTCCTGACAGAGCTGGTGTAACTGAGTCAGGTTTGTAGGCCTCCTTGCTCGCACACGCTTTTTCAGTTCTGCCCACGAATGTTCTATAGGACTGAGGTCAGGGCTTTGTGATGGCCACTCCAATACCTTGACTTTGTTGTCTTTAAGCCATTTTGCCACAACTTTGGAAGTATGCTTGGGGTCATTGTCCATTTGGAAGACCCATTTGCGACCAAGCTTTAAACTTCCTGACTGATGTCTTGAGATGTTGCTTCAATATATCCACATAATTTTCCTTCCTCATGATGCCATCTATTTTGTGAAGTGCACCAGTCCCTCCTGCAGCAAAGCACCCCCACAGCATGATGCTGCCACCCCCTTGCTTCACGGTTGGGATGGTGTTCTTCGGCTTGCAAGACCCCCTTTTTCCTCCAAACATAACGATGGTCATTATGGCCAAACAGTTCTATTTTTGTTTCATCAGACCAGAGGACATTTCTCCAAAAAGTACGATCTTTGCTCCCAAGGATGAACCAGACTTGTGGAGGTCTACAATTTTTTTTCTGAGGTCTTGGCTGATTTTCCAATGATGTCAAGCAAAGAGGCACTGAGTTTGAAGGTAGGCCTTGAAATACATCCACAGGTACACCTCCAATTGACTCAAATTATGTCAATTAGCCTATCAGAAGCTTCTAAAGCCATGACATCATTTTCTGGAATTTTCCAAGCTGTTTAAAGCCACATTCAACTTAGTGTATGCAAACTTCTGACCCACTTGAATTGTGATACAATGAATTATAAGTGAAATAATCTGTCTGTAAACAATTGTTGGAAGAATTACTTGTGTCATGCACAAAGTAGATGTCCTAACCGACTTGCCAAAACTATAGTTTGTTAACAAGAAATTTGTGGAGTGGTTGAAAAACGAGTTTTAATGACTCCAACCTAAGTGTATGTAAACTTCCGACTTCAACTGTAGGTGTAAACTATGTTACCAATGCTTTTCTGTTTTCAGAGGGTCAACTTAAAATGTGTATGAATCGATTGCTGAAAAGAAAGGTTATTGGATAAACATCTGAATTTGTATTGGTTTTGTTTGCTTGGTTCAAATGCCTTCTATTTCAAGTGTACTGTATTACCAAGAACTGTTAAAGGACAAGCAAGAGGTAGCCTGTCACCCATGCTAAATGCAATTCAAGTTTTAATGTCACGTGCACGAGTACAGTGAAATGCCTTTCTTGCAAGCTCTAAACCCAATTTCTAAACGTAGAACAAAAACACACGAGAAATAAAAATAAGAAATAAGAAGAACACGAGAAAGTGAGAAGCTACAGTATATACAGGGTCAGATCCAATACCATATTTACTATGTGCAGGGAGATTGGAGTGATAGAGGTAGATATGTACAGTGCCTTCAGAAAGTATTCATACTGCTTGACTTATTCCATATTTTGTTCTGTTACAGCCTGAATTCAAAATGGATTAAATATATTTTTTTCCCCTCACCCATCTACACACAATACCCCATAATCACAAAGTGAAAATATGTTTTTTGATATTTTTCACATTTATTGAAAATGAAATACAGAAATATTGAATTTACATAAGTATTCACACCCCTGAGTCAATACATTGTATAATGGCATTGTCAGCAAAAACTGCTGTGAGCCTTTCTGGGTAAGTCTCTAAGAGCTTTGCACACCTGGATTGTACAATCTTTGCACATTATTCTTAAAAAAATTATTCAAGATCTGCCAAGTTGGTTGTTGATCATCACTAGACAGCCATTTTCAAGTCTTTCCATAGATGTTTAAGCCGATTTAAGTCAAAACTGTAACTAGGCCACTCAGGAAAATTCAATGCTGTCTTGGTAAGCAACTCCAGTGTTTATTTGGCCTTGTGTTTTAGGTTATTGTCCTGCTGAAAGGTGAATTTGTCTTCTAGTGTCTGTTGGAAAGCAGAATAAACCAGGTTTTCCTCTAGGATTTTGCCTGTGTTAGCTCTATTCCGTTACTTTTTATCCTAAAAAACTCTCTAGTCCTTGCTGATGACAAACATACCAATAATATGATGCCGCCACCACCATGCTTGAAAATATGAAGAGTGGTACTCAGTGATGTGTTAGTTGAATTTGCCCCAAACTTAACCAATTCTTTGCAGTTTTGCTTTAGTGCCTTATTGCAAACAGGATGCATGTTTTGTAATATTTTTTATTCTGTACAAGCTTCCTTCTTTTCACTCTGTCATTTAGTATTGTGGAGTAACTACAATGTTGTTGATCCATCCTCAGTTTTCTCCTATCACAGCCATTAAACTGTGTAATTGTTTTAAAGTCACCATTGGCTTCATGGTGAAATCCCTGAGCAGTTTCCTTCCTCTCCGGCAACTGAGTTAGGAAGGACACCTGTATCTTTGTAGTGACTGGGTGTATTGCTACACCATCCAAAGTGTAATGAATAACTTCACCATGCTCAAAGGGTATATTCAATGTCTGCTTTTTTTTACCCATCTACCAATAGGTGTCCTTTTTCGCGAGACATTAGTTAAATCTGAGTTTGAAACTCACTGCTCGACTGAGGGACCTTACAGATAACTGTATGTGTGGGGTACAGAGATGAGGTAGTCATTCAAAAATCATGTTCAACTATTCCATGCAACTTATTATGTGACTTGTTAACACATTTTGACTCCTGAACTTATTCAAGACATTTCAGCTTTTCATTTTTAATGAATTTGTAAAAATGTGTAAAAACATAATTCCACTATGACATTATGGGGTTTTGTGTGTAGGCCAGTAATCCATTTTAAATTTAGACTGTAACACAACAAAATTGTGGAAAAAGTTAAGGGTTGTGAATACTTTCTGAAGGCACTGTATAGGGGTAAAGTGACTAGGCATCAGGATGTATGATAAACAGTTTAGCAGCAGCGTAAATGGAGATTGTATGTGAGTGTGCAGTCAACATTACATTTTACATTATTTAGCAGACGCTCTTATCCAGAGCGACTTACAGGAGCAATTAGGGTTAAGTGCCTTGCTCAAGGGCACATCGACAGATTTTTCACCTAGTTGGCTTGGGGATTAGAACCAGCGACCTTTCGGTTACTGGCACAACGCTCTTAACCACTAAGCTACCTGCCGTCAACATAAATGTGTGTGTGCATGTTATGTGTGTTGGAGTTTCAGTGTGCGTGAGTGTGTAGAGTCATGTGAGTTTGTATAGAGACAGTGCAAAAATATAAAATAAATACAAGGGTCAACTCATATAGTCCGTGTAGCAATTCTACCATGTCTTAGGCGTGTTTAACATTGAATCGTACATTTAATGTCAATTTTCATTGCTCAATCCATAGGTTAGCATCATTAGAATGGCCATAGTGCCCTCCAACAAGGTAGCCTACTGAAATAAACAAATACATCATAGTTGGCAAAACTGGTTGCAATGACATTGTTGAAAAGATAATAAAGACATTTTAAGCAACCAAACAAAGATGTATTTTCCTGGTTGTAATCTGGTCATTAACAATCTGACCAGATAACACACAAAATATGACGTCTTTCTCATGACATCTTGCTTTCATATACACTGAACAAAAATATAAACGCAACATGTAACAATTTCAAAGATTTACAGTTTATATAAGGAAATCAGTCAATTTAAATACATTTATTAGGCCCTAATCCATGGATTTCACATGACTGGGAATACAGATATGCATCTGTTGGTTACAAATACAGTGGGGAGAACAAGTATTTGATACACTGCCGATTTTGCAGGTTTTCTTACTTATAATAAAATGCAAATTAATGACTTAAAAATCATACAATGTGATTTTCTGGATTTTTGTTTTAGATTCCGTCTCTCACAGTTGGAGTGTACCTATGATAAAAATTGCAGACCTCTACATGCTTTGTAAGTAGGAAAACCTGCAAAATCGGCAGTGTATCAAATACTTGTTCTCCCCACTGTACCTTTAAAAAAAGGTAGGGGTGTGGATCAGAAAACCAGTCAGTATCTGGTGTGACCACCATTTGACTCATGCATCTCCTTCGCATAGAGTTGATCAGGCTGTTGATTGTGGCCTGTGTAATGTTGTCCCACTCATCTTCAATGGCTGAGCGAAATCGCTGGATATTGGCGGGAACTGGAACACGCTGTCGTACACGTCGATCCAGAGCATCCCAAACATGCTCAATGGGTGACATGTATGGTGAGTATGCAGGCCATGGAAGAACTGGGACATTTTCAGCTTCCAGGAATTGTGTACAGATTCT
The DNA here is from genome assembly GCF_964263955.1 of Coregonus lavaretus. NCBI lineage: Eukaryota > Metazoa > Chordata > Actinopteri > Salmoniformes > Salmonidae > Coregonus > Coregonus lavaretus. The sequence continues at coordinate 37,966,100 of NC_140018.1, read as the reverse complement.
TAATAATACCCGTAAAACCTAGTGGTCGAACAAGGAAATGGTTCCAATCGTTTTCCACCGTTCATTTTTCCCATAGGGGACACTTCAAATAAGGGCTATGTTTCATGTAGGCTTACCCTGGTGTGACATTTTGATAACTGTGTAAATCTCTCTAGGACAAGGTGAGTTTTATCAATATATTCGCCTGTATTTAAAATGGGGGTAAGCCTACAAGAAACACAGCCCTTATTTTAATTGTTTCTAAAATTCCCTATGTGAGAGATGAATGGTGGAAAAACAATTGGAACCATTTCCCTGTTTGACAGCTAGGTTTTATTGGTATTACGACACCTCCACTGTGGGGCTCTATTGAGAGCTTCCACCATTTTAATGTAGTCAACTGGGTGGGACTTCCAACTTCATTGGCTGATCCCTACTGATAATCCGGTTGGATTCATGTACAACTGGGTCAATCCAACCGGGTCATCAGGAGGGATCAGCCAATCGTGAAGAAGAAAATGTCCTACTTCAAAATGGAGATTGCCTCAATGGGGCTTCCCATGCTGTCACAGATGTTATAATGGCACAGATACAAAGATGAGTCCTCTAACTATATTCCTTAGACCAGGGGTGTCAAACGTACGGCCCGCGGGCCGGATCAGGCCCGCAAACTGGTTTAATCCGGCCCGCGAGATGATTCTGAAAAAAAAAAGTTATTTTATTTTTTTAAGTATAAAAATGCGCTGCAATTTTTCAATAAAATAAACTGCTGTTCCAATTGCGTCCACTGGATGGCGCAATAGCAATTGTGTTAAGCAAGCAAACTGTTTATACCGGGGCAGAGCAAGTAGGTCAAGCACGTGCAGCCAATGAGCTACTTTGTTTTGCCCGCGATATTTATTACTGCTTCTACTTTTAACATTATGTGCTTTGGCACCCTCATTGCCCCAATATGTCTCTGTCAAAAAAGAGAAAAGTGGACGCAGAGTGCAGAGTGTTCCAAGAAAAATGGTCATCCTATTTAATCACGGAATTGAATGGGAAAGCTGTATGTTTGGTGTGTTCAGAGCATGTTGCAGTGCTGAAAGAATATAACCTTCGTCGCCACTATGTGAGTCTTCATGCCGACAAATATGACAACTTTCAAGGACAGCGGAGATGAGAGAAGGTGAATGAACTGTTGGCGGGTCTGAAGAAACAGCAGTCTGTGTTTACTCACAGCCGAGACATCAGTGACGATGCAGTGAAAGCTAGCTACCTCATTGCTAATGAAATCGCAGTGGCTTCAAAACCATTTAGTGAGAGTGAATTTGTAAAAACATGCATGATGAAGGCAGCGGAGATTGTGTGCCCTGAAAAGCGACAGGCTTTTGCAAATATCAGCCTGACAAGAAACACAGTTGCAGACAGGATTTCCGATCTTTCAGTGGATTTGGACAGCCAGTTGAAGCAAAAAGTAAAGTCATTTATTGCGTTTTCGGTTGCAATTGATGAAAGCACGGACATTACAGATGTTGCACAACTGGCGATTTTTTCATCCGCGGAGTTGATGACACATTGACCGTCACCGAGGAGTTCGTGGAGTTGGTGCCGATGACAGATACAACGACAGCAGCTGATATTTTTACCGCACTCGTCGGCGCGCTAGACAGGGTCGGAGTGGACTGGTCCCGCGCTGTCAGCCTGGCTACAGATGGTGCGCCCTCAATGATCGGGAAAAAAGCAGGCGTTGTGACAAAGTTCAGAGAGAAAGTGCAATCTGCAAATGGAGGACGTGATTTTTTGACTTTTCACTGTATTTTGCACCAGGAGGCTTTGTGTTGCAAGTCATTAAAGATGGATAACGTCATGAAGGTGGTCATCCAAACTGTTAATTTCATCTGATCCAGAAGCCTGAATCACCGTCAGTTTGACAGCCTTCTCAGAGAGAAAGACCACATCTATGGGCTGCCATACCACACTGAGGTAAGATGGTTAAGCCGAGGTGCTGTGCTGAGGCGTTTCTTTGATTTACGAGAAGAAATTGAACAGTTCATGGAAGAAAAGGGCAAACCAGTGTTAGAATTTCATTCCGCAGAATGGATGCCGGACCTTGCATTTATGGTGGATGTTACAGAGCACCTGAATAACTTGAACAAACAGCTGCAAGGGCGCAACAAAGTTGTCACGCAGTATTATGACAGCATACGTTCTTTCAAGTTGAAGCTGTCATTGTGGGAGACGCAACTTGCCGGTGGTGATGCAGCTCACTTCCCCTGTCTGAAAAATTTGTGCGCGACCCAACATGTGGCAGACATGAAGCGGTTCAAAGATAAAATAACTGGACTGTTACGTGAGTTTGAGCAACGCTTTCAGATTTATGTTTATATGTTTTTATGTTGATGTGCTATTGTTTTTAATTGATTTTATTTTATTTGTATATTTAACCTATTCTTGACTCTGTGGTTCTTGCACTTGTTTGGGGAACAGGATTTCATTATTTTTTATCTACATTTCTGCCTGAGAAATGACAACCTGATATAGTTCTGTGATCTGTGATATACTTCTGTGAATCACTGAGGCATTGTGTGTTTGTGTGTTCTTTGTCCTCAGAACTTTCAAATAACTTGAGGTGTTTTATGATTAATAGTGATGTTGTGCTTTTGGACACTGTCCTCATGCTCCAGCTTTATGTTTATATGTTTTTATGTTGATGTGCTATTGTTTTTAATTGATTTTATTTTATTTGTATATTTAACCTATTCTTGACTCTGTGGTTCTTGCACTTGTTTGGGGAACAGGATTTCATTATTTTTATCTACATTTCTGCCTGAGAAATGACACCCTGATATAGTTCTGTGATCTGTGAAACAGTTCTGTTAATCACTGAGGCATTGTGTGTTTGTGTGTTCTTTTTCTTTAGAATTTTCAAATAAACTTGACGTGTTTTATGATTAATAGTGATGTTGTGCTTGTACTATTCTGGACACACTGTCCTCAGGCTCCAGCTTTAAGTTGTATGTTGATCGTATTAAAACAAAGAAAACAATCTGAAGTTGTTGTTTTTAAGTTATATATACCATGATTTTTCCGGTCCGGCCCACTTGGGAATAGATTTTCCTCCATGTGGCCCCTGAGCTAAAATGAGTTTGACACCCCTGCCTTAGACCCTTCTTCAGGGTTAGGTAAATCATGGCTTGGGATCTTCTACACCTTAGATAACTTATAAAAATGTTTATTTTACACTAATGAAAACGTCTCCTCCACTTGGTCAGTAGGCCTTAAAAACAATGAATATGGTTTTAGGGGCTTTTTCATTGGATCTATCTAGATATGTCAAAAAATTTTACATTACGGAAATGCACATGGTAGATGAGTGTTTTCATGGATGGGGAGTCTTTGAGCAACTAAGAGAAACAGAACTGAATATCACACCATCTAAATACAAATAGTATAGGCTACCTCTAGTAGGCTAGGGCTACTCTAGTCGATTTCGTTCTGCCTCAGTAACATTTATAGGAGGGCTCTATCTTTTTATTGAATGAGAGATTTCTTTAAATACACTGTCAATCAAATGTACGATTCACCCGCTGTCACGGTTTCGGCCGAGGCTGCCTCTCTCCCTTGTTCGGGCAGGCTTCGGCGTTCGTTGTCTCCGGAATACTAGCTGCCACCGTTGTATGTTTCATGTTCGTTTGCTTTTGTCTGTTTGTTGTCACACCTGTTCTCGTTTAGCGTAATTAGTGTCCTATAAGTTTCTCGTTGTGTTTGTCTAGTGTTGTGTGTTATTGATTTTGGTCTGTCGTGTGTAGGGCTTAATTAGTATTTTCGCTCGGTTGAGCTTCCCTCCACTGCGTTGGAGTGTTACGCACCTGTTAGTGCGCTTTTGTTTTTGTTCGCCTTCGTGCGTAATTTCGCCTTCGGGCAAGAGTTGTCGTATTTCCTTGTTGGAGATTTACTAAAGTCTGTTGGACTATACTTCGGTGTCCTGCGTTTGATTCCACCACTGCACCCACCTACAGCACGCGTGACACCCGCGTGCTGCTGCTTCGACTAGTCGTTTGCTCGCTACAGGGTTTGAACAGCATACTCAAGCCTGCGGGCACCATAGATTAACTCTTCCGAGTCGGCGAACGCTTCGGCGCGTTCAAATCGCGGGCCGGCTTTAGGACCGCGCAGCATCCAAACCAAGTGACGCAGAGGGCTGCCGTCGATTTCATGCAGAAATGGAGACCCGAAGCTACGTTTTGAGTGTTTGTTTCATGTAAATACACCAACTAAAACCAAAGTTATGATAATTTCAATTCCATGAAAAAAGTGCGTCAAAATATGCGCTCTTTTATGAGCGCTTTGCATTTATTATAATAACTTTGTCGTCTTTTGTGATAAAAAGGAACGGAAAAAAACGTGTGCTTGTGCTAACCCGGTTCTTCAGGATGCACACGAGTATATAAACATTCATTCCCATGACAACTAGCCATTGCGAAAGAACGAACGAGAGGAATTAGTTCAGTTCATGAGTAGTTTTGGAGAGTTTTTCACGAGTTAGTATTTCAATTGTTAGTATTTCAAGAGTTTTATTGTCAGCAGTATCGTTTTTGTGAAGCAATATGAGGCGCACACTTCACGTTGAACAAGCCGTCGACTTGTTATTCCAAATGAGCGATGAAGAAACTTTGGAAAGTTCGTCGTCAGACAATGAGAGTGGCCAGGATGACTTCGAGGACCCTGATTTTGTTGCTGAAAACGTGAGGTAAGAAGACAAACATTTTTCTAAAATGAATTTGTTTTATTGCTTTCGTTTATCTTACTATAGTATTCTATTCTACTTCACTGTAGTGCAAATGCCAATGAACATCTTGAACTTTGAATAATCTTGAATCCGTTTACCTGTTTTGTATAGTGACGACGACGACGACGAGCAGCCTGGGCCATCAACAGCCCCCACCCCCACAACAAGCCGACGGAGGCCATCACAGAGGGGGCGTGGAAGGAAGGATCAGGCCAAGACCAGGTCAAGATCTCCAGCCCAGTCAGCAGCACAGCCAGAACAGAGCTCTGAGCCATGGAAAACAGAGACTGATCCTGACACTGCCCCACAAGCCAGTAGGTTCATGCCCCGCAGACCACCAGGAGCCCAGGTGGATTTGCATTCAGGGCACACACCAAAGGACCTCTTCCTGCTCTACTTCGCCGCAGATACAATGAGGACAATCTGCAGAAACACCAACAAACAGGCAGCAAGAAATCAGCAGAAGGGGAGCAAATATCAGTGGACTGACGTTGATGTGGAGGAACTGCACAGATTTCTGGGTCTCCTCATCTACACCTCATTGGTGACTCTGCCTAGTATCCAGGACTACTGGAAACAAAGCCACATATTGTCTGTTTCATTGCCAGCGAAGGTCATGCCAAGAGACAGATTCCGGTCCATCTCATGGAACATCCACCTAAGTGATCCAGAGGAGGATGTCATAAATGACCAGCGCAAAGGTACACCCCAGCATGACAAACTGTTCAGGGTCAAACCTCTGATGGACGACATTCGCACTGCCTGCCAGGCTCATTACCATCCTAAGAAGGAACTGTCAGTCGACGAGAGGATGGTGGCTACAAAAGCCAAAACTGGCATGACCCAGTACATGAAGGACAAGCCTAACAAATGGGGGATCAAGCTCTTTGTGTTGGCAGAGTCTAACAATGGCTACACTCTAAACTTCAACGTGTATGTTGGGAAAGCACACACACCCAGCGTGCATGGACTTTCATATGATGCTGTTATGGACCTCATTCAGCCATCACATCTTGGTACAGGATACCATATTTATATGGACAATTTCTACACCAGCCCAAAACTGTTCCTGAGTTTGGGAAGTATGAAGTTTGGAGCCTGTGGGACCTACAGAAGCAACAGAAAAGGGTGTCCTAGTGGCAGAGAAAATGCCCTCACCAGCAAATCGAAGAGGGGGTCTGTGAGATGGATCAGAGAGGATCGCCTGGTCTTTGTGAAGTGGATGGATACGCGGGAGGTGTCGGTGTGCTCCACAATCCACCCAGCGTTTTCGGGCGAGACAATCAAGAGGAAGGTGAAGGAAGGACCTGGACGCTGGGTAGCAAAAGACATTCCCTGCCCTACCCCCATCATGGCCTACAATAAGTACATGGGAGGGGTTGACCTGTCAGACCAGCTTCTCCAGTATTACTCAACCCATCGCAGAACTGCTCGCTGGTACCGTACCCTCTTCCTGCATTTTTTGGACATGGGAACAACAAATGCATACATCCTGCACTGTGACATCAGTGCGACCCAACAGGTCACACCCATGACGCACAAGAACTTTGTGGCAGAACTTGTGGCCCAGCTGTGCGGAGTGACCCAGACAGGGGTTCCACTTCAAAAAAGCACCAGCCATGTTTCTGTGGCCATTGCCAATGTTGCAGAGGCCAAAGACAAAGCCACAGCAGGCCGCAGGGTTTGTCAACGCTGTAAACAAGTTGACAAGAAGAGGTTTGTCACACCATGGAAGTGCAAGGCCTGTGATGTGGCTCTCTGTGTCATTGTGGACAGGAACTGTTTTGAAGAGTGGCACAAATAGGGTAAAGGCCAGTGGCTATACCTACTTTTTTTGTAAATAGTTGTGTATTGCTTGTATATATCTCAAGAATACTTTTATATGTTCATATTTGCACTTTGTGGTTCAATTTGAAGCTTTTTTTTTCATTTTGGACAGAAACTGTTTTGAGGAGTGGCACAAAAAGGTTTAGGGTTAGAATAGAAGAAAAACGCCAGTGGTTATACCTACTTTTTATTGTAAATAGTTATTTATTGCTTGTATATATCACCAAAATACTTTTATATGTTCATATTTGCACCTTGTGGTTCAATTTGAAGCTTTTTAAATGCTTGGTTCACCATGTTTGAGGGTTTTACAATAAAAAAACCATCTTTTTTCTAAACGGACTTTGTGTTTTCTGTGTGTGTTTGGGTCCAGTGTGTTGAAATAGTATGTCAAAGTGAAAAACTTACTAACAGATCATATAGGTGAGGTTGTGCTGAAAAAAAAGATACCCAACATTGGTCTGGTAAACATTTCTTTATGTAGTATATCAGGGCAAAATTGAAGGTACCCAAAAACGGCCAAAAAAGCTCCAGACTCCGAAGAGTTAAGGAAAATTATGTAGATTCGTACTATAGCGGTCAACGTATACCGATAACCTCCGACTCCTCTTGTCCTTCAGGATTAGGCTTTATCAGGTAGGCTATACGTTTATTACCAGTATGTGTTGACAGTTGAATATATTAGTTTTAAAAATCAACCATGCATGCCATCTGTCATTTCACATGTGATCCAATGTGGTGAGAGGGAGTGCAAATGTCATCTGTGAATTGGTAAAAATCCTTTGGCGCCATAAATACAAGCTTCAAGTTGGGGAAAAAAATATAAGTAACAGCATATTACTGATAGCATGCCTTAAACTGTCACGTGTTTAACATAATCCAATACATTTGTTTATAGTCAATAGCCTTTGGATCATTGGAATCAGCTTAACTGAAATGCATTATATATTAGAAATTAAGTGAAATTAATAAGATATTGGAAATTAAAAGCTTGCAACCTGTTTGACATTTAAGTGATAATGCCCTCGAAGTCGGTGTTTGGATGATATATTGGCACGGGTTAATCTCGGGCCGGCAAACCGTGCCAATATATCCTCCAAACACCGGCTTCGAAGGGCATTATCACTTTTATACAACAGGTTACCAACATATTCAAATAATGATTGACATATTTTCATTAACGTTATTTTGATGAATTTATTCATACTATTTCATCCTTCCACAAGATATAGTCCCGACACAAATCGTTAGTTCTATCGGTTCGGTTGCCAGAGTCGCGACCCAGTCATTCAGTCTTTTTGTTCTGTATCTATGGACGCGACCCAATCGTACTGGCTGGCAAAGTTCTTATCCCTTGCTTGCTAGCTAGATAACTACGACTAACTTACAGTCACGTCAAAAAGTGCAGCCAGAATATCAGCTGCATTTGCATTTGTTTAAGCGGTTTTGTAGTGACATTTATTTGGATACATCCATAACAATATGCTAATGAGGCGCGATTTCGCCATCATAGAAAATGTGCTCACTCGTCAGGACACTGTTGTTCAGAGGAGCTAGCCAACAACACAGCTAGCACAATCACTTCAAACTGAAGCTGGAAAGACTGCAAACTAGCTGCACTTCGTTTCGTTGTAAATTTTCAATTGACATTTCTTTGTTTATATCAATAAAAATGACACCAGCTGATTCATGATTTTGACTAACTGAGAAACGCTGCCTGCCTGTCTGTCTCGTCCCAACTCCAGACACGTTCATTGCAATGGGACAGCTGAAGATCAGATTTCGGAGAGACAGACAGCAAGGTTTATACAAATCTCTGCTGTTGAAAATGAAATGTTAGTCTAAAAGAAATGTGAGATAATGTCTAGATGCGTTTTATAGTGGAGATCAAGTTCATAAATTGCCTGGCAGGGCTGATAAGACAGTGGATTGTGCAGTCAGATGGAACAGAGTAAATAGGCATTTTAACATCATAGATTTAGCAGGTGGTAACTTGTGGAATAGACACTGGCTGGAATGTGGTTTTAACCAATCAGCATTCAGGATTAGACCCACCCATTGTATAATACATTATCTACATTAATTTATTGTATAGGGGACAACATTATAAACCATTATATGCCAGGCGGTGGTTAAAGTATGATTAAAATGTTCTGCCTTCAGATAAATAGCCCAGCTTTATATATTTTGGGTTATCCATATTTGTCTTAACCACTTCCTATGTCAAATTAATTTTCAAATTAATAAATTAATTCATATAATTTAGTCTTAGATGAAGGACAAATCTATTTACTGTATATTGCAATAATTCAAGGAAAGCTATAAAGTATAGCAAGGCAAATATTACAAGGTAAACATGATGAGACAGCCTGTAATTGCCTTGTCCATCATTCTATCTGAAGAGGCATGTCTATGAAAACATCAGCATAATTTCATACATTATCAGCTTGAGTCCGATTGATAGCTTTTTCTGGGAGAATATGATATGAAACTGACAACTGAAATGTCTACTTCAGTTATGTTAGACCAAAAGCTGTCACAACAACTTACTTCTGTCAGTCAATTTCTGAAAGTAGTTTGTTCAATTTGCTCAAGTTACCTGATAGATTTGATGTATAATTGGAATTGAGAAATGTGTTTTAATATCTCATAAATACTGCACATTATTTAGGCATAACTGAAGGTTAATCAGGGTTTTGAAATAATTAACATGGCAATGCACATGACGTTTACAATTCTAATTGTGTCATTCTCTGTTGATATTCCTCAGGTTTGAGGATTTTTTCTGTTTGGTGGTAAGATGAGAGAACATTTCCATGACAGCTTGCTGTACATAAGTGAGATGCTTCTACATTTTTTAGCAATTAATAGCATTCACTTTGGTGCTGGGCTATAAACTCACCAATGGCGACTGAGGGGAGCCAAGATGGCCAATGCCAGGAAAAGGTTGTCTTGAAGAGGAAGTTGACCGGTCCACCCAGACTCCTCCTGGGCAAATCTAAGTCCAAGAACCAGGGAGGTGACAGTTCTAAGGCTCGGACTAAGAAGATAATCAAACTAATAAACATCAACAATGGGATTCAGATGGATTCCTCTGCCAAACAGTCAAATATAGAAGTTGGGGAGAAGGGATCATCACAACCTGTAGTCACTTCAGATGACCTCCATACGACCACAAAAATGGACGAGGAGCAAGCTTCACCTGAACTACCCACTGAGCCCTCAAGGATGAAACCAACAAAGACCAATTGGAAGGACATTGTAAGACAAGGAAATCAACAAAACATAGCTGGAGAAAGTTATTTTCCCCGGCTCTCATTTGCGTCAGAAGACCATGGAAGTATGCTGCAAAGACTTCAGTTGAGGATGGTGACCAGGGAGTTGTACAAACTGAGAGACTAACTCGTACGGAAGCAAACTCAATGGGAGAAGACACCATCTCCTTGAGTGACAAGTATGTCCGCGATGCTCTTGACATCGACAACATCATGAAAATGAGGAGCAGGTTTACCATCCGGACATGGCCGACCTTCAAAAGGTTCTTGATGGCATCCTACGTCCGAGGCCAAAGGCCAAAACAGGGAAATGTTGCACAGGAGTTCTCTGAAGACGTTCAACAACAACCGTCATTGACCTTCAGGAAGAGATTTCAGTATTTATTGACGTGTGATAGGAGTGCACCTTCAGCTGTGCTCTTTCTGGGCACCCAGGACCTTGGAGACAAGGAGGCTGAAGCGGAGTCAATGGGGACACAAGGCAGGGGACAACAGTGTACATCTGATGTCCAGGAAGTTGAGCTTCTGGAAGAGGTGGCTGAGGTTAGAGGACAATGTACAGAGAGAGTGACAGTGAGTGCCGAAGTGAGCGCCCTGCAGTCTGAGAACGGAGGCCCAACAAAATCCGGAACGGAACTGTAGCTCAGCTGGTAGAGCACGGCGCTTGTAACGCCAAGGTAGTGGGTTCGATCCCCGGGACCACCCATACACACACAAAAAAATTATGCACGCATGACTGTAAGTCGCTTTGGATAAAAGCGTCTGCTAAATGGCATATTATTATTATTATTAACGAGCCCAGAGTCACTACTAGAGAGTCCCATCCCGACAACAGTAGCAGGACCAGCAGTAGATACAGAAGACACAGAGACCAGTCCAATGGATGATTCAGAGGAAACAGAGATATTGGAACCAGAGACTTCTACCAAAACTGGTACAGAATTATTGGAAACTGAGACTTCTTTCAAAACTGAGTTATGGGAAACTGAGACTTCTACCAAAACTGGCACAGACTCTACAATCCTCAGTGAAGTCATCAATGTTACCATGGACCCTAACGAGACGCAAGTAGCTGAATTGGTTCATATCCAGTGTTTAGAGAAGGACAAGGTCATTGAGTCTGACTGTGCGATAACCAATACAGTCAACAGCATTACCATGGACACTAATGAGCATCCCTCAGACTCAAATCAGATCATTTCTTCTGAGAATGCTGCAGCGGAGGCTACTGATAAATCTAAGGAGAATGACACGCTCTGCAGGATCACGAAAGATAACATTGTGCAGAATGGCCAGCCCTTGACCAACATCGCACTGCATGGGCTCAGTGTCTTACACTACAGTCTCTGTGAAACAAATAGCACCCCCGGGGCTGACTTGATCAAGGATGTGTCCGACCAGGATGGCCTTGTGGTAGGGGACGAAAGCTGCGAGAGTCGACTCCCTACGGAGGACCACCAGTACCTGTTGTTGTGTGGAGAGAGGCTGCTAGTGCAGACGGCTCGCCTGTTGGTCCAGGCAGCCATGAGCGCTGCCATGGATCAGCTCTCAATGGAACAGGGAGGCACTCCCACCACTATCCACAAGGAGGCGCAAGGGTGTCGAGATCACGCTTGACACTCCTTCTGGTGTGTCGTTGTAGCAGATGTGCTGTATGTACAGTCGTGGTCAAAAGTTTTGAGAATGACACAAGTATTGGTCTTCACAAAGTTCGCTGCTTCAGTGTTATGAGATATTTTTGTCAAATGTTACTATGGTATACTGAAGTATAATTGGTCCTCTGTAGCTCAGCTGGTAGAGCACGGCTGGTAGAGCACGGCTCAGCTGGTAGAGCACGGCGCTTGTAACGCCAAGATAGTGGGTTCGATCCCCGGGACCACCCATACACAAAAATGTATGCACGCATGACTGTAAGTCGCTTTGGATAAAAGCGTCTGCTAAATGGCATATTATTATTTATTATTATTATTATAATTACAAGCATTCCATAAGTGTCAAAGGCTTTTATTGAAAATTATATTACGTTTATGCAAAGAGTCAATATTTGCAGTGTTGACCCTTCTTTTTCAAGACCTCTGCAATCCGCCCTGGCATGCTGTCAATTAACTTCTGGGCCACATCCTGACTGATGACAGCCCATTCTTGCGTAACCAATGCTTGGAGTTTGTCAGAATTTGTGGGTTTTTGTTTGTCCACCCGCCTCTTGAGGATCGACCACAAGTTCTCAATGGGATTAAGGTCTAGGGAGTTTCCTGGCCATGGACCCAAAATATATATGTTTTGTTCCCCGAGCCACTTAGTTATCACTTTTGCCTTATGGCAAGGTGCTCCATCATGCTGGAAAAGGCATTGGTCATCACCAAACTGTTCTTGGCTGGTTGGGAGAAGTTGTTCTCGGAGGATGTGTTGGTACCATTCTTTATTCATGGCTGTATTCTTAGGCAAAAATGTGAGTGAGCCCACTCCCTTGGCTGAGAAGCAACCCCACACATGAATGATCTCAGGATGCTTTACTGTTGGCATGACACAGGACTGATGGTAGCGCTCACCTTGTCTTCTCCGGACAAGCTTTTTTCCGGATGCCCCAAACAATCGGAAAGGGGATTCATCAGAGAAAATGACTTTACCCCAGTCCTCAGCAGTTCAATCCCTGTACCTTTTGCAGAATATCAGTCTGTCCCTGATGTTTTTCCTGGAGAGAAGTGGCTTCTTTGCTGCCCTTCTGGACACCAGGCCATCCTCCAAAGGTATTTGCCTCACTGTGCGTGCAGATGCACTCACACCTGCCTGCTGCCATTCCTGAGCAAGCTCTGCACTGGTGGTGCCCCGATCCCGCAGCTGAATCAACTTTAGGAGACGGTCCTGGCGCTTGCTGGACTTTCTTGGGCGCCCTGACGCCTTCTTCACAACAATTGAACCTCTATCCTTGAAGTTCTTGATGATCCGATAAATGGTTGATTTAGGTGCAATCTTACTAGCAGCAATATCCTTGCCTGTGAAGCCCTTTTTGTGCAAAGAAATTATGACGGCACGTGTTTCCTTGCAGGTAACCATGGTTAACAGAGGAAGAACAATGATTTCAAGCACCACCCACCTTTTAAAGCTTCCAGTCTGTTATTCTAACTCAATCAGCATGACAGAGTGATCTCCAGCCTTGTCCTCGTCAACACTCTCACCTGTGTTAACGAGAGAATCACTGACATGATGGCAGCTGGTCCTTTTGTGGTAGGGCTGAAATGCAGTGGAAATGTTTTTTTGGGATTAAGTTCATTTTCTTGGCAAAAATTAATTTGATCACTCTTCATGATATTCTGGAGTATATGCAAATTGCCATCATCAAAACTGAGGCAGCAGACTTTGTGAAAATTAGCATTTGTGTCATTCTCAAAACTTTTGACCACGACTGTACAGGCCCCATTTGGTTGGATCAGCAGGGTCTTTTTCATTATGGCATAAATAATATATATTTTGTAAACATTTTGCAATAGAAAATGAAAATGAGCATTTCTTATTGGACCAGTTTCAATCAGTTTTCTTTCATATGGTGTCTAATGAACACGACTCAGGCTTATTGAGAAAAGATAACCACTTTTTAAAAAAAGTTGTTGTTTACAACTTGTTGTTAACAGACCAAACTGCTGCTGTTTGTATACATCCAAAATGCCAGAGAACCGTATTGACACTATTATTTACAATCTATTTTCTAATATTATACAATAGGTTGCATTCAATTTTAACAATAACTATCACAAACGTTTTAACTGTTCCAGTGTGTCTTTGTGTGTTTTGAAAATGGTGGATCTTATACTTCAATTACAGTTGATCTATATATCTGAATAAGCTATAGTTCTTTAATTAATCAAACATTTGATGATGTATTTAAGATGATCATTTCATATGATGAAGGTGTTAAGCTCTCACTGAGTAGTCTTGCCCTCTGGTTGCTGTTTAATACATGTTTAAGCATAAATAGCTGAGTTAAAAAGCTTTCGCTCTTATGTGTACAGAGATGATACAACGCTTACACCTGTAACTTGTCATAAGAAAATATGAAGTACCCCAGTCCAAATAGAACTCTGTGCTGTCGTTTTTCTGTGTGAATGGTCACAATCATTTTACATTTACATTTTAGTCATTTAGCAGACGCTAAATGACAGGTGCAATTAGGGTTAAGTGCCTTGCTTAAGGGCACATCGACAGATTTTTCACCTAGTCGGCTCGGGGATTAGAACCAGCGACCTTTCGGTTACTGGCACAACGCTCTTACCCACTAAGCTACCTGCCACCCCATGTGAAAATAATGATAACACACTATTTGACACCTTGTGTGTCAGGAAAAATACACCAAAGTCCCCAGATGACTATTTGCTGCCATTCTGTCATCATAGCTTGTCCTCCTGGACTTCAGAGGAGATGTTACAGTAATTGGAAACAACACCAGCAAACATCTGTCTTCGTCAGCACAACATTTAATACATGGAGGCTTGCTGGTCTTTGTAATCGGGTTTGGTTTCCCAAAGGCCTCTTTTAGAGGTGGGGTACTGTGAGGCAAACAGCATTGCATGGTATCATCTGCCTGAATTGTTTTTCATTGACATCATTAGAAGTGGACACCAGGCTCTCTTAACCAAAACAATGTGTTATCCAATTATATGAGTCAACTCTCTGATTTGACGAGGAGCAGTGTGTGTGATCACCCCCTTGAAATCTGGTTATGGAGTAAATCACATCAGAGGAGTGAAGGGTGTTGACAGGCTTTTTACATTCCAAAAATATAATGTATTGGGTGAGAATTCATTCAGTTGTGAGGAGGACAATTGGCTATTCTAATTGAGTTATATCTGGTTGATTTGTTGTTTTATGTTACAGTATCCCATTCAAGCCCCCTTGTAAAATAACATTAAATACATTTTAGGAAAATAACAGTTTGACAGTTTAGTATTATTAAATGTACAGTGGGGAAAAAAAGTATTTAGTCAGCCACCAATTGTGAAAGTTCTCCCACTTAAAAAGATGAGAGAGGCCTGTAATTTTCATCATAGGTACACGTCAACTATGACATACAAATTGAGAAAAGAAAATCCAGAAAATCACATTGTAGGATTTTTAATGAATTTATTTGCAAATTATGGTGGAAAATAAGTATTTGGTCACCTACAAACAAGCAAGATTTCTGGCTCTCACAGACCTGTAACTTCTTTTTTAAGAGGCTCCTCTGGCCTCCACTCGTTACCTGTATTAATGGCACCTGTTTGAACTTGTTATCAGTATAAAAGACACCTGTCCACTACCTCAAACAGTCACACTCCAAACTCCACTATGGCCAAGACCAAAGAGCTGTCAAAGGACACCAGAAACAAAATTGTAGACCTGCACCAGGCTGGGAAGACTGAATCTGCAATAGGTAAGCAGCTTGGTTTGAAGAAATCAACTGTGGGAGCAATTATTAGGAAATGGAAGACATACAAGACCACTGATAATCTCCCTCGATCTGGGGCTCCACGCAAGATCTCACCCCGTGGGGTCAAAATGATCACAAGAACGGTGAGCAAAAATCCCAGAACCACACGGGGGGACCTAGTGAATGACCTGCAGAGAGCTGGGACCAAAGTAACAAAGCCTACCATCAGTAACACACTACGCCACCAGGGACTCAAATCCTGCAGTGCAAGACGTGTCCCCCTGCTTAAGCCAGTACATGTCCAGGCCCGTCTGAAGTTTGCTAGAGTGCATTTGGATGATCCAGAAGAGGATTGGGAGAATGTCATATGGTCAGATGAAACCAAAATAGAACTTTTTGGTAAAAACTCAACTCGTCGTGTTTGGAGGACAAAGAATGCTGAGTTGCATCCAAAGAACACCATACCTACTGTGAAGCATGGGGGTGGAAACATCATGCTTTGGGGCTGTTTTTCTGCAAAGGGACCAGGACGACTGATCTCTGTAAAGGAAAGAATGAATGGGGCCATGTATCGTGAGATTTTGAGTGAAAACCTCCTTCCATTAGCAAGGGCATTGAAGATGAAACGTGGCTGGGTCTTTCAGCATGACAATGATCCCAAACACATTGCCCGAGCAACGAAGGAGTGGCTTCGTAAGAAGCATTTCAAGGTCCTGGAGTGGCCTAGCCAGTCTCCAGATCTCAACCCCATAGAAAATCTTTGGAGGGAGTTGAAAGTCCGTATTGCCCAGCGACAGCCCCAAAAACATCACTGCTCTAGAGGAGATCTGCATGGAGGAATGGGCCAAAATAACAGCAACAGTGTGTGAAAACCTTGTGAAGACTTACAGAAAATGTTTGACCTGTGTCATTGCCAACAAAGGGTATATAACAAAGTATTGAGAAACGTTTGTTATTGACCAAATACTTATTTTCCACCATAATTTGCAAATAAATTCATTAAAAATCCTACAATGTGATTTTCTGGATTTTTTTTCTCTCATTTTGTCTGTCATAGTTGACGTGTACCTATGATGAAAATTGCAGGCCTCTCTCATCTTTTTAAGTGGGAGAACTTGCACAATTGGTGGCTGACTAAATACTTTTTCCCCCACTGTATATAAAGTGCTGGTAGATATTTATTTATCAATATAACAATATTTTTCATTAAATGATCAAACAGACATGCAAAATCTCACTCCAGGTCTCCCAATTTTTTGCTTCACCATGTGAAAATGATCTTCCCCAGTGAAGTCTGCAGTGTTTGGTTTCTGTAGCAATAAAAATATCTTACGTTTAATTATAACCTACAAATCATCAATCAACTGGCAGTTTTTACCATTACAGCTCTGTTTCTTAGTTGATCAGTTTCTCTGTTAAATTAGGCGCAAGAATAGTTTGCCATTTGTTTGGGAGGGACTCTGAGAAGGATTGTCCTTACAGCCTCAGCCTCTTACTTCATGTAACAATATATTTTTAGACATTTTGTTATTATCACCAATAAAACTGGACAGTTAGATGGGTTCCAGCACTAACTGTCCTAGATTGAATTGGAATGTATATAACCTACTGCTTGAGAGGTGTGCTGTCTCAGTCAGAAGCCATCTGTCAGTTTTAATATTTGATTGTTGAGCTCCAGAGAGGGATGCATAAAACATTCTGTATAGCCGTTCCATTACCCTGCTTCACTCAAAGGACCATGATCGCATCCTAATTCGCCACCCTTATTCAGAAGTGTGTACTTGCACACTCCCAATCATGGATTTATAAGCATAGGATTGGCGTAAGCATTGGCTGGAGGGAGTTTCCACCTTTGTTAAATCCATGTCAGATATTTTGCAAGTGCACACTTCTGGAAAAAGGTGGACAAATGGGACCCATCAAGCACAGTGTAGAGGAGAGGAGTGATGGTACCTTTTGGAGATGAGTCCTTCAGCTCTTAAGTGGCCTCTGGTGGTAACAGATTGTTACTACAAGAACAGGGAACAAAAAACCCTGGTCCTAGATCTGTTTGTGCTCTTGTCTACTCCATTGCAGTCCTTGTCTATCCATTTGGCATGAAATGAGTGACAAGGAGTTTGCATTATATATAAATAAAGACTGGCACTCAGGTTTGTGGAAACCGATGATTCTTATCAATGAGAAGAGTTACACTGGACAATCTCTTAAAAAAAAAAAAAAAAAAATGGGAAAGGTGACAGATTTACAAAACATTAAACCACATTCATGTTTAAAGTGTATGACAAAGTGGAAACACCATAGAAGTGTAGCCAATTCAAACACACCAGAAGTCACACACATACCAACAGTACAAAAATGAAACACCCAAAATGGCAAATCTGATCACCAACTTCGATAGACAGTATAAACCTATCACAGTACATGCAGACTCCTGTTTTGACATTACCAGATGCATTCTTCTACACATTCTGATAGCCATTACCACATATCCATCAAAGGTGAAACTATAATCTCACTATCATAAAGCTGTAGAGCACTAACGAAGTTCAGAACATCTCTTTTAGTCACTTCTACTCATGTTAGCCTGTTATGAGCTAATATAAGTCCTTCCTCTTAGTGCTGAAAATATTCCTAGTGCTGAAAATATTCTTAGTCAAGGCCGCAGTCGGTCTTCAATGAGGTCTAGAGGGCCGCAATGAAAATTTGATATATTTCCTCACTGTCAAAATTAGCAAAAAATTGTCCTCTATCCATCGTTTGGGGAATTTGAGATGCTCCCTGACTGTCTAGCTTTCATTTCGATGATTATTAGCGAAATGGACACAGTCAAGAAACTGTATGAATGTAGGTCCATTATCATTTCTACAGTTTCGATTTGGTTTCAGTTGATTTAGAATCAGTTTTTCCTTTTCGATGAATGAATGAATAAGACGGGAAAAACTCAATGAATAAGACAGGGGGGCACCTGATTCTATATCACCTCTCCTATGACACTTGAAACATACAGCCCCAGGTTTTCCAGCTTGAAAGGTTTTGGGATGACACTTGTGACTTTGTCTCCTTTTGCATACTTGTCCACTTAAGTAGGTAGTACAGTCTTCCTGAATCCTCTGAATTCAAGCTAATTCTCTAGTGTGTTTTGCTAGTTTGTCAGGAGGTAATAAAGAAAACAATAAAACACCAAGGCACTGCTCACGATTTTGGGGGGGTACTGCAACATTTTGGTCTTAAGAAGTCGTCCCTTGCAAATTCCTGTAACCCTGACAAACATCCATAACAACATTACATAGGCTCCATTTCAACAGCTACTTATTCGGAAAGTGCACGTTTTCAGAAAAAAATGCAGATACATAGTATTTGCTAATTTCCAATCAATATCAGCTGGTAACATATGACAACAGAGAGAGAACACATTTATCATGTAAAAACAATGTTCTATTCAGACATTCACTGAATAAAATAAGATACGGTTTACACTGGAATCACATTACAGGGTTTTATCTAACCAACAGAGAGATGACGGTATTGACAAAAGACAGGATATAACCGGAGAAGTGGAAGGATAATGACAAAAGGTAAGGAATCCGTGCAACTGAAACAGGGTCATGTTCAGTAGGAATCAAACTGAAGAAAACAAACTGAAACAGGAGGTATTATCTGGAATTAAGAATAAGAAACAATATTTGGGACTTCATGTATTTATTTTATTTCTACAGTTTGTTTGCACTTTCATTCCACAGTGACGGCATCCACGCTCTCTGGTGAAATCTCAGAGTCTAGCGAATAGCAGGAGCTGCCATTGTCCTGAGCTTCCCTGTTGGCCTCCTCCGTCAACATTACTGTGGTGCTTGCCGGCACCCCAACGCCACCACCGCCGCCCTCCGGTGGCCCCTCGCAGAAGTGTCCAGAGGCATGGATGAGCTGGCTGCAGAGGCGGCTGTAGCGGTGGTAGCGTGACGGCTTGCCCGTGTGCGTGTACATGTGCTCCTGCAGCTGGCTCTTCTGGGCGAAGCGCAGGCTACACACAGCGCAGGTGATCTTGCGCTTTCGTGCGTGACTGGTAGTGGAGGTGGTGGTGGTGGGGGGTGGACTGGTGCCACTGGCTAGACCACCCCTGCTCCGCCTTAGCTCAGCAGCTAGCTCGTCAGCTAGGGCCTGGCTCTGCCTCAGGGCCTCCTCCAGGCAGCCTGCGTCCAGCTGATCTTGGGGGGCCCCACATTGCTGCTGATTCTCAGGGCCCTCCAGGTCCCCTACCCCGCCCTGGGAGAGGCCCTCCATTAGTCCACTGGGGTCCAGGGTGCAGGCGGCGTGGCTGAACAGGTGCTTGCGGAGCCCCTCGGGGGAGGGACAGCGCTCACCGCAGCGGGGACACAGCAGCGCCAGGGGGCCATCCTTGAACAGGAGGCTCTGGCAGGGGCTGCCGCCCTGGGCCGAAGGAGACATTGGGGACCCTCCCCTTCCCAGCGCCTGTTGGCCCTCCCCTCCCTCCCCTTCCCCCTCCTCTACCCTCTCCTGCTTGATGCGCGTTGAGATGTCTGAGTCGTCGCCGGAAGCCACTGAGGAGACGCCACGGAGGAGACCAGAGAAGGGCTGACGGTCCGAGGAGGGGACGCCCTCCAACCCCACGGTCATCGAGAACTGTGCAGCGTGGGAGCGGCCCGCCCGGGTGGACGAACGCCCGTCCTCCGGGCTGCCTCCTCCTCGGGTCCCTGCACTACCTTTAGGGCCCCCAGTATCCTCTTTGTTGGCCAACTGGGACGAAATCTGAATACCATACAGGTTGGACATACGGACCAGGTCGGTGGCATCAGGGGACCCCTCGTCGGGGTTACGGCACAGCTGGTAGGCATGGAGGAACTTGATGCCCTCCTGCAGGCGGCCCTGGTCCACTGGCTGCTTGGGGCCCATGCCCGTGTACATGATGTGGAGCAGGTAGCTGAACACATCCGGCTGGATGTCCGTGGGCTGGATTTTAATGCACTCGCTGTGGAGATGGTAGTAGACAGTGGGAAATTATTATTGCTGACTATTAGCTTTTAGTCAGCAAAGACAAATTCAATAAAGTATCTCTTAGATTTTGTAGAGTAAGATGTACACTACCAGTCAAAAGTTTGGACACACCTACTCATTCAAGGGTTTTTCTTTATTTTTACATTGTAGAATAATAGTGATGACATGAAAACTATGAAATAACACATACGGAATCATGTAGTAACCCAAAAAAGTGTTAAACAAATCAAAATATATTTTATATTTGAGATTCTTCAAATAGCCATCTTTGCATTGATGACAGCTTTGCACACTCTTGGATTTCTCTCAACCAGCTTCATGAGGTAGTCACCTGGAATGCATTTCAATTAACAGGTGTGCCTTCTTAAAAGTTATTTTGTGGAATGTATTTCCTTCTTAATGCGTTTGACCAAGTCCATATTATGGCAAGAACAGCTCAAATAAGCAAAGAGAAACGACTGTCCATCATTACTTTAAGAGATGAAGGTCAATACAGTCAATACAGAATATTTCAAGAACTTTGAAAGTTTCTTCAAGTGCAGTCGCAAAAACCATCAAGCGCTATGATGAAACTGGCTCTCATGAGGACTGCCACAGGAATGGAAGACCCAGAGTTACCTCTGCTGCAGAGGATAAGTTCATTAGAGTTACCAGCCTCAGAAATTGCAGCCCAAATAAATGCTTCATAGAGTTCAAGTAACAGACACATCTCAACATCAACTGTTCAGAGGGGACTGTGTGAATCAGGCCTTCATGGTCGAATTGCTGCAAAGAAACCACTACTAAAGGACACCAATAAGAAGAAGAGACCTGCTTGGGCCAAGAAACACGAGCAATGGACATTAGACCGGTGGAAATTTGTCCTTTGGTCTGGAGTCCAAATTGGAGATTTGTGGTTCAAACCGAACTGTCTTTGTGAGCCGCGGTGTGGGTGAACGGATGATCTCTGCATGTGTAGTTCCCACCGTAAAGCATGGAGTAGGAGGTGTTATGGTGTGGGGGTGCTTTGCTGGTGACACTGTCTGTGATTCATTTAGAATTCAAGGCACACTTAACCAGCATGGCTACCACAGCATTCTGCAGCAATACGCCATCCCATCTGGTTTGGGCTTAGTGGCCACTATCATTTGTTTTTCAACAGGACAATGACCCAACACACCTCCAGGCTGTGTAAGGGCTATTTGACCAAGAAGGAGAGTGATGGAGTGCTGCATCAGATGACCTGGCCTCCACAATCCCCCGACCTCAACCCAATTGAGATGGTTTGGTATGAGTCGGAAGGCAGTGAATGTAAAGCAGCCAACAAGTGCTCAGCGTATGTGGGAACTCCTTCAAGACTGTTGGAAAAGCATTCCAGGTGAAGCTGGTTGAGAGAATGCAAAGGGTGGCTATTTGAAGAATCTCAAATATAAAATATATTTTGATTTGTTTAACACTTTTTTGGTTACTACATGATTCCATATGTGTTATTCCATAGTTTTGATGTCTTCACTATTATCCTACAATGTAAAAAAAATTAAAAATGAAGAAAAACCCTTGAATGAGTAGGTGTGTCCAAACTTTTGACTGGTACTGCATAAATACAAAACTAGCTCAAAATATCATATTTCTGACAGCTCTCCAAGTAAAACACACAAATATCATATACATTTTGTATATTACCATCCTCAAAGATCATATTATCTTAACAGTCAGTGCAATATGAGTCAACACAGAACATACCTTCGAATGTCCAATACCATTGAAACAACCTCTGATGACCACTATTATGCTAGCCTACATTGTATATGGACACTAGACCATGCTACTGTACAATGCTAACTATTAACTTGAAGTGGGTAGGCCTAAACATAGGTATCTAACAACACCATGAGTGTGATATTGACAAATACTGCTCATAAAAGCTAGCAAACCTTGACTGATGAATGAAGATCATCTTGAAGTAGTTGGAGAAGGCAGCCAGGATGGCCCTGTGGGCCTTGAAGTATACGTTACCAATGGCAACGGTACAGTCGCACAGGAAGCCAAACTCCCTCTGGATGTTGAGCTGCTGCAGGAGGAACAGGCTGTGGCTGGACACGTCCATGACGCCACTTCTTGACCACCTGCCACACGCACACAGTAATTAATATTGTATTATATACACTGGTTAAAATTAAAATCGGGAGAGGATATGTTGTGCAGACCTGGGTTAAAATAGTATTTCATTCCTATCAAATACTTTTAGCGTGGTGGGTGTGGTTTGCACTTCAGGGACTATTCCATTGTGCCTGGTAAGCTCAATAAACGACTAAATACACAAACACTATTGGTACCCATGCAAGGTCTGATTGCTGTGCAATGGCAAAATGTGGTTCTATATGACTAAACTCTTCCCCCACCCTATAAAACACACACCAAACATATGTTCATAAATGTCACACCTCTGACTCATGCACTAAGGCATTTCTCAAGGTGTTGCTGAAACAATGGCATACTCTGCTGGTCAAAGAACTGAAAGAAGCATCTCTCGGCCAGATGTTGGCATCTCCGTAACTTTCTACCTGTAGACATCTTAGATAATAAAGGAGTTTCACGTCTGGTGTGACAACATTGACACGCAAAACATTGTGGAACAGTAGGCTGACCTAAATACTTTGACAAAAAAACAGTTCCCGATGTCGATGTAGCGAGGTTGTTACATTGCAACTGAGCGTGGGGTCAACAGAATTTACTGTTACACTGCAGTGTTAATTTTGGCACCTATTTTAGATTAAGTTTTAAAATACATTTGTCTTCGTTACATTTTAGTCATTTCATCCTTCATTAGTTTTAGTTATTATCAGTCGACTAAAACTATTTTAGTTGAGTTTTAATCACAGCCATTTTAGTCACATAGTCAGTGCATTTATTTTGATTAAATAATGAATATTTAGGCTACCTCTAACTTCCATCATCTGCACATTCTGATAGCCTTGTCCCCTCATATACTGTACCTTAGCTGACAACATTGATATTGTGGCAGATTGTAACCAATGCCAGCCATAATTAACCATATAGGCTATTAAGCCTTGGCTACAGGTTAAACTATGTACAGCTCTATATTTTCTCCCCATCATTACCGTCAAGGGGGGTAAATAACAGTGGTTTCATTGAAAAGGCAGGAATTTGAGCTTTCCAAAAATGCTAGAAGTATTATTGTTGCAATCCACCGGGCATATTTATATTGTAGCAACCCTTTATTCAAATGTATCCATTAATGTTGTCTACTTCAAAGCAGATGGGACAATACGTTAGACTGTCAGACATTGCAACAAAGCATGCATTCTGCAACCACGACAGGGTCAGCTTTCGACGAATGGAATACGTAAATAACTGAAAATACCATCCTAAAAGATTGTCAATATGCCAGTCCCCTATGTAGCCTACAACCCACAGCTGGTCTCATGATAAATTCGCCAACTTGTTTCACGACAGCATAACATCCATTCACACACGTCTGCGTTGTATCAAGTGTTTCTACCGACCGAATCAAGTGATCCTTATAGACTAATGCATGCATTTGGATACCCCCTCCTATTTGCAAAACAAAGCACATACGATAATTGGGAGTCCTTCTTACCACCTATTTGAGAAATACAGATTTATATTTCGTAGCCTATTTGTTGCTGCAGAGAAATTCTCGCACAGCCTCGCACGTCTTCATATGTCAACTGAGCCTGTTATTCGTCACGTGACTGTACTGCGCCGTACATTTGGGACACTCTTTTCACTGCAGTTCGCCCGGTAGGCGGTGCTATACGTCACGGTGGGCGTAGATTTCAGCGCGCACAGTGTCGAGAACGAACCGAGCACTCGCTCATGTCCGGATTGTGGAATCTATTTAACACACTGCGCTAAACCATATATGTCGCATTTCCACTGAGGATTTACCCGTGTTCTTTTTCCATCTATGCAGGCCAGCACCTGTGTCTCACTTGGCCATGGCTCCTGCGAACCTGCTCTAACTTGGAGCCAAGCAGGGCCGGCTCCAAGCATAAACGGTTGCTTAGGGCCCCAGGCCGCTAGGGGGCCCCCAACCCCCAGTCGGGTACATTTACATTACATTTTAGTCATTTAGCAGACGCTCTTATCCAGAGCGACTTACAGTTAGTGAATACATATTTTTTTTATACTGGCCCCCCGTGGGAATCGAACCCACAACCCTGGCGTTGCAAACGCCATGCTCTATCAACTGAGCTACATCCCTGCCGGCCATTCCCTCCCCTACCCTGGACAACGCTGGGCCAATTGTGCGCCGCCCATGAGTCTCCCGGTCGTGGCCGGCTGCGACAGAGCCTGGATTCGAACCAGGATCTCTAGTGGCACAGTTAGCACTGCGATGCAGTGCCTTAGACCACTGCGCCACTCAGGAGTCTCAACTTATTGTTTAGAGTTAGAATAGTAGAATACACAAGGTGCAAGTTCGAAATTTGGTTGAATCAGAAATTCTTCTCTTGTTATGTCAGTCACAGCCAGTCACTCAATTAGCCAGATCAGCTAACATTTTTTAGATTGGTAAATTAGTCTAGCCAGCTATCTAAACTTGTAGTTATCATAGCCGAATACCAACCGTTCACGCAGGGCACATACCCAGGGGCCCTGACCTCCCATTGATTTTGTTATTCACTCTCACTCAGATATCATTAACATGGCATAAGTCATGGCAAAATGAGTAGAATTGCATGAAATGTGCTAAGAAAATAAAACTCCACCCTATGGCAAAATGTGTAGAACTGCAGAACACTTAATACATGTTTTGTGGAACTCAGTCAGGGTCTCCATTTACTGTTGAGAGTTAGAATAGTATAATACACAAAGTGCAAGTTTGAAATTTGGTTGTGCATCAGCAATTTTTGTATTGTTATGTCAGTCACAGACATTCACTCAATTAGCCATGCCAACTAAATCTCGCTGAGGGCCCCCAAAAGGCTACATTTTACATTTACATTTTAGTCATTTAGCAGACGCTCTTATCCAGAGCGACTTACAGGAGCAATTAGGGTTAAGTGCCTTGCTCAAGGGCACATTTACGTCATTTAGCAGACGCTCTAGTCCAGAGCGACTCACAAATTGATGCATTCACCCTATAGCCAGTGGGATAACCACTTTACAATTATTTTATTTATTTATTTTTTTTTTTTTTGGGGGGGGGGGCCAAGGCAAGGCTGCTGGGGCTTTTCAGGTGCATTTATATAGCAATGGCTAACTGTGAACAAGGGTTTACACCTTTGACAGTTAACACCTTTGCACAAATCAACTGTTTTGATTAGTAGCCTATAACATCAGGTATACACTAGTGCAGGGATTATCAAAACTATTTTTATTGAGCAGATGGTCTGGGCCTGAACATATTTACAATTAAGTTAGACTGCAAATTGACTGCAAGAAGCCCAAACATATATAATGTATTTGACTAAAACATAATCGTTTCAAACCTTGCTTACATTTGTATACAATCACGTGTCTCTCTATTATGCATGGGAATACTTGGGAACAGATTTCCAAAATTAAGATCACTTAGAGCTGATTTCCTGGTATTTTCACAGTCTTTTATGTCCAACAATTTAAATCTTCTTTTTTTCTTTGCTCAGAAAACTTCAACCACCCGCTGGACGCCAATTGGGGAACCCTGCACTAGTGTTACACTGGTGTTACAGTCGAAAAGCAGCAATAGAGAGTACAGGTTTGCTAAGCCTAACTACAGTAATGGATGTTACTATTTCATCAGTAAACAAATGTAATCGCTAAATTCACATTGTTTGCTATTTCATGCAGCCACAGAGTAGGAAGAAGCTATACAAATTATTTTTTATTCGAATTTCACAATGTTTAAAGTTGAGAGATATCATTCACGCAAATGAGACTGGGTGTGTAAGTATGCCTCTAGGATAATATGGTAAAGTTGGCCTCGTGTACTGTATATAGGCCCTCTAACAAATAACTAAGAACAAGGACATCCAAAATCCATCAGATTAACAGTTTTTAATGAAGCCAGAAATACAAATAATTAATCTCAGTGATTGACAGTATACAGGTATTATTGCATGTTGACTAACCAATCAGCAGTGAAATGAGGTTAAATCTATTCATGATCAGTTTAATATATTTAATTCAAGTACATTTATTAGATTGGCTCATAGCCGCAGGAAATACAGGTGCTGAGGGTGTTTTTTTTGTTGTTGTTTTTTTACAAAAGTAGTGCACTGGGCCTTTACTAGTATAAGCGGACCGATAATCGTGGAAAAAAAATGTTTTCAGCATCTCCACTTAGGCAAAAAAGGTAGTTGTATAATTAACAAGTGTCTTGCAGGATTCAATAGTATCTTGCAGGGTTCAATACACAGCCTTAGTTAAGGTAGTAAATTATCTTAGAGCCAACACAGATGCCAAACAGCTCTCTACTCTTGGATTTAAGTGCTGCATTCGACACTGTTGACCATGATGTCCTTCTGGACAGACTGGAGCAGTGGGTTGGCCTCTCCGGTCCAGTTCTAAATTGGTTAAGGACCTATTTAACTGGTCGAGAGTTTTTGTCACCCTTGGTGAACATAACTCATAGAAAATACATTTCACATGTGGCATTCCACAAGGTTCGATTTAGGGTCCGGTACTGTTCAGTTTATATATTGTTACTCCTTGGCAGCGTTATCAGAAAGAACAGCATTGATTTTCACTGCTACTCAGACGATTCACAACTTTACATTTCTGTGTCCCCAGAGGATTTTAGCTCCACGGATAAATTATTAGATTGTATTAGTGATTGAAATACTTGGATGGTTCACAACTTCCTCCAGCTAAATCAAGACAAGACCGAGGTATTTATTGTTGGAGCCAAAGCACAGAGAGAGCATCTGGTCGCACATTTTAATTCACAGGCATTAAAGATAAAACACCAGGTAAAACACCTAGGTGTTATTTTAGATTCTGAACTCAATTTCGAATCACACATTGGGAATGTGACCAAACTAGCTTTTTACCACCTGAGGAACATTTCCAAGGTGCGGCCGTTTCTCTCTCAGGCTGATACAGAGAGACTCATCCATGCTTTTATTACAAGCAGGCTTGACTACTGTAATGCTCTCCTGTCTGGTCTACCCAAGAAAGCCATTGGTCAACTGCAAAACATACAGAATGCTGCAGCACGGGTACTGACCAGGACCAGACGAAGAGCACAGTTTTAAGGTCTCTGCACTGGCTGCCTGTGAGTTTTATAGTTCATTTTAACATTCTTCTATTGGTTTTTAAATCAATCCACGATTGTACACCCCAATACATGTCAGACATGCTTTTGAGTTACGTACCCAGTAGGTCCCTCTGGCACTGGCCTTTTAACTATCCAAAAGCCTAGGAACAAGAGGCATGGAGAGGCAGCCTTTAGTTATTATGCCCCCAGCCTCTGGAATAGCCTGCCAGAGAACCTGAGGGGGGCCGAAACTGTGGACATATTTGAAAGAGATCTTAAAACCCACCTTTTTAGCTTTGCTTTTCCTTAGGATGCTTTTTAGTCATTCAGTTTTTATTGTTATTCTTTAGTTTTTTTTATCCTCTTATGTTTGTTGTGTACTAAATATTTCAGTGTTTATCTTCATTGTTTTTATTTTATTTTTCCTGTGAAGCACATTGTGTTGCATTCCATATCTGAAATGTGCTGTATAAATAAAGCTTGATTTGATTTGATTGTTGCCCCGTCCCTTTCTCTGCAATTGTCATTCTAATAGAATCCAGAAAGAACAAAACCATGTCCTCAAACATTTACACCAAAAGGTGCAAAGTTATGGGCAAAGACATAAAACATCCACATCATGTCATGTCCCATCAGGTCCCATGTGCTCTTGGTTGAGCATGGTGCTTGCAATGCCAAGGTTGTGGGTTTGATTCCCATGGGGGACAAGTATGAAAATGTATGTACTCCACTGTAGACTTACAGTTAAGAGTGTCTGCTAAATGACAACAAAGCAATGTCAAATTAAGTATCTTTCTTTATCAAATAACATGGAAAACAACCACTTTTTGAGTAGTATTAATGTACCATCCTTAAAAACCACTTAATGTAAATGTACATTACTGTATTGTACACATGCTGGTCATCTAGGTTTGTAGCTGTAGACTTTTCATCATCATGAAGAAAAACAATGCACAATACAGTAATTTAGTACATTGATGCATCAAGTGGGTTGTGATGATGTGATGTCATGATGTGGCTCAGTTGGTATAGCATGGTCCTTACAATGCTAGGTTTGTGGGTAAAATACCCATGGAGGACCAATATGAAAATGTATGCACTTACTACTGTAAATTGCTCTGGATAAGAGTGTCTACTGAAAAGGAAGGAATAGACCATTTCAGTTTTCACATAGAAATAAGTTGCATTTGCAAAGTATTTCAAGAAACTGGAAAACATATAGGCTATCAAGCAAGCATTTTTATATTCCACAAGTATTATCAGATTAACTGTTTTCTACAGATAATTATCAGACTCAAGTTACAAATGCACTCAAATAAATGTAGTTTACATTTTTTAAATAAAAGTAGTGCACAGTTCTGTATTAGCTGACCAATTTAGAGGTCTTCAACTCAGGCAAAAATTATTCTGCATTCACCCACCCCCACCCCCTAACTACTTCCCGCAGCTAATGATTGGCTTGATAGTGGCATTGACGTTGTTGGTTGGCTAGCAAAACTAGACGTTACACATCGTTCACTTTTGGAAAAACTGGTCCTGCCACTTGGTAGCTATCGTTAGTTCAAAGCAAAATGGTGTACTAATATGAAAGTGCAATTGTAAACTATAAAGTATAAACCCACCATAGCTTAATGTATGAATTAGATCACAGGTGGAGTTGCCTGGTTACGGTCTCAGTTCAGCTATTTCATTCCACTCCTTGCAGGCTACTCCGTGTCATTTGCCAAAGACATGGGAAATGACCAGGAATTACTTTGGCAAATGACCGGAGTGGCAAGGAGTGGAATGTTTGCTAAAACGACTGGTACCCAGCCTTGGTTGAACGTTGACGCGCTTCGGACAGTCCCATGACAGTCCTTGCACTTTGAAACCGACGCACACCGTGACGTATGGCACCGCCCACCGGGCAAAATGCCATAAAAGAGTGTGTCCCATGTGCATTTTCTGTCAGGTCATACAATGTATAAAAATCACCTGTGTGTTTTTTTTGTAAATACAGTGTGTTTTACGCTATCCTAAAAAAAATATGCAGAGGAAACTTTCTAATGTACATGCCATGCTCAGTCAATGAGCGCAGTAAAGTTCTAATAAACGCATGCCTTGGAGATTTGAATGTTTATTCTAATTTGCCTTTATGCTGAAATGTAGCTGAAACATCCAGACATAGGGCGACTTCTCTAAAACTTTCAGATGAATCAAATGTGTAGCCTAAATCATCCTCATCGGTGGTCATTCTAGTAAATGCCTGTGCATGTGGAGACGAAATAAATAGGCAATAAACATAGGCTATTAATCAAATTAATGCAGCGGAAGATACACCTAATTTAATTGTATAGGCCTACATGTATAATATAATAACTAGCCTACTATGCCAGTATCACATAAGTCAAATGTTCTATGTTCGTCAATTTTATTTGCAAGCATTCAGCTGAGTAATGTTAACTGCCTTCTTATTCTACTGTACACCCAGTCTCGGGAGGGTTGGATTTGCGTGAGTTGGGCTCGATCAGGCTTAGTGCGGTGAATGAGCTCAAACAGCGGCTGTGCGGAAGTTCTTTCATCCGTGCTGCATAAGGGTCTTCGCCCTCGCGATTATTCTCGTCACAACTTTATGCTTGGATAAAAGCGGTTCAGGTGGAACATCTGGACAGTACAACCCAACTTGAGTTTTACTACATCCACAATCGGCCCCCTTTATTGTCGGTGAGTATTTATTCAGTGTTTTCACAGGGTAAACATTCCTGCGTTAGGAAAAACCCTGTGCCTTTTTCTCATAGCGTGAATGCGGGAGGCAGCGCGGGGGTGGCAGTGCGTGCTTGCGTGAGATTTCCGACAACACTGCCGTGGAGCTCTCTCCATTTTGGTTTCACTTTGTTTGGTCGCCCGATATTTTCCACAATTACCACTCTGTTGCTCCGATCGGAATTATTCTAAATCTGTTTAGTTGATTATTACTTTTATTGCGGTATGATTGACAGCTATGATGCCCGCACGACAGTCTCCAAAATTGGCCAAATAAAATGCGTGGGTGGGATGAAAACCTCTCAATTTGAGCCGTCGAGAAGTCCTGACAAAGAAACTGCTATTTTGACCCAGAAATATGAGGGCATCACTGTACTGACTGCACATTCTCAAAGTAGACCATTGATGATAGCAGAAAGGCTAGTGTACAGATGTTAGACAGATATTTAATTGTGGTCAACTACGTTCAAATGCATTCTAGACTATGTTATAGATTTAGGCTTGAATAGCTGAAAGACATTTGTGATGAACTCAACTTCCTTCACCATGGAGTGGTTTAGTCAGCTAAAGCTTGAAAAAAAATGCTACAAATGCTTAGTTATTGCAGACTGAACTCCACTATGTCAACACTGTAGAACCTATGTCATTGACAGGCTGTATATCACATCAAAATGATAAGCTATATAGAAATCGGTCCTTTTTGCTTCTCGAGGAACACACACACTGAGCAGTTGGATGCCAGAGTCTGCCACGGTGTAGCACGCCTGGAGTTTAGGGGTTAAGTGCCTTGCTAGAATAACCGAATCCCGACAGATTTTTCCCTATTGCACCCTCTGGTTGCAGGCCCACCCCAGCTAACAAAAAACGTTCCCACAACTTTAGAGAAGTTTCCTTAAGAGTCTCGTTAGGTCATTAACTAATGTTTTCATAGGAATGTGCCCATGATATGCAAGGAATATTTCCAAGAGACCATTCCCTTATTGTCTAATATAATTTACCCAGAACGTGGTTACCATTTTATCAGAATCTAAGATATGAATGTTCTAGACACATTTTATGGGAACGTTGCAAGAACATTCATGTGTCCAGTTTTTTGTGGATTAGGAGAATATTCCATCAGCGTCCCACCAGACATACATAGAATATGGTTGCCATGTTCTCAGAATATAAGATATCAATGTTCTAGACACGTTTCATGGGAATGTTGCAGGAACATTTCTGGGTATCAGTTGTCAGGACGTCGCCTGATGGTCCCAAAGAAACGTTCTCCTTCCAAAAAGTTTAATTACAACTTGTTGCTGTTTCCGAGCCAATCAAGGCCCTGATTGGTGAACCACTGATCAATTCATAGCTCTTTGTCTGTTGCCAAGGTTGGGGATACTCACACACAGTGCTTTTAACATAGTGTTTTCAACTTATATATTTTACACACTTTGAAGTAGATGATTACATTGTGCATGTTCACTTATACAGTAATTATTATTCAACATGTTCTCACCTGGGATTTGAACTCACAACCTCTTGGTTCACGGTACTCCGATCTTCCCGTTACGCCACCATGTCCAGTCATTGATTTGATTTATTTATTTCAACAATTTAAGAGCTTTCTGTGTAGTTGTCTAATGTTGGTGGAGCATGTTAATCTGTTTTAATGATAATCCTGAATCACTATGATTAATAAAATAGTTTTTTTTGTGAGTGTACTTTTAAAGTTGCACTATGCAGAAATTGCTCAGCCATTTCCTATTTAGCAAAATTGTAATAGTTCGCCTAATTTCAGTTTGTGACAAAATAAGCTAGTATAGTGTAGAGAATCATTGTACCATCTAAACCACTGTGAAATATATTTTCCATAACCCAAAATATTGTATTTTCAGCTGTTTGAAGCTGGTGTACAAAAGTAAAAGATGCAAAAACGAAACTTAAGAACTTGAAGCATAGAAATAGGGCACATAGAACAGATCTACCGCTTCGTAGACTTGCTTACAATGCGAATGACAGATGTATAACTCACATTTCTATTTGAATTTGGTCTGGTCGCCCAAAAAGTCACACAATGCCACTTTAACAGAGCTGAGATTTACTTCAAAGTGCATTCACCCTATTGCTTACACCTATAAAGTTGTTTCATTTACATAAGTGCCTAGGATTTTTTTCTGGACAGGGCCTGACTATACTGGCCCAATAAGCACATGCCCTAGAGATATCCCTTATTGGGATAGTGATTATGGCGTTTGTCATTGGTGCTGGTGGGTTTGAGACCCGCTAGGGGAATCACCCTACTTTCACATTCTTAGCAAAATATGTTAATGTCGTTATTTGGGAACAGTGACAACACACCTATCTGATCTAGATAAAATGAGTTTCTCAATGGCTGCGTTTACACAGGCAGCCCAATTCTGATCTTTTTCCACTTATTGGTATTTTGACAAATCAGATCAGCTCTTTCTACAACAATTGGGCAAAAGCTCACGTTTGTTAGACGTGGTACATGTGGTGTAGATTTCAAAAGTTCTATTTGAGATGCTCAGCTATGTAGAATTAATAAATACTGATAATTTATGAGGTAGTGTAAATGTGGTCATAATCTGTGCCCAAGTGGAAATCCTACAGATTCCCATATTTCAATGAGAAACTCATTTTAATTAGATCAGATAGGTGCATTGTAACTGTTGCCAAATAATGACATTATTTCCCCTAGTGGATCAAACCCAGGCCACCAGCAGCAATGATGAACACCCTAACCACTGTCCCAATAAGGGATATGTCTAGGACGATTGCTTACTGGGCCAGTAAAGTTAGTCTCTGTCCTGTCTAGAAGAAACCCTACCCCCTCCTCCCTAGGCACTTGTGTAGATCTGAAATAACTTGATAGGTGTAAGGCTGTAAACAATAGGGTGAATGCACAGTAAATCTCAGCTCTGTTAAAAGTACACTCAAGAAAAACTTTTATTGATCATAGTGATTCAGAAGTATCATTAAAACAGGTTAACATGCCCCACCAACATCAGACAACTATACTGAAAGCCCTTACATTTCTGAAATAAGTCAATCAAATCAGTGATGAGAAAAGTCTGATTAACCAATACATGACACGGACATGGTGGCGTAGCAAGAACATTGGCATACCGTGAACCAGGAGGTTGTGAGTTCAAATCCCAGATGAGGACTGTTGAATAATAATTCCTGTATAAACAATGTAATCAGTGTGTCAAATATGTAAGTTGAAAACACTGTACAGTATGTTAAAAGCACTGTTTGTGTAAGTATCCCTAACCTTGCCCACAGACAAAGAGCTGAAATGGATCAGTGATTCACCAATCAAGGCTTTCTTTGGGACCATCAGGTGACGCCCTGACAACTGATACACAGAAATGTTACTGCAATGTTCCCATGAAATGTGTCTAGAACATTCATATCTTATGTTCTGAGAACATGACATGTTTGGTGGGACATTGATGGAATATTCTCCTAACCCACAGAAAACTGGAAACATTAATGTTCTCATGAAACGTGTCTAGAACACAGCAACCATGTTCTGTGTATGTTTGGTGGGACATTGATGTAATATTATCCTGTCCTCCCAAGTGGCGCAGCGGTCTAAGGCACTACTACAGCCTGGGGTTGTGACCAGGAGCCCCATAGGGCGGCGCGCAATTGGCCTAACGCTGTCCGGGTTAGGGGATGGTTTTTCCAGTGGTCTTTCCTTGGCTCATTGGGCTCTAGCAACTCCTTGTGGTGGGCCAGGTGCCTGCAAGCTGTCGTCAGTCGAATGGTGTTCCCTCCAACACATTGGTACGGGTGACTTCTGGTTTAAGCGAGCAGTGTGTTAAGAAGCAGTGCAGCTTGGCGGGTCATGTTTCGGAGGACACCTTTTCCAAGCCTGTTGGGGAGTTGCATCGATTAGACAAGGTCGTAACTACCAATTGGGTAAATAAATAAATGGTCACATGAATGTTCTTGCAAGGTCCTATGAAATGTCTAGAACATTAATATTGTATACTCTGAGAACATGGTAAACATGTTCTGGGTATGTTCTGTTTGACATTAAAGGGATGTTTTTCTAACTCTAACTCCAAAACATGCTAAAAAGGTTCTCAGAAGGTTTTTGCTAACGTAGATAGAATGATCCCCTAACTAACGGAAAACTGGACACAAACATTAGGGGAACATTAAACATTCTCTCTCCTTAGAATTGTTAGCTGGGACCTCTCTAGAGTTCCTACCCCCACACTAGTTCAAGACAGGCTGGCTGTACTGGATATTATAGCGAAGTAGCACTCACACTTGTCTTTTCTTACTAGCACTAACTTTGCTGGTAGCTGCTTATTGAGGAAAACATTTGCTTACTATGGCTGTGATATGCAGTTCAATGCACTAACTGTAAGTCACTCTGCATAAAAGTGTCTGCTAAATGACAAAAATGTAAAAAAATTTTTTTAATAGAATTAGGCTATCAGTCAATTTGATAATATAGCCCTATGTGTTTGTGTGTGTGTGTGTGTATCTGCGTGTGTGTGACAAGTATTTTCTTTAGGGTGATCTTATCGCGACAGTGTTCTTTTTAGTTTACCTTTTTGTGGCATAATTATGTGCCACATCATGCATACCTTTAAAAAAAATACTATTACAACATCCAATGTTTAGCCCTATTTTGTGGACTTAAAGATTTAATCTGCAGGTCGTGGGCACCCCCATGCTACTCCACTTCTTGTGTTGTGTTTTCACTTTGAACGAAAACAAGGAGGTTGAGCCTTGGGATGGCCTTCTGGGCAAGGTGTGTCTTTGCGCTAAATTCGGCCCACTCGAATGACCCTGCTGCCATGGCTCCAGAGTTGGTGAGAAAGGGAACGTCTACAGCTGCCAGAAACAAACACAGAGCAGATGAAGTCCACAAGCTAGCTAACTTGTTTGCAGACAAACTGTCCTGGTAGCAGGGACAACATTTTCAGAAAATGTAGACAGAAACAAACGCCATTCTCGGTTCTTGGATCTGAATCAACTCGACCCCAAAAGAGAAAAAGAAGCGAGAAAAAGAGTGCTCATGACCAATCCAGAAACCGGATGAACATTGGAATTAATTTTGAAAAGTGGAAGAGTGACGCCGAAATGACCACCGTTCTCAAGGACTGGTAGTATTGGATTGCATTTTTTGCCTGCTAGCTACGTTGTTGCTAACCTTAGTGTGTTCAATGTTCAAGCAAGCTAACACGGATACTTAGGTAGCTAGCTAACATCTGTATTCGGACTGTTTTGTACCCAAAGGAATCTAACGATAGCTACATCATCTAGCTACACTGCATAAACCCCACAAGATGCCCAATGCCTTTATTTCAATTAGATAACATTAGCTAGCTAAAGCTAGATATGCAGATTGTTGACATGATAGTGTGTTTGGTGTGTAGATGATAATGCTAGGTTATTATTATTATTTTTTTTCACCTTTATTTAACCAGGTAAGCCAGTTGAGAACAAGTTCTCATTTACAACTGCGACCTGGCCAAGATAAAGCAAAGCAGTGCGATAAATACAACAACACAGAGTTACATATGGGGTAAAACAAAACATAAAGTCAAAAATACAACAGAAAATATATATACAGTGTGTGCAAATGTAGCAAGTTATGGAGGTAAGGCAATAAATAGGCTATAGTGCAAAATAATTTCAATTAGTATTAACACTGGAATGCTAGATGTGCAAGAGATTATATGCAAAAGAGATACTGGGGTGCAAAAGAGCAAAATAAATAACAATATAGGGATGAGGTAGTTGGGCGGGCTAATTTCAGATGGGCTGTGTACAGGTGCAGTGATCGGTAAGGTGCTCTAACAAATGATGCTTAAAGTTAGTGAGGGAGATAAGAGTCTCCAGCTTCAGAGATTTTTGCAATTTGTTCCAGTCATTGGCAGCAGAGAACTGGGAGGAATGGCGGCCAAAGGAGGTGTTGGCTTTGGGATGACCAGTGAGATATACCTGCTGGAGCGCATACTACGGGTGGGTGTTGCTATGGTGACCAATGAGCTAAGATAAGGCGGGGATTTGCCTAGCAGTGATTTATAGATGGCCTGGAGCCAGTGGGTTTGACGATGAACATGTAGTGAGGACCAGCCAACAAGAGCGTACAGGTCACAGTGGTGGGTAGTATATGGGGCTTTGGAGACAAAACGGATGGCACTGTGATAGACTACATCCAATTTGCTGAGTAGAGTGTTGGAGGCTATTTTGTAAATGACATCGCTGAAGTCAAGGATCGGTAGGATAGTCAGTTTTACGAGGGCATGTTTGGCAGCATGAGTGAAGGAGGCTTTGTTGCGAAATAGGAAACCGATTCTAGATTTAACTTTGGATTGGAGATTCTTAATGTGAGTCTGGAAGGAGAGTTTAGTCTAACCAGACACCTAGGTATTTGTAGTTGTCCACATACTCTAGGTCAGACCCGTCGAGAGTAGTGATTCTAGTCGGGTGGGCGGGTGCAAGCAGCGTTCGGTTGAAGAGCATGCATTTAGTTTTGCTAGTGTATCGCGTCAAATTAGCCTCTAAAGTCCATTGCTCGCGAGATGGCGCTGTCGAGCAAGATAAAACATAATTGAGCAGCATAGAGTCGAGAGCGCAGAGGATGAGTGCCGCGAGCAGAGGATGAGTGCCGCGAGCAGAGGATGAGTGCCGCAAGCGCACAGACCAGTCGAGAGTGCAGAAATGAGGTCTAGAGAGCAGAGGATGTGTCCCGCGAGCGGACAGGCCACACTTGAGAGCTTGCAAGTGTGACTTTGGGTGACATTGCCGCAGATCAAAAAGAAAAATGTCTGAATAATTTAAAAACAAAAAACGTAAGCAAAGAAGCATGATTCAAAATACATTTGAAAGCATCGATAGTCACGTATTTGTCAAGTTTTCACTCTCAATTTCTCAATTTGCTCTCTCAAGTCTTGGCACCTTTGGGTTTCAATTTCTATTGTTTTCCGATTGGATTTTAGGCTGGTGGGGGGGCGGGCTTAGAGGCGGGTGCGTGTCTAGAAACTTTAGATTGGTCACTTACACTGGAGTAATGGACAAACTAACAAATACTGGCCTTTGGCCAGTCCAGTGTTGTGTTGTGTGATTGGTTGAGTCTTCTTGGATTGGATCCACTTCAAAGCTGTCTGTTTAGCTTGCTAGCCAGCTTGAAAAGTAAGCACCAAACGACTTGGGAAACCCAGCTTCAACTTGATACATAAGCAATTCAATAGCTATACTGTACTTCCAGCTGCGTAGAATCTACTTGCTAAAGTTAGATAGCTAACTAATTACTTCTTAGCCAGCAATGTTCGTCTGCAGGTTCTAAAATGAACATGCAGGGCCTAAAATGGCAGAAACACAGGCAGAAACAAGACTTGAATTGCGTTACCATGGTAACCTCCTGCCCTCAAAGGGGCAGGTGAACATTTTTGTGATATTTTGGTTAAAAGACTCACAAAAAATGAAATTAAACAATATACCACATTACTTCTTACTAGTAATGCGTTTATTGTTTTAGAAACATTACAAAGAATGCTCATCCGTGTTTTTGTGTTTTTGTTGGTGTAATGTTAGCAAAACATTTTATTTTGTTTGGGGAAAAAAATCTAAGTGACTAATTGTTTTTTTACTTCACGTGGAGTATGGGCATAATGTGGCTGTGATCTAACAAGTTCATTCATCATACACTAGGTCCTGGCCATAATTTTAATATAGCTAAATATAATGACTCCATTGTTGGGAAT
Source organism: Coregonus lavaretus (assembly GCF_964263955.1). Classification (NCBI taxonomy): domain Eukaryota; kingdom Metazoa; phylum Chordata; class Actinopteri; order Salmoniformes; family Salmonidae; genus Coregonus; species Coregonus lavaretus. The sequence goes on along the minus strand of NC_140018.1, from coordinate 37,928,152 downwards.
AACATGTGTGTACACATATAATAATTGCATAACGATGATAACATTGAAAGAAAGGAAGGACTAGTGGGCTAGTTAAGAGAAAGTGCATGAATTGAGATGAAGGCAGGATCCAATATTTAGGGTTTTTACTAAGCCCAAGGGCACACACACACGCAGCATATGGGGATTTTGAATTATATGGAGACACGAAGGGGAGAACCTGCTACATTAACAGTACATAACCAGTGCCAAATAATATAATGTAAACTGAAATTAATATTGCAAAACTCAGGTTAACATGTCATCATGGTACACACAGCATTCAGGAATGCATTCACCAAAAATGTAACTGAGGAAAACATATTTGTTTTATAGTAATTGTCTGATTGGGAACTACCATTGTTGTCATAAGGTGCTGAAGGTGGGTGTGGTGTATGAATCAGGCGCAGGACGCAGAGGCTCAGTTCAAAGGCTTTAGTGCAAAATTCACACAAACAAAAGCACAATAAGCCTGAAGGCGAATACCAGGCGCACACAGGCGACAAAATAAACGGTGCACAAAACATGTGCAAAGATACCACTCCAAAACACTGGAGGGAAAAAGTAGCTCCAACACGTAACAGAGGCGCAATCACACACAAACACAGACACACACAACGAGAACTAAATAGAACACTAACGAGGACTAACTAGACACAGGTGTACAACATTAAGACCAAACCAAACGAACATGAAACATAGATCGGTGGCAGCTAGTACTCCGGGGACGACGACCGCCGAAGCCTGCCTGAACCAGGAGGAGGAGCAGCCTCGGCCGAAACCGTGACAGTACCCCCCCCATGACGCGCGGCTCCAGCCGTGCGCCGACCCCGGCCTCGGGGACGACCAGGAGGACGCGGAGCAGGGCACGCGGGATGGTCCCGGTGGAACTCCGACAGGAGAGATGGGTCTAGGATGTCCCTCCGCGGCACCCAGCACCGCTCCTCCGGGCCGTACCCCTCCCACTCCACGAGATACTGGAGACCCCCCATCCGGCGTCTGGAGTCCAAGATGGACCGAACGGTGTACGCCGGAGCCCCCTCGATGTCCAATTGGGGCGGAGGAGTCTCTCCTATCTCATTGTCCTGGAGTGGACCAGCTACCACCGGCCTGAGAAGAGACACATGGAACGAGGGGTTAATATTCTTATATTCAGCAGGTAGATGTAACTTATAACACACCTCGTTCAATCTTCTCAGGACTTTAAAGGGCCCCACAAACCGCCGACCCAGCTTCCGGCAGGGCAGGCGGAGGGGTAGGTTTCTGGTAGAGAGCCAGACTCGATCTCCGGGTGCGTACACCGGCCCCTCACTGCGGTGGAGATCGGCGCTCGCCTTGTGACGACGGACGGCCCGCTGCAGGTGGACGTGGGCAGCGTTCCACGTCTCTTCCGAGCGCCTCATCCAATCATCCACCGCAGGGGCCTCGATCTGGCTCTGCTGCCACGGTGCCAGAACCGGCTGGTAACCTAATACACATTGGAAAGGGGTTAGGTTGGTAGAGGAGTGGCGGAGAGAATTCTGGGCCATCTCGGCCCAGGGAATGTAACGCGCCCACTCCTCAGGCCGGTCCTGGCAATACGACCTCAGAAACCTACCCACATCCTGGTTGACACGTTCTACCTGCCCGTTACTCTCCGGGTGGTACCCCGAGGTAAGGCTAACCGAGACCCCCAAACGCTCCATAAACGCTCTCCACACCCGGGAGGTAAACTGGGGGCCTCGATCAGACACTATATCCTCGGGGACCCCGTAATGCCGGAAGACGTGGGTAAATAGGGCCTCAGCAGTCTGTAGGGCAGTAGGAAGACCCGACATAGGGAGAAGACGACAGGCCTTAGAGAAACGGTCCACAACGACCAGGATGGTGGTATTCCCCTGAGAGAGGGGAAGGTCTGTTACAAAATCCACCGAGAGGTGGGACCATGGTCGTTGTGGAACGGGTAGGGGCTGTAACTTACCCCTGGGCAGATGTCGGGGCGCCTTACACTGGGCGCACACCGAGCAGGAGGAGACATAAACCCTCACATCCCTAGCCAAAGTGGGCCACCAGTATTTAGTGCTAAGGCAATGCACTGTCCGGCCGATACCCGGATGTCCAGAGGAGGGTGACGTGTGAGCCCAGTAAATGAGTCGATCCCGAATCTCGAGCGGAACGTACCTCCGACCCTCAGGACACTGTGGAGGGCTGGGGTCGGTACGCAACGCTCGCTCGATTTCGGAATTGACCTCCCACACCACCGGTGCCACAAGGAACGACTCCGGTAGTATGGGAGTGGGCTCAACGGACCTCTCCTCCGTGTCATACCGCCGGGACAGCGCATCTGCCTTACCATTCTGGGACCCAGGGATGTACGTGATTTTAAATACGAACCTGGTGAGAAACATACTCCATCGAGCCTGGCGAGGGTTCAGTCTCCTCGCTGCCCGGATGTACTCCAGGTTCCGATGGTCAGTCAAAATGAGGAAAGGGTGTTGAGCCCCCTCAAGCCAATGCCTCCACACCTTAAGGGCTTGAACTACAGCTAACAGCTCCCTGTCCCCAACGTCATAGTTATGCTCCGCCGGGCTGAGCTTCTTAGAGTAAAAATCACAGGGGCGGAGTTTAGGTGGCGTGCCAGACCGTTGAGAGAGAACGGCCCCTATACCAGCCTCAGACGCGTCTACCTCCACCTGAAAGGGTAATGCGGGATCCGGATGCGCCAGCACCGGAGCCGACGTAAACAGGTCCTTCAGTCTCCTAAAGGCCCTGTCCGCATCGGCTGACCACTGCAGTCGCACCGGACCCCCCTTCAGAAGGGACGTGATGGGAGCTGCCACCTGTCCAAAACCCCGGATAAACCTCCGGTAGTAATTTGCAAAGCCCAAAAACTGCTGCACCTCTTTTACAGTAGTTGGGGTTTGCCAATTACGCACAGCGGTCACACGATCCACCTCCATTCTCACCCCTGACGCGGACAACCGATAACCCAAAAAGGAGACCGACTCCTGGAAAAACAGACATTTCTCTGCCTTGACATATAGGTCGTGTTCCAACAGCCTCCTCAATACACGACGCACCAGGGTTATATGCTCGGCTCGGGTAGACGAGTACACCAGAATGTCATCAATGTACACGACCACCCCTTGTCCCTGCATATCCCGGAAAATCTCATCTACGATGGATTGGAAGACTGATGGAGCATTCATCAACCCATATGGCATGACGAGATATTCGAAATGACCTGACGTGGTACTAAACGCTGTCTTCCATTCGTCACCCTCCCTAATGCGCACCAAGTTATACGCACTCCTGAGATCCAGTTTTGTGAAAAACCGCGCTCCATGCAATGACTCCGTCATGGTCGCAATCAGAGGGAGTGGATAACTGTATTTCACAGTAATCTGATTGAGACCACGGTAATCAATGCACGGGCGCAACCCTCCATCCTTTTTTTTCACAAAAAAGAAGCTTGAGGAGGCGGGAGAAGTGGAGGGCCGAATGTATCCCTGTCTCAAAGATTCGGCTATGTAAGTCTCCATAGCTTTTCTCTCCTCTTGAGACAAAGGATACACATGGCTCCGTGGGAGCGCTGCTCCTGCCTGGAGATCAATCGCACAATCCCCCTGTCTATGAGGAGGCAACTGCGTCGCCCTAGTTTTGCTAAACACGAGAGCTAAATCCCCATATTCAGGCGGAATGTGCAGTGCGGGCACTTGGTTTGGACTCTCCACCGAAGTCGCCCCCACGGAAACACCCAGACATCGCCCCTCGCACTAAGCAGACCACCCATCGAGAGCCCTCTGTTGCCACGAAATAGCAGGGTTGTGGGTGCTTAACCAGGGAATCCCCAGCACCACTGGGTACGCAGTAGAGTCGATCAGATACAGCTGTATAGTCTCCTCATGACCCCCCTGCGCACACATCCGAAGTGGCGCTGTGATCTCCCTGATCAACCCCGACCCCAACGGACGGCTATCTAAGGCATGAACGGGAAAAGGTTTGTGAACAGGTAGGAGAGGGATCCCTAACTCAAAACAAAACTTCCGATCAACAAAATTCCCAGCTGCGCCTGAATCTACGAGCGCCTTATGCTGGGAATAAGGTGCAACCTGTGGAAAACACACAGGTATACAAAAGTGCGCAACCGAAAGCTCTGGGTAAGTGGGACGTCTACTCACCTGGGAGGCCCCCCCAGTGCGTGGCCTGTTGTCTTCTCCCCCGGAGAACCCTCCCCAGCACCTGGCCGCAGTGTGCCCTCCACGACCGCACTTGGTGCAGGAGACAGGCCCCCTCGGGCTCCTCCTACTCCGTTCTCTAGCGCCGGCACCCCCGAGCTCCATAGGGCTCAGCTCGGAGGCGCCGGAGGGCGGAATGGACGGACTCCCCTCGGGACGTCCACGGGTGGCCAGCAGGGTGTCCAGACGGATGGACATATCGACCAACTGGTCGAATGTAAGATGGGTATCCCTGCAGGCCAACTCACGTTGAACGTCCTCTCGTAGGTTACATCGAAAATGGTCGATGAGAGCCCGCTCATTCCACCCTGCATCAGCCGCTAGAGTCCGGTACTCTAGAGCGAACGCCTGCGCGCTCCTCCTCCCCTGTCTCAACTGGACTAGACGCTCCCCCGCCGCTTTGCCCTCAGGTGGATGGTCGAACACGGCCTTGAAGCGGCGGGAGAACTCTGCGTAGGTCACGGTGTTGGCGTCCATTCTCCTCCACTCGGCGTTAGCCCACTCCAACGCCTTGCCCGTGAGACAGGAGATGAGGGCGGAAACGCTCTCGTGTCCCGAGGGCACCGGGTGTACAGTGGCCAGTTAGAGCTCCACCTGCAGGAGGAACCCCTGACACCCGGCAGCTGTTCCGTCATACGCCCTCGGGAGCGAGAGCCGAATCCCCCTGGGTTCCGAACCTAGGACTGGTGGACCGACCGATGGGGTGGGCAGGGTAGGTGGAGGTGTGGGTACCCGGCTGGCCTCCCATCGGTGCAAGGTGTAGATTACCTCCTGTAGAGCTTTCTCCAGTTGTCGAATCTGGCCATCTTGTCCACGGATATGCTCCTCGAGCGACACAGGCGTCTCTGCCGATCCTGCTGATTCCATTATGGTGTGTGATTCTGTCATAAGGTGCTGAAGGTGGGTGTGGTGTATGAATCAGGCGCAGGACGCAGAGGCTCAGTTCAAAGGCTTTAGTGCAAAATTCACACAAACAAAAGCACAATAAGCCTGAAGGCGAATACCAGGCGCACACAGGCGACAAAATAAACGGCGCACAAAACATGTGCAAAGATACCACTCCAAAACACTGGAGGGAAAAAGTAGCTCCAACACGTAAGAGGCGCAATCACACACAAACACAGACCCACACAACGAGAACTAAATAGAACACTAACGAGGACTAACTAGACACAGGTGTACAACATTAAGACCAAACCAAACGAACATGAAACATAGATCGGTGGCAGCTAGTACTCCGGGGACGACGACCGCCGAAGCCTGCCCGAACCAGGAGGAGGAGCAGCCTCGGCCGAAACCGTGACAATTGTCTATCAAATTACAGTGTCAAATTATTTTAATTTGGCATTGGAAGTTTTATTGAGTATTGGCAGTAATACAGGAGTCAACTCACATAGGGAGCCTCATCAGATCAGATGTTATCAGCAAGCCAGTGCCATCTGTGGAAAGAGGACAAGTAGAACAAAGATATGTGCAAAAAGATAAAATGGATCATTCAACATTAGATTCCACCTAAAACAACGACATGAGCTCTGTCCCAATTAATCTAAGCTATCTATCAATGAGTACAGAGTGAAGCCCGTCCCTGCCTCAAAACACTGGTCTGGGTAGCACTAAATATCTGGAGATGAGAGAGAGGGATGTCACAAAACACTGCACTAAATCACACACAGAGAAAAGTGTGTGCAAACAAAACACAGGTATGTAATAGGGTGTATAGAGACTTAGAGTAGACTCATATATACACAATGTATATCCTACACTACACACATACTTGCATATACAGACCCATTACTCTCTCTCACGCGCAACAAACATGCAGTTGAAATCAGAAGTTTACATACACTTAGGTTGGAGTCATTAAAACTAGTTTTTCAACCACTCCACACATTTCTTGTTAACAAACTATAGTTTTGGCAAGTCGGTTAGGACATCTACTATGTGCATGACACAAATAATTTTTCCAACAATTGTTTACAGACAGATTATTTCACTTTAATTTACTGTATCACAATTCCAGTGGGTCAGAAGTTTACATACACTAAGTTGACTGTGCCTTTAAACAGCTTGGAAAATTCCAGAAAATTATGTCATGGCTTTAGAAGCTTCTAATAGGCTAATTGACATCATTTGAGTCAATTGGAGGTGTACCTGTGGATGCATTTCAAGGAATACCTTCAAACTCAGTGCCTCTGCTTGACATCATGGGAAAATCAAATGAAATCAGCCAAGACCTCCCAAAAAAATGTGTAGACCTACACAAGTCTGGATCATCCTTGGGAGCAATTTCCAAATGCCTGAAGGTACCACGTTCATCTGTACAAACAATAGTACACAAGTATAAACACCATGGGACCACGCAGCCATCATACCGCTCAGGAAAGAGACGCGTTCTGTCTCCAAGAGATGAACGTACTTTGGTGGGCAATGTGCAAATCAATCCCAGAACAACAGCAAAGGACCTTGTGAAGATGCTGGAGGAAACAGGTACAAAAGTATCAATATCCACAGTAAAACGAGTCCTATATTGACATAACCTGAAAGGCCGCTCAGCAAAGAAGAACCCACTGCTCCAAAACCGCCATAAAAAGCAAGACTATGATTTGCAACTACACATGGGGACAAAGATCGTACTTTTTGGAGAAATGTCCTCTGGTCTGATGAAGCAAAAATAGAACTGTTTGGCCATAATGACCATCGTTATGTTTGGAGGAAAAAGGGGGTTGCTTGCAAGCCGAAGAACACCATCCCAACCGTGAAGCACAGGGGTGGCAGCATCATGCTGTGGGGGTGCTTAGCTGCAGGAGGGACTGGTGCACTTCACAAAATAGATGGCATCATGAGGAAGGATATATTGAAGCAACATCTCAAGACATCAGTCAGGAAGTTAAAGCTTGGTCGCAAATGGGTCTTCCAAATGGTTGGTCAAAGTCAATAACATGTCATCCTCTCTACATGACAAATGTCCTAATAACAGCAATTAGAGGAACTCTCAGTACCACAGTGTTTCCTCTGCATTCATTTAAGTGTGGCGCTGCACCATGGCAGAATCATTTCCACCACACCAAAAGAAACATCCTATTTCTACCAAACATACACTACCAGTCAAAAGTTTGGACACACCTACTCATTCAAGGGTTTTTCATACTTTTACAATTTCTTACATTGTAGAATAATAGTGAAGACATCAAAACTATGAAATAACACATATGGTATCATGTAGTAACCAAAAAAGTGTTAAACAAATCAAAATATATTGCCACAGGAATGAAAGACCCAGAGTTACCTCTGCTGCAGAGGATAAGTTCATTAGAGTTACCAGCCTCAGAAATTGCAGCCCAAATAACACATCTCACCATCAACTGTTCAGAGGAGACTGTATGAATCAGGCCTTCATGGTCGAATTGCTGCAATGAAACCACTACTAAAGGGCGCCAATAAGAAGAAGAGACCTGCATGGGCCAAGAAACCGGTGGAAATGTGTCCTTTGGCCTGGAGTCCAAATTTGAGATTTTTGTTTCCAATCGCCGTGTCTTTGTGAGACGCGGTGTGGGTGAACGGATGATCTCCGTATGTGTATTTCCCACCGTAAAGCATGGAGGAGGAGGTGTTATGGTGTGTGGGTGCTTTGCTGGTGACACTGTCTGTGATTTATTTAGAATTCAAGGCACACTTAACCAGCATGGCTACCACAGCATTCTGCAGCGATACGCCATCCCATCTGGTTTGGCTTAGTGGGACTATCATTTGTTTTTCAACAGGACAATGACCCAACACACCTCCAGGCTGTGTAAGGGCTATTTTACCAAGAAGGAGAGTGATGGAGTGATGCATCAGATGACCTGGCCTCCACAATCCCCCAACCTCAACCCAATTGAGATGGTTTGGGATGAGTCGGACCGCAGAGTGAAGGAAAAGCAGCCAACAAGTGCTCAGCATATGTGGGAACTCCTTCAATACTTTTGGAAAAGCATTCCAGGTGAAGCTGGTTGAGAGAATGCTAAGAGTGTGCAAAGCTGTCATCAAGGCAAAGGGTGGCTATTTGAAGAATCTCAAATATTAAATATATTTTGATTTGTTTAACACTTTTTTCTTTACTATATGATTCCATATGTGTTATTTATTGGTTTTGATGTCTTCACTATTATTCTACAGTCAAACTTTTGACTGGTAGTGTAGTTTCAATAAAGGTATGTAAAGCACATTCGCTTTTCTTGGTAAATAGATAATCTGTCTGGGTTCAACACAGTTCTGAAGGTTATTTAGCTCTGTGAGCTGCAACTCAAGAAACACAGCGTGCCAGTGACCAATGTGCGAGTGACCAGTGCGCAATACAGAAGCTCTAAGGCGCGAAACACAATTCACTTGAATCACATCAGAGCGCTCCTGCGTGAGAAACTGCAAGAAAGGTACGTTAGCTTGTTTGTTTGACTAACGTTAGCTAGCCAACTAGTTAACTTCATAAGCTAGCTATAACCCAAAAACTCTACTAACATAATTTAGATCTATAATATTGCTGCCACAATTGTAATTGCAATTAGCTATCTAAAATCCACAAGTATGTTGGTGATAGAAACATGCTTAACTAATGTTACTAGGCTAGCAAGTTAGCTAGCTAGTTCATTTGGGACTATATCAAGTGCAAGCAAGATAGCTACATTTATCTGTCTTCGATTTGATAATTTTTTTCTCAGTTGAGTTCATTGAACTATTTCCAGCCACAGCAGTGAAGGAGAAAGGGGGAGCAGGGACAAGAGTGTCAGGTAATGTTAACGTAGCTAGCTAACGTCAAATCAGCTTGAATTAAATGAAACTTTCTTTAGCTAGCTAACTCTTTGAAAGCTTAAGCTATCGTTTTTCATAAGAAGTGTATGGCTAACTTTACTAGACAGAGAAGAGGCAGAGTCCTGGGAGTGAGGTAGGGATGCATGAGGGACAGAATCGAGCGGAGGAGAGGAGAGAGCCATGAAGGGAGATGGAAGGAGAAAAGGAGAGAGGAGAGCAGAGAGAAGGAGAAGAAAGAGGAGTAGATAAAACGGGGGGAGAGATGAGTAAGGCCAAGTGCGCACCTCCGGCAATCTGGATAAGACCCAAAGTGGCTTAAAATTGACAGACTGAAGCCGTGGCTATATAATACACAACATGGTTAGTCAAAGGGCTAAAAATGTTTGTGCATATTTAGTCTGTACTAGTCTACAGCATTATGTGTTTATTTCTGAGCCAACTCCACCAGGTTCTCGATGACCCAATGGGTCTGGGCGCATTCAACATCAAGGGGGAGGAGGAGAGGGAGAGGCCAGGTGGAGAAGACCAAGACCAGGGAGCAGTTCTTGGCTCAGTTCAGAGAGGAGGTAAGAACATTTGTTTTCAAATGCTGTGAGGAAACCAATGTTACATCGTGTGTTGGATAAACTAAAACAAACAGCTATTAATCACTTATCTTCTGGTTTGTGCTGTAATTAGGTCATGGATCCATATATTTTTGGCCTCCAGGACAGTCTAGACCAGAAGTTCCAACACCTGGAGAATCTGGGGGCCTTCAGTGTGTTGGGACCTCAGGCTGCGCTCTCTAGTGAGAGGATAAACACCTTCAACCTGACCCTCCTCTCCAGGCAGTTCTTGCAAGTGCCAGAGGCTGCTGTGCTGCAAGAGTGGCTCTCTTACAAGCCTTACAAGCAACATGTGCTAGTTGGAGCATTCAAGGTATCGCATGAGTGTGACAATCTTTTGAAGAGAACATTTTAGGCCAGTGTTGCCTAACCCTTTTTCCTGTTGGCTCTTCTTCAATGTTGTACGTCTTTTTGTTTTTCATGTATTTCAGGGGTTGGACCAGCTGACTGCAATGACAAAGCTGGCCTCGCAGTTTGACGAGTGGGGGCAGTCTACCCCTGCCTTAGCCAGCTGGCAGCAATCACACTGACTATACCAGTGTCTTCCATTAATTGTGAGAGGGACTTCTCTGCAATGAAACGAGTAAGAACATTTAAATGTGAAAGTAGATCCTCTTTGTCCCTCTCCCTTCTCTTATTATTCTTTCTGTTATTGCAGGTCAAAACAGACTAAAGGAACAGACTGCAGTGAGAGCAGCTAGCCGCCTGCATGCAGCTGTCCATCAACGGACGCCCCATCAAGGAGCTCAATTACAGGAGGGCGTTGGAAGTCTTTTTCCAAAAGCCCAGAAGAATAAAGTGCTCTGACAAAGGCTGTAAACTATGTCAGAACCTGGAAAGAGATTTCCAACACCCTCCTTTTGTGATGAACATGAATTAGTGGGCTCTAATTCCTGTTCTGTCAGATGTTCCTCTGTTAATTTTGTCAAGATAAACTTTTTTATTTCAGAAAGAAGGTCTCTGTTGTGTTTCTTTAGATAGCTGCAGCACTCAACCTTAAATTGTATCCTGTATACTATAATAATTTTACCAATAAGTTATTGAGCTCATTTCTGGGGGTGGAAATGATATTTTAGATGGTTTATTTGAGTTTTTTCCTTTTAAAAAGTCACCAGAACCAAGCTTTTCAGTAATTATACATATTTTGTTTTGGTGGGGAGGACCCCGGAACACTTTCCCCCCACAGCTAACACATTTCCCAGAGGAAACACTGCAGTACCACTAATGATTAAGTTATGGGGGTGATTGATAGAAGTCATGGTTACCTGCAAGAAGGGATGGAGAGAGAGATGGTTAGAGGTTATTCTCTTTTATTGTAACTGCACAAAAAGTTATCAAATCTGTATTTTAAATAGACTGTTTGATCCCTCTTGGCTCCCCCTCAGCCCATCTCAATCAAGGGCCTCTTACCCAGTGAGGGCCTTCCCTGTCTGTTCTCACCCTGCCTCTCCCTCCTCCACCACTCCTTCCCAGTCATGTTGGTCTTCCAAGTCCTTCTTCCATACAGCTAGCTAGCTACAGTGCTCGTTTAAACCAAAGATACTGGTAACGTTTATGTGGTTAAACGCTAACTAGCTATCTGCTAGCTGATGCTAACCTAGCTTGCCTAATCAATATCCTGCTTTAATAACAGAAGCTCAAATAACGAGTTACCTACTTCAATTTCAATATTGAAATCATAGTTGATTAGTTAGATTCTCTGCTAGCTGATGCTAACCTAGCTTGCCCAATCAATATCCTGCTTTAATAACAGAAGCTCAAATAACTAGTTACCTACTTCAATTTCAATATTGAAATCATAGTTGATTAGTTAGATTCTGGACTGAAAAACGATAGCTTACCTTTTTATCGTCGGCCTTCGTCCCTACGTCACCTTGCCTTTCGCCATCAAAAGCCAGTTTCCACTAGATAACAAAGCCACAAAGTCAAAATAAGCTGTATCGGAAAAATTCATGAAAACAAAAATTTGCTTTTTGGTCTTAAGGTTAGGGTTAGGCGTAAGGTTAGCAGTGTGGTTAGGGTTAGGTTTAAAATCAGATTTTAAGAAGATAAATTGTAGAAATGGGTGGGGTTTAGCCATAATAATTATGACTTTATGGCTGTGTTATTTAGTGACAACCATGTTCATTGGCTAGAATTTTCACCTGTAATAAAATGAGTAAAAGATTGCAGTTGCGAGAGCAATATTTTATGGTGTGAGAGGATAAATCCATGTCGGGTGCGGGTATTTGTGAGAGCTCAGTAACTTCTGAGTATTAACATGTATCTCTGCAAAACAGAACAAAAACTCTGCTCTGAATTTTATGTTTTGCATGTTCTGCTTGCTCAAAGTCACACTTGCAACTCAAGTTTAATTTGCGTGCCCCTGCTGCCTGTGCGCTCGCTGCACTCATCCTCTGCTCACTGGACTTATTCTCTGCTCTCTAAACTCAGTGTTTGTTTGCTCAATGATGTTTTATCTTGCTCCACATTTCCATCTCGCGCACAATGGACTTTAGAGGCTGATTTCACGCCATAACTAGGTGCCTGACAGCAATTTCGGCCCAAGACCACCACAAAAAATGCATCTAGCTATAAGATTTGGTACAGCAACAGCACACAAACATTTCTCAGGGAGATACTGGTGCAGACAATCTGATTTTGAGTGAACCTGATGTTGTAGAAGTTGTGGAAAAATAAACAGCAAAAGAGAGGTAAGAAATGCTATGACATTTTTTGTTATGCTTTGTGATTCAATAATTATTTGGTTGTTAATCAACCACATTTTCCTGTTCAGCACAAAAATACAAAATGCAATATTTTACTGAGTTACAGTTCATATAAGGAAATCAGTAAATTGAAATAAATGCATCAGGTCCTAATCTATGGATTTCACATGACTGAGAATATAGATATGCATATGTTGGTCACAGACACCTTAAAGAAAAGTAGGGGCGTGGATCAGAAAACCAGTCAGTATCTGGTGTGACCACCATTTGCCTCATGCAGCGCGACACATCTCCTTTGCATACAGTTGATCAGGCTGTTGATTGTGGCCTGTGGAATGTTGTCCCACTCCTCTTTAATGGCTGTGCGTAGTTGCTGGATATTGGCGGGAACGGAACACACTGTCATACACGTCGATCCAGAGCATCCCAAACATGCTCAATGGATGACCTGTGTGGTGAGTATGCAGGCCATGGAAGAAACTGGGACATTTTTAGCTTCCAGGAATTGTGAACAGATCGTTGCAAAATGGGGCTGTGCATTATCATGCTGAAACATGAGGTGATGGCGGCAGATGAATGGCACGACAATGGGCCTCAGGATCTCGTCACGGTATCTATGTGCATTCAAATTGCCATAGATAAAATGCAATTGTGTTTGTTGTCTGTAGGCACTCCATTTACAATGTTGACATCAGCAAACCGCTCGCTCACACGATGCCATACATGCTGTCTGCCATCTGCCCAGTATAGTTGAAAGAGGGATTAATCCGTGAAGAGCATATTTCTCAGCATGCCAGTGGATATCGAAGGTGAGCATTTGCCCACTGAAGTTGTTTACGACGCCTTACTGCAGTCACGTCAAGATCTTCCCTGAGACGGTTTCTGACAGTTTGTGCAGAAATTCTTCGGTTGTGCAAACCCACAGTTTCATAAACTGTCCGGGTGGTTTTTCTCAGACCATCCCGCAGGTGAAAAAGCCGGATGTGGAGGTCCTGGGCTGGCGTGGTTACACGTGATCTGCGGTTGTGAGGCCGGTTGGACGTACTGCCAAATTCTCTAAAATGATGTTGGAGGTGGCTTATGGTAGAGAAATGAATTATTAAATTCTCTGGCAACAGCTCCTTTGGACAGTCTTGTAGTCAGCATGCCAATTGTGCATCGTGTGAGAGAACTGCACATTTTAGAGTTGCCTTTTTATTGTCCCCAGGACAAGGTGCACCTGTGCAAGGATCATGCTGTTTAATCAGCTTCTTGAAATGCCACACCTGTCAGGTGGATGGATTGTGTTGGCAAACAAGAAATGCTCACTAACAGGGATGTAAACAAATTTATTCACAAAATTGGAGAGAAATATGTTTTTTGTGTATATGGAAAATTTCTGGGATCTTTTATTTCAGCTCATGAAACATGGGACCAACACTTTACTTGTTGCATTTATATTTTTGTTCAGTATAGCTTTAGCTAGCTAGCTAACATTAGCGTAGTTGAAATAAAGTCATTGGGCGTCTTGTGGGTTTTATACAGTGTAGCTACATTATCTAGCTATCGTTAGATTCCTTTGAGTGCTAAACTGTCCGAATACAGTAGCCGCGTTAGCTAGCTTCAACATTGAATACACTAAGGTTAGCAGCTAACGTAGCTAGCAAGCTAAAAACTCAACCCAACACTTACCTACCAGTCCATGAGAATGGTGGCCATTCCGGCGCCACTCTTCCAACTTTCAAAATGTATTCCAAAGTTTATCCGGTTTCTGGATTGGTCATGAGCAGTCTTTTTCTCACTTCTTTTTCTCTTTTGGGGTCAAGTTCATTCAGATCTAAGAACCGAGAATTATGCTTATTTCTGTTGACATTTTCTGAAAATGTTGTCCCTGCCACCAGGACAGTTTATCTGCTAGCTTGTTGGCTTAGTCTGCTCTGTGATCGTTTTTGGCGGCTGTAGCTTGCAAGTGACTTTCCCTTCCTCTCCAGCTCCGGAGCCATGGCAGGAGGGTCGTTTGAGTAGGCTGGATTTAGTGCAATGACACACCTTGCCCAGAAGGCCAGCCCAAGTCTGCTCAGGGCTCAACCATCTTGTTTTCATTCAAAGTGAAAACACAACACAAGAAGTGGGGCGACCTGCGGATTCCACCTTTAAGGCATGAGGGTTTACTCTTTAAAAATAAAAATAGTTCAATAAGCAACCATTAATGTGTAAATTATCCAATGCCTAGGAGGTTGGAGTAGCTACAATTTTTAGTTTTTATGTTACGTTTGTTGGGTCTCCTCCTGGGTTGTGAATAGACTGATTCAGATTTGTATCTTATATTGTTGTATTTAACCTTTTATTTTACAATGGTAATCATTAAATCTTAATTTAACTTATAAAGACGTCGTAAGACATGCAATTGGTCTCTGCACAAGTTTACACACTTGTGTTTTCGAACAGATTTGGTGCTACATTGCTGTTATTTAGCATCTGTAGATTGAAGCATTGCTTTGCTAATTCTCTCCTCCCCCCTACTTTTCCAGGGTGATGGCGAGGCCGAGCCACAGCGAGCATGTCCTCCAGCAGCTCAACAACCAGCGGGAGTGGGGCTTCCTGTGTGACTGCTGCATCGCCATCGGCGACATCTACTTCCGGGCCCACAAGGCCATGCTGGCCGCCTGCAGCTCCTACTTCCGCATGATGTTCATCCGGGACCAACAGGGGACGGCGCGCATGGACCTCAGCAACATGCAGATTAGCGCGGAGTGCTTCGACCTAATCCTGCAGCTCATGTACCTGGGCCGCATCGTGGTGGGCAGCTACGAGTTCGAGGAGCTCAAGGCCTCAATGGCCTACCTGCAGATGTACTACATCCCCGACTCCCTGGAGGACCTCCGGGACATCAGAAGCACTTCAAACCTCACACCGTCCTCCACTGCCTCCTCCTCTTCCTCCACCACTTCGTCCAGCTCCTCTTCCTCCGCTGGCCCGGCAATTACCGGCAAAATGATGTTTGGAGTCCGCATGTACGAGCAGCAGAAGCCAGGTGCCCCAGAGAGCGAGCCCAAAAGTTTGCCCAAAGTTGCAATTACTGCTGTGGCTGTGCAACCAAGCATTCCTGTCCCAGTCAACAGACCTCCACTCGTGGTGGAGGATGTGGCGCCCCCTTTGGTAGTAGTAGCATCACCATTTCTAGACAATGTAGCTGAGCAGCCTTGTGACCTGCGCAAGAGACCCAGCGCCCGGAGCGCCACCTTGAAAGAGCGCCCCCGCTTCGGGCGCACATACACCTGCGACGACTGCGGCTTTGTTTTCAGCTGCGAGAAGCTGCTGATTGAGCACATCCTCACCTGCACCAACCGTAAGGCCTTCCAGGTCCCCAGGACCAGCGCAGAGGCAGACAGCGATTCCAGGAAGGTGGAGAGCTTGTCCTCTGAGGGGATGGAGGAGTACAGGGTGGTCTGCAAGGCTAGAGAAGATTGGCCAGACCACAAGTCTGACTCCGACACAGTGATCAGGTCTGTGGCAACTGGTACGGAAAACGAGCCTGGGTCTGCCAGGAATATCACCATCAAGGTGGAGCCGGAAGAAAACGTGGTGTCCAAGATGGATGACATTAAAGTGGTCCAGGTGGGAGATATCAGTGCGAGGCACAGTGCACTCAATGACACTATGAGGGACTCCATTAAATTTGACCAGGAGGCCGAGGCTGGTGTTTCCGTCATGGACGACAGCAACGAGCCATTTGAGGGGCACATGTCCAGCAATGAGGATTCTGGCATACCTGCTAAAATGCACAAGATTAAAGAGGAGAAGAAGGACGGGGAAAGTTTGCCATGTGAGCTGTGCGGAGAACTTCTCACGGAGGAGTACCAGTCAGCCCACTACATCTCCAACCACATGGGCCACATCTGCGCCTGCGGGAGGTGTGGCCAGGTCCTAATCAAGGGGCGGCAACTGCAGGAGCATGCTGAGCGCTGTGGTGAACCACAGGGTGCGGACACTGACTCTCATGGGGAGGAGGGCGACTCGCCCCTGCCGGAGGACCTGCCGGCCATGGATGAAGGGCTGCTGGAGGGGGGTGACCTAGCCTGCCCCCACTGTGGCCTGCTGTTCCAGAGCGAGAGCCTGGCTTTGGAACACGCTCTGACCTGCCACGAGCAGGAGCTATTCCGCCCTGCCCTGCTGGAGGATGGCGGCGTCGAGCCTGACCACCGGCGCAAGCATTTCTGTGCCATCTGTGGCAAGGGCTTCTACCAGCGCTGCCACCTGCGGGAGCACTACACTGTCCACACCAAGGAGAAGCAGTTCAGCTGTCAGACGTGTGGCAAGCAGTTCCTGCGTGAGCGGCAGCTCCGGCTACACACCGACATGCACAAGGGCATGGCACGCTACGTCTGCCCCGTGTGCGACCAGGGCACCTTCCTCAAACACGACCATGTGCGCCACATGATCTCGCACCTGTCGGCCGGGGAGACCATCTGCCAGGTGTGCTTTCAAATCTTCCCCAGCGGCGAGCACCTGGAGAAACACATGGATGTGCACCTGTACATCTGTGGCGTCTGCGGGGAGAAGTTTCGCCTTCGCAAGGACATGCGGAGCCACTACAACTCCAAACACACTAAAAGACTGTGTCCTGCCTGAATTGATGTATGTTACTTCAAAGTAACGTGAGAACAAATGAATGCACTTAAACACCAAAAAAATAGAAAACCTACAAAATCTGCACTTTCAAAATGTATGCCTAATCGAAGTGTCTTATTGCCTAAAAGTTTAGGCATACATTTTTGAGTTTGATGTCAATTTGTTTTCCACCCCTGTACTAAACACACATTGTCATTTGATGACATTGCCACATACAGTAGACAAATCCTCAGCACGTTTGCCACACACTGTAGACAAATTCTTAGCACATATTTTCATGTTTTAAAGCTTTTGAAATCTTGTGTCTAGCAAACATAGCCTATGCAATACACAGTTAATGGAATGAAGTGAATTCAACTTAAGTAATTTTTAAAAAAATTGTAATATGAATCCACACTTCAATATAGCCTTGTTGAGCAGTTACTGTACCAGCACTTATACATTTAAAATAAGAATGGCCTTTGTATGGTGCCTTGCTTTACAGGGGTGCATGAGAGTGGCATTGCATTCATAAACATTGTATGCCAGTCGATGCCAATTCGCAATGTTCACATCTTTGTCATTTCAATGTGAAGCATTAGGGGACATGGACAAGCATAATTGAATATCTCAACAAATAGAATGATCTGGCTCCCTGTATTTTCAAATTATGCTACGAAATTAAAAGAGAGCCACGGATTGTTTAGCCCAATCATAACATAGGCTACATCACAGTTTTCCAAACTTCTGTTTCAGACAGACTCTGAAATTCCTGTCTTTAAGCCCCAACTTATAGTTTTTAAAACATAAGGGAATGTTTGTACCAGAGTTAAGACATGACTACAACCCATAGCCTATATCAAGATATCAACTAAATAAGTATGATTTTCATTAAAAGTAGTTTTTAAGTGGAAAGTTAAATGGCTGTGAGAACTTCAGATTGTAAATAGGCGACATGTCAAGACACAAAAACACTAGGATTGCTCCACTGGTTGGAACCAGAACAAATAGAAACACATACTGTACTCTTGGCAATGGTTATCACCTAATTCCCTATGAAATTGTTCATGCCACAAAGGCAAGAGCATACACTCGCTCTTTTGCTTAATCAATTATTTAATGTGTTTACTATGCAATGTTGGGCTATACACAACTCTGAAACTTTTATGACTGTGTGAGAAAATGGTTATGATGTCTACATTTTGATTCTTATTCAGATTTCATGGCAAGGTAGAGGTATTGTATATTACCTATACAATTAGCAACATAACTTCTGGACCCAGTGACTATAGGACAGCCAGCAATTTGGCTTTACAGACAATTCAAAAACTGTAATATTTCCTTTTTGCATACTGTACACAGCCTAAAACCATTAAGTCTGAATCCACTCTTGGGAACTTTTATGTACTAAGCGATGACTTCTATTTCTTTCATCTTACATTTTCCTTCTCTTCAGCTTGGATAGGTATCAAAGTCACATTTGTGTTCTTTAGTAGTAAGCTTCCCTTTACATTTGCCTTTTTATTAACTTGGCTGCATTTACACAGGCAGAACATTTCTGATCTTTTACCACTGGGGAACTACTTGAGCAATATGTCTCCTGCATGTTAGACAGTATCACGCACGTGTTGCTACTGTGAAATGCGAATCCTTTTGTTTGTTGCACTGCAGAGAGAACATAATCTCTGAAAACATCTTGACACAACATGCAGTAGTGTGGGAGCTGGTGAAGCCTCTTAAGCCATCACAATGTAGCTTACAAAATGACCATGTACAGTGGGGGAAAAAAATATTTAGTCAGCCACCAATTGTGCAAGTTCTCCCACTTAAAAAGATGAGAGAGGCCTGTAATTTTCATCATAGGTACATGTCAACTATGACAGACAAAATGAGATTTTATTTCTCCAGAAAATCACATTGTAGGATTTTTAATGAATTTATTTGCAAATTATGGTGGAAAATAAGTATTTGGTCAATAACAAAAGTTTCTCAATACTTTGTTATATACCCTTTGTTGGCAATGACACAGGTCAAACGTTTTCTGTAAGTCTTCACAAGGTTTTCACACACTTTTGCTGGTCTCATGCAGATCTCCTCTAGAGCAGTGATGTTTTGGGGCTGCCGCTGGGCAACACGGACTTTCAACTCCCTCCAAAGATTTTCTATGGGGTTGAGATCTGGAGACTGGCTAGGCCACTCCAGGACCTTGAAATGCTTCTTACGAAGCCACTCCTTCGTTGCCCGGGCGGTGTGTTTGGGATCATTGTCATGCTGAAAGACCCAGCCACGTTTCATCTTCAATGCCCTTGCTGATGGAAGGAGGTTTTCACTCAAAATCTCACGATACATGGCCCCATTCATTCTTTCCTTTACACGGATCAGTCGTCCTGGTCCCTTTGCAGAAAAACAGCCCCAAAGCATGATGTTTCCACCCCCATGCTTCACAGTAGGTATGGTGTTCTTTGGATGCAACTCAGCATTCATTGTCCTCCAAACACGACGAGTTGAGTTTTTACCAGAAAGTTATATTTTGGTTTCATCTGACCATATGACATTCTTCCAATCCTCTTCTGGATCATCCAAATGCACTCTGGCAAACTTCAGACGGGCCTGGACATGTACTGGCTTAAGCAGGGGGACACGTCTGGCACTGCAGGATTTGAGTCCCTGGCGGCGTAGTGTGTTACTGATGGTAGGCTTTGTTACTTTGGTCCCAGCTCTCTGCAGGTCATTCACTAGGTCCCCCCGTGTGGTTCTGGGATTTTTGCTCACCGTTCTTGTGATCATTTTGACCCCACGGGGTGAGATCTTGCGTGGAGCCCCAGATTAAGGGAGATTATCAGTGGTCTTGTATGTCTTCCATTTCCTAATAATTGCTCCCACAGTTGATTTCTTCAAACCAAGCTGCTTACCTATTGCAGATTCAGTCTTCCCAGCCTGGTGCAGGTCTACAATTTTGTTTCTGGTGTCCTTTGACAGCTCTTTGGTGACTGTTTGAGGTTGTGGACAGGTGTCTTTTATACTGATAACAAGTTCAAACAGGTGCCATTAATACAGGTAACGAGTGGAGGACAGAGGGGCCTCTTAAAGAAGAAGTTACAGGTCTGTGAGAGCCAGAAATCTTGCTTGTTTGTAGGTGACCAAATACTTATTTTCCACCATAATTTGCAAATAAATTCATAAAAAATCCTACAATGTGATTTTCTGGATTTTTTTTCCTCAATTTGTCTGTCATAGTTGACGTGTACCTATGATGAAAATTACAGGCCTCTGTCATCTTTTTAAGTGGGAGAACTTGCACAATTGGTGGCTGACGAAATACTTTTTTTCCCTACTGTATGGGGGTTGTCTTTTAGTTACCTTAACATGGTGACATCCCTTCAGGGGATAAAATAAGCATTATTAATGAGCAAGCAAGCTAATTTTGTATGATCCACAACTCAGGGCCCTATTGAATCAAAAGCAGGGTAAAGGAAATTGAAATTATCATTTTTTTTCCCCTTCACACAGTAACAGTTCTGCAAGAACCATGCATCTTACTGTGTATAACTGTACCTTATGAGCTAACATGGTTGTGAGGATGTCAGTGTGTAGCGGTAGGACGGAGTCAGGCGCAGGACACAGAGCTAGTAGACAACGTACTTTACTCATGAAAATAAATTAACATAATCTCCACGCAGGGAGGACAAGTACCGCTCACCAGTCAATGACACCAAACATAGAACAAACACGCACACAACACAGTGGGAGCCAGAGGGCTAAATAGGGAACAAATCATAGACATAATGGGAACCAGGTGTGTACAATAAAGACAAAACAAGTAGAACACAGAAACATAGATCGGTGGCAGTTAGTACTCCGGTGACGAGGGGCAGCCTCGGCTGAATTCGTGACAGAGGAAGACATTTTTTTTCCTTAACTATTGGACGGAAATGAGTTTGAGAACCTAAACCGGTGTTATACAAAAGCATAGGTCATTTATCATTTTTGTGTTTTTACTGCTGCAATTTGAATTTGTTATTGGATTTTAGAACCAAAATAATGCATACATACACTACCGGTCAACTGATTGGCTCAAATGCATTAAGAAGGAAAGACATTCCATAAATTAACTTTTAAGAAGGCACACCTGTTAATTGCATTCCAGGTGACTACCTCATGAAGCTGGTTGAGAGAATGCCAAGCGTGTGCAAAGCTGTCATCAAGGTAAAGGGTGGCTATTTGAAGAATCTCAAATATAAAATATATTTTGATTTGTTTAACACTTTTCTGGTTACTACATGATTCCATATGTTTTATTTCATAGTTTTGATGTCTTTACTATTATTCTACAATGTAGAAAATAGTAAAAATAAAGAAAAACCCTTGAATGAGTAGGTGTTCTAAAACTTTTGACCAATAGTGTACAATCTGTTAACTCATGTCACCCCAAGTGATGCTGATTTCCCTTGGTAAAAGGTAGAGCTAGTACACTGAAAGGTTAATTGTCTAGCTGTTTGTTGCTTTTCACATTAGTGTTAAATGGCCCTTGGGATGTATCCTGTTTCAAAAGAGCAAGAGTGATGAGTCATCTTTTAAGGATGAGAATTGTATCACTGTCACTGTTTTTTGGCGGTCA
Source organism: Coregonus lavaretus (assembly GCF_964263955.1). Lineage (NCBI taxonomy): Eukaryota > Metazoa > Chordata > Actinopteri > Salmoniformes > Salmonidae > Coregonus > Coregonus lavaretus. Next base: position 37,906,611 of record NC_140018.1, on the reverse strand, counting down.
TTTCAGTGGGTGGTGTTGTGTTGGTACCAAGGTCAAGCTCGGAAATGTCAGTTTTGTTGGTTGACTGATGTTTGGGTATCTGAGAGGTCAAAACATTATCGTACCTGTTTGTAAGGCTGTTTTGAAAGGTTGAGGTTATTTAAAGACTAAATGTTTTCATTTGGATAAAGATGCCTTTTCTCAAGCTCTGAATAAACCAAGTGGATACTCTCCATGTGAAAAAACATTTTGTTTGTGTCGAACTCCAGTGGGTTATGTTAATTAGTCTTTCATGTTGTCTCCCATGACTTAATTACCACATACAGTGGGGAAAAAAAGTATTTAGTCAGCCACCAATTGTGCAAGTTCTCCCACTTAAAAAGATGAGAGAGGCCTGTAATTTTCATCATAGGTACACGTCAACTATGACAGACAAATTGAGAAAAGAAATTCCAGAAAATCACATTGTAGGATTTTTTATGAATTTATTTGCAAATTATGGTGGAAAATAAGTATTTGGTCACCTACAAACAAGCAAGATTTCTGGCTCTCACAGACCTGTAACTTCTTCTTTAAGAGGCTCCTCTGTCCTCCACTCGTTACCTGTATTAATGGCACCTGTCCACAACCTCAAACAGTCACACTCCAAACTCCACTATGGCCAAGACCAAAGAGCTGTCAAAGGACACCAGAAACAAAATTGTAGACCTGCACCAGGCTGGGAAGACTGAATCTGCAATAGGTAAGCAGCTTGGTTTGAAGAAATCAACTGTGGGAGCAATTATTAAGAAATTGAAGACATACAAGACCACTGATAATCTCCCTCGATCTGGGTCTCCACGCAAGATCTCACCCCGTGGGGTCAAAATGATCACAAGAACGGTGAGCAAAAATCCCAGAACCACACGGGGGGACCTAGTGAATGACATGCAGAGAGCTGGGACCAAAGTAACAAAGCCTACCATCAGTAACACACTACGCCGCCAGGGACTCAAATCCTGCAGTGCCAGACGTGTCCCCCTGCTTAAGGCCAGTACATGTCCAGGCCCGTCTGAAGTTTGCTAGAGTGCATTTGGATGATCCAGAAGAGGATTGGGAGAATGCCATATGGTCAGATGAAACCAAAATATAACTTTTTGGTAAAAACTCAACTCGTCGTGTTTGGAGGACAAAGAATGCTGAGTTGCATCCAAAGAACACCATACCTACTGTGAAGCATGGGGGTGGAAACATCATGCTTTGGGGCTGTTTTTCTGCAAAGGGACTGATCCGTGTAAAGGAAAGAATGAATAGGGCCATGTATCGTGAGATTTTGAGTGAAAACCTCCTTCCATCCGCAAGGGCATTGAAGATGAAACGTGGCTGGGTCTTTCAGCATGACAATGATCCCAAACACACCGCCCGGGCAACGAAGGAGTGGCTTCGTAAGAAGCATTTCAAGGTCCTGGAGTGGCCTAGCCAGTCTCCAGATCTCAACTCCATAGAAAATCTTTGGAGGGAGTTGAAAGTCCGTGTTGCCCAGTGACAGCCCCAAAACATCACTGCTCTAGAGGAGATCTGCATGGAGGAATGGGCCAAAATACCAGCAACAGTGTGTGAAAACCTTGTGAAGACTTACAGAAAACGTTTGACCTGTGTCATTGCCAACAAAGGGTATATAACAAAGTATTGAGAAACTTTTGTTAAAGAAGTTGTTACAGGTCTGTGAGAGCCAGAAATCTTACTTGTTTGTAGGTGACCAAATACTTATTTTCCACCATAATTTGCTAATAAATTCATAAAAAATCCTACAATGTGATTTTTGGGATATTTTTTCTAATTTTGTCTGTCATAGTTGACGTGTACCTATGATGAAAATTACAGGCCTCTCATCTTTTTAAGTGGGAGAACTTGCACAATTGGTGGCTGACTAAATACTTTTTTTTCCCCCACTGTAAATACTAAGTATTGTAGCGGACAGCAACAGTGCACCTCCCTGTGGGTCTCACACCCACGTCTCAAAACCCATAGGCAAACTTACTAATCACTGTTCCAATAGGGTTAACAGTAAACCCACTTGGGGGAAAATCGTAATGGGCCTACTTAGGTCAAGGGTTAGTTCACTATCCCCTCCGTTCGGAAAAGCGTGTCCCCTGGCTTCAATATAACAAGTCCCTCACATGTATACGCAACTCTGATAGACTCATCCCACTTCTGATAACAATGTAGGGAGCAACAACAGCCCAGAGGCAAACTTACTAACCATGGCTCCAATAGAGTTAACCCACTTTGGAGAGATCATAACGGACCTACCTAGGCAAGGGTTGTAGTATTTTCAGTGCTTGACTTCAGCAGGAGCTCACCGGAGCTGAGTACCTAAACAATTATACTGCTTGAGCTCCTCTTCCTCTTATAGAATATTAGCTCAAAAGTATTGTGGAGCTCCTGCACCTAAATATAAACAGTACTGGCACCCAAAATGAGTACCGAAACCTATTTCAGTCCAAGTCAAGCACTGAGTATTTTACATATTTCATGATGATGGAAAAATATACAAACTATGTCTAGCTCCTTCGGTCAGCACCTGACAACAATCCTAGATATGTAGCTAGACCATATATCGGAGGGATCGAGCACCGGTTTGTACTCCAAAGATTAGAGTCTAATCCACACAGAGGGCAGATAACAAAGAGCTATATTCATTTGCATTGCAAATTGTATATTATGATTGGTTTTGCTGTAACTACACTGTTGATATGGGGTATTTTAGGATAGACACAAGTTGATGGTTGTGAGACAGCAACTGATTGCATGACATGAAAAATGAAGGGGAAAAACAACATTGACAGTTCTAACCAAGTTAAGTATGGTGCAAACTGCTTTTATCTATCAATGCACCATGCATAACTGTCCAAATCAAACCTAGGTGGTAGCTGGAGAAGGCTAGGCCTAGTATGTTGGTCAGGTGGGCATTTTGATTAGATAATTGATTAGTTAATTGTTTATACCTCGTGCTCTGTTTGACGCAAATGCTGCCACCATGTTCTAAACTCTCACTCAACTCCTCCCAAAATAGTGCTAGCTATCGGTGGTAGCTAGCAAAAAGACAGAGAAAGTGTGCTCGCCAAAGTGTTTTTGTTTACAAATTCATCATGGCCCATAACGTTAGTATTAAAGGTAAAATAAAGTACAAGTAAAGTTCGCTTTTGATACACAGTTGAAGTCGGAAGTTGACATACAATTAGTTTGGAATCATTAAAACTCGTTTTCAACCACTCCACAAATATCTTGTTAACAAACTATAGATTTGGCAAATCGGTTAGGACATCTACTTTGTGCATGACACAAGTAATTTTTCTAACAATTGTTTACAGACAGATTATTTCAGTGACTTTAAACAGCTTGGAAAATTCCAGAAAATGATGTCATGGCTTTAGAAGCTTCTGATAGGCTAATTGACATCATTTGAGTCAATTGGGGGTGTACCTGTGGATGTATTTCAAGGCCTACCTTCAAACTCAGTTCCTCTTTGCTTGACATCATGGGAAAATCAAAAGAAATCAGCCAAGACCTCAGAAAAAAAATTGTAGACCTCCACAAGTCTGGTTCATCCTTGGGAGCAACTTCCAAACGCCTGAAGGTACCACGTTCATCTGTACAAACAATAGTACGCAAGTATAAACACCATGGGACCACGCAGCCGTCATACCGCTCAGGAAGGAGACGCGTTCTGTCTCCTAGAGATGAACGTACTTTGGTGCGAAAAGTGCAAATCAATCCCAGAACAACAGAAAAGGACCTTGTGAAGATGCTGGAGGAAACAGGTACAAAAGTATCTATATCCACAGTAAAACAAGTCCTATATCGACATAACTTGAAAGGCCACTGCTCCAAAACCGCCATAAAAAGCCAGACTACAGTTTGCAACTGCACATGGGGACAAAGATCATACCAGAAATGTCCTGATGAAACAAAAATAGAACTGTTTGGCCATAATGACCATCGTTATGTTTGGAGGAAAAAGGGGGGTACTAGCAAGCTGAAGAACACCATCCCAACCGGGAAGCACGGGGGTGGCAGCATCATGCTGTGGGGGTGCTTTGCTGCAGGAGGGACTGGTGCACTTCACAAAATAGATGGCATCATGAGGAAGGAAAATTATGTGGATATATTGAAGCAACATCTCAAGACATCAGTCAGGAAGTTAAAGCTCGGTCGCAAATGGGTCTTCCAAATGGTCCCCAAGCACACTTCCAAAGTTGTGGCAAAATGGCTTAAGGACAACATAGTCAAGGTATTGGAGTGGCCATCACAAAGCCCTGACCTCAATCCTATAGAAAATTTGTGGGCAGAACTGAAAAGCATGTGTGAGCAAGGAGGCCTACAAACCTGACTCCGTTACACCAGCTCTATCAGGAGGAATGGGCCAGAATTCACCCAACTTATTATTGTGGGAAGCTTGTGGAAGGCTACCCGAAACATTTGACCCAAGTTAAACAAATTAAAGGCAAGGCTACCAAATACTAATTGAGTGTATGTAAACTTCTGACCCACTGGGAATGTGATGAACGAAATAAAACCTGAAATAAATCATTCTCTCTACTATTATTCTGACGTTTCACATTCTTAAAATAAAGTGGTGATCCTAACAGGACATTTTTACTAGGATTAAATGTCAGGAATTGTGAAAAACAGAGTTTAAATGTATTTGGCTAAGGTGTATGTAAACTTCCGACTTCAACTGTAGCTAGGTAATTTAGTTGCTACAAACATTATTTTTACTCTCAATTTTGTGGCAAAGTCACATTCTAGCTATGCTAGCTAATGTTATAGCTGCTAGTTAGCTTTGGCTAAAAACTCTAGCAAAGCTGTAAGCTAGCTTTAGTCAGCTATCTAGTGGTGCACATTTACACAATTTCTGTTTTCAAACGAAGTATTCCTAGTTACACACTTGACCTCTACAGTATAGTCATGCAATTATCCTACCCTTTCATTCTATTTTGCAAACTTGGTGGTGGAGATGGTTTGCAGGTGACAAGCTCAGGTCGGGTCATACTTGGAAAAGTCTATGACAATGCAAGAGTCAACAGGACAACAATGATGATGTGGTCATTCATGCACAACGCTGAATGCAGCGCCATCCTACTATACAAATATTATTCTGAGGAATCATCTAAGGAATCTTCAGAAGAAGAAAAAAAACAATTGTAAAGGTGAGACTTTAGTTCATGCAGGTGTTCTTTTAAATGGACCTAGCTACCTGCTCAGGACAGCGGCACTGAAAAGAGGTCCATAGTTATGGTTCTCTCTCATTGGCCATTGTGGATGTTATTGTTCTTTTGATAATTCCAGCCAATGTTGTTTAGCCTTTCAGTTACTTTTCACAAAGATGCTATACAGTTGCTTGTTAATTAACTCAATGTTCTCCCCTTGCTAGTGTTCTGCAGAGCCAGAGGTTGTAACCCCATCCAATACAGCCATAGAGCTGGTAAGGAGGATCAAAGAGATGAGGAGAAACAAGGCTTTGCTGGAGCGGTTCAATGTGAGTGTCTATCAGTAGCTAGTGCAGTGCCCTGACTGAAAGAAACAGATATCACACAAAGGTAAACACCATATATTGATATGCTACTCTGTTTTGAGTCAAAACTGAAGCCTTTTACACTTAGCATATTTTTAAGCATTTATCTGAATGATCGATGGTGTATTGTTTTCAGTAGAGGCTTCATTACCTACAAAGCAGAACCCATACGAACACACTGAATTGGTTACCTTTAGATTTTCCTCTTATGTCTTTGGCTGCATTGAGGCCTCACCTATATCACATGACATGTCTAATTATTTATAAGAACTTTAGGAAGACAGGAGAAAGGCCGAGCGGAGGGGGGCAGCCCTGCTGCCCAAAATCACCAAACTGGTCAAAACCAAAACCAGTTATTCAGCTCATACCACCGACTTGTCGGACCAGTGGGATAGCCTGTAACGAACCAGATGCCAAATCAGGTGTGTCTCCTATGCAGCTCACTAGGGGGAGACATTGCACTTCTTCTGACTCTTGCTACTCATCTCAAAATAGAATCAAATGTTATTTGTCACACGCTTCATAAACATCAGGTGTAGACTAACAGTGAAATGCTTACTTATGGGCCCTTCCCAACAATACAGAGAGAAACATAGAAAATAAGAGAAAGATAATAGTAATCTGCAAGGAAAAACAGGAAAGCAGTAAGCCGAGTAACCCAAGTCATGAAGTTATTTGAAATTCAATCAAATAGACTGAGAACGAATAATAAAAAGTTGACATGGATTAATTCCATGACTTCATTTGACTGACCTAGAATTTAATTGATTCCATCCCAACAATGCAGGCAGTCATTTCTAACTTAAGTGTGACAGCCCTGGGTGCTAATTTAGCAATTTGGGATAGCTTGTAGTTTATATACAGTATCACCATTGCTATTCCCATTATTATCTCTACAAATGGGGTGACATTGCTTGTGACATGCAATTTCTCATCTGATGATCAATAACGTTTTTTATCATTAATTTATTCATTCATTCATGCATTAATTTATTAAATGCACCATCCAATATCCCCTATCCTATGTTTCATGTGGAGAAGGACACCTGCTCGGTGGCAAACCGGTCCAAAGGAGGCAGAAGGCATCCCAAATCAGAGGATCAAGGACCGCCTGGAGAAGTGTGAAGAGGAGGAGGAGAAGAGACATTTAGAGGAAGAGAGGCAGCTGATCAAATGCACTATAGACACGTTGAGGTAGGTGCTTTTCCCCACACTGGTCAGAACTGTTGTCCACTACTGTAATTTATTGACAAGTTTATCTTGCCTTATGTTAGGAGTTGAACTCAGAAAGGAACAGAGACAATAAAATAAAAATCACCCCCTAATATTGACAAGGAAACTCCATCCCCTCACTCAAGGATGAAGAAATTAGACACATGAAAAGGAAGCTGTTTAATGTACTAATGTGTGGTTGACATCAGTGTTTGTGGTTTAAGATCTGGAAAGCTTGGTTGTTTAAAAAAAAAATGTATTTTAAATTTCACCTTTATTCAACCAGGTAAGCCAGTTGAGAACAAGTTCTCATTTACAACTGCGACCTGGCCAAGATAAAGCAAAGCAGTGCGATAAAAACAACAACACAGAGTTACATATTGGGTAAACAAAACAGAAAGTCAAAAGTACAACATAGAATATATATACAGTGTGTGCAAATGTAGCAAGTTATGGAGGTAAGGCAATAAATAGGCCATAGTGCAAAATAATTACAATTTAGTATTAACACTGGAATGATAGATGTGCAAGAGATGATGTGCAAATAGAGATACTGGGGTGCAAATGAGCAAAATAAATAACAATATGGGGATGAGGTAGTTGGGTGGGCTAATTTCAGATGGGCTGTGTACAGGTGCAGTGATTGGTAAGGTGCTCTGACAACTGATGCTTAAAGTTAGTGAGGAAGATAAGAGTCTCCAGCTTCAGAGATTTTTGCAGTTCGTTCCAGTCATTGGCAGCAGAGAACTGGAAGGAATGGCGGCCAAAGGAGGTGTTGGCTTTGGGGATGACCAGTGAGATACAGTGGGGGAAAAAAGTATTTAGTCAGCCACCAATTGTGCAAGTTCTCCCACTTAAAAAGATGAGAGAGGCCTGTAATTTATCATAGGTACACGTCAACTATGACAGACAAAATGAGAATTTTTTTCTCCAGAAAATCACATTGTAGGATTTTTTATGAATTTATTTGCAAATTATGGTGGAAAATAAGTATTTGGTCAATAACAAAAGTTTCTCAATACTTTGTTATATACCCTTTGTTGGCAATGACACAGGTCAAACGTTTTCTGTAAGTCTTCACAAGGTTTTCACACACTGTTGCTGGTATTTTGGCCCATTCCTCCATGCAGATCTCCTCTAGAACAGTGATGTTTTGGGGCTGTCGCTGGGCAACACGGACTTTCAACTCCCTCCAAAGATTTTCTATAGGGTTGAGATCTGGAGACTGGCTAGGCCACTCCTGGACCTTGAAATGCTTCTTACAAAGCCACTCCTTCGTTGCCCGGGTGTTCTATTTTGGTTTCATCTGACCATACGACATTCTCCCAATCCTCTTCTGGATCATCCAAATGCACTCTAGCAAACTTCAGACGGGCCTGGACATGTACTGGCTTAAGCAGGGGGACACGTCTGGCACTGCAGGATTTGAGTCCCTGGCGGCGTAGTATGTTACTGATGGTAGGCTTTGTTACTTTGGTCCCAGCTCTCTGCAGGTCATTCACTAGGTCCCCCCGTGTGGTTCTAGGTTTTGTGCTCACCGTTCTTGTGATCATTTTGACCCCACGGGGTGAGATCTTGCATGGAGCCCCAGATCGAGGGAGATTATCAGTGGTCTTGTATGTCTTCCATTTCCTAATAATTGCTCCCACAGTTGATTTCTTCAAACCAAGCTGCTTACCTATTGCAGATTCAGTCTTCCCAGCCTGGTGCAGGTCTACAATTTTCTTTGATAGCTCTTTGGTCTTGGCCATAGTGGAGTTTGGAGTGTGACTGTTTGAGGTTGTGGACAGGTGTCTTTTATACTGATAACAAGTTCAAACAGGTGCCATTAATACAGGTAACGAGTGGAGGACAGAGGAGCCTCTTAAAGAAGAAGTTACAGGTCTGTGAGAGCCAGAAATCTTGCTTGTTTGTAGGTGACCAAATACTTATTTTCCACCATAATTTGCAAATAAATTCATTAAAAATCCTACAATGTGATTTTCAGGATTTTCTTTTCTCAATTTGTCTGTCATAGTTGACGTGTACCTATGATGAAAATTACAGGCCTCTGTCATCTTTTTTAAGTGGGAGAACTTGCACAATTGGTGGCTGACTAAATACTTTTTTTCCCCCACTGTATACCTGCTGGAGGGTGTTGCTATGGTGACCAATGAGCTAAGATAAGGCGGGGATTTGCCTAGCAGTGATTTATAGATGACCTGGAAAATAATGCTCTGCTAATGTGTCTCTCCGGAAACGGAGATGAATGCAATGTAAAATATTTTTATGCAGCCCAGTGTGTCTCCTATAACATGAACATGTGTTTGCCAGTTTTCAGTCCTGACCTCAAACTGCAGTGATTTTTTTTCACTTTTATAAGGTTCACTATGGTAATGTGGCTCTCATTAGGTGAAACTACTGTTGTTCATTATGACCTAGGCTGAGAGAACATTGACGTTCTCAAAAAATTCAAAAAAAATCAGAAACCCTACCCTTTGACATCATATCCTGTTTTAAATCCCTTTTGATCCTGCCTGCCGTTGAGCTTCATGGGCCATGTCCCAATTCAATAGTCCTCACCTGCTTCCTTTCCTTCCTTGTCTCCTTTCCTCTGCGGGAAATGGTATGCAAGAAGACAAGAACTTTGAAAGTTTCTTCAAGTGCAGTCGCAAAAACCATCCAGCGCTATGATGAAACTTGCTCTCATTAGGACCGCCACAGGAATGGAAGACCCAGAGTTACCTCTGCTGAAGAACTGAGGGGACTGTGTGAATCAGGCCTTCATGGTCGAATTGCTGCAAAGAAACCCCTACTAAAGGACACCAATAAGAAGAAGAGACCTACTTGGGCCAAGAAACAAGAGCAATGGACATTAGACTGGTGGAAATTTGTCCTTTGGTCTGGAGTCCAAATTTGAGATTTTTGGTTCGTATCGCCCTGGCTTTGTGAGACGCGGTGTGGGTGAACGAATGATCTCTGCATGTGTATTTCCCACCGTAAAGCATGGAGGAGGAGGTGTTATGGTGTGGGGGTGCTTTCTGGTGACACTGTGTGTGATTTATTTAGAATTCACTGTACCTGTACACAGCCCATCTGTAATTAGCCCACCCAACTACCTCATCCCCATATTGTTATTTACATTGTTATTTATTTTGCTCATTTGCACCCCAGTATCTCTATTTGTACATCATCTTCTGCACATCTATCACTCCAATGTTAATACTAAATTGTAATTATTTTGCACTATGGCCTATTTATTGCCTTACCTCCACAACTTACTACATTTGCACACACTGTATATAGATTTTCTATCTTTTATTGTGTTATTGACTGTACGTTTTTGTTTAATCCATATGTAACTCTGTGTTGTTGTTGTTTTTATCGCACTGCTTTGCTTTATCTTGGCCAGGCCGCAGTTGTAAATGAGAACTTGTTCTCAACTGGCTTACCTGGTTAAATAAAGGTTTTAAAAAAAATAACGTAAGGCACACTTAACCAGCATGGCTACCACAGCATTCTGCAGCGATACACCATCCCATCTGGTTTGGGCTTAGTGGGACTATCATTTGTTTTTCAACAGGACAATGACCCAACACACCTCCAGGCTGTGTAAGGGCTATTTTACCAAGAAGGAGGGTGATGGAGTGCTGCATCAGATGACCTGGCCTCCACAATCCCCCGACCTCAACCCAATTGAGATGGTTTGGGATGAGTCGGACGGCAGAGTGAAGGAAAAGCAGCCAACAAGTGCTCAGCATATGTGGGAACTCCTTCAACACTGTTGGAAAAGCATTCCATGTGAAGCTTGTTGAGAGAATGCCAAGAGTGTGCAAAGCTGTCATCAAGGCAATGGGTGGCTATTTGAAGAATCTCACATATAAAATATATTTTAATTTGTTTAACACTTTTTTGGTTACTACATGATTCCATATGTGTTATTTCATAGTTTTGATGTCTTCACTATTTTTCTACAATGTAAAAAATAGTAAAATTAATGAAAAAACCTTGAATGAGTAGGTGTGTCCAAACTTTTGACTGGTACTCTATATGTTTATTGAAAACATAAATACATTTGCACAATGAGCACTTGTCTCTCAAATACATAGTTACAGTTGTTGGTTAGCTAGCTTGCTAATTTTTGCCATTTTAGCATTGACTTGAAATCAGTCAAAACAGGTTTTCCAATGCCTCGCAAAAAAGGGCACCTATTGGTAGATGGGTAAAAAAAAAAGCTGACAATGAATATCCCTTTGAGCATGGTGAAGTTATTAATTATGCTTTGGATGGTGTATCAATACACACAATCACTACAATTATACAGGCATCCTTCCTAACTCAGTTACTGGAGAGGAAAGAAAATGCTAAGAGATTTCACCATGAGGCCAATGGTGACTTTAAAACAGTTACAGAGTTTAATGGCTGTGATAGGAGAAAACTGAGGATGGATCAACAACATTGTAGTTTTTCCACAATACTAACCTAATTGACAGAATGAATAGAAGGAAGTCTGTACACAATACAAATATTCCTAAACATGCATCCTGTTTGCAATAAGGCACTAAAGTAAAACTGCTAAAAAGTTGTCCTGAATACGAAGCGTTATGTTTGGGGCAAATTCAACACAACACATCACTGAGTACCATTTCATATTTTCAAGCATGGTGGTGGCTGCATCATGTTATGGGTATGCTTGTCATCGACAAGGACTAGGGAGGTTTTTTTTGATAAAAAGAAACGGAATAGAGCTAAGCACAGGCAAAATCCTAGAGGAAAACCTGGTTCAGTCTGCTTTCCAACAGACACTTGGAGACAAATTCACCTTTCAGCAGGACAATAACCTAAAACACAAGGCCAGTTGTTTACCAAGATGACATTGAATGTTCCTGAGTGGCCTAGTTACAATTTTGACTTAAATCGGCTTGAAAATCTATGGCAAGACTTGAAAATGGCTGTCTAGCAATGATCAACAACCAACTTGACAAAGCTTGAAGAAGTAAAAAAATATAATGTGGCAAATATTGTACAATCCAGGTGTGCAAAGACTCACAGCTGTAATCGTATGGGATTATAGTGATGACAGAACTACGTGAGTTTGTATTTCAAATTTTGTGGTCGCACGTTGAGATTCGTGGTTGTTTAATATTTAATAATGGTCACAATCTTGTAACTTGACATTTGAATACATTCAACAAGATTTGCAAGTATAATTTATTTTCAGAATTAAGTCCATTTACGAGTATGAATATTCTGCTGTGAATCAAAAATACATGTGCACTCTGAGTTCTGTCACTGTTGTCACGTTACCAAGATATTTGTAAGCTTGTAAAACTTTTTGTAAGTTTGTAGAAAGATATTTGCAAGTTAAAATGTGATTTGCACTCTGGGGGCAGGACCTTTTTACTCCTAACCAATCAGTTCACTCTGCCAAAACCACATCCACCTAACCATTGAATGGATTGTAGTAGTTTCTCACATGAGCAAGCGAGGATGAGGTAAATGAAACTAAAACAATCTAATTGAAAGTAATTGTGTCTCTTATCTGTGTTCATAATTTTTTTGCGGTGAAAAGGCATGACAGTAGTTTGTTTATCATGTGAAATATAATGGTACATTTCAGACGAACACCAGACCAGCCATTGCATTGACAGCCACTATTGTATTAGCTAGCTGGCCTCTGACATTCATCCTAGCTTTCACTTTTAACTGGCTAGCTTTATCAGGCAGCTTTAGATGCGAGGGCAAAACAAATATATTTGCTAGTTAGTTAACCATCTGATTGATGAAGTTGATTATAAATGCCATTAGCTAGCTAGATAGCTAAATTGAAACTGCTGGGGGAACGCTAGCTAGCTAACTCCCACCAACATCATTGTAGCTAATGTTAGCTAGGGTTCTAGAAAATAAAAAATATATATTTGAAGCTATATTTTAAAGAATTGTTACTGACTTTTGAACACTTGTCAAATCAAGTAAAATCAAATGTTATTTGCCACATGCGGCGAATACAAAAGGTGTAGACCTTACAGTGAAATGCTTACTTACGAGCAGGCAGGATGATCTCGATGGTACAGCTGTAGAACCTTTTGAGGATCTGAGGACCCATGCCAAATCTTTTCAGTCTCCTGAGGGGGAATAGGCTTTGTCATGCCCTCTTCACGACTGTCCTGGTGTGTTTGGACCGTGATAGTTTGTTGGTGATGTGGACACCAAGGAACTTGAAGCTCTCAACCTGTTCCACTACAGCCCTGTCGATGAGAATGGGGGAGTGCTCAGTCCTCTTTTTTTCCTGTAGTCCACAATCATCTCCTTTGTCTTGATCACATTGAGGGAGATGTTGTTAACCTTGCACCACACGGCCAGGTCTCTGACCTCCTCCCTGTAGGCTGTCTCATCGTTGTCGGTGATCAGGCCTACCACTGTTGTGTCATCAGTAAACTTAATGATGGTGTTGGAGTCGTGCCTGGCCGTGCAGTCATGGGTGAACAGGGAGTACAGGAGGGGACTGAGCACACACCCCTGAGGGGCCCCTGTGTTGAGGATCAGCGTGGCAGATGTGTTGTTACCTACCCTTACCACCTGGGGGCGGCCCGTCAGGAAGTCCAGGATCCAGTTGCAGAGGGAGGTGTTTAGTCCCAGGATCCTTAGCTTAGTGATGAGCTTTGAGGGCACTATGGTGTTGAACGCTGAGCTGTAGTCAATTAATAGTATTCTCACGTAGGCGTTCCTCTTGTCCAGGTGGGAAAGGGCAGTGTGGAGTGCAATAGAGATTGCATCATCTGTGGATCTGTTGGGGCGGTATGCAAATTAAAGTGGGTCTAGGGTTTCTGGGATAATGGTGTTACATTTTTACATTTTAGTCACTTAGCAGACGCTCTTATCCAGGGCGACTTACAATTAGTGAGTGCATACATTTTTCATACTGGCCCCCCGTGGGGTGTTGATGTGAGACATGACCAGCCTTTCAAAGCACTTCATGGCTACAGACGTGAGTGCTACGGGTCGGTAGTCATTTAGGCAGGTTTTCTTAGTGTTCTTGGGCACAGGGACTATGGTGGTCGGCTTGAAACATGTCGGTATTACAGACTCAGTCAGGGACATGTTGAAAATGTCAGTGAAGACACTTGCCAGTTGGTCAGCGCATGCTCAGAGTACACGTGCTGGTAATCCGTCTGGCCCTGCGGCCTTGTGAATGTTGAGCTGCTTAAAAGTCTTATTCACATCGGCTACGGAGAGCATGATCACGTCGTCATCCGGAACAGCTGATGCTCTCATGCATGCTTCAGTGTTGCTTGCCTCAAAGCGAGCACAGAAGTGATTTTCAGGTGGAGAGGGAATAAGATCACTAGAATGACACTAACAAAATGGTTGGATTGTTTAGCAACGCACAGTAAATGCTAACACGGATTTGGTGGTGAAACGTACATATAAAATTTACTGTCATCTCCCTAACAGGCCACTGCATGCTTGTCAAACTACATTCCTCTGCCTGTAAAAAAAAAAATGCAGCTCTCAATTTCACTGCAAATATATTAGCTAGTTAAAAGTAAACTGTTGACAACTTGATCAAGCATATGAATATGTAAAGCTGTTTACAAAATGATGGCACATTAAAGGTAGTTGGGGTTCTCAGCAACTTGAACCAGCACTGAAATTTGAGCAGTGAGGTTCATTTCTTCCCCCTCTCTGCTCTTATCCCCAGGTTGAAGCACATCCCTAACACCCAGAGAGATCTGAAGAACTTGGGAACCTCCCAGCCACTGGGAAAATCATCTTGTTCTTGGAGTTTATTCATGAGGTTAGATCCACACATAATTGTCCATCATGCAGAATTGTCGCTAAACTTGTAATGTTATAGTTTTTACATCTTTTATTTTTTATTTTTTTTATTTCACCTTTATTTAACCAGGTAAGCCAGTTGAGAACAAGTTTTCATTTACAACTGCGACCTGGCCAAGATAAAAAGCAAAGCAGTGCGATAAAAACATCAACACAGAGTTACAAATGGGGTAAAACAAAACATAAAGTCAAAAATACAACAGAAAATATATATATACAGTGTGTGCAAATGTAGGAAGTTATGGAGGTAAGGCAATAAATAGGCTATAGTGCAAAATAAATACAATTAGTATTAACACTGGAATGATAGATGTGCAAGAGATTATGTGCAAATAGAGATACTGGGGTGCAAAAGAGCAAAATAAATAACAATATAGGGATGACATAGTTGGGTGGGCTAATTTCAGATGGGCTGTGTACAGGTGCAGTGATCGGTAAGGTGTTCTGACAACTGATGCTTAAAGTTAGTGAGGGAGATAAGAGTCTCCAGCTTCAGAGATTTTTGCAATTCGTTCCAGTCATTGGCAGCAGAGAACTGGAAGGAATGGCGGCCAAAGGAGGTGTTGGCTTTGGGGATGACCAGTGAGATATACCTGCTGGAGCGCAGACTACGGGTGGGTGCTGCTATGGTGACCAATGAGCTAAGATAAGGCATGGATTTGCCTAGCAGTGATTTATAGATGACCTGGAGCCAGTGGGTTTGACGACGAACATGTAGTGAGGACCAGCCAACAAGAGCGTACAGGTCACAGTGGTGGGTAGTGTATGGGGCTTTGGAGACAAAACGGATGGCACTGTGATAGACTACATCCAATTTGCTGAGTAGAGTGTTGGAGGCTATTTTGTAAATGACATCGCCGAAGTCAAGGATCGGTAGGATAGTCAGTTTTACGAGGGCATGTTTGGCAGCATGAGTGAAGGAGGCTTTGTTGCGAAATAGGAAGCCGATTCTAGATTTAACTTTGGATTGGAGATTCTTAATGTGAGTCTGGAAGGAGAGTTTACAGTCTAAGGTATTTGTAGTTGTCCACATACTCTAGGTCAGACCCGTCGAGAGTAGTGATTCTAGTCGGGTGGGCGGGTGCCAGCAGCGTTCGTTTGAAGAGCATGCATTTAGTTTTACTAGTGTTTAAGAGCAGTTGGAGGCTACTGAAGGAGTGTTGTATGGCATTGAAGCTCGTTTGGAGGTTTGTTAACACAGTGTCCAATGAAGGACCAGATGTATACAAAATGGTGTCGTCTGCGTAGAGGTGGATCTGAGAGTCACCAGCAGCAAGAGCGACATCATTGATAGACACAGAGAAAAGAGTCGGCCCAGGAATTGAACCCTGTGGCACCCCCATAGAGACTGCCATAGGTCCAGACAACAGGCCCTCCGATTTGACACATTGAACTCTATCTGAGAAGTAGTTGGTGAACCAGGCGAGGCAGTCATTTGAGAAATCGAGGCTATTTAATCTGCCAATAAGAATGCGGTGGTTGACAGAGTCGAAAGCCTTGGCCAGGTCGATGAAGACGGCTGCACAGTACTGTCTATTATCGATCGCGGTTATAATATCGTTTAGGACCTTGAGCGTGGCTGAAGTGCACCCATGACCAGCTCGGAAACCGGATTGCATAGCGGAGAAGGTACGGTGGGATTCGAAATGGTCGGTGATCTGTTTGTTAACTTGGCTTTCAAATGCAGGGCAGGATGGATATAGGTCTGTAACAGTTTGGATCTAGAGTGTCACCCCCTTTGAAGAGGGGGATGACCGCGGCAGCTTTCCAATCTCTGGGGATCTCAGAGGTTATGAAAGAGAGGTTGAACAGGCTAGTAATAGGGGTTGCGACAATTTCGGCGGCTAGTTTTAGAAAGAAAGGGTCCAGATTGTCTAGCCCAGCTGATTTGTAGGGGTCCAGATTTTGCAGCTCTTTCAGAACATCAGCTGTCTGAATTTGTGTGAAGGAGAAGCGGGGGGTGCATGGGCATGTTGCAGCGGAGGGTGCAGAGTTGGTGGCCGGGGTAGTGGTAGCCAGGTGGAAAGCATGGCCAGCCGTAGCAAAATGCTTGTTGAAATTCTCGATTATTGTAGATTTATCGGTGTCCCAAAACTTTTTGGAGTTAGTGCTACAGGATGCAAATTTCTGTTTGAAAAAGTTAGCCTTTGCTTTCCTGACTGCTTGTGTATATTGGTTCCTAACTTCCCTGAAAAGTTGCATATCGCGGGGGCTATTTGATGCTAATGCAGTACGCCACAGGATGTTTTTGTGCTGGTCAAGGGCAGTCAAGTCTGAGGAGAACCAGGGGCTATATCTGTTCTTAGTTCTGTATTTTTTGAATGGGGCATGTTTATTTAAGATTGAGAGAAAATTACTTTTAAAGAACAACCAGGCATCCTCTACTGACTTAATGAGATACAGTATATATCCATCCAGGATACCTGGGCCAGGTCAATTAGGAAGGCCTGCTCGCTAAAGTGTTTTAGGGAGCGTTTGACAGTGAAGAGGGGTGGTCGTTTGACCGCGGACCCGTTACGGACGCAGGCAATAAGGCAGTGATCGCTGAGATCCTGGTTGAAGACAGTGGAGGTGTATTTAGAGGGTAAGTTAGTCAGGATGATATCTATGAGGGTACCCATGTTTACGGATTTAGGGTTGTACCTGGTAGGTTCGTTGATAATTTGTGTGAGATTGAGGGCATCTAGTTTGGATTGTAGGATGGCCGGGGTGTTAAGCATATCCCAATTTAGGTCACCAAGCAGTACGAACTCTAAGGATAAATGGGGGGCAATCAATTCACATATGGTGTCCAGGGCACAGCTGGGGGCTGAGGGGGGTCTGTAGCAAGCGGCAACAGTGAGAGACTTATTTCTGGAAAGGTGGATTTTCAGAAGTAGAAGCTCAAACTGTTTGGGCACAGACCTGGATAGTGTGATAGAGCTCTGCAGGCTATCTCTACAGTAAATTGCAACTCCACCCCTTTTGGCAGTTCAGAAAATGTTATAGTTGGGGATGGAAATTTCAGAATTTTTGGTGGCCTTCCTAAGCCAGGATTCAGACACTGCTAGAACATCAGGGTTGGCGGAGTGTGCTAACGCAGTGAATAACTCAAACTTAGGAAGGAGACTTCTGATATTAACATGCAAGAAACCAAGGTTTTTACGGTTACAGAAGACAACAAATGATAGCGCCTGGGGAGTAGGAGTGATACTGAGGGCTGCAGGGCCTGGGTTAGCCTCTACATCACCAGAGGAACAGAGGAGGACTAGAATAAGGATACGGCTAAAGGCTTTAAGAACTGGTCTTCTAGTGCGTTGGGTACATAAAATAAAGGGGGCAGATTTCCGGGCGTTGTAGAAAAGATTCAGGGCATTATGTACAGACAAGGATATGGAAGGATATGAGTAAAGTGGAGGTAAACCTAAGCGTTGGGTAACAATGAAAGAGATAGCATCACTGTAGGCACCGATTGAGTCGGTCTCCGCGTGTATGGGGGGTGGGACAAAGGAGCTATCTAAGGCAGGTTTAGCTGGGCTGGGGGATCTACAGTGAAATAGTACAATTAGAAATAACCGAAACAGCAATAAGCAAACCTTATTGACATGGGAGAGAGGCATAAAGCAATCAAAGGTATAATTTGAGAGAGCTAAGACAACAGCTGGTAATGGCGACACAGTTTGGGCTGAGGCTAAACATAAACAGGATGCGGTACCGTAAAAAGGAACAGTCCAGCAGGCATCAGCTGTATACAGTGAGGGAAAAAAGTATTTGATCCCCTGCTGATTTTGTACGTTTGCCTACTGACAAAGAAATGATCAGTCTATAATTTTAATGGTAGGTTTATTTGAACAGTGAGAGACAGAATAACAACAAAAAAATACAGAAAAACGCATGTCAAAAATACAATAAATTGATTTGCATTTTAATGAGGGAAATAAGTATTTGACCCCCTCTCAATCAGAAAGATTTCTGGCTCCCAGGTGTCTTTTATACAGACAACGAGCTGAGATTAGGAGCACAATCTTAAATGGAGTGCTCCTAATCTCAGTTTGTTTCCTGAATAAAGGCCCCTGTCCACAGAAGCAATCAATCAATCAGATTCCAAACTCTCCACCATGGCCAAGACCAAAGAGCTCTCCAAGGATGTCAGGGACACGATTGTAGACCTACACAAGGCTGGAATGGTCTACAAGACCATCGCCAAGCAGCTTGGTGAGAAAGTGACAACAGTTGGTGCGATTATTCGCAAATGGAAGAAACACAAAATAACTGTAAATCTCCCTCGGCCTGGGGCTCCATGCAATATTTCACCTCGTGGAGTTGCAATGATCATGAGAACGGTGAGGAATCAGCCCAGAACTACACGGGAGGATCTTGTCAATGATCTCAAGGCAGCTGGGACCATAGTCACCAAGAAAACAATTGGTAACACACTACGCCGTGAAGGACTGAAATCCTGCAGCGCCCGCAAGGTCCCCCTGCTCAAGAAAGCACATATACAGGCCTGTCTGAAGTTTGCCAATGAACATCTGAATGATTCAGAGGAGAACTGGGTGAAAGTGTTGTGGTCAGATGAGACCAAAATCGAGCTCTTTGGCATCAACTCAACACGCTGTGTTTGGAGGAGGAGGAATGCTGCCTATGACCCCAAGAACACCATCCCCACCGTCAAACATGGAGGTGGAAACATTATGCTTTGGGGGGGGGGGGTTCTGCTAAGAGGACAGGACAACTTCACCGCATCAAAGGGACGATGGATGGGGCCATGTACCGTCAAATCTTGGGTGAGAAACTCCTTCCCTCATCCAGGGCATTGAAAATGGGTCGTGGATGGGTATTCCAGCATGACAATGACCCAAAACACACGGCCAAGGCAACAAAGGAGTGGCTCAAGAAGAAGCACATTAAGGTCCTGGAGTGGCCTAGCCAGTATCCAGACCTTAATCCCATAGAAAATCTGTGGAGGGAGCTGAAGGTTCGAGTTGCCAAACGTCAGCCTCAAAACCTTAATGACTTGGAGAAGATCTGCAAAGAGGAGTGGGACAAAATCCCTCCTGAGATGTGTGCAAACCTGGTGGCCAACTACAAGAAACGTCTGACCTCTGTGATTGCCAACAAGGGTTTTGCCACCTAGTACTAAGTCATGTTTTGCAGAAGGGTCAAATACTTCTTTCCCTCATTAAAATGAAAATCAATTTATAACATTTTTGACATGGGTTTTTCTGGATTTGTTGTTGTTATTCTGTCTCTCACTGTTCAAATAAACCTACCATTAAAATTATGGACTGATCATGTCTTTGTCAGTGGGCAAACATACAAAATCAGCAGGCGATCAAATACTTTTTTCCCTCACTGTAGCTGAGTTATCATAAGGTCCGGTGAACAGCAATAGGATAGTTCAGAGGTAGTTCGGGGGCTGTTAAAGCACTAGCGAGCAAGAGGCCACGGCTAGCGTGTGCTAGCGGGCCGGGGCTAGCAGTTGGAATCTTCATGGTCGACGTCGTAACGGGAAGCCTGTTGTAACCACATCAGACGATTTCGTCGGCAGACCAGTCGTGTTGGATCGGCGGGGCTCCGTGTCAACACTAGGTGGTCCCGTCCGGTTGACAGAGAGGTAGATAGCCGGGAGATGTGCCTAGCTCAGGATGATTAGCCAAACCACAACGTCCATTTTGTTGCAGCTAGCTGGTAGCGGTGAATCCGGAGTTAAAGGTCCAGTGATTCAGTGATTCCGGCAGAAAAACGGATATGTTCTGGGTCGATAACGCGCTGTGCAGACAGTGCAGACTGGCCGAATAATAGTCCAGGCTAGAGCTGGCTGGTAGGTGGTGCAGGCCACGGACAATGGTGAAAAACCGCTAACGGTAGCTAATAGCAAGTAGCTAGTTAGCTGGCTACTCCCGTCCGGTAGACCGAGAGGTAGATAGCCGGGATATGGGCCTGGCTCTAGGCTAGCTCGAGGCTAACTGGTGAAGCTCATTCAATAATACAGACATGGGTAATTTATGTCCCAGGGGACTGAACTGTGTGCAAGTGTTTGTTCAATTTAGACCACAATTAGTTGAATGAGGTATTAGTGAAGTGCTGGAACAAAAACCTGTAGACTGCTGTGTAAAGAAGCTATGGCTGTCATGACTTCAATTGACTAAATACAGTTACCATTGTCTTTTGTTAATCTATGCAGGTTTGTCATAATTTCCAGGAGCCTGGTGGAGATGGACACAACCATAATCCAAGGCAGGACATTTCCCTGCATCCAGGTTGAGGCCTGCTACCAGCAGGAACATGGAGCACTCCATGTCAGTAAGTCATGTAAAGTCGGAAGTTTACATACACTTTAGCTAAATACATTTAAACTCAGTTTTTCACAATTCCTGACATTTAATCCTAGTAAATACTCCCTGTTATAGGTCAGTTAGGATCACCACTTTATTTTAAGGATGTGAAATGTCAGAATAATAGTAGAGAGAATGATTTATTTCAGCTTTTGTTTCTTTCATCACATTCCCAGTGGGTCAGAAGTTTACATACCCTCAATTAGTATTTGGTAGCATTGCCTTTAAATTGTTTAACTTGGGTCAAACGTTTCGGGTAGCCTTCCACAAGCTTCCCACAATAATTGCTCCTTACAGAGCTGGTGTAACTGACTCAGGTTTGTAGGCCTCCTTGCTCGCACACACTTCTTCAGTTCTGCCCACACATTTTCTATAGGATTGAGGTCAGAGCTTTGTGATGGCCACTCCAATACCTTGACTTTCTTGTCCTTAAGCCATTTTGCCACAACTTTGGAAGTATGCTTGGGGTCATTGTCCATTTGGAAGACCCATTTGCGACCAAGCTTTAACTTCTTGACTGATGTCTTGAGATGTTGCTTCAATATATCCACATAATGTTCCTTCCTCATGATGCCATCTATTTTGTGAAGTGCACCAGTCCCTCCTGCAGCAAAGCACCCCCACAGCATGATGCTAACACCCCTGTGCTTCACGGTTGGGATGGTGCTCTTCGGCTTGCAAGCCTCCCCCCTTTTTCCTCCAAACATAACAATGGTCATTATGGCCAAACAGTTCTATTTTTGTTTAATCAGACCAGAGGTCATTTCTCCAAAAAGTACGATCTTTGACCCCATGTGCAGTTGCAAACCGTAGTCTGGTTTTTTTATGGCGGTTTTGGAGCAGTGGCTTCTTCCTTGCTAAGGGACCTTTCAGGTTATGTCGATATACAGTATCTCCTATGCTAAATACACCGGAGGCATGTAATGAATCTTGAGCCATAATGAAGCAATTAGGATTGTTGTTGAAAAACAAGCAATTACAGCATGACAGCCTCATCAAAACACTCATGTTGCAAAACTGTAGATGTGAACTTGAATCTAAGGGGCACCCAAATATGAGCAAGAAACTAGCTCCCTGGAGAAAGTCGCCTTAACATCGAGAAAACATTACCGACTGGCAAAAATGTTATGTACTATCTATACCAGTGACCAATTTTGATTGAAACCTCTTAGGGGAAAAATGTCATTATATTAGAGGAAGCAATTTAGTGGTCGTCTTTACGGGAGATGATCAACAGTATATTCCTATGTCATTTGACGAGATTAAAGGGGATTGCGTGACTAGCTGCCTTGTTTCCCTTCTACGTTGTCGCTTTCCATGTAGCCTCCTCATTAATTTGATGGGTTATTATGTCAACAAGAGTCTCCCCTCCAAGTAAATATAGATAGATTTATAACTGCAGATTGCTCCGAGATTACTCCTGAACATGAATGGCACTGGGTGGGTAGGTAGACCGGATTGACTATGCAACGGTACCCCCCTGTATATATAGCCTCCCTACTGTCACTTTATTTTACTGTATATATAGCCTCCCTACTGTCACTTAATTTTACTTCTGCTCTTTTTTTCTCAACACTTTTTTGTTGTTGTTTTATTCTTACTTTTTTTGTTTAAAATAAATGCACTGTTGGTTAAGGGCTGTAAGTAAGCATTTCACTGTAATATCTGCACCTGTTGTATTCGGCGCATGTGACCAATAAAATTTGATTTGATTTGATTTGATACTATAATGATAAAAGTTGTTTAAAATATGCTATCTCAGGTTTAATTTTTCTCCATTTAATTACTAAAACACCAAACTACCTTAAACATTGACCCTCTAGAAGCGAGTGGGTAATTTATTTTGCATTGTTAGTTCGTCCTCTTGGCCCACAGTAAAATAGTCTCTGCCAGCTCTGCACCAAGACATTTCAGGTATAGAAATAAAGTATATTGCAACCTAATAAATGCACTCTCAATTGGGAGTCGGGATTAGTACCTACCTGCATACTCCAGTTTAGAATAGCGTACATAGGCTATTCACAACAGTCCCAAGTAATTGCATACATCAGGAGTAGACTATGTTATTCAACCAACCGATTATGATGGGCCGTTATGTGGTGGGAGAAAGCAAATTCATTCCCAGAAGAGGAGCTTGTTCTCAGAAAATACAGTGTGGATGGTTAGAGGAGATAGAGGGGGGATATTATCAGCAATAATGGAGGGATACAGATGTCTATGTTTACAATCGAAATGCCTTGCCTAATTTGGGAAAGTGGGATAAAGCACTGGAGTATAGTAGAGACCACACAAACTAAACGCCTGTTAAAAGGAGACCATAGTATGCCACAAAATGACTGACTGATGTGTTATGTTATCTTCTCAGGGTCAAATTCACTTTAAATCACAATTCCATTTGTTTTATTATCTGTCATTGTCTGGCTTTTAATAACAATATGGTATGCTTACAACATATGAGGGCAAAGTCACTTAACAACATGAAGTGACTTTGTGTTTGTTGGAAATAGAATAATCCTGCCTCTTAATATAATTGTTTTGGCAAACGTTGACCTTGGGGCTTAATTGAATTGTTGTGCCAATTGTTTACCCCCAGCCTTAGAATAAGCCCAGACATTTTTACAAAATTACTTCAAACAACCTTACCTGGCTTCTCCGGGTTAGTCGAGGACACAAACACGGAAATTGTCATTTCTGTAGAAATATGCATCAATTACTGGACCAAGCTCTGTTTTAAGTCTACATTGTCCAGGTTTTACATGGGAGTTCTTTAAATGGTATGTAGGACACTGGTTGGAAGTGTGGTCCCTAGCCACACAGCATCCTGGTTTATCTTTTTAGTGTGATTCAGTTCAGTGTTCCCTAGTGTCATGCAGGGACAGCCCCTGCGACCTTGACTGGTGGTGGGGCGTGTTTGTGTGTGTGTGTGTGTGTGTGTGTGTGTGTGTTGGAAGCAAGATGTGTGTGTGTGTGTGTGTGTTGGGAGCAGGTTGTTTGTGTGTGTGTGTTTGTTGGGAGCAGGTTGTGTGTGTGTGTGAGTGTTGGGAGCAGGTTGTTTATGTGTGTATCTTTGTAAGCAGGTTGTGTGTGTTTGGAAGCAGGTTGTGTGTTTTGTCTATATTTCTGTTTGTGTCTGTTTGTGTGCATCTCTGTGTGTGGGTGTCGTGCCTGTGTGTTATCTATGTGTGCGTGGCTGTGTGCACATGCTGCAGCTGTGTGCGTGTGTGTGGCTTTGAGTGTATTGTGTTCATGGGCAGCTTTGGGATTGGGATTTCGATGCCTATAAGCCATTCGTTTCCACCTCGACACCTGCAGAGTTTAGGGCCCTAAAGAGGAGGAAGGCCTATGCTGCTAATGCTATCTACTCACAAGATTATCAGGCTTACATAACCCCCCCCCCCACTGATTAAATATTGAATAGAGCCCTTTCTGTTGTTCTCTCACAGAGATCAAAAGTGATTGCAAAGGACTTGGTGTCCTGATTGCCCCCTTACCTCAGCCAGCCTTCTCTGTCCTGTGTGGCTCAGTTGGTAGAGCGTGATGCTTGAAATGACAAGGTTGTGGGTTCAAATCCCCATGGGGGACACTACGTGCAGATGATCCATTGCTAATTCAATCAATCCTGCATTGCAGATATTACTCATCAACTAATAAAAATGCACCTCTATTATGTCCTTAGTAAATATCTGCATAGGGCCAAAAACATTGTTCAGAAAGTGTTGAAAGATATGCCACAGGTGTTCCAAAGCACAGGTGCACCGCAAGGCTGTGCTCTCCATTACTTTTCACTCTGAACTCCTGCTATCTGAGATACAGGAGTGACCAGCGCACCATCATGAAATACTCAGTACCATGGTGTAGCGATGTGTCGTTTTGTTATATGTTAAACAATGTTGAACATAATACTTTTATTGTCTATAATGATTGACTATTACAGCTTAAACTGATTTCCTCCAAGCTCTTGCTCTTCAAGACAAAGGGTCATAAAAGTGTCTCTCACAGCACTCGACCCGCTCCACTACAGCCCCATCGATGTGAATGGGGGCGTGCTGGCCCCTCTGTTTCCTGTAGTCCACGATTTGTCTTGCTGACGTTGAGGGAGAGGTTGTCCTGGAACCACACTGCCAGGTCTCTGACCTCCTCCCTATAGGCTGCCTCATCGGTGATCAGTCCTACCACCATTGTGTCATCAGCAAACTTGATGATGGTGTTGGAGTAGTGCGCGGCACGCAGTCATGGGTGAACAGTGAGTACAGGAGGGGACTAAGCACACACCCCTGAGGGGCCCCTGTGTTGATGGACAGCGTGGCAGATGTGTTGTTGCCTACCCTCGGGCGGCCCATCAGGAAGTCCAGGATCCAGTTGCAGAGGGATGTGTTCAGTCCCAGGGTCCTGAGCTTGGAGGGGACTATGGTGTTGAATGCTGAGCTGTATTCAATGAACAGCATTCTTACATAGGTAATCCTTTTGTCCAGGTGGGTGGGTGAGTGCAGTGTGGAGTGCAAAAGAGATTGTGTCATCTGTTGACCTGTTGGGGTGGTATATGTATTGGAGTGGGTCCAGGGTGTCTGGGATGATGGTGTTGATGTGAGCCATGACCAGCCTTTCAAAGCATTTCATGGCTATAGATGTGAGTGCTACGGGGCAATAGTCATTTAGGCAGGTTATCTTGGTGTTCTTGGGCACGGGGACTATGCTGTTTTGCTTGAAACAAGTTAGTATTACAGATCGGGTCAGGGATGGGTTGAAAATGTCAGTGAAGACACTTGCCAAATGGTCAGCGCGTGCTCTGATATTCTGTCTAGCCCCGCGGCCTTGCGAATGTTAACCTGTAGGCTAGCGTCGCTGGGCAGCTCGCGGCTGGGTTTCCCTTTGTAATCAGTGATAATCAGTGATAGTTTGCAAGCTCTGCCACATCCGTCGAGCATCAGGGTCGGCGTAGTATGATTTGATCTTAGTCTTGTATTGAAGCTTTACCTGTTTGATGGCTCGTCTGAGGTCGTTGGGTTGATTTCTTATAAGTGTCCGGATTAATGTCCCGCTCCTTGAAAGCGGCAGCTTTAGCCTTTAGCTCAGTGCGGATGTTGCCTGTAATCCATGGCTTCTGGTTGGGGTATGTACGTACAGTCACTGTAACGTCGTCGATGTACTTATTAATGATGCTGATGACTGATGTGGTAAACTCCTCAATGTTATTGGATGAATCCCAGAACATATTTCAGCCTGTGCTAGCAAAACAGTCGTGTAGCTTAGCATCCGCTTCATCGGACCATTTCCGTATTCAGCGCGTCACTGGTACTTCCTTTTTGAGTTTTTGCTTGTAAGCAGGAGGATAGAATTATGGTCTGATTTGCCAAAGGGAGAGTGAGGAAGGGCCTTGTATGCCTTTCTGTGTGTGGATTAAAGGTGATCTAAAGTTTTGCCACTTCTAGTTGCACAGTTGACATGCTGGTAGAAATTAGATAAATTGGATTTCAGTTTCCCTGCAACAAAATCACCGGCCATGAGAAATGCTGCCTCTGAATGCGCATTTTCTTGTTTGCTTATGGCCCTATGCTGCTCGTTGAGTGCGGTCTTAGTGCCAACATCAGTTTGTGGTGGTAAATAGACAGCTTGGTGAGTAGTATGGTCTGCAGCTTATCATGATGTATTCTAACTCAGGCAAGCAAAAACTCGAGACGTCCTTAACATTAGAGGTCACACACCAGGTGTTGTTAACAAATAGACACACCCCTCCTCCCTTCGTCTTACCCGAGTCTGCCGTCCGGTCTTGAAGATAGAAAAAACAGCGAAATGTACAGTGAACAAAAATATGATATAGACCGCAATCCTGCAGTCAGTATGCCAATTACAAGCTCCCCCAAAACTTGAGACATCTGTGGCATTGTGTTGTGTGACTAAACTGCACATTTTAGAGTGGCCTTTTATTGTCCCCAGCACAACGTGCACCTGTGTAATGATCATGCTGTTTAATCAGCTTCTTGATATGTCACACCTGTCAGGTGGATGGATTATCTTGGCAAAGGAGAAATGCTCACTAACAGGGATATAAACAAATTTGTCCGCAAATTCTTAGAGAAATAAGCTTTTTGTGCGTATGGACAATTTCTGGCCTGTTTT
Source organism: Coregonus lavaretus (assembly GCF_964263955.1). Taxonomy (NCBI): domain Eukaryota; kingdom Metazoa; phylum Chordata; class Actinopteri; order Salmoniformes; family Salmonidae; genus Coregonus; species Coregonus lavaretus. The sequence goes on along the minus strand of NC_140018.1, from coordinate 37,879,611 downwards.
ATTTCAGCTCATGAAACATGGGACCAACACTTACAGGTGCATCAAAGCTGGGACCGAGAGACTGTAAAACAGCTTCTATCTCAAGGCAATCAGACTGTTAAACAGCCATCACTAGCACATTAGAGGCTGTTGCCTATAGACATAGACTAGAAATCACTGGCCACTTTAAGAAATGGAACACTAGACACTTTAATAATGTTTACATATCTTGCGTTACTCATCTCATATGTATATACTGTATTCTATACTATTCTATGGTATCACTTGTCCATATATGTATATATTCTTAATTCATTCCTTACTTAGATTTGTGTGTATTGGGTATATGTTGTGAAATTGTTAGATATCACTTGTTAGATATTACTGCACTGTCGGAGCTAGAAGCACAAGCATTTCGCTACACCCGCAATAACATCTGCTAAACACGTGTATGTGACCAATACAATTTGATTTGATTTGATATTCCTTGTCTCACATACCATTAATATATAAAACAATCAATCCCTAATATATACAAGACAATCACAATATGATACACAATAGGCACCAAAAGGCAGACCATATGCTATCCCGGGGCGGCAGGTAGCTTAGTGGGTAAGAGCGTTGTGCCAGTAACCGAAAGGTCGCTGGTTCTAATCTCCGAGCCGACTAGGTGAAAAATCTGTCGATGTGCCCTTGAGCAAGGCACTTAACCCTAATTGCTCCTGTAAGTCGCTCTGGATAAGAGCGTCTGCTAAATGACACAAAAAAAATAAAAAATCCCGGGCATTTCCTTCTCAGTCACGTACTATAATCTTACAACTCATTTTTGAGATGCTACTATTTAGCAATTTTTTCAGTGAGAACTTGAAACTACCCATTGAAGGTATATGTTTCAAATTATTTGGAAGACTATTCCAAAGAATGTTAGCTGAGTACAAAAACGTTTATTTCCCCATACCACTATTAAATCTAAAAGGAACATCATCAGTTTCACTCCTTCTAGTGGAATAATTATGATTATCCCAGACCATGTTAAAGTAGTTACATAGGTACCTAGGGACCAAACTGTGGACAATCTTATATACAGGACACAATTTAATCTGAGAGACTCTCTCCTCCACTTTGAGCCATCTAAGGCTTTCAAAGTGGGAATGGTGAAGATGAGTATGTGCTGTAAATTTAAGAATAATCCTGACTAATTTGTTCTGAAATTTATTTTTTATTATCTTGGGGGTACCAGGAAGAGCACGCATAGTTGAAGTGGCACTGAACAAGAGCCCCTGCCAATGCCACCATTGCATTCTTATTCAGATATTTGGAAGTTCTTGCCAGAAACCTAATTTTATGGTTCACTTTGGAGATAACTTTTTGTGCCATGCTCTCCCCTGTCAAATGGTTATCTAGCACACATCCAAGATAATTAACAGAGTATTTTGCTGTGACTGCTAAGTCACCTACTACCACCTTAAAATCCGGGGATTTCCTCAGTTTCACTTTGGACCAGAACAAGATTGTGAAGTGACAGCTTATGTTCTGACATTCAGAAATTCAGCACTGAGGGCTTTCTCAACCACATGTTTGTCTTTGTGGGAAACCAACAGTGCAGAATCATCTGCATAGAGGAAAAGGTCACATGTACAGGCAGATTTCAGATCATTTATATACAACAGAAAGATAAGTGGACCCAGCACACTCCCTTGGGGCAGTCCAAGATTTTAGGTTTAGACAGGGTTCCATCCACATCTGTTTTCTCTAAGAGCTAACCCATTTTACGACTAAGTTGTTGAAGCCCATGGCTCTCAGTTTGATTCACAGAATCTAACAGTCAGTCTGCTCGAACATAATATTTTCCATGACCTTCGATAAAATACACAGAATTGAGACAGGCCGATAGTTTCCATGATCTAACTTAATCCCTTTTTTATATAGAGGAATTACCCTTGCAAGTTTTAGTTCACAATATGAGTTACGCAGGGGTTGACTCACATTGAGAATGTGTCTGTGCCTCGATCTAGGTTGAGCAAAACTAAGGATGGCGGTGTTCGCCTTAGCAATCTGACTGGAATAAATACCTCCTCCATTCCTGTCATTATTGAAAGAGATTGTGATATCTCACATCTCAAAATAGGGTTACTTAATGTTAGATCCCTCACTTCAAAGGCAGTTATGGTCAATGAACTACTCACTGATCATAATCTTGATGTGATTGGCCTGACTGAAACATGGCTTAAGCCTGATGAATTTACTGTGTTAAATGAGGCCTCTCCTCCTGGTTACACTAGTGACCATATCACCCGTGCATCCCGTAAAGGTGGAGGTGTTGCTAACATTTACGCTAGCAAATTTCAATTTACCCCCCCCCCCCCCCCCCCCCCAAAAAAATAAAGAAATTACTGCGTTTTCATCTTTTGAGCTTCTAGTCATGAAATCTATGTAGCCTACTCAATCACTTTTTATAGCTACTGTTTACAGGCCTCATGGCCCGTATACAGAGTTCCTCACTGAGGTCCCTGAATTCCTATCGGACCTTGTAGTCATGGCAGATAATATTCACATTTTTGGTGACTTTAATATTCACATGGAAAAGTCCACGGACCCACTCCAAAAGGCTTTCGGAGCCATCATCGACTCAGTGGGTTTTTGTCCAACATGTCTCCGGACCTACTCATTGCCACAGTTATACCCTGGATCTAGTTTTGTCCCGTGGAATACATATTGTGGATCTAAACGTTTTCCCTCATAATCCTGGACTATCAGACCACCATCTTATTACGTTTGAAATCACAACAAATAATCTGCTCAAACCCCAACCAAGGATCATCAAAAGCTGTGCTATAAATTGTCAGACAACCCAAAGATTCCTAGATGCCCTTCCAGACTCCCTCACCTACTTAAGGTCATCTGAGTACAAAAATCAGTTAACGACCTAACTGAGGATCTAAATGTAACCTTGTGTAATACCCTAAATGCAGTCGCACCCCTAAAAACAAAAAACATTTGTCACAAGTAACTGGCTCCCTGGTACAGAAAATACCCGAGCCCTGAAGCAAGCTTCCAGAAAATTGGAACGGAAATGGCGCTCCACCAAACTGGAAGTCTTCCTACTAGCTTGGAAAGAAAGTACAGTGCAATATCAAAGAGCCCTCACTGCTGCTCGATCATCCTATTTTTCCAACTTAATTGAAGAGAATAGGAACAATCCAACATTTCTATTTGATACTGTCGCAAAGCTAACTAAAAAGCAGCATTCCCCAAGAGAAGATAACTTTCACTTCAGCAGGGATGAATTCATGAACTTCTTCGACGAAATGTCATTAGAAAGCAAATTACGGACTCCTCTTTGAATCTGCGTATTTCTCCAAAGTTCAGCTGTCCTGAGTCTGCACAAAACTGCCAGGACCTAGGATCAATGGAGACACTCAAGTTTTTTAATGCTATATCTCTTGACACATTCATGAAAATAGTAATGGCCTCTAAACCTTCAAGCTGCATACTAGAACCTATTCCAACTAAACTACTGAAAGAGCTACTTCCTGTGCTTTGCCCTCCTATGTTGAACATAATAAATGGCTCCATATCCACTGGATGTGTACCAAACTCACTAAAAGTGGCAGTAATAAAGCCTCTCTTGAAAAACCCAAACCTTGACAAAGAAAATGTAAAAAACTATTGGCCTATATCGAATCTCCCATTCTGCTATTTGTTTTTTAGAAAAAGCTGTTGTGCATCAACTCACTGCCTTCCTGAAGACAAAACATTAATACGAAACGCTTCAGTCTGGTTTAAGACCCCATCATAGCACTGAGACTGCACTCGTGAAGGTGTAAATGACCTTTTAATGGCGTCAGACCGAGGCTCTGCATCTGTCCTCGTGCTCCTAGACCTTAGTGTTGCTTTTGACACCATCGATCACCACATTCTTTTGGAAAGTTTAATTGGTCTACACAGACAAGTTCATTTCTTTTTTTTTTTTTTTTTTAGGGGGTAGATCAGCTTTAATATTGCAGATACATTGTAATTTCCATCAATGTAATTGTCTGCATCACTTCCAATCCCCCATATGTTTGTTTTTTCTCGCATATATATATATATATATATATATATATATATATATATATATATATATATATCTATATAGATAGATAGATAGATAGATAGATAGATAGATAGATAGATAGATAGATAGATAGATAGATAGATAGATAGATAGATAGATAGATAGATAGATAGATAGATAGATAGATAGATAGATAGATATACATACATACATACACATATACATACATACACATACAGTGGGGAAAAAAAGTACTTAGTCAGCCACCAATTGTGCAAGTTCTCCCACTTAAAAAGGTGAGAGAGGCCTGTAATTTTCATCATAGGTACACGTCAACTATGACAGACAAAATGAGAAAAAAAAATCTGAAAATCACATTGTAGGATTTTTTATGATTTTATTTGCAAATTATGGTGGAAAGTAAGTATTTGGTCAATAACAAAAGTTTCTCAATACTTTGTTATATACCCTTTGTTGGCAATGACACAGGTCAAACGTTTTCTGTAAGTCTTCACAAGGTTTTCATACACTGTTGCTGGTATTTTGGCCCATTCCTCCATGCAGATCTCCTCTAGAGCAGTGATGTTTTGGGGCTGTCGCTGGGCAACACGGACTTTCAACTCCCTCCAAAGATTTTCTTTGGGGTTGAGATCTGGAGACTGGCTAGGCCACTCCAGGACCTTGAAATGCTTCTTACGAAGCCACTCCTTCGTTGCCCGGGCGGTGTGTTTGGGATCATTGTCATGCTGAAAGACCCAGCCACGTTTCATCTTCAATGCCCTTGCTGATGGAAGGAGGTTTTCACTCAAAATCTCACGATACATGGCCCCATTCATTCTTTCCTTTACACGGATCAGTCGTCCTGGTCCCTTTGCAGAAAAACAGCCCCAAAGCATGATGTTTCCACCCCCATGCTTCACAGTAGGTATGGTGTTCTTTGGATGCAACTCAGCATTCTTTGTCCTCCAAACACGACGAGTTGAGTTTTTACCAAAAAGTTATATTTTGGTTTCATCTGACCATATGACATTCTCCCAATCCTCTTCTGGATCATCCAAATGCACTCTAGCAAACTTCAGATGGGCCTGCACATGTACTGGCTTAAGCAGGGGGACACGTCTGGCACTGCAGGATTTGAGTCCCTAGCGGCGTAGTGTGTTACTGATGGTAGGCTTTGTTACTTTGGTCCCAGCTCTCTGCAGATCATTCACTAGGTCCCCCCGTGTGGTTTTGGGATTTTTGCTCACCGTTCTTGTGATCATTTTGACCCCACGGGGTGAGATCTTGCGTGGAGCCCCAGATCGAGGGAGATTATCAGTGGTCTTGTATGTCTTCCATTTCCTAATAATTGCTCCCACAGTTGATTTCTTCAAACCAAGCTGCTTACCTATTGCAGATTCAGTCTTCCCAGCCTGGTGCAGGTCTACAATTTTGTTTCTGGTGTCCTTTGACAGCTCTTTGGTCTTGGTCATAGTGGAGTTTGGAGTGTGACTGTTTGAGGTTGTGGACAGGTGTCTTTTATACGGATAACAAGTTCAAACAGGTGCCATTAATACAGGTAACGAGTGGAGGACAGAGGAGCCTCTTAAAGAAGAAGATACAGGTCTGTGAGAGCCAGAAATATTGCTTGTTTGTAGGTGAGCATATACTTATTTTCCACCATAATTTTCAAATATATTCATGTGATTTTCTGGAAAAAAATTTCTCAATTTGTCTGTCATAGTTGATGTGTACCTATGATGAAAATTACAGGCCTCTCTCATCTTTTTAAGTGGGAGAACTTGCACAATTGGTGGCTGACTAAATACTTTCCCCCCCCACTGTATACCTATCCTTTTGTTAAATATATTTCCCTTTATTACTTTCCAACCCCACCACCCCTTCCCTAATTGGAGTAAACTAGTGAACAACAATGCTTAGGCCTCTACTTCCAGCTTATACATACTATATACAGTGGGGAAAAAAAGTATTTAGTCAGGTTAGTTAATAAAGTTAATAAAGGGAAAAAGGCCATTCTTGAACATTGGGTGAGACAATCTTACTAATTTGTTTGAGAACCAGTTCGGATTTAAGTATAACTTTTGTATGACTGAAGCATTTAGTGATAGGTCTAATGCTTTAATATTTAATAAGTTCTTTCCTCCGATTTCATATTCATTATATAAATAGGCCTGTTTAATTTTGTCTGGCTTGCTGTTCCAAATAAAATGGAATATTTTTTTCTCATATAATTTAAAAAACTGTTCGCTAGGCATAGGCAAGACCATAAGCAAATAGGTAAACTGGGATAATACTAAAGAGTTAATCAGGGTGATTATTCCACAAATTGACAGGCACCCACCTTTCCATGGTAGCAAGATCTTATCTATTTTTGCTAACTTTCTATTAAAATGTATTGGAGTGAGATCATTTATTTCATTTGGGATATGTATTCCGAATATATCCACATCACCATCAGACAATTTTATTGGTAAACTACATGGTAATGTAAAAATTGTACTTTTTAGTGATCCAATACGTAATATAGTACATTTATCATAATTTGGTTGTATTCCAGAGAGGTTAGAAAATGTATCTAGAACCTCTATGAGGCTGTGGAGGGATTCTAGTTGTGGATTTAAAAGAAAACGTGAATCATCAGCGTACAATGACACCTTTGTTTTTAAGCCCTGGATTTCTAATCCCTTGATATTATTGTTGGATCTGATTTTAATAGCTAACATCTCGATGGCCATAATAAATAGATATGCCGATAGTGGACAACCTTGTTTCACTCCTCTTGACAGTTTAAAACTTTATGAGAAATAGCCATTATTTACTATTTTACACCTAGGGTTACTATGCATGATTTTGACCCATTTTATAAGAGATTCACCAAAATTGAAATGCTCCAGGCATTTATATATAAACCCCAGTCGTACTTTATCAAATGCCTTTTCGAAGTCTGCTATGAATAGTAGGCCTGGTTTCCCAGATTTTTTCAGTGTTCTATTGTTTCCAGTACTTGCCTTATATTATCTCCAAAGTATCGTCCTTGTAAAAAATCTGTCTGATTAGAATGAATAATGTCCGACAATACCTTTTTAATTCTATGCGCTATACATTTTGCTAGAATTTTTGCATCACAACACTGAAGTATAAGGGGCCTCCAATTTTTTTAAATGACTGGATCTTTATATTTTCCACTTGTATCCTGTTTCAGTAATAATGAATCAGACCTTCTTCTTGAGTGTCTGATAATCTACCATTTACATAGGAGTGGTTAAAACATGCTAATAACGGTCTTCTGAGTATATCAAAAAAGGTTTGGTATACATCGACTGGAATGCCATCCAACCCTGGAGTTTTTCCAGACTTAAAGTCTTTAATTGCATCCAGAAGTTCCTCCTCTGTAATTTCACCTTCACATGAGTCTTTCTGTATGGCTGTTAATTTTACATTATCAATAGAAAAAAAATCTCTACAATTAGCTTTAGTTAGTTTCCTCCTTCAAAATAGAATATGGTGAATCATGGGTGACTCCGTCATTTGTAACCAGTTTCAGTAAATTATTTTTGGTAGCATTTCTATGTTGAAGATTAAAAAATAATTTGGTGCATTTTTCCCCATATTCCATCCAGTTTGCTTTATTTTTATAATATATTACACTTGATCTTTCTTGAATATAGTTTCTCCATTTCTTTTTGTTTTTCCTCTAATTTATTCTGAGCCTCTGTTACAGTTTTTATTGCTATCCATCTGTTCTGTTAGACCTTCTATTTCCTTTGTTAGTATGGACACTTTTGACCTAAATTGCTTTTGTTTTCGAAGTTTCCCGAGTGGCGCAGTGGTCTAAGGCTCTGCATCACAGTGCTAGCTGTGCCACTAGAAATCCTGGTTCGTATCCAGGCGCTGTCGTAGCCGGCCGCGACCGGGAGACCCATGAGGCGGCGCATAATTGGCCCTGCGTCGTCCATGGTAGGGGAGGGAATGGCCGGCAGGGATGTTGCTCAGTTGGTAGAGCATGGCGTTTGCAACACCAGGGTTGTGGGTTCAATTCCCACGGGGGGCCAGTATGAAAAATAAAATAATGTAACTGTAAGTCGCTCTGGATACGAGTGTCTGCTAAATGACTAAAATGTAAATGTAAATGAGTACTGAATTGCATGGCCTCTAAAGGCACATTTAAAGGTGTCCCATACAATAAGGGGATTTGCTGTGCCTATGTTATGTCGGAAAAAAAACAGTTATAAATTCTTCTGTCCTAGTTAAAAACAAGTTATCATCCAATATGCTTTGATTAAATTTCCAATATCCTCGCCCACGTGGAAATTCAGTAAGAGTAATGTATATGCCAATTATATGATGGTCCGACCGCATTCTGTCCCCTATCAACAATTTTATTTTTTATTTTGGTGCCAACGAGAATGACATAAGAAAGAAGTCAAGACGACTAGCTTGATTGAGTCTCCGCCATGTATATCTTACTAGATCAGGAAATTTAAGCCTCCATATATCTACTAGTTCTAATGTATCTATGACATTCACTATTTCCTTTAGAGGGTGATATTTTTTTTGTTTTGTTTCCAATTTTTTTTTTTTTTTTTGGTTATATTTTATTTTATTTTATTTTTTGGGGGGGGGGATGGATCAGCTTAATATTGCAGATAGATTGTATCTTCTATCAATGTAATTGTCTGCATCACTTCCAATCCCCCATGTTTATTTTTATTTTTTATATATATATTCCCCTTTATTACTTTTCAACCCCACCATCCTTTCCCTACTTGGAGTAAATTAGTGAACAACAACGCCCAGGCCTCTGCTTCCGGTCTATACTTACTATCTACACCTTATGGACAGAGTTAATTTTACAATAATTCTATATCTATATATATATATATTTATTTATTTTTTTGCTCCTGAACTTCTTCTACTCTCAACCTCTCCGATCATTTTCATGATGTCCATCCGGTTTGCTTCTAAATGCCATATCTTTCTAACTGTGCTCTTTCCCAAAAGCTCCCAACATACAACCTATATACTTATTATGGACACAGTATGCTTACATTATTAGCTATCTTTGTTATTATTTGTTGTTATTTGTTATTAGTTCCATCCTTCAACTCTATTCAATACCTCCCATCTATCTCTTAACACCATCCATATAGGATTTCTATTTGCCATATATATTTCAACCGTACTGTGATGTTTTACAAAAGTTCTGAACCTTTCTATTCTCATTGCTTCTACAGATTGTGAATTAAAAATATAAAATTTTGCTAAAAGTATTATTATATTATTGATTGATTGACTATGACTTTTCAGATCACCCAGTAATGCTATCTGCAAGGTTAGTTCCAGGTAAATATTGCAATCCTTTAGCCATTCCTGGACCTGTGTCCAAAAACAAGCTACAAATGGACAGAACCAAAACAAATGATCTAATGATTCTATCTCTTCACAGCAAAATCTGCAGAGCTGGGAAGATTGTATCCCCCATATAAATAACATTCTATTGGTAGCAAGAATTTTATATAATAATTTAAATTGAAAGATTCTAATTTTTGAATCCGGTGTCGTTTTGCGTGTCAGTTCATAAACACTATGCCATGGGATCGGTACGTCAAAGATCTCTTCCCAACTATTTTGCAATCTATATGGGACGGCTGTCAATCCTTTTGTCCTTAAGTGAAACTGATATACTTTTTTATTTATCACAGTTTTCCTTAACCAATTATGTTCTTTAATGCAAGGCCGACAGACAAGTTCCTTACTTTCTCCCCCTTCAACTTTCCTCTTCCACTTTTGCGGTAAGGCTGCAATTATTTGGTTGTAATTTTGGGTAGAGCAGACATTTCCATATGTTTTTGTTAGCTGCATGTGCGACATAACTCCACCAGTCCTACCGATGATATCATTTACGAAGATTATACCTTTTTTAAACATTCTGTCAAAAAATAAAGGTTTTTTGTCAATTAGTATATTTGAATTTAACCACAATATTTGTTGCATTATTTGTTCTGTCGTTTCTGGAGGATTAAATTGAAATTGCAACCAACTTTCTATGGCTTGTTTTAGAAATAGTGACATTTGGGAGATTATTTCCTTTTCAAATAACTGAAAGTGAGAGGTTGTAATCTGAATAAAGGGAAAAAGGCCTTTCTTGAACAGTGGGTGAGACAATCTTACTAATTTGCTTGAGAACCAGTTCGGATTTAAGTATAACTTTTGGATGACTGAAGATTTTAGTGATAGGTCTAATGCTTTAATATTTAATAATTTCTGTCCTCCGAATTCATATTCATTATATAAATATGCTCTTTTAATTTTGTCTGGCTTGCCGTTCCAAATAAAATTGAATATTTTTTTCTCATATAATTTAAAAAACTGTTTGCTAGGCGTAGGCAAGACCATAAGCAAATAGGTAAACTGGGATAATACTAAAGAGTTAATCAGGGTGATTTTTCCACAAATTGACAGGTATTTTCCTTTCCATGGTAGTAAGATCTTATCTATTTTTGCTAACTTTCTATTAAAATGTATTGAAGTGAGATCATTTATTTCCTTTGGGATATGTATTCCGAGTATATCCACATCACCATCAGACCATTTTATTGGTAAACTACATGGTAATGTAGAAATTTTATTTTTTAGTGATCCAATACGTAATATAGTACATTTGTCATAATTTGGTTTTAATCCAGAGAGGTTAGAAAATGTATCTAGATCCTCTATGAGGCTGTGGAGGGATTCTAGTTGTGGATCTAGAAGAAAACATGAATCATCTGCGTACAATGACACCTTTGTTTTTAAGCCCTGTATTTCTAATCCTCTGATATTATTATTGGATCTGATTTTAATAGCTAACATCTCGATGGCCACAATAAATAGATATGCCGATAGTGGACAACCTTGTTTCACTCCTCTTGACAGTTTGAAACTTTCTGAGAAATAGCCATTATTTACTATTTTACACCTAGGGTTACTATACATGATTTTGACCCATTTTATAAGAGATTCTCCAAAATTGAAATGCTCCAGGCATTTATATATAAATTCCAGTCGAACTTTATCAAATGCCTTTTCGAAGTCTGCTATGAATAGCAGGCCTGGTTTCCCATATTTTCCATAGTGTTCTATTGTTTCCAATACTTGCCTTATATTATCTCCAATGTATCTTCCATGTAAAAAACCTGTCTGATTAGAATGAATAATATCCGACAATACCTTTTTAATTCTATGCGCTATACATTTTGCTAGGATTTTTGCATCACAACACTGAAGTGTAAGGGGCCTCCAATTTTGTAAATGGACTGGATCTTTATATTTTCCACTTGTATCCTGTTTCAGTAATAATGAGATCAGACCTTCTTCTTGAGTGTCAGATAATCTACCATTTACATAGGAGTGGTTAAAACATGCTAATAACGGTCCTCTTAGTATATCAAAAAAGGTTTGGTATACCTCGATTGGTATGCCATCCAACCCTGGAGTTTTCCCGGACTTAAAGTCTTTAATTGCATCCAGAAGTTCCTCCTCTGTAATTTCACCTTCACATGAGTCTTTCTGTGTGGCTGTTAATTTGACATTATCAATAGAAAAAAATCTCTACAATTAGCTTCAGTTAGAGGAGATGGAGGCGACTGAAAAGAAAACATATGCTTAAAATACTTTGTTTCTTCCTTCAAAATATCATTAGGTGAATTATGGGTGACTCCGTCAATTGTAACCAGTTTCATTAAGTTCTTTTTGGTAGCATTCCTATGTTGAAGATTAAAAAAGAATTTTGTGCATTTTTCCCCATATTCCATCCAGTTTGCTTTATTTTTATAATATATTACACTTGATCTTTCTTGAATAAGTTTTTCCATTTATTTTTGTTTTTCCTCTAATTTATTCTGAGCCTCTATGTTACAGTTTTTATTGCCATCTATCTGTTCTGTTAGACTTTCTATTTCCTTTCTTAGTATAAACTCTTTTGACCTAAATTGCTTTTGTTTTCGAGATGAGTACTGAATTGCATGGCCTCTAAAGGTGTCCCATACAATAAGGGGATTCGCTGTACCTATGTTATGTTGGAAAAAGTCAGTTATAAATTCCTTTGTTCTAATTATAAATAAATTATCATCTAATAGGCTTTGATTAAATTTCCAATATCCTCGCCCACGTGGAAATTCAGTCAGAGTAATGTATATGCCTATTATATGATGGTCCGACCGCATTCTGTCCCCTATCAATACTTTTTTTACTTTTGGTGCCAACGAGAATGAGATAAGAAAGAAGTCAAGACGACTAGCTTGATTCAGTCTCCGCCATGTATATCTCACTAGATCAGCATATTTAAGCCTCCATATATCTACTAGTTCTAATGTATCCATGACATTCACAATTTCCTTAAGAGCATGTGGGTGATTGTTTGTGGTGTGATTTCCTTTTCGGTCCATTGAGCTATTTAAAACAGTATTATAATCCCCCACCATAATAATATTGTCTTGAGTTGCTTGCAGGCTTGATAATTTATTATATATATTGTCAAAGAATTGTGGATCATCATTATTTGGTCCGTAAAGGTTAATGAGCCATATCTGTTTATGGTCCAATACCATATTTAAAATAATCCATCTACCTTGCGTATCTATTTGGACAATTTGCACATTCGGATCGAAATTACTATTAATTAATATCATCACCCCTTTTGAATTTCTTTGCCCATGGGAGAAGTATATTCCCCCCCCCCATTCTTTTTTCCACGCTACTTCATCTCGAATTGTTGAATGAGTTTCCTGTATACAATAGATATTATATTCCTTCTCTTTGAGCCATGTAAATATTGTTCTTCTTTTGTTATTATCAGCTAAGCCATTACAATTATAACTGGCTATACTTATTTCACCATACACCATAATGAGATACAAGTTTAAAGTCTATTTATCATTATATATGTTTGTAAATTTACCAATAAAAAATAGCATAATGATTGAGTGTCCATATAGCTGTACCGTGATATTTGCATTGCTACGGAGTAACCCTTCAATTGTTCTCCACTAATTCCCCCGCTAAAGCCCCTCCCCATCCCAAGTTGAGCCGTCATCCCAGTGATCAGCATCCCACCCATGTCCCTCCGTATCCCTAAGGCCCCGAGAGGCCAGGACCCATCCATCGAAAACAGCACACAGTGCCACCCACAAAACAGAAGCAGGTTAACCGCCAAAAGCATTTCCAATGCTTTCACCTCTCTATATATATATCTAAATAACTATTATTTATTTTTTTATTATGCATATCCTATTTTCCATCATTATCAATTAATATACGTAATAATGTCGGCAGTTCACACATAGGATTCTAACATATAACCAGGATTGCCATTGTATTACATTTAATTCATTGACAAGCAATTATTATCCTAGCAAATAATTCCCGCGGTCCATCCCATACCCCCCCCCCCCCCCAACATCCCCACCCCCCCCACAACAGATGCCAGACCAGCACACACGCACATACTCACATACTCCAACACACTCAACCCCCCTCCTCCACAATCCACCATAAAATCCGATACTCAACGGCTGTTATATCCCAGAGCCCAACTCGAGAAATAACTTGATCTACGAGTGCACATACAGTTAAAGCTGATTGAGAAAGCATGCAAATTGAGCAGAAATTGATAACAATGTGAGATTTGATTAATCTACTTAATCTATGTCAAGTCCTAGGTGATGGAGATCAGATCCACCCTCTTCACCTGAGACACAAACACTCTGATCCCCTGTTGTAACCATTTTCCCAAGCATCTCCATGCGGTCAGACCTTTGATTATTTTGTGCCACCTGGGCCACAATGATAAACCCCCTCTCTGATTGTCCGAGTGTGACCCCCTCCCCATGGGTTACTGCAGCCAGTGTTGCCAGCACTGCCACTACCTGGGTGGGCGTACCCCACCGGAATCCCCACCGGCTAGGTAAAAGGTCGTCAAGGTTCTCATTAGCAGCTTTGAGAATTTCCTTGTATATTATGCTCTCCCATCAGGGGGCTCTGGCTTTGTAGGACCAACCCTGCCAGGCAGGCTCAGAATCTTGAGGGGGCGGTGCTGCTCAAGTAGGTCTCTGACCGCATTTATTTCTCTGTTTAGGCTGCATATTCACAGCAGGTCCATAAAATAGATGGGAACTTCTCTTTGGTGTATGGGTCGCTCAGGTGGGTGTCCAGGTTATAGGGTTAGGGATCTTTCCATCATGATAGGACAATGAATAATTAGATTAGATGTATACTATATTTAAAAATGTATATCCTCATCTACACAAAATTGAAAGCTCTCTCTCTCACTACCCCTGTTCATAGACCCCCGGTCGGCTCTGGGATATGCAACCATTTCCCCTCTCACTCACTTAACGCCGTACCTTTTCAAACACAAAAATGCACACCACATGGTTGACTGCGGAAGAAATGGGCCGAGCGCGCAAACGCACCCGCATCCACATCTGCTGCAAGGGGGAAAGGACGCCAGAGAGAACACAGGACCAACCACAACAACCATCCGCCAAAACAACAACCTCCCGCCAAAAAATCCATGTTCTAATTATTTGTATATAAAGATGTATTATTCTGCTTGTTATATCGTTTTATCCATTTATAAAATACTATACTTACTATAAATGTTATTTAATATTACAATCCCTATCATTGCTAGTATCAGGTGCTGCAATATTTGACTCCTCCATTACAACTTTTAGAATAGCCATGGAGTAGTCTTTGTGTCTCTGAACATTTGGTTGTCAATATATAATTTATCCACCACTAGTGCAACACGTTTCCCTTTTAATCTGTTTTCCTTGAAGATTGGATACAGAACTTTGCGCCTTTCTACAATCTCCTTCGGGAACTGATCATTCATGCCTATTTTCGTGCCAGCAAGTCTTTTTCCTAGGCTTTTCACCATAGCTTTGTCCTTAAAAAAAGCAAATTTGGCAACGATTGGGCGCTCATATTTCTGTCCTCTTTTTCCGAAACGATGTACACGTTCGAGTTGGATTTTATCGACAGCCTCGAGTGGGATTTGTAGCGCTGTATGCAGGAAGTCCTTCATAATATTCTTTTATTATTTTATTTTAGTCATTTAGCAGACGCTCTTATCCAGAGCGACTTACAGTTAGGGGGGAATCGAACCCACAACCCTGGCGTTGCAAACGCCATGCTCTATCAACTGAGCTACATCCCTGCCGGCCATTCCCTCCCCTACCCTGGACGACGCTGGGCCAATTGTGCACCGCCCATGAGTCTCCCGGTCGCGGCCGGCTGCGACAGAGCCTGGATTCGAACCAGGATCTCTAGTGGCACAGTTAGCACTGCAATGCAGTGCCTTAGACCACTGCGCCACTCAGGAGACCACTGCGCCACTCTTAGACCTTAGACCACTGCGCCACTCTTAGACCACTGCGCCAACAGAGAATATAATATTCTCTGTTATTTCTCCCTCCTTTTCCTGAATACCCGTAAGTACTAGATTTTCCCTCATCGATCTAGTTTGGATGTCTAGTAAGGCTTCTCTCAGAAGATTGTTCTCCTTTTTTAATTCCCTAACGTCCGTTTCCATTTTAGAGACTGTCACTTTTATTTCTTTGGTTTCTTTCTCCATTACCAAAGCTTTTTCGTCACTCATTTGAAGACTCGCTTTCAACTCTTTTACGTCTTTACTGACCAATTCTAATATGCCCAATTTGTCATTTATCGACTTCAACAGGTCGCTTTCCACACTTACCATACCCAGTGGTGAAAAGCATATATCATCTGTATCTGTCGATGAGTCGCGTTTTCTTTTGGGGATCAGCTCTCCACGCTTGTCTTCAGTCATGTTTGGGTGTTGCTTGTTGTAGTAATATTTGTCGATATATTTCTCTAGCCTTATGATCTTATTTCTGTTATTATCCAGATTGAATTATATTAACTGCGAATATATGAAATGCTAATATTTAGTCTAACTTACTGATTTTGAATATTATGTTTTTATCTTGAGGTGTTTTGTACCGATTTCTATTCAATACGCCATCTTGTTTACGCGTGCCCCCTATAGTGTGATTATAGTGTGATTTCCTTTACGGTCCATTGAGCTATTTAAAACGGTATTATAATCTCCCACCATAATATTAGAGTCTTGAATTGCTTGCAGGGTTGATAATTTATTATATATATATTGTCAAAGAAGTGTGGATCATCATTATTTGGTCCGTAAAGGTTAATGAGCCATATCTGTTTATGGTCCAATAACATATTTAAAATAATCCATCTACCTTGCGTATCTGTTTGGACAATTTGCACATTCGGATCGAAATTACTGTTAATTAATATCAAATAACCCTTTTTGAGTTTCTTTGCCCATGGGAAAAGTATATTTCGCCCCCATTCCTTTTTCCACGCAACTTCATCTAGAATTGTTGAATGAGTTTCCTGTAAACAATAGATATTATATTCCTTCTATTTGAGCCATGTAAATATTGTTCTTCTTTTGTTATTATGTGCTAAGCCATTACAATTACAACTGGCTTTACTTATTTCACTCTGCATCTGTCCTCGTGCTCCTAGATCTTAGTGCTGCTTTTGACACCATCGATCACCACATTCTTTTGGAAAGATTGGAAACCTTAATTGGTCTACACGGACAAGTTCTTGCCTGGTTTAGATCTTATCTATCGGAAATATATCAGTTTGTCTCTGTGGATGGTTTGTCCTCTGACAAATCAATTGTAAGTTTCGGTGTTCCTCAAGGTTCCGTTTTAGGACCACTATTGTTTTCACTATATATTTTACCTCTTGGTGATGTCATTTGGAAACCCAATGTTAACTTTCATTGCTATGTGGAAGAAACACAGCTGTACATTTAGATGAAACATGGTGAAGCCCCAAAATTGCCTACCCTGGAAGCCTGTGTTTCAGACTTAAGGAAGTGGATGGCGGCAAATGTTTTACTTTTAAACTGGGACAAAACAGAGATGCTAGTTCAATGTCCCAAGAAACAAATAGATCTTCTGTTGGATCTGACAATTAATCTTGAAGGTTGTACTGTCATCTAAAAAAAAAACTCAGAAGGACTTCAGCGTTACTCTGGACCCTGATCTCTCTTTTGACGAACATATCAATAATATTTAGAGGACAGCTTTTTTACATCTTCGTAACATTGCACAAATCAGAAGCTTTTTGTCAAAAAATGATGCAGAAAAGCTAATCCATGCTTTTGTCACTTCTAGATTAGACTACTGCAATGCTCTATTCTCTGGCTACCCAGATAAAGCAGTAAATAAACTTCAGTTAGTGCTAAACACGGCTGCTAGAATCTTGACTAGAACCAAACAATTTGATCATATTACTCCAGTGCTAGCCTCTCTACACTGGCTTCCTATTAAGACTAGGGCTGATTTAAAAGTTTTACTGCTAACCTACAAAGCATTACATGGGCTTGCTCCTACCTATCGCTCCGATTTGGTCGTGCCGTACATACCTAAACGTACGCTATGGTCACAAGACGCAGGCCTCCTTATTGTCCCTAGAATTTCTAAGCAAACAGTGATGTAGAAAATTGTCTTTGTCCTCAGTCAAACACAAAGTACTTTCTGAGTTTTTGTAGAATTTAGATAGACTTTGCTACACAGATATTATAGCCGAGGTGGTCTGCAGAGCGTCTAACTTTCCACCTCTCAGCTCTCAGTTTATATAGTCATTTTACATACATTTTAGCTTAATCCCTCCCTCTTTGGTTCCTCCACCACTGTCTCCAGTTTTCACCTCTTGACCACTCTGCCCACTTCCTTAATAGCGGTATCTGAATTCCCTCCCTTCTGACCCCCTAATTGATTCCCAAACCTATCAATCGATACTTAAACATGGCTTAAAACATGGCAGGTCAATAATCAATTTCTCAAACATATACCAGCCTCCTCCGTCTGTACCACTCAGTCCCAACGCCCCTCATGCTGTGATTAACCATGTTTAGTCTGAACTCTGTTCAACCCTGGCTCCGTTCCAGGAATATGCCTAAGGAGAGAGGAAAAGGGCAACAGTCTGGTTTCAGTCACTGATAAGGCAGGACAGCCGTGGATTAGGGAGGAGCGAGGAATTCGACCCGAGGTCAGGTCAGATGAAGAGAGAAGAAACAGCCCTAACAGCCCTATAGTCTACTGAGTCTGAAAAGATCCAACTATAGTCCACTGAAAAATCCCCAACAACAGCTGGAGGCAGGGCTTTCTCCTATAGAGCTACTTTTTATGGAATGGTCTGCCTATCCATGTAAGAGACGCAGACTCGGTCTCGACCTTTAAGTCTTTACTGAAGACTAATTTCTTCAGTAGGTCCTATGATTGAGTGTGGTCTTACCCAGGGGTGCGAAGGTGAACGGAAAGGCACTGGAGCGACGAACTGCTATTGCTGTCTCTGCCTGGCTGATTCCCGTCTCTTCATTGGGATTCTCTGCCTCTGACCCTATTACGGGGGCTGAGTCACTGGCTTACTGGTGCTTTCCATGCCTCCACTTGAGTGGGTTGAGTCACTGATGTGATCTTCCTGTCCGGTTTGTCACCCCCTCGGGCTCGTGCAGTGGAGGAGATCTTCGTGGGCTATACTCAGCCTTGTTTCAGAGTAGTAGGTTGGTGGTCTGTTGATATCCCTCTGGTGGTGTGGCGGCTGTGCTTTGGCAAAGTGGGTGGGGTTATATCCTGCCTGGTTGGCACTGTCCGGGGGTATCGTCGGACAGGGCCACAGTGTCTCCCGACCCCCCCCTGTCTCAGCCTCCAGTATCTATGCTGCAATAGTCTATGTGCCTGGGGGATAGGGTCAGTCTGTTATATCTGGTGTTATTCTCCTGTCTTATCCGGTGTCCTGTGTGAATTTAAGTATGCTCCATCTAATTATCTCTCCCTCCCCTCCCTGAGGACCTGAGCCCTAGGACCATGCCTCAGGACTACCTGGCCTGATGACTCCTTGCTGTCCCCAGTCCACCTGGCCGTGCTGCTGCTCCTGTTTCAACTCTTCTGCCTGCTGCTATGGAACCCTGACATGTTCACAGATGTGCTACCTTGTCCCAGACCTGCTGTTTTCAACTCTCTCTCTCTCTCTCTCTACCGCACCTGCTATTTCATCCTCTAAATGCCCGGCTATGAAAAGCCAAGTGACATTTACTCCTGATGTACTGACCTGTTGCAACCTCTACAACCACTGTGATTATTATTTGACCCTGCTGGTCATCTATGAATGTTTGAACATCTTGGAGAAAAATGTGGCCTTAATGGCCATGTACTGTTATAATCTCCACCCGGCACAGCCAGAAGGGGACTGGCCACTCCTCAGAGCCTGATTCCTCTCTAGGTTTCATCCTAGGTTTCTGCCTTTCTGGGAGTTTTTCCTAGCCACCGTGCTTCTACATCTGCATTGCTTGCTGTTTGGGGTTTTAGGCTCGGTTTCTGTATAGCACTTTGTGACATCTGCTGATGTAAAAAGGGCTTTATAAATAAATGTGATTGATTGATTGAATTACCTCAGCATCCCTTAGAAATCTGACAGGAATGCTGTCAAGGCCAGTTGCCTTGGAATGGTCAAGTCCTTTCAGCTTCTTTAGTACAGTTGACTCAGAGACTTTTTCAAATGAAAAAGCATCTACTTGAATCCCCTGCTGCGAGTAATACTGCTGGACTTGACTCTCCCCATAGCAACCTGATTGACAAGGTAACTTGCTAACTAATGTATTAGCTATAGTTGTAAAGTAGCTATTCAAACTGTCTGCAACCATGGTCTTGTCTTGTCTTGTAACATTTCCTCCAATGTCCAAGCTAAGAGAAACATTGGATATTATAGTTTTTCAGGTCCCGTTGATAGGATTGTCTCGACCGGATTTCATCCAGTTTTTTCTCCAGTGACTGCATGTTCACCAATGGTGGTCTATTTGTTCCCCAACGTAGTCGGAGATATTATGTAAAAAATAAATAAATAGCAGAATGGTCAGGAGCCCGTAAGATGGCTGCTATCCACTTCAGTGCCATCTTCACAGACACAACCCAAAGAAGGAGCAGCCCAAGGAACCACCCAACTCAGAGGAGAGGAAAAAAGCAAATAAATGTTATTTGTCACATGCAGCGAATACAACAGGTATCTCGAGGTATCTTCAGATATCGCGAGGTCTCTTTCCATAATCATTCTCATTATGTTTGTAAATATATTGATTAGTGTTATTAAATGTTCAATGTAAAAATACATTTAGTTTGCTCCAATCGATTCTGAAATAATTCATACCTTCAGAGAAAGAATTGCAGTTTTATAGATAATCTCATGCTATTCTACACATTTCGCGACTGCCTCCTGCCTATTCCTCTCGACACTTGTGACAGAATGACCGACCAAAGAAAACAGGAGTCAGCAGGATGTCCCGACCTCTCCGCTGTAGGAGCGCCTGGAGCACCTCGGGACTGCCATGGAAGAGATGATCCGGACCATATGCCAACTGCAGGCTACACCTCCACCTTCCCAGCTCCTCACGGTCGTTCCAGCCACCCCACCACCATCTACATCACCCGGTCTGATCAGCAATGTCATGGATTTCTGTACAGTGGCTGCGTCCACTGGCTGGAACGACCAGGCCCTGTTGACAGTTTTCCGCAGCGGGCTAAAGACGCATGTCCAGACCGAGCTGGCCTGTCACGATGAGGACCTCATGCTGGACCAGCTCATCGCCATGGCCATCCGCCTGGATAATCTCCTGCGTGCCCGTCATCGCCCATCCCAGGGGTTTGGGCCTCTCCCAGGAACCTCCAGCGAGACTGAGCCCATGGAGGTGGGCACGACGCACTTTCCCCCAGAGGAACGTCAACACCGCCAACAACAGGGTCTCTGCTCCTTCTGCTGGGAGTCGGAACACCACTGGAACTCCTGTCCCAGAAGAAGAACCAGGCGAGGAGCGACAGGCCGAGGAGCGATCCTTAACCTTCCAGTTAGGCGTGGATGTGCCTTGCTCCTCTCTGTCCACCCAGCCCGTCCTCCTCCCTGTCACCTTCCCGGACTATCCTGGTCCCCCACTGAGTCCTGCACTAGTGGATTCAGGTGCTGCAGGCAATTTCCTAGACCGGTCAGTGGCCTTATCATTATGTATTCCTCTAGTCCCTTTACAACCCCCAATCCCAGTCCATGCCCTAGACAACCGTCCCCTAGGAACAGGACTGGTGAGCCAGACCACGATTCCCTATTTCCATCACAATTGATCACAACAACGATGAACGCATCACGTTCCTTATCTTAGACTCTCCTGCACACCCCGTAGTTTTAGGTCTCCCCTGGTTACAGTTGCATAACACCAGTATATCGTGGACAGAGAGAGGAGGTTGTTGGGTTGGTCGCAGGAGTGTCAGGGGAGGTGTCTCTCGGTGTCTATCTGTGCCACCTTCGTGGAAAGTCCGGACCAGGCCACCCACGTCCCTATCCCGGCTTTTTCGAAGACTTGTGCCACGTGCCTACCACCTCATCACTCATGGCACTGCACTAACGACCTACTGCCTGGTTCTACCCTCCTGCGGGGGCACATCTACCCTCTCTCGCATGCAGAGACCGAAGCCATGGGGGTCTACGAAAACGCACTGGCCCAAGGATTCCTCCTCCATCCGTCCACCTCTCCGGCCTCTTCCAGCTTCTTTTTTGTGAAGAAGAAGGAAAGAGACCTCCACCCATGTATCGATTACCGGACACTGAACAAGGCTACATTTAAATTCAGTTATCCCCTGACTCTCATACCCACTGTGATCTAACAGATGCACGGTGCAAAGTACTTTACCAAATTGGATTTACTCAGTGCCTACAACCTGGTGTGCATCAGAGAGGGGGATGAATGAAAGACTGCCTCCAGCACCAGGCACTACGAATACAGGGTAATGCCATACGGCCTGACAAATGCGCCCTCTGTGTTCCAATCCTTCATTAACGGGGTGTTTAGAGACATGTTGGGTCACTCTGTAGTGTTGTACATAGACGACATCTTGGTGTACTCCACTACACGCGAGCAACATGTTTCTCATGTCAGGTCCGTTTTGGAGAGGCATCACCTGTACGGCAAGGTGGAGAAGTACCTTTTCTTCCAGCAGGCGGTCTCCTTCCTGGGCTATCGGATATCCACCGCGGGAATGGAGATGGAAGAACAGATGGTCAGTGTAGTACGGTTGTGGTCTGTTCCCTCCAACATCAAGGCGGTGCAGCGCTTCCTAGGTTTTTCCAACTATTTCAGGCGCTTCACTAGGGGTTTCAGCACAGTGGTGGCCTCTCTCACCTCCCTCCTGAAGGAAGGTCCACGACAGCTGCGCTGGACTGGGGAGGCCAACAAAGCCTTTCTTGCTCTCAAGGAACGGTTTACGAACGCACCTGTTCTGGCTCACCCTGACCCGTCTCTGCCCCTCATCGTGGAGGTGGACGCCCCCGAGGTTTGAGTAGGGGCTGTTCTCTCCCAACGTACTGGATCACTGCCAAAACTCCATCCATGCACTTTCTACTCACGGAAGCTGTCTCCCGTGGACCGGAATTATGACGTGGGGGATCGTGAGTTGTTGGCCGTTAAAAAGGCGCTGAAGGCATGGCAGCACTGGCTGGAGGGTGCTTAACACCCATCCCTTGTCTGGATGGACCACCGGAACCTAGAGTACATTTGAGCAGCGAAGAGGCTGAACCCGCGTGAGGCCAGGTGAGCCCTATTCTTCACCAGGTTTGACTTTACCCTCTCCTACCGGCCGAGGATTAAGAACGTTAATGCCGATGCGTTGTCCCGGGTGCATGACACAGAGGATCGGAGGGAGGAAGTGACACCCATTATTCCCCTGTCCTGCATTGTGGCTCCTGTCGTGTGGAATGTGGACACGGACATCCGTTGAGCCCTGCGACAGGAGTCCCCACCTGCACACTGTTCCAAGGGGCGTATCTAAGTGCCCTCTGATGTGCAGGACCGTCTCCTCGCCTGGGCACCTGGATATAGCCCGTACTATCAACTGTCTCTCCGCCAAGTACTGGTGGCCCACCTTGGCCCGGGACGTCCGGGTTTACGTCTCTTCCTGCTCCACCTGCGCACAGAGTAAGACACAGAGACAGCTCCCCAATGGCAAACCTACCCGCTGCCAGTTCCACAATGACCCTGGTCCCATCTCTCCGTGGACTTTGTCACAGACTTTTCCGGTTTTCCAAAGCCTGTCGTTTGATTTCTCTGCCTGGTCTCCCTACGGCCATGCAGACCGCGGAGTCTCTCTTCTCTCACGTCTTCAGGCACTACGGGGTCCCGGAGGACATCGTGTCTGATCGTGGTCCTCAGTTCACCTCCCGTGTCTGGAAGGTCTTCATGGAACGACTGGGGGTTACGGTCAGCCTCACCTCCGGGTACCGTCCCCAATCAAATAGGCAGGTGGAAAGGGTAAATCAGGAACTGGGTAGGTACCTTCGTAGTTACTGTCAGGACCAGCCGGGGGAGTAGGGCTGCGTTTCTGCCTTGGGCAATATACACACAAATCTCCCTCCGTCACTCCTCCACTAACCTCACACCGTTTCAGTGTGTTCTAGGCTATCAGCATGCCCTGGCACCCTGGCACCAGAGTCAGATCGAGGCTCCTGCGGTGGACGATTGGTTCTGGCATGCCGAGGAGGTATGGAACACAGCGCACACCCATCTTCAGCGCGTCGTCCTCCGGCAGAAGGCGCAGGCCGATCATCACCTCAGTGTGACCCCGGTCTTTCACCCCGGTGACAGGGTCTGGCTTTCTACGAAGGACCTGCCCCTCCACCTGCCCTGCCGGGTGCTGAGCCCGCGGTTTGTGGGGCCATTCAAAGTCCTGAGGAGAATCAATGAGGTGACGTACAGATTACAGCTCCCCGTCAATTACCATATCTCACCCTCATTTCATGTATCTCTCCTCAGGCCAGTGACAGCTGGTCCCTTGGCTAGTGCTGGACCCCACAAAGCACCTCCCCCTCCCTTGGACGTTGAGGGAGCCCCGGCGTACTCCGTCCGCAGCCTGTTGGACTCAAGGCGTCGTGGGGGATCTCTCCAGTACCTGGTTGACTGTGAGGTGTACAGTCCCGAAGAGCAGCACGGCACATCCTGGACTGTTCTTTCATTCTTGATTTCCACAGGCGTCGTCACGACCAACCCGCACCGTGTCTCCAGGGTCGTCCCCAAGGTTTGGCTCCCCCTCCTGTCCATCTCAGGCGTTCGGCATCGCCTGCCTTCTAGTGCTGCCGAACCGGCTGCTGGCAAACGCCCTTCACTCATCAACCCCGGACTTGTCTTGTCATCATTACACACACCTGGTTCCAATCCCTACTCAAGTAGGTGGGTACTACTTGTAGGCCTAGAACTCTGACTCTTCCTGGTTGCAATCAGATATTGCCAAGTTGATGAGATAAACTTCTATTCATGTTTAGTTTATGGTCATTAATTTAATTAGTATTTTTATTGTTTGGTATACTCCTTTTCTGTGGAAGCAATGTTAATCTTTTACGAGGCATGTGTACAAATAGCCGTCAGGAATGACTAGCTAGAAACATCTTCATTTGTTGCATTATTAAGCTAAGTGATGGAGGCCGTTTATGTTCTGCTTTTATTGCTTTGCTGCTGTCTGTCTGGGGTGCAAATTGAGAGGAGTAGTGAGGGAGACCTCACAAATGAGCTCTCTCAACCCTTTGATGACAAAGGAGGAGAGAACTGGATGAATGAAGAGCTGATGGAGAGTCTCGGTGAAGCGGCAGGCACAACCGGCTCCCAATCCACCAGTCAGCTGGACATCTACGCAGTGCTCAGAGAACTTAGTGCCAACTTAGTGAGTGAGCGTGTGAATGAGTGTGCATGAACAATATGATCAAGTCAAAGTAAAATCACATTTTATTTGTTACATACGCCGAATACAACAGGTGTAGACTTTACCGTGAAAGCCCTTTCCCAACAATGCTGAGTTAAAACGTTTTTTTTTTTTTTTTGCAACCCCCCCCCCAAAAAAAATAATAATAACAATTACGAGGCTATATACAAGGAGTACCGGTACCGTGTCAATGTGCAGGGGTACGAGGTAGTTGAGGTAATACAGTTGAAGTCGGAAGTATACATAAACCTTAGCCAAATACATTTAAACTCAGTTTTTCACAATTCCTGACACTTAATCCAAGTAAAACTTCCCTGTCTTAGGTCAGTTAGGATCACTACTTTATGTTAAGAATGTGAAATGTCAGATTAATAGTAGAGAGTGATTTATTTCAGCTTTTTATTTCTTTCATCACATTCCCAGTGGGTCAGAAGTTTACAAACACTCAATTAGTATTTAGTAGCATTGCCTTTAAATTGTTTAATTTGGGTCAAACGTTTCGGGAAGCCTTCCACAAGCTTCCCACAATAAGTTGGGTGAATTTTGGCCCATTCCTCCTGACAGAGCTGGTGTAATGGAGTCAGGTTTGTAGGCCTCCTTGCTCGCACATGCTTTTTCAGTTCTGCCCACACATTTTCTATAGGATTGAAGTCAGGGCATTGTGATGGCCACTCCAATACCTTGACTTTGTTGTCCTTAAGCCAATTTGCCACAACTTTGGAAGTATGCTTGGGGTCATTGTCCATTTGGAAGACCCATTTGCGACCAAGCTTTAATGTCCTGACTGATGTCTTGAGATGTTGCTTCAATATATCCACATAATTTTCATCAGACCAGAGGACAGTTCTCCAAAAAGTATGATCTTTATCCACATGTGTAGTTGCAAACCGTAGTCTGGCCCTTTTACTTTGTACCTGTTTCCTCCAGCATCTTCACAAGGTGTCACACCCTGGCTATGGGACTCTAGTTGTTGAGCCAGGGTGTGTTTGTTCTATGTGGTGTGTTTCTATGTTGGGGGTTCTGGGTTGTTGTTTTCTATGTTTGCCTTAGTGACTCCCAATCAGAGGCAACGAGTGTCAGCTGTTCGTTGGTTGTCTCTGATTGGGAGCCATATTTAAACTGTCTGTTTTTCATTCGGGTTTGTGGGATTTTGTTCGTGTTTGGTTTGTTTATTGGCCATTGACTGTCACGTCATCGTTTTGTTGTTTTGGTTGTGTGATCATTTATTAAATAAATATGTTCACGTTCAACGCTGCGCCTTGGTCCGCTTCCTGTAACGATCGTGACAGAAAATCCCACCAAGATGTGACCAAGCAGCGTGTCCAGGAGCCATCGCCAGGGAGTTCCCTAACAGATCTCCTTCGCCTCCTCGACTGGGTCAAGCCGAGTGAGGAGGAGAAGGGCTTGACCTTGTGGCAGAAGGGCGAAAGGCTGGCGAGGGACATGGAGACCTGGTCCACGGGTAGGGGAGACGCCCAGAAAAATTTTAGGGGGGGCTAACGCCGTGGACGACGGGCCAGCAGGAGACCTCGGCAGAGCGGCCCAGCGGATTGGCAGAGGAGGACCCCAGGTTACGGGAGTCACTGGTCACCAGGGGGAAGGAGGTTGTAGAGGCACGGCGAGAGGTACTGGCGTGTGTTGCCAGTCCGGTCCGGCCTGTTCCTGATCCCCACGTAGGGCCAGTGGTGTGTGTTCCCAGTACGGTCCGGCCTGTTCCTGCCACTCGCACCAAGTCAGTGGTGCGCGTCGTCAGCCCGGTCCGGCCCATTCCTGCTCCCCGCACCAAGTCAGTGGTGCGCGTCGTCAGCCCGGTCCGGCCCATTCCTGCTCCCCGCACCAAGTCAGTGGTGCGCGTCGTCAGCCCGGTCTGGCCCATTCCTGCTCCCCGCACCAAGTCAGTGGTGCGTTTCGTCAGCCCGGCTCGGCCCGTTCCTGCTCCCCGCACCAAGTCAGGGGTGCGCTTCGACAGCCCGGCTCGGCCCGCTCCTGCTCCCCACACCAAGCCAGTGGTGTGCGTCGTCAGTCCGGCACGGCCCGTGCCTGTTCCCCGCACCAAGTCAGGGGTGCGCTTCGACAGACCGGCTCGGCCCGCTCCTGCTCCCCACACCAAGCCAGTGGTGTGCGTCGTCAGTTCGGCACGGCCCGTGCCTGTTCCACCGGTGGCTGGTCCGGCACCGGTCAGAGGCTTCACGTCGGAGCTAGAGCAAGTGTTCAGTCCAGCTCCGGCCAGCAGGGCCAGACCGGACCAGGGGTACTTTGGGGGGTTAGAGAAGGAGTGGGGGTCAAGCCCGGAGCCAGAACCGCCGCCGAGGAGGTATGCCCACCCAGCCCTCCCCTGTTTTGGCTCTTTTTGAGGCGCGGTCGCAGTCCGCGCCTTTAGGGGGGGGTACTGTCACACCCTGGCTATGGGACTCTAGTTGTTGAGCCAGGGTGTGTTTGTTCTATGTGGTGTGTTTCTATGTTGGGGGTTCTGGGTTGTTGTTTTCTATGTTTGCCTTAGTGACTCCCAATCAGAGGCAACGAGTGTCAGCTGTTCGTTGGTTGTCTCTGATTGGGAGCCATATTTAAACTGTCTGTTTTTCATTCGGGTTTGTGGGATTTTGTTCGTGTTTGGTTTGTTTATTGGCCATTGACTGTCACGTCATCGTTTTGTTGTTTTGGTTGTGTGATCATTTATTAAATAAATATGTTCACGTTCAACGCTGCGCCTTGGTCCGCTTCCTGTAACGATCGTGACAGAAAATCCCACCAAGATGTGACCAAGCAGCGTGTCCAGGAGCCATCGCCAGGGAGTTCCCTAACAGATCTCCTTCGCCTCCTCGACTGGGTCAAGCCGAGTGAGGAGGAGAAGGGCTTGACCTTGTGACAGAAGGGCGAAAGGCTGGCGAGGGACATGGAGACCTGGTCCACGGGTAGGGGAGACGCCCAGAAAATTTTTAGGGGGGGCTAACGCCGTGGACGACGGGCCAGCAGGAGACCGCGGCAGAGCGGCCCAGCGGATTGGCAGAGGAGGACCCCAGGTTACGGGAGTCACTGGTCACCAGGGGGAAGGAGGTTGTAGAGGCACGGCGAGAGGTACTGGCGTGTGTTGCCAGTCCGGTCCGGCCTGTTCCTGATCCCCACGTAGGGCCAGTGGTGTGTGTTCCCAGTACGGTCCGGCCTGTTCCTGCCACTCGCACCAAGTCAGTGGTGCGCGTCGTCAGCCCGGTCCGGCCCATTCCTGCTCCCCGCACCAAGTCAGTGGTGCGCGTCGTCAGCCCGGTCCGGCCCATTCCTGCTCCCCGCACCAAGTCAGTGGTGCGCGTCGTCAGCCCGGTCTGGCCCATTCCTGCTCCCCGCACCAAGTCAGTGGTGCATTTCGTCAGCCCGGCTCGGCCCGTTCCTGCTCCCCGCACCAAGTCAGGGGTGCGCTTCGACAGCCCGGCTCGGCCCGCTCCTGCTCCCCACACCAAGCCAGTGGTGTGCGTCGTCAGTCCGGCACGGCCCGTGCCTGTTCCCCGCACCAAGACAGGGGTGCGCTTCGACAGACCGGCTCGGCCCGCTCCTGCTCCCCACACCAAGCCAGTGGTGTGCGTCGTCAGTTCGGCACGGCCCGTGCCTGTTCCACCGGTGGCTGGTCCGGCACCGGTCAGAGGCTTCACGTCGGAGCTAGAGCAAGTGTTCAGTCCAGCTCCGGCCAGCAGGGCCAGACCGGACCAGGGGTACTTTGGGGGGTTAGAGAAGGAGTGGGGGTCAAGCCCGGAGCCAGAACCGCCGCCGAGGAGGTATGCCCACCCAGCCCTCCCCTGTTTTGGCTCTTTTTGAGGCGCGGTCGCAGTCCGCGCCTTTAGGGGGGGGTACTGTCACACCCTGGCTATGGGACTCTAGTTGTTGAGCCAGGGTGTGTTTGTTCTATGTGGTGTGTTTCTATGTTGGGGGTTCTGGGTTGTTGTTTTCTATGTTTGCCTTAGTGACTCCCAATCAGAGGCAACGAGTGTCAGCTGTTCGTTGGTTGTCTCTGATTGGGAGCCATATTTAAACTGTCTGTTTTTCATTCGGGTTTGTGGGATTTTGTTCGTGTTTGGTTTGTTTATTGGCCATTGACTGTCACGTCATCGTTTTGTTGTTTTGGTCGTGTGATCATTTATTAAATAAATATGTTCACGTTCAACGCTGCGCCTTGGTCCGCTTCCTGTAACGATCGTGACACAAGGTCCATTGCTGTTGTTCTGGGATTGATTTGCACTTTTCGCACGCGTCTCCTTCCTGATTTTCCCATGATGTCAAGCAAAGAGGCACTGAGTTTGAAGGTAGGCCTTGAAATAAATCCACAGGTACACCTCCAATTAACTCAAATGATTTCAGTTAGCCTATCAGAAGCTTCTAAAGCCATGACATAATTTTCTGGAATTTTCCAAGCTGTTTAAAGGCACAGTCAACATGGTGTATGTAAACGTCTGACCCACTGGAATTGTGATACAATGAATTATAAGTGAAATGATCTGTCTGTAAACAGTTGTTGGGAAAATTACTTGTGTCATGCACAAAGTAGATGTCCTACCCGACTTGCCAAAACTATAGTTTGTTAACAAGACATTTGTGGAGTGGTTGAAAAACGAGTTTTAATGACTCCAACCTAAATGTATGTAAACCGCCGACTTCAACTGTATGTGCACGTAGGTAGGGGTAAAAGTGACTAACTAGGCAATCAAGATATATAATAAACGGGGTAGCAGCAGTGTATGCGGAGGGTGCGTCACGACTTCCTCCGAGGCTGCCTCCTCTCCTTGTTCGGGCAGGCTTCGGCGTTCGTCATCACCGGCCTTCCAGCCACTGCCGCTCCTCATCTCATCATTCCATTTGTTTTGTCTTGTTTATTACACACACCTGGTTAATATCCCCGCATCAGTACCTGTATAAGTGTTCCCTATGCCCCCTTGTCTTTGTGTGTGATTGTTGATTGTGGAGATTCTATTAGCTCGGTGGAGCTCTTTGTTATTTTGTATCGCCGGGTTATTTACACCCGTGTGCTTCTTTGTTTTCCAGTGCACCTGTTTTCCGCACTGAAGTGTTTGACGCATTGCTGCGTACTACTGTGTTCAGAATAAACCTTTTACTCTGTGATTTGCCCTCCTGCGCCTGACTCCTTCAAATTACCCATCACAGAATCACACACCCAACATGGAGTCAGCAGGAGAAGCGAACATGCCAGGAGTCGTGGTACGGGTCCGAGAGCATTCTGATATGCTAGCCAGCTTGGGAGAAGCGATGGATCAGGTTCTCCAGTTCGTCCAACGCCTGGAGAGGAGAGGACCTGATTCTTCGAGACCAGCCACCCAGACACCAGCACCCAGAGGAAGTCAACTATCCAGACCAAGGGAGTAAGACGGGACAGCTGCCCGCTGCCAGGGATTCCTCCTGCAGCTGTACCTCTACTTCACAACCGTCAACCCGGCTCCATCGGAGCGTGAGAAGGTGTCCGCCCTCGTCTCCTGTCTCTCGGGGAAAGCCCTGGAGTGGGCCAATGCAGTTTGGAGTGAAGGAGGAGCCGCGTTGGACAACTACAGGGAGTTTGCTCGCCTCTTCCGGGCTGTCTTCGACCATCCGCCCGAAGATAGAGAGGTGGGCGAGCGGCTGGTCCACCTAAGGCAGGGGACGAGGACCACGCAGGACTTCGCCCTGGAGTTTCGGACTCTAGCGGCTGGGTCCTGGTGGAACAAGCGGGCCCTCATCGACCACTTCCGGTGCCATCTACGGGAGGACGTCCGAAGGGAGCTAGCTAGCTAGCTAGCTATCCTTCAATCAACTGGTGGACATAGCCATCCGGTTGGACAACCTGCTGGCAACTAGATGACGTACTGGAAGGGGCTTGCCACCCCCCCCCCCCCCCCCCCCCAACCCGGATCACGTGATGATGGAGCTGGGTGGAGCAGCAATCCAGGAAAACGGAGGACAACAGCGCCAGTGTCACTCTGGTGGCGCGAGAGGTCATTCTCCTGCACGCTGTCTTCGGCGTTCTTTTGGCTCTGGAGACGGCAGGCAGGGCACTCTTGCGTCATCCCAGGTATCGAACACCCACACTCGTTCAGAGCCCTCTGCTGCGCACTGTACCCTACACTTCCACTTTCCTGATTACACAGTAGTTCCCCAGTGCTGGTCGATTCAGGTGCAGTTGGGAACTTTATGGACAGGTTATTTGCAAAAAGTCTAGGCATTACATTGGTTCCCCTATCCATTCCACTCCCCATCAGAGCACTTGACAGTCGACCATTAGGGTCTGGGTTCGTTATGGAAGTTACAGCACCAGTCACTATGGTTACGCACAAGACTCATCGAGACCAAGTCACTTTTTTTTATTATTGAGTCTCCTGATTTCGCTGTTGTGTTAGGTCTTCCCTGGTTAGCACTACACAACCCCACCTTTTCATGGCCGCAGAGGGTTCTGATGGGGTGGTTGCGAGAATTACAGGGTATGTGTCTAGGTGTTTCCATTGGTGCAACCACGGTGGAAGGTCCAGACACTACCTCCACCGTGCGCATTCCCCCCCCGAATACCTCGATTTGGTGCCCGCGTTTTCCAAAACGCAGGCGACCAAATTACCACCTCATCGGTTGGGGGATTGTGCGATAAACCTCCGGGTAGGCTCTCTGCCTCCCAGGAGTCATGTGGATCCCCTGTCACAGGCTGAAACGGAGGCGATGGAGACATACGTCTCCGAGTCCCTGCACCAGGGGTTCATACGTCCCTCCACTTCGCTTCTTTTTCGTGAAGAAGAAACACGGAGGTCTGCGTCCTTGCATTGATTATCGATCGCTGATCAAGGGGACAATACGTTATACAGTGAGTGAAAAAAGTATTTGATCCCCTGCTGATTTTGTACGTTTGCCCACTGACAAAGACATGATCCGTCTATAATTGTAATGGTAGGTTTATTTGAACAGTGAGAGACAGAATAACAACAACAAAATCCAGAGAAACGCATGTCAAAAATGTTATAAATTGATTTGCATTTTAATGAGGGAAATAGGTATTTGACCCCCTCTCAATCAGAAAGACTTTTAAACAGGTAACGAGCTGAGATTACGAGCACACTCTTAAAGGGTGTGCTCCTAATCTCAGTTTGTTACCTGTATAAAAGACACCTGTCCACAGAAGCAAGCAATCAATCAATCAATCAGATTCCAAACTCTCCACCATGGCCAAGACCAAAGAGCTCTCCAAGGATGTCAGGGACAAGATTTGCAGACCTACACAAGGCTGGAATGGGCTACAAGACCATTGCCAAGCAGCTTGGTGAGAAGGTGCAATTATTCGCAAATGGAAGAAACACAAAAGAACTGTCAATCTCCCTCGGCCTGGGGCTCCATGCAAGATCTCACCTCGTGGAATTGCAATGATCATGAGAACGGTGAGGAATCAGCCCAGAACTACACGGGAGGATCTTGTCAATGATCTCAAGGCAGCTGGGACCATAGTCACCAAGAAAACAATTGGTAACACACTACGCCGTGAAGGACTGAAATCCTGCAGCGTCCGCAAGGTCCCCCTGCTCAAGAAAGCACATATACAGGGCCGTCTGAAGTTTGCCAATGAACATCTGAATGATTCAGAGGAGAACTGGGTGAAAGTGTTGTGGTCAGATGAGACCAAATTGGAGCTCTTTGGCATCAACTCAACTCGCCGTGTTTGAAGGAGGAGGAATGCTGCCTATGACCCCAAGAACACCATCCCCACCGTCAAACATGGAGGTGGAAACATGCTTTGGAGGTGTTTTTCTGCGAAGGGGACAGGACAACTTCACCGCATCAAAGGGACGATGGACGGGGCCATGTACCGTCAAATCTTGGGTGAGAACCTCCTTCCCTCAGCCAGGGCATTGAAAATGGGTCGTGGATGGGTATTCCAGAATGACAATGACCCAAAACACACGGCCAAGGCAACAAAGGAGTGGCTCAAGAAGAAGCACATTAAGGTCCTAGAGTGGCCTAGCCAGTCTCCAGACCTTATTCCCATTGAAAATCTGTGGAGGGAGCTGAAGGTTCGAGTTGCCAAATGTCATCCTCGAAACCTTAATGACTTAGAGAAGATCTGCAAAGAGGAGTGGAACAAAATCCCTCCTGAGATGTGTGCAAACCTTGTGGCCAACGACAAGAAACGTCTGACCTCTGTGATTGCCAACAAGGGTTTTGCCACCAAGTACTACTCCCTCCGCAGAGGGGTCAAATACTTATTTCCCTCATTAAAATGAAAATCAATTTATAACATTTTTGACATGTGTTTTTCTGGATTTTGCTGTTGTTATTCTGTCTCTCACTGTTCAATTAAACCTACCATTAAAATTATAGACTGATCATGTCTTTGTCAGTGGGCAAACGTACAAAATCAGCAGGGGATCAAATACTTTTTTCCCTCACTGTAGTTATCCTCTACCCCTCATTCCATCTGTGATCGAGTCAATGCATGGGGAGCGCTTCTTAACAAAATTAGATCTCCGGAGTGTGTACAACCTGGTGCGTGTCCGAGAGGGGGACAAGTGGAAGACAGCATTCAGCACAACCACATGGCATTACGAATTCCTGGTGATTCCGTACAGTTTGATTAATGGTCCATCCGTCTTCCAGTCCTTTGTGAACGAGGTGTTTTGGACATGCTTGGTCGCGGTGTAGTGGTCTACATCGATTACATTTTGGTGTATTCCGCTGCGCGCACCGAGCATGTGTCCCTGGTTCGCAGAGTGCTGGGCCAACTTTTGGAACATGACCTTTATGCCAAGGCAGAAAAGTGTATGTTTTTCCAACAAGCCGTCTCCTTCCTCGGATACCGCATTACCACCTCAGGTGTGGAGATGGAGGGAGATCGCATTTCAGCAGTGCGTAATTGGCCGACTCCAACCACAGTTATGGAGGGGCAGCGCTTTATTGGCTTTGCCAACTACTATCGGAGGTTTATCCGGGGCTTTGGCAAGGTGGCAGCTCCCATCACATCTCTGTTGAAGGGTGGAACATCCTGGCTCCGCTGGTCTACTGAGGCTGACAGGGCCTTCAGTAACCTGAGGGTTCTGTTCCCCTCGTCCCCGGTACTGGCCCATCCCGATCTATCACTACCGTTCATAGTGGAGGTGGATGCGTCCGAGGTAGGGATAGGCGCTGTCCTATCTCAACGCTCGGGCACGCCAACCAAGCTCCGTTCTGCTCAGCCCGGCAGAGCAGAACTACGACGTTGGTGATCGGGAGCTGTTGGCTGTTGTCCGAGCCCTGACCGTGTGGAGGCACTGGCTCGAGGGGGAAAAACACCCTTTCCTCGTCTGGACAGACCACCGTAACCTGGAGTACATCCGGGCAGCGAGGAGGCTGAACCCTTCCCAGGCTCTATTCTTCAACCGGTTTGATTTTACACTATCTTGGGTACGAAGAACGTGAAGGCAGACGCACTGTCACAGCTGTACAACACAGAGGAGAGGCGCACAGACAACAACCTCATACTCCCGGCCTCCTGCATTGTGGCGCCGGTAGTATGGGCGATGAACGCGGACATAGAGCGGGCGTTATGCACAGAGCCATCTCCACCTTAGTGTCCAGCTGTGCTGCAGTACATGCCTTCTCTTGTCCGTGACCGTCTGACCTATTGGGCACACACGTCCCCCTCCTCCGGTCACCCAGGTATCGGTCGTACAATGCGCTGCCTGACCGGAAAGTACTGGTGGCCTACCTTGGCTAAGGACGTGAGCGTGTATGTCTCCTCCTGCTCGGTGTGCGCCCGAGTAAGGGACCTAGGCACCTCCCAGCGGGTAAGATACAGCTCTTACCAGTTCCACAACGGCCATGGTCCCACTTGTGTATTGACTTCCTTACTGATCTTCCCCTCTCTCAAGGTAACACCACCATCCTGGTCGTTGTTGACCGCTTTTCCAAAGCCTGCTGCCTCCTTCCTCTGCCCGGTCTACCCACGGCCCAGCAGACTGCAGAGGCCCTGTTTACACATGTCTTCTGGCACTACGGGGTGCCAGAGGACATAGTGTCTGACCGGTGTCCCCAGTTCACATCCAGGGTCTGGAAGGTGTTCATGGAACGTCTGGGGGTCTCAGTCAGCCTAACCTCTGGTTTTTACCCTGAGTCTAATGGGCAGGTGGAACGGGTGAATCAGGATGGGGGTAGGATCCTACGGTCCTACTGCCAGGACTGGCTGGGGGAGTGGTCGGTGTTCTTGCCATGGGCCGAATTTGCCCACAGCTCTCTCTGCCACTCCTCCACTAACCTAACGCCATTTCAATGTGTTTTAGGTTATCAGCCAGTTCTAGCACCGTGGCATCAGAGCCAGACCGAGGCTCCTGCAGTGGATGACTGGTTTTGGCGAGCGGTGGAGACGTAGAACGCTGCTCACGTCGACCTCCAACACGCCATGCGTCGCCAGAAGGCTAACGCTGACCGACACCGTAGTGAGGCACCGGTCTTTGTACCGGGTGATCGGGTCTGGCTCTCGACCCGGAATCTGCGCCACATCCTGACTGGTGGCAGCCCAATCAATGCTTGGAGTTTGTTAGAATTTGTGGGTTTTTGTTTGTCTACCCACCTCTTGAGGATTGACCACAAGTTCTCAATGGTTTTAAGGTCTGGGGAGTTTCCTGGCCATGGACCCAATATTTCAATGTTTTGTTCCCCGAGCCACTTAGTAATCACTTTTGCCTTATGACAAGGTGCTCCATCATGCTGGAAAAGGCATTGTTCGTACCCAAACTGTTCTTGGATGGTTGGGAGAAGTTGCTCTCGGAGGATGTGTTGGTACCATTCTTTATTCATGGCTGTGTTCTTAGGCAAAATTGTGAGTGAGCCCACTCCCTTGGCTGAGAAGCAACCCCACACATGAATGGTCTCAGGATGCTTTACTGTTGGCATGACACAGGAATGATGGTAGCGCTCACCTTGTCTTCTCCGGACAAGCTTTTTTCCGGATGCCCCAAACAATCGGAAAGGGGATTCATCAGAGAAAATGACTTTACCTCAGTCCTCAGCAGTCCAATCCCTGTACCTTTTGCACAATATCAGTCTGTCCCTGATGTTTTTCCTGGAGAGAAGTGGCTTCCTCGCTGGCCTTCTTAACACCAGGCCATCCCCCAAAAGTCTCTGCCTCACTGTGCGTGCTGATGCACTCACACCCGCCTGCTGCCATTCCTGAGCAAGCTCTGCACTGGTGGTGCCCTGATCCCGCAGCTGAATCAACTTTAGGAGACGGTCCTGGCGCTTGTTGGACTTTCTTGGGAGCCCTGAAGCCTTCTTCACAACAATTGAACCTCTCTCCTTGAAGTTCTTGATGATCCGATAAATGGTTGATTTAGGTGCAATCTTACTAGCAGCAATATCATTGCCTGTGAAGCCCTTTTTGTGCAAAGCAATGATGACGGCATGTGTTTCCTTGCAGGTAACCATGGTTAACAGAGGAAGAACAATGGTTTCAAGCACCACCCTCCTTTTAAAACTTCCATTTTGTTATTCTAACTCAATCAGCATGACAGAGTGATCTCCAGCCTTGTCCTCGTCAACACTCTCACCTGTGTTAACGAGATAATCACTGACATGATGTCAGCTGGTCCTTTTGTGACAGGGCTGAAATGCTGTGGAAATGTTTTTTGGGGGACTTTGCAATTAATCTGATCACTCTTCATAACATTCTGGAGCATATGCAAATTGCCATCATAAAAACTGAGGCAGCAGACTTTGTGAAATTAATAATTTTGTCATTCTCAAAACTTTTGACCACAACTGTATGTATTCAGCTTTGCTATGAAGCCTTTGCTATGAAGCCCCTAAATAAGATCTGGTGCAACCAATTACCTTCAGAAGTCACATAATTTGTTAAATAAATCAAATCAAATCAAATCAAATTTTATTGGTCACATGCGCCGAATACAACAGGTGCAGACATTACAGTGAAATGCTTACTTACAGCCCTTAACCAACAGTGCATTTATTTTAAACAAAAAAAGTAAGAATAAAACAACAACAAAAAAAGTGTTGAGAAAAAAAGAGCAGAAGTAAAATAAAGTGACAGTAGGGAGGCTATATATACAGTAAAATAAAGTGACAGTAGGGAGGCTATATATACAGGGGGGTACCGTTGCAGAGTCAATGTGCGGGGGCACCGGCTAGTTGAGGTAGTTGAGGTAATATGTACATGTGGGTAGAGTTAAAGTGACTATGCATAAATACTTAACAGAGTAGCAGCAGCGTAAAAAGGATGGGGTGGGGGGGCAGTGCAAATAGTCCGGGTAGCCATGATTAGCTGTTCAGGAGTCTTATGGCTTGGGGGTAGAAGCTGTTGAGAAGTCTTTTGGACCTAGACTTGGCACTCCGGTACCGCTTGACGTGCGGTAGCAGAGAGAACAGTCTATGACTAGGGTGGCTGGAGTCTTTGA
The DNA here is from genome assembly GCF_964263955.1 of Coregonus lavaretus. Lineage (NCBI taxonomy): Eukaryota > Metazoa > Chordata > Actinopteri > Salmoniformes > Salmonidae > Coregonus > Coregonus lavaretus. Next base: position 37,842,346 of record NC_140018.1, on the reverse strand, counting down.
CAATTTTGAGGGCCTTCCTCTGACACCGCCTGGTATAGAGGTCCTGGATGGCAGGAAGCTTTGCCCCCCTTGCAGTCGGAGGCCAAGCAGTTGCCATACCAGGCGGTGATGCAACCAGTCAGGATGCTCTCGATGGTGCAGCTGTAGAATTTTTTGAGGATCTGAGGACCCATGCCAAATCTTTTTAGTCTCCTGAGGGGGAATAGGCTTTGTCGTGCCCTCTTCACGACTGTCTTGGTGTGTTTGGACCATGATAGTTCGTTGGTGATGTGGACACCTGTATGCAATCTAAGTGTCACTTGATCTGTCACATGATATCAGTATATATACACCTGTTCTGAAAGGCCCCAGTCTGCAACACCACTAAGCAAGGGGCACCACCATGCTAGCGGCACCATGAAGACCAAGGAGCTCTCCAAACAGGTCAGGGACAAAGTTGTGGAGAAGTACAGATCAGGGTTGGGTTATAAAAAAATATCAGAAACTTTCAACATCCCACGGAGCACCATTAAATCCATTATTAAAAAATGGAATATGGCACCACAACAAACCTGCCAAGAGAGGGCCGCCCAACAAAACTCACGGACCAGGCAAGGAGGGCATTAATCAGAGAGGCAAAAAAGAGACCAAAGATAACCCTGAAGGAGCTGCAAAGCTACACAGCAGAGATTGGAGTATCTGTACATAGGACCACTTTAAGCCGTACACTCCACAGAGCTGGGCTTATGGAAGAGTGGCCAGTAAAAAGGGGGGGGGGGGGTTGTAAGGCAACAAAATAGGAAAAATGCCAAGGGGGGTGAATACTTTCGCAAGCCACTGTAAGTGTTCCCTCTACCCCCTTGTCTTTGTGTGTGATTGTTTATTGTGGAGATTCAGGTTATTTTCAACCGTGTGCTTCGTTGTTTTCCAGTGCGCCTGTTTTCCGCACTGAAGTGTTTGACACATTGCTGCGTACTACTGTGTTCGTAATATACCTTTTATTCTGTGATTTGCCCTCCTGTGCCTGACTCCTTCAAATCACCCATCACAGAGTGTGAAAGTGTGTGTGTGTGTGTGTGTCTGAGCGTGTGAGCGTATGTTGTGTGTGTGTGTGTTGGATTGTCAGTGTAAGTACGTGTGAGTGTGTTGGTAGAGTTCTGTGAGTGTGCATAGAGTCAGTGTACGAGAGTCAGAACAAAAAAGGGTCAATGCAATAGTCCGGTAGCCAATTCATTAACTGTTCAGCAGTCTTATGGCTTGGGGGTAGAATCTGTTCAGGTGCCTTTTAGTCCCAGACTTGGCTCTCCAGTATCGCTTGCCGTGCGGTAGCAGAGTGAACAGTCTATGGATTGGGTCTCTGGGGTTTTTGACAATTTTCCATGCCTTTCTCTGACACCGCCTGGTGGTAGGGAGCTCAGCCCCAGTGATGTACTGGGCCATCCGCACCACCCCCTGTAGCGCCTTGCGATCGAGGGTGGTGCAGTTGCAATACCAAGTGGTGATGCCGCCAGTCAAGATGCTCTCAATGGTGCAGCTGTATAACTTTTTGAGGATCTGAGGGGCCATTCCAAATCTTTTCAACCTCCTGAGGGGGAAGAGGTGTTGTCATGCCTTCTAACGACTGTGCTGGGGTGAGAGGACCATGTTAAGTCCTTAGTGATGTGGACACCGAGGAACTTGAAGCTCTCGACCCGCTCCACTACTGCCCTGTCGATGTGGATGGGGGCATGCTCACCCCTCTGTTTCCTGTAGTGCATGATCAGCTCCTTTGTCTTGCTGATGTTGAGGGAGAGGTTGTTGTCCTGGCACCACACTGCCAGGTCTCTGACCTCCTCCTTGTAGGCTGTCTAATCGTCGTTGGTGATCAGGCCTTCCACCGTCGTGTCTTCAGCAAACTTGATGATGAAGTTGGAGCCGTGCATGGCCTCACAGTCATTGATGAACAGGGAATACAGGAGGGGGAAAAGTACACACCCCTGAGGGGCCCCTGTGTTGAGGGTCAGCGTGGCAGATGTTGTTACCTACCCTCACAACCTGGAGGCGGCCCGTCAGAAAGTCCAGGATCCAGTTGCAGAGGGAGGTATTCAGTCCCAGGGTCCCGAGCTTGGTGATGAGCTTGGAGGGGACCATGGTGTTGAACAATGGCGTTGGTGTTCTTGCTACATTTTGTATAAATTGAGATGGTTTGGGATGAGTTGGACCGCAGAGTGAAGGAAAAGCAGCCAACAAGTGCTCAGCATATGTGGGAACTCCTTCAAGACTGTTGGAAAAGCATTCCAGGTGAAGCTGGTTGAGAGAATGCCAAGAGTGTGCAAAGCTGTCATCAAGGCAAAGGGTGGCTATTTGAAGAATCTCAAATATAAAATATATTTTGATTTGTTTAACACTTTTTTGGTTGCTACATGATTCCATATGTGTTATTTCATAGTTTTGATGTCTTCACTATTATTCTACAATGTAGAAGATAGTAAAAATAAAGACCTTGAATGAGTAGGTGTTCTAAATCTTTTGACCAGTAGTCTATATATTTTGAATTCTAATTTGATCTTAATAGAGCTTTGATTGTCTGTGACTTTTGAATATCTTCACAGACATCAAACATGCAATTCAACTGTTCTTTATAAACCCAAATAAATGAATATGTACCACAAGAGTATGATGTTGATCTATTGCATACATCTCCTCTCCCTGCAATACAGGTGTCTTTGCTGCACCTGTGAGAGGGGTCTACTACTTCACGTTCACTTGAAATTCTGGGACTGCAGGAAATGTGATCACATTTCATTACATTTCTACCAACTGAGTCCTGTGTGGCTCAATTGGTGGGACAATGGCGCTTGCAACGTCGTTGTGGGTTCGATTCCCACGGGGGACAAGTACGAAAATGTATGCACTCACTACTGTAAGTCGCTCTGGATAACAGTGTCTGCTAAATGACTATAATGTGAATGCGGCCCTGTTGAAGAATGGTCTAAACATGGCTGCCATGATTGAAAGGGATAATGTTGACAGCATGGGGTCAAATAGTGTAATACTACAGTTTGAGGAAGGTGATCATGTCAACATTATTCTCTGGGGTGGCAACAGCATCTTTGATAATGGTTACAGGAGCACATTTAGGGGTGCCCTGCTCTTTCCAGTGTGAGGAGAGCATACAATTAGCGTTTTGTATGTATAATTATAGCAAAGTTGTGTAGGAATGTATGTACAATAATCAAACGCTCATGCTCGTCATCCTTCAGGAAATACTGTAGGTGCATTTCTCCAATGTTTTTGCATAAAAACAGGATTTTAAAGTGTTTTACAAATGAATGATGTATAATTAGCCTTAATCAATAATACTGTAAAACAGGTTGATGATATACAAGTTACAGATGCATAGGAAACCTCCCACTAAGATATCCACCACTAATATCATGGTGATCCTGAGCCCCCTGTCAAGCATGTGTTTACTTGAATTTGTATTGTAACCAAGCGTCATGTACCATACAATTTTTTTGTTGTTGCACATAACCTGATTTAATCAAATGCTTTTTATTATGTTATGGAAAATAAAACAAATATAGGGATCCAACCTACCCTGTCTCAAGAATACAACAATAAATAAAAAACATTGGTTATAAAAAAACACAAGATCTAAATCAGATGGTGTATTATTTATTCTTATTATCAATATCTGTTATTTCAAAGTTATACCAGTTGGCCATAAGTGTATTATGTTGTCTTGTTTGGGGTTTTAGGCTGGGTTTCTGTATAGCTCTTTGTGACATCTGCTGATGTAAAAAGGGCTTTATAAAGACATTTGATTAATTGATTGATTGATTATCTTATTCCTTTACTACTACAGATAACTTAAACATGAATTTAATCTAACTGTAGCATGCTCCTTTAATCAAAATATACTTTTGTCTTTGGATGGCATGTTGCTGCTATATCACAGTAAAAAGTGTAGGGTAGGTTTTACTTGATTTGGGCAATATTGACTCACAATCACAGAGTTGAGTGAACATTGCTGATACAACTAGGGTTTAAAAAATGTGGTATTAACCCCAAAAAATCCCAGGTTTTCCAGAAATCCCGGTTGGAGGATTCCCGGATTTCCTGATTTTTCCCTCATGATTCCAGAAGTCTTCCAACCGGGATTTCTGCAAAACCTGGGAATTTTTGAAAAGTTATAAATATATTATAATTAAACCAATTCATGAATATATAACTCAACTTGTGAGGGGCAGTCGGACATCCCAGCAAACATCTCACACCAGTTCATTGTAAGCTCTGAGATAGTCTGCTTTGGCTGTGGTGGTGTTGCTGTTCTGTTGTGTTGTTAAGACTCAGATGGAGAGTGTTCCTGTTTCCATCTCGCTAGACCTGCTTCCCACCACACCAGCTTTCCCGTCCGAAGTCGACAGACTGCTGAGGGAACTGACAGCCCGAGGGGAGAAACTGGACAGTGTAATTCTTATTTTTTTGTCATGCATGTGTCAGTATAGCTAGGGGCATGCATGGGACAGCCTTTGTGGACGTGAGCAGCGTTCCACATCTCCTCCGCGCAGGTGCTTCGGTCTGGCTCTGATGCCACAGTGCCAGAACCGGCTGGAGGGAGTGGCACAGTGGTCTAAGGCACTACATCAAAGTGCTAGCTGTGCCACTAGAGATCCTGGTTCAAATCCAGGCTCTGTCGTAGCCGGCCGCAACCGGGAGACCCAGGGGGCGGCGCACAATTGGCCCAGTGTCGTCCAGGGTAGGGGAGGGAATGGCCGGCAGGGATGTAGCTCAGTTGGTAGAGCATGGCGTTTGCAACGCCAGGGTTGTGGGTTCGATTCCCACAGGGGGCCAGTATGTAAAAAAAATGTTAGGCACTAAAATAAAAAATAACCTAAAACACATTGAAATGGTGATAGGTTAGTGGCGGAGAGAGTTCTGGGCATATTCTGCCAATGGCAAGAACACTGACCACTCCCCCGGCCGGTCCTGGCAGTAGGACCTCAGGAACCTACCCACATCCTGATTCACCCGTTCCACTTGCCCATTACTTTCGGGGTGAAACCCAGAGGTCAGGCTGACCGAGACCCCCAGACATTCCATGAACACCTTCCAGACCCTGGATGTAAACTGGGGACTCCAGTCAGACATTATGTCCTCTGGCACCCCGTAGTACCGAAAGACGTGAGTAAACAGGGCCTCCGCAGTCTGCAGGGCCGTGGGGAGACCGGGCAGAGGAAGGAGGCAGCAGGCTTTTGAAAAGTGGTCCACAACGACCAGGATGGTGGTGTTACCCTGAGAGAGGAAAATATCAGTGAGAAAGTCAATACACAGGTGGGACCATGGCCGTTGTGGAACTGGTAAGGGCTGTAACTTACCCACTGGGAGGTGCCTAGGTGCCTTACTCTGGGCGCACACCGAGCAGGAGGAGACATACACGCTCACGTCCTTATCCAAGGTAGGCCACCAGTACTTTCCGGTCAGGCAGCGCACTGTTGGGCTGATACCTGGGGAACCAGAGGAGGGGGACGTTTGTGGCCATTAGATCAGACGGTCACGGACAAGAGACGGCACGTACTGCAGCCCAGCTGGGCACTGAGGTGGAGATGGCTCTGTGTGTAAAGCCCGCTCTATGTCCGCGTCCATCGCCAACACTACCAGTACCACAATGCAGGAGGCCGGGAGTATGGGGTTGTTGTCTATGGGCCTCTCCTCTGTGTCGTACACTTGTGACAGTGCATCTGCCTTCACGTTCTTCGTACCCGGGATGTAAGACAATGTAAAATCAAACCGGGTGAAGAATAGGACCCACCTGGCCTGGCGTGGGTTCAGCCTCCTCTCTGCCTGGATGTACTACAGGTTACGGTGATCCGTCCAGATGAGGAAAGGGTGTTTCGCCCACTTGAGCTAGTGCCTCCACACGGTCAGGGTTCGGACAACCGCCAACAGCTCCCGATCACCAACGTAGTAGTTTTGCTCCGCCGGGCTGAGCTTCTTGGAGAAGAAGGCACAGGGGCGGAGCTTGGGTGGCGTGCCCGAGCGTTGAGATAGGACAGTGCCTATCCCTACCTCGGACGCATCCACCTCCACTACGAACGGTAGTGATCGATCGGGATGGGCCAGTACCGGGGCCGAGGTGAACAGAACTCTCAGGTTACTGAAGGCCCTGTCAGCCTCAGCAGACCAGCGGAGCCAGGATGTGTTGGGAGCTGCGACCTTGCCAAAGCCCCGGATAAACCTCCGATAGTAGTTGGCAAAGCCAATAAAGCGCTGCACCTCCTTTACCGTGTTTGGAATCTGCCATTGACACACAGCTGAAATGCGATCTCCCTCCATCTCCACACCCGAGGTGGTAATGCGGTATCCGAGGAAGGAGACGGACTGTTGGAAAAACAGACACTTGCTCGGCTCGCGTAGCGTAATACACCAGAATGTAATCGATGTAGACCACTACACCGCGACCAAGCATGTCCCGAAACACCTCGTTCACAAAGGACTGGAAGACGGATGGAGCATTCATCAAACCGTACGACATCACCAGGTATTCGTAATGCCCCGTGGTTGTGCTGAATGCTGTCTTCCACTTGTCCCCCCCTCGGACACGCACCAGGTTGTACTCACTCCGGAGATCTAATATTGTGAAGAAGCATTGACTCGATCAAAGATGGAATGAGGGGTAGAGGATAACTTTAAAGTATTTGATCCCCTTGTTCAGTGCTCTGTAATCAATGCAAGGGCGCAGACCTCCGTGTTTCTTCTTCACAAAAAATAAACTTGAGGAGGCGGACAAAGTGGAGGGATGTATGAACCCCTGGCACAGGGACTCGGAGACGTAGGTCTCCATCGCCTCCATTTCAGCCTGCGACAGGGGATACACATGACTCCTGGGAGGCACAGTGTCCACCGTGGTTGCACCAACGGAAACAGCTAGACACCTACCCTGACACTCGCGGGACCACACCGTGAGAACCCTCTGCGGCCATGAAAAGGTGGGGTTGTGTAGTGTTAACCAGTGAAGATCCAACACAACAGGGAAATCAGGAGACTCAACATCAAAAAAGATGACTTGCTCTCTATGGGTCTCATGCGTAACAATAGTGACTGGTGCAGTAACTTCCCTAACGAACCCGGACCCTAATGGTCGTCTGTCAAGTGCTCTTCTGGGGAGTGGATTGGATAGGGGAACCAATGTAATACCTAGACTATGTGCTAACGACCTGTCCATAAAGTTCCCAGTTGTGCCTGAATCGACCAGCACCTTACACTGGGGAACTACCGTTTAATCAGGGAAGTGGATGTGTAGGGTACAGTGGGCAGCAGAGAGCTCTGAATGAGTGTGGGTGTTCGATACCCGCAAGAGTGCCCTGCACCACCCTGCTCCATCAACTCGTGATCCGGGTTGGGGGAGGGGGTGGGGGGGTGAAACGGGCAGGCCCCTTCCAGGATGTTCTCTAGGAGCCAGCAGGTTGTCCAACCGGATGGCCATGTCTACCAATTGATTGAAGGACAACGTGGTGTCCCGGCAGGCTAGCTCCCTTCGAACATCCTCTCGCAGGTGACACCGGAAGTGGTCGATGAGGGGCCGCTCATTCCACCTGGACCCAGCCGCTAGAGTACGAAACTCCAGGGCAAAGTCGAAGACGGGCCGGAAGAGGCGAGCGAACTCCCCGTAGTTGTCCAATGCCGCTCCTCCTTCACTCCAGACCGCGTTGGCCCACTCCAGGGCTTTCCCTGAGAGGCAGGAGACGAGGGCGGACACCTTCTCCCGCTCTGATGGAGCCGGGCTGATGGTCGAGAAGTATAGATCTAGTTACAGGAGGAATCCCTGGCAGCGGGCAGCTATCCCGTCAAAATCCCTTGGTCGGGATATATGAATCCCTCTGAGTGCTGGGTGTGGGTGGCTGGATCCGGTCGCTCAGCTGGTCCCGAAAGATCGGGTCCTCTCCTCTCCAGGCGTTGGACGACCTGGAGAACCCGATCCATCGCTTCTCCCAAGCTGGCTAGCGTAGTAGAATGCTCCCAGACCCGCGTCACGACTCCAGGCATGTGCTCCTCTCCTGCTGACTCCATGTCTTTGTGTGTGATTCTGTGATGAGTGATTTTGAAGGAGTCAGGCGCAGGAGAGTAAATCACAGAATAACAGGATTTATTCTGAAACACAGAGTTACGCAGTAATGCGTCAAAACACTCCAGTGCGCAAAACAGGCGCACTGAAAACAACAAGGCACACAGGGAAATATCCCGGCGATACAAAATACAAGGAGCTCCACCGAGCTTCTCTAACCTCCACAATAAACAGTCACACACAAAGACAAGGGGGCAGAGGGTACACTTATACAGATACTGATGAATGGATATGAACCAGATGTGTGTAATAAACAAGACAACACAAATGGAATGATGAGATCAGGAGCGGCAGTGGCTAGGAGGCCGGTGACGACGAACGCCGAAGCTTGCCTGAACAAGGAGAGGAGGCAGCTTCGGAGAAAGTCGTGACATACACGTATTAGAGAGCTCATCTTTGTCTACACCCATTCAGCATCGATCACACCCTCTTAAGCCTTAGCCCCACCCATTTCTTTAAGGATTTGCATATGAGGCCATACGCTAAACGGAGTGAGCAGTTTAGTAAATAAACAAAGATTTCAAGACAAAGTGGTAAAAGTAGTAGCCTGAAATAAGGAAAAACTTCAGGTAAAAATACACTTTATCTAGTCCTTGGCCTGTATCCTAATATGACTTTGGTGCAGGTCATGTTGTTCTTCACATTACCGTCTCTGGTAAACACACACAAAATAAAATAAAATGCACAGGATACAGAAGCTGTAAATGGTACAGTGAAATGGTTACTTTGCGTTGTAGCAATATCAAAAACAGAAAGTGTCCAGATAAAAATATTTTATAAATATTTCATAATTATTAGATTACTCTTACCCGACACACTTGTCTAAATCGATGGATCATGTGAAGGGAATGCTATAATCACCCCCCATCCACATCTAGCTAAGTGGATGGGTCACTATTATCTAGACATGTATACATGTTCATGAAATAGAATAGATGGCCATAATCACCTCCAGACACACCTGGCTAACTTGATGGGTCATGTAATCATCTGGCGAAGTGGAGTCTTTTGTTTAGACATGTAGCTAGCTAACTAAACAATGAACTGGCATAATCCCAACTCAAACTACTACCAATACAAACATTGTCATAGCTGTAGTATGAATCTGCTGGTAGCTAAAGAGCTAACCAACTAGGTTCAATGTTAGCTAGCTAACATTAGGCTATAACTAGCAATGCAAATGGTTTTCTGATTTGAGTAATATTACTACACAGATCATACACATAATGTTAGCTAGCGAGCCAAAAAGGCCAACATGACACCGTGACAGCCCTCAATGGGGATTTAAGCAGTTTAGCGTTCACCAGACTCCCCTTTGGACTAGCACACGCATGATGACGCATCTGTTTGTGAGTCCTAAGAAAACACTCTAGTCTCTCTAGAAGAAGGTTGTTACAAACTAGAAGGTGGGATGAGGGATGACAATGAAGGCAATAGTCCTCTTAGGGTACAGTTATTTGTGTCAGAGGCTGCCTCTGAACAAACATGCCTCCGTTCATGCCTTCAAACTAATGCAGGTCCCATTGGGAACAGAGAGCTATTACTCGGTTGAGTGGGAGTGCGGTTACTCACGGTTATGAAGAGGCAGGCCTCGCCTTCTGTTGGACAATAGATGGGTTTTGGGCGGGGAGCCTGGAAGCAATGTCCTCGAATATTAGCGTTGTGTTACACTATTTCAGAACTGACCACGCTGAACCATGGCCAATGTATTCAAGGGACATCACCTTTCCTAAATGCTGGCATGTAAAGGTAGGGGGAAATGTACTGGACCTGTTAACATTCTTTTTTTGTGTCTGGATATGTCGATCTCTCGACCCATGTTTGATTCCAATTCGTATGTGCAAGACCTTGTTACTATACTATAGCAGAGCGGAGCCCATTCTGGTCTCAGGAGTATGGAAGGATAGAATGGAAGTCTATGTTAATTAAGAAATTTGATTCCACTTGGAATTCAGTCTGAATAAATGAAAGCTCTCCCTGACATGAACATTTCTCTCCTTGTGGATTCATATACAGTGGGCATCATAAGTATTCACCCCCTTGAATTTCTTCACACTTTCTTCACGTGGGATTAAAATGTATTTCATTGTAATTTTTTTGTCAACAATCGACATAAAATACTCTGTAACGTCAAAGTGGAAGAAACATTCTACCATTTATTAAAGATTAATGAAAAATAAAACACTACTATACCTTGATTAGATAAGTATTACCCCCCCCCCCCAAAAAAAAAAATACATATTAGAAACACCTTTAGCAATGATTACAGCTGTGAGACTTCTTCGGTTTCTAAGAGCTTTGCACACCTGGAATGTGCAATATTTGCCAATTATACTGAACAAAACAATAAATGCAACATGCAAAAATGTCAACAATTTTACTGAGTTACAGTTCATATAAGGAAATCAGTCAATTGAAATGAATCAATTAGTCCCTAATCTATGGATTTCACATGACTGGGCAGGGGTCCAGTCATGGGTGGGCCTGGGAGGGCATAGGCCCACCCACTTGGGAGCCAGGCCCACCCACTGGGGAAGCCAGGCCCAGCCAATGAGAATGAGTTTTCTCCAAAAAAGGGCTTTATTACAGACAGAAATACTCCTCAGTTTCATTAGCTTTCCGGTTGGCTAGTCTCAGACAATCCCACAGGTGATGAAGCCAGATGTGGAGGTCCTGGGCTGGCATGGTTCCACGTGGTCTGCAGTTGTGAGGCAGGTTGGACATACTGCCAAATTCTCTAAAACAATGTGGTAGAAAAATGAACATTCAAATCTCTGGCAACAGCTCCTACAGTCAGCATGCCAATTGCACGCTCCCTCAAAACTTGAGACATCTGTGGCATTGTGTTGTGTGACAAAACTGCATATTTTAGAGTGGCCTTTTATTGTTCCCAGCACAAGGTGCACCTGTGTTAATGATCATGCTGTTTAATCAGCTTCTTGATATGCCACACCTGTCAGGTGGATGGATTATCTTGACAAATGAGAAATGCTCATTAACAGGAATGTAAACAAATGTGTGCATTTTTTTTTGAGAGAAATAAGCTTTTTGTGTGTATGGAACATTTCGGGGATCTTTTATTTCAGCTCATGAAATATGGGACCAACACTTTACATGTTGCGTTTATTTTTTTGTTCAGTATATTATTTTCAAAATTCTTCAATCTCTATCAAGGTGTTAGTAGATCATAGCTAGACAGCAATTTTCAAGTCTTGCCATAGATTTTCAAGCAGACTTAACTCAAAACTGTAACTTGGCCACTCAGGAACATTCACTGTCTTCTTGGTAAGCAACTCCAGTATAATTTGGCCTTGTGTTGTTAGGTTATTGTTCTGCTGAAAGGTGAATTCCTCTTCCAGTGTCTTGTGTAAAGCAGACTGAAGCCCCTTTTCCTCTAGTCATTTGCCTGTGCTTAGCTCTATCCCATTTCTTTTTATCCTGAAAAACTCCCCAGTCTTTGCCGATGTGAAGCATACCCATACCATGATGCAGCCACCACCATACTTTAAAATAAGGAGGCAGTTACTCAGTGATGTGTTATGTTGGATTTGCCTCAAACAGAAGGATTGGCATTTTTGCCAAAATGTGTATTCCTACTTCTCAGTATTACTTTTGTGCCGTGTTGCATACAGGATGCAAGTTTTGAAATGATTTGATGCTGTATATTTGTATTATTTTCACTCTGTAATGTAGGTCATTATTATGGAGTCACTATAATGTTGTTGATCCATCCTCAGTTTTCTCCTATCACAGCCATTGAAGTTCCTAGCTTTTTTAAATCACCAATGGCCTCATGGTGACAACCTGCAGCTCAGTTCAGAAGGACGACTGTCTCTAAATGTGTATGTGGGTTAATACATCATCCACAGCATAACTATTAACTTGACCATGCTTAAAGAGATATTCAATGTATGATTTGTTATTGTTACCCATCTACCAATGACTACCCTTCTTTATGAGGCTTACGAAAAGCTCCATGGTCTTTGTAGTTGAATCTGTGCTTGAAATTCAATACTTGTCTGAGGGACCTTACAGATGTTGTATGTATGGGGGACAGAGGAAGGGATAGTAATTTTTAAAAATCATGTCAACCCCTATTGTTTCACACAGTGTGAGTCCATGTAACTTATTATGTGATTTGTTAAGCCAAATGTTACTCCAGAACTAATGTAGGCTTGCCTAAACAAAGGGAGTGAATACTTAACTATATTTCAGTTATAAAAAAAATATTAATTTGTAAAAATTTGTAGAATGTTCTTTTCAATTTGACATTATGGAGTATCTTGTGTAAATCAATGACAGAAAATCAATTAAATATTTTTCAATCCCACTTTGTAACGCAACAAAATGTGACAAAATCCAAGGAGGGATTGATATGATACTGTATTCAACATGCAATATCCCATTTAATGTGAAATGCCCCAAAATTCTAAAACCATATTCTTCATGTAAACTCCTTGCCTTAATGAACATTATTAGGAAATGTGTCAGCCTGTAAATTGTTTTCACTGTTATTGTCCAATGTCGTGTCTGGAGTTTGCAAGAAACCCATTCCATGACCTATGGACAATACAATAAGGTAACAGCTGTCATACTTTGTAATATCATTAAGATCAATATACCCCGGCCCTCAAGTTAGAATATTGCGGAAAATTGCGACATCATAGGGTTGTAATCTACGTCTCTGTGGAAACACATAACCACATAATCTTATTTACCTTCTCTTCGCCATTGTGGTTTACTGGTTTGATTGGTTTCGTTAGTCCTCCTTACAATCCCTTGAGGGCTCTGAACTGTCAACAAACCCTTGTGTTAATGATCTGATGGCCTTCCACAATGCTCTGCTTGTATTTGTGCCACATGGTCCAACAAGGCAGTTTCTGCTGCTGCAACGGTGGAGTTCATCCCCATTGGTGAAGCAATGTCATCGTAATGACACATTTTCCCTGCCCCTACCATTCGTCTTTATAAGACCAAATGACTGAATATTTTGTTCATTACACCTTTATATACAATCATTGATTAACCAAATATAAATATTCAATGGAGAACTCCGGCCAGGATATAAATGTCCCAGACTGTTTCAACCCTTCCCTTACTCTGTTTTTTTATCAGCACACAACCAGACCAAACAGAAGTTACACTATTATTTGTGACAGAGAATGGATGAGTTGTGGTCTGAGCAGTACCAGTCTCTTTGTCTGGCAGTACCATTAGAGCACCAGGAAAATAAAGTTCATGGAAAACGGTTTTGGGCAATATGTCTTGTTTTGGTTTTGTGAGAACGACTATGCACTGAATCAATCACTCTACTTGAGGCTTGATGTTTCAGGACTGTAGGCTAGGATCAGCCGACACAAGGTTGTGTGTGTCCAATATGACATCTGTCAAAACCCCAGAGAGTGAGCCCTTAGGGTCAAGTTTGTAAACAGTTTGGCACCACTGATGATAAGCTATTAGGTTTGCAGGTGGGTACTTTAGTTCAACATGCAACCATTCCTAGGCCTACAGAAAGGTCATGTGGTGTAATAATCAGCTTGACACTTGCTGGCTTGGAGTTTCACATGAGTGTTTCTGAACAATATGGATTGTGATAATGTTTATGTGGTTCTCTTTGCCATTCATGATTATTATCCTAAATGTAAAAAGCTATAATATAATACTATTAATAGTTTTTATCTCATATTAGCTGTTGCAAATAAATCAATTATTAAGATTAGATTAATGGTGCTGTTTACAGTTAAGTTTGTATGACTGTGTTTTTCTGGTGTACAAATACCTCTGCATAAACATTCGACCTCATTTTGATAATACATGGACACTTTCCATAAGTGTGGAATGTTGGTTTTCCACCTGCCATGAAAAATAATTCCATGCACCAACAAGCAATATCAAATTTAAAAGTAGCATATTAAAGACAAAGCAATCTTTCTGAGTATTAAAGATTTCAACCCTACCCAATTGAAATAATAAGGGGCTACTCTATTTGATACTTGGATCATTGATTCAGTCAAGAAAGCAGTGCATAATAGTGCGCAAAACAACATGTTCTTGAAATAAGTTCAGAAAGCGTCATCTTAAATCCATTTGTCTAAATAACCTACAGTGTAAAGAAATTACAAATCATAAAAAACAATATTATTCTCAAAAGGTTTTATTAGTCTCTTGATATAGGCTACGTATTGCACATGGGTATTGTAAAAAGGAGGCTACATTTGGCTAGAACGCCAGTGCGCACAATTTTACTCCTACTGAAAAGATCAAAACACAGTGAATCTTGCTTTGAAACAAATGTATATGGACATACCTGAGAGGGACTACATATTTTTCCTCTGCCAATCCATTCCTGATATCATCTTACAATGGGACAGAACCTATAGGCCTAAAGATAGGTTGCACAAATGTAGGCTAACCACTGGGCACACACTAGTTGAATCAACGTTGTTTCCACGTCATTTCAATTAAATTACGTTGAACCAACGTGGAATAGACGTTTAATTTATGTCTGTGCCCACTGGGTATTTCCCGTTAAATAGCTTAGTATTTGTGTATTAGTCCGTTATCCTTGAGAATAAGACCCAATGTAAACAAAACATACATGTCTATAGCCCAATCCAGACAAGTCAAATTATTTCGTTAATTTCCTCAACAGTAGGCTATGGGGTCACATTTGAACTGAAGATGCAACCGATAGAAATGTTGTGATGCCAACAATCCAAATAACGGTGCCAAATGAAGGCACAATTTAAATATTGGAATATTTTTATTATAATTTCCCCAAAGCGTTAATGCGTTATAAGAATATATAGGCCCTACACCGCAGTTTGTATGGTGTCCAAAAATCATGTGCGCTCAGGACTGTGTAGTTCTCCCTGAGGCATCCCCGTGTCCATGGTAATCAGCTCCTCCGGTATGTGAGAGGACCCTTCTGTTATTAAATCCGAATCACGTTGTACATCAGTAAAGGTAACGAGTCCCCACGTACCCTGGGCTTTGTCAGAGGTAGAGTCTGTGCGCAAAGCCTGTTGGTCTGCGTTTGGAGCCGCCGAGGCTTTCGCGAGCGTCACTCTCGTTCCAGAAGAATCCATAGCTTGGCTCTCTTGGATAGAATCCAGCCCAGATCCTTCCAGCGATTCCTGTTGTACTCCAACAGCAGGAGTGCCCGTGCCAAACGTCCACCACGTCTCTTCCTGGTCCCTGGTTGCGTGCGTGGGCAAGTTCGCTGGATCTACTCCAGTGACACTTAGAGACGCGTCTCTGACTTCTGTCTGAGTGGCCAATTTGTTCTGTGTGGCTGCGTAGCTTTTCGCGGTGACGAAGTGTTCTATTGTTGGTCCTTCAACCGCTGTTTTGGGCGTATTGTCGTCTGAGGGGACCATGAGACTTTTACTACTACTATCCAACCACTGAAATGCATCGGTCCCGGCGGTATCTGTTTCTATTGTAATTGGTGATGCCATGGACCTTGACTCGTCGCGTGTAAAAGTGTCCGTATTCTGCGTACCTGTGTGTACGGTATAATTTGGCACACTGGTGGTAATGTTCGTAGTATTTGCCGCGACGGTGGTCACAGCATTGGGTCTCGAAAATGACGATGATGAGGAGGAGGCAGACGTCGGGTTCCATATTATGCTGTAATATATGGCCAATATGATAGCCGCCAGAGACACAGACAACACGTATGCGAAAACAGTGGCCAGTCTCACCCACTTTTTGTTGGTCTTCGCAGCCATTTTTGCCTTTTTGTCCCCAGTGTATGTGGCGGGTTTCCCCCGTTCTACGTTGGGCATGAAGTCCCTGTTCCTCATATTCGCCCTCCTCCCTCTGTGCTCCGCCACGCCGTCCGTCTTGAATGATTAGATGGTATACACGGTGCAATAGAATATGCTTAGCCCATTGGATCCTTTACGCACACAATGTGTTCTTCACCGACGGATCACTTCGTAACCAAACAGATTTCTCTCGCGCTCATCTTGGTTAGAACACCGGGCTAACGGCATAACACGATTGCATCATTCCGTTATTTACGAGGCATTTCCTGGGAAGATAATGAGATGGTGCGCTATAATCTCCGTGGTCCACGCGCTTTCCGATATACTCACCGCAATTGTTTAGCCGGCCAGCGAAAGCTCTAATAGGCCTTTATAGATTGGCTCTGCGGTCCGGGCAGCAAGGAGGTGATTTATTACATGAGGTAATGTAGCACACAAGGGCGCATTCTCTCTTGTCCAGCCAATGAAGTGGATGGTCTGGTCTCAAAACATGGTCGGGAGGCGGGTCCTGGAGCGATGCAAGCTAATACCCTGCACTGATTAATTTCACTGTCCTCAAATGCCATGATTTGAAGTATTATTTATATTCGTCATGAATAAAGACTCCACTGTTTTTCTCTCTCGTTGCAGTAGCCTATAATTATTTCAATCTGCATAAGGCTAGATGAATGCAAATTGTGGTCTTTCTTTTTTTGCTTACATTAAAAAAAAAAAAAAAAATCTAAACCTACCATAATGGTTTACGACCACATGCAACACATATCGCCTATAGACCCCTATCCCACGGGAAAAACACGTCATCAATTCAGTACACGACTAGTTGCAGCATACACACAATTAATTAATTTCCCAGGACCCATTTTGATTACTTTTTTGTTTTTGTTCAGTCATCATCTAATATTTGAATTACAGTCCTTCTGTTCTTGATGCGCCATCACTGAGGTTGGCCTTGTACAAAAAATCGATTCAGCACCATGGACAGCTTCGTGTAATAAACCATTGGGACAAACAGAGTGTGTTGGCAATTGTGAAAGAATACAGGACTGCCATCTTACTTAAATATTTTAAACTCCAAGGGTCTTGAATCTCCATGGCTATCGAAGGCTAATTACATTTAATTTGAAGGATTGAGGAATTGCTTAAATTATTTTACCAGGCAAGTCAGTTAAGAACAAATTCTTATTTACAATGACCCTCCCCTAACCCGGACAACGCTGAGCCAATTGTTCGCCACCCTATGGGACTCCTGAACACGGCGGTTGTAATACAGGCCGGGATCGAACCCAGGTCGGTAGTGACGCCTCTAGCACTGCCTTAGACCGCTGCGCCACTCAAGGAACCCAAAATGATGCCCTTGTAGCATTGTGCCTATCAAAGGAGGTTGGTGGCACCTTAATTGGGGAGGACGGGCTTGTGTGTAATGGCTGAAGCAGAATAAGTGGAATGGTATCAAACACGATTTCGATGTGGATGTGAATCCATTCAATTTGCTGTTCCAGCAATTATTATGAGCCGTCCTCTCCTCAGCAGCCTCCACTGGTTCCTATAGCCATGTAGCCTAATTCTTAGTTATAGGCCTACCTCTTTAATTGAGGAAGACTTTTAGTCTTACCATTTATTTGTACCCTTATATTTAGAAGTTATTGAGACTTTTAGCTTCGCCTATATGAGACCTACCTATGCTTTTAACCTCCAAATAAATGCTCAGATCAGACGCTAAGATTTCCGTGTAGGCCTAAATTTAAGCCATATTGTCAATGCGAAAAAAAGAGTTTAAACTTAGAATGAACGAGTTGCTCAAAAATAAATTGTGCTTTTACGGCCTTTTTTTTTTACATGAAACAATTCACGTCTTCATTCTTCACGGTCACACACCGGCTTCGGCTGTGTCTCAATGGCAGCGCACGAATCACTCAACGCCATGACGTAACCTATATTCCCAAGCAACCAGACACATCTCTTTCTGCTCGGTGGCCCGCCTAGAACTGTCAAGGGAGTCCTCTGTAGCTCAGCTGGTAGAGCACGGCGCTTGTAACGCCAGGGTAGTGAGTTCGATCCCCGGGACCACCCATACACAAAAATGTATGCACACATGACTGTAAGTTGCTTTGGATAAAAGCGTCTGCTAAATGGCATATTATTATTATTATTATCTATTTCTGTTCCGTGGCCCGCCTAGAACTGTCAAGGGAGGGGATATCAGCTAGCTGCTCGTGTTGTTGTTCTGGGATTCCAACAACTGGCACAGCCAGGACGATGTGTATTTACTTAATGTGTTGGGTCCAGTCCAGACCTCCGTCAGAACTCAATCAGCAGGGCAAAGCTGATTGCACTTTGATCTAAATTGGATTTGGTGATCAATCATTGATGCTTTTATCTTTTCAAGGTCATTATGGAGCATTTATAATCCTTTTCTGGTAAGGTATAGGCTTGAATAAGGGGCCTTCCAAATAAAAGATAACCTGATAATAACTGATAAATCCACTCATTGATAAGCATTTCGCTGCACCCCCTACATCTGCTAAACTGTGTACGCGACCAATAAACGTTGATTTGATTCTCTAGCTGAAAAAAAAGTAATTGCTTGAGAAGGAAAAAACAAGGGTTTCCTGAATGTTACATAAGATGAGAATTGCAATTTAGGGCAAGGCTACAAGATAAAGCAAATTTATTTGTGCTGATGAGGATCTTCCTGCTTGCCTGCCAGATGAGTTGTTTGTGTGTGTGTGTGTGTGTGTGTGTGTGTGTGTGTGTGTGTGTGTGTATGAGTGCGTGCGTGCTGAGATCTGTGCAGTGCATTCGGAAAATAGTCAAACCCCTTGCCTTTTCCCACATTTTGTTATGTTACAGCCTTATTCTAAAATGGATTAATTAAAAACATTTTCCTCATCAATCTATACACAATACCCCACAATTACAAATAAAACAGTTTTTTTTTTTTTACAGTTTTACACATTTATAAAAAATAAAAAAACGGAAATACCTAATTTACATAAGTATTCAGTCCCTTTGCTATGAGACTTGAAATTGAGCTCAGGTGCATCCTGTCCCATTGATCATCCTTGAGATGTTTCTACAACTTGATTGGAGTCCACCTGTGGTAAATTCAATTGATTGGACATGATTTGGAAAGGCACACACCTGTCTATATAAGGTCCCACAGTTGACAGTGCATGAGGTCGAAGGAATTGTCGGTCGAGTGCCGAGACAGGATTATGTCGAGGCACAGATCTGGGGAAAGTTACCAAAACATTTCTGCAGCATTGAAGGTCCCCAAGAACACAGTGACCTCCATCATTCTTAAATGGAAGAAGTTTGGAAACACCAAGACTCTTCCTAGAGCTGGCCGCCCGGCCAAACTGAGCAATCGGGGGAGAAGGGCCTTGGTCAGGGAGGTGACCAAGAACCCGATGGTCACTCTGACAGAGCTCCAGAGTTCCTCTGTGGAGATGGGAGAACCTTCTAGAAGGACAACCATCTCTGCAGCACTCCACCAATCAGGACTTTATGGTAGAGTGGCCAGACGGAAGCCACTCCTCAGCCTGCTTGGAGTTTGCCAAAAGGCACCTAAAGGATTCTCAGACCATGAGAAACAAGATTCTCTGGTCTGATGAAACCAAGATTGAACTCTGGCACCATCCCCATGGTGAAACCTGGCACCATCCCTATGGTGAAGCATGGTGGTGGCAGCATCATGCTGTGGGGATGTTTTTCAGCAGCAGGGACTGTACAGAGAGAGATCCTTGATGAAAACCTGCTCCAGAGACTGGGGCGAAGGTTCACCTTCCAACAGGACACCGACCCTAAGCACACAGCCAAGACAACGCAGGAGTAGCTTCGGGACAAGTCTCTGAATGTCCTTGAGTTGCCCAGCCAGAGCCCAGACTTGAACCCGGTCAAACATCTCTGGAGAGACCTGAATATAGCTGTGCAGTGACGCTCCCCATCCAACCTGACAGAGCTTGAGAGGATCTGCAGAGAAGAATGGGAGAAACTGCCCAAATACAGGTGTTTCAAGCTTGTAGCATCATACCCAAGAAGACTTGAGGCTGTAATTGCTGCCAAAGGTGCTTCAATAAAGTACTGAGTAAAGGGTCTGAATACTTATATAAATGTGATATATCAGTTTTGTAACTTTAATACATTTGCAAACATTTAAAAAAAAAAACGGTATTTGCTTTGTCATTATGGAAAACTATTTAGTCAATTTTGTGTGTATATTGATGAGGGGGGAAAAAAACGATTTAATCAATTTTAGAATAAGGCTGTAACTTAAGAAAATGTGGGAAAGTCATGGGGTCTGAATACTTTCCGAATGCGCTATATGTCTTAAAGTGGCACTCCAGTCTCCTTTTCACCTCATTTAACAATATAGCAGAACCAGTTCAGAAAGGAAACCAGAGTGCCCCGCCTCAGCTGAGATGGTACCAATTAGAGGCAAGTATCAATCACACCTACCTTATTTGAGCTTGAGGTTGGCTTAACAACCTATGCCAATGTATACAAATTGAAATACATAAATATCTCATTTACATAAGTATTCACACCCCTGAGTCAAAACATGTTAGAATCACCTTTGGCAGCGATACAGCTGTGAGTCTTTCTGGGTAAGTCTCTAAGAGCTTTGCACACCTGGATTGTACAATATGCCCATTATTCTTATTCAACCTCTTAAGATCATACCCTTTTTTTCAATTTTCGCCTAAAATGACATACACAAATCTAACTGCCTGTAGCTCAGGGCCTGATGCAAGGTTTTGCATATTCTTGGCACCATTTGAAAGGAAACACTTTGAAGTTTGTGGAAATGCGAAATCAATGTAGGAGAATATAACACATTAGATCTGGTAAAAGATAATACAAACAAAAAAAATGTGTTTTCTATTTATTTTTTTGTTGCATGTTCTTTGAAATGCAAGAGAAAGGCCAGACATTGATTTAGGAATCTAGGTGTAATTGAGATTGGCAGCATTGTGTGTGCAAAGTTTCAGACTGATCCAGGGAAGAATTACACTACTACACAATATTTTGTATGAAGTCTGCCAGGAGTTTTCCCACATTTTCAGAATTGCTCAATTTATACATTTTCAAGTACATAACTATAGAGAATATACAAAAATGCTATGATAATAAAACATTTCTGCCCATATAAGACATGTCTATGTCCCGGAAAGTTGGGGTTGTTTACAACGCCATTCTAGTCACATATCACATATTGAGCAGCAACCGTCCCGGTATAGAGACACCGACCCCGTAGAGGTAAAATTCTTCAAGCTCTGTGAAGTTGGTTGTTGATAATTGATAGACAGCCATTTTCAAGTCTTGCCATAGATTTCCAAGCCAATTTAAGTCTTTAACTGTAACTAGGCTACTCAGGAACATTCAATGTCGTCTTGATAAGCAACTCCAGTTTATATTTGGCCTTGTGTTTTAGGTTACTGTCCTTATGAAAGGTGCATTTTTCTCTCAGTGTCCGTTGGAAAGCAGACTGAACCAGGTTTTCCTCTAGGATTTTTCCTGTGCTTAGCTCTATTCCGTTTCTTTTTATCCAAAGAACTCGCTAGTCCTTGTCGATGACAAGCATACCCATAATATGATGCAGCCACCACCATACATGAAAATATGAAGAGTGGTACTCAGTGATGTGTTGTGTTGGATTTGCCCCAAACATAACACTTTCTATTCAGGACAAAAGGTTAATTTCTTTGCCACATTTTTTGCTGTATTACTTAAGTACCTTGTTGCAAACGGGATGCATGTTTTGGAATATTTATATTTATATATTTATATACTTTTTTTCATTCTGTCAATTAGGTTAGTATTGTGGAGTAACTACTATGTTGTTGATCCATCCTCACTTATCTCTTATAACAGCCATTAAACTCTGTAACTGTTTTAAAGTCACCATTGGCCTCATGGTGAAATCTCTGAGCAGTTTCCTTCCTCTCCGGCAACTGAGTTAGGAAGGACACTTGTATCTGTAGTGACTGGGTGTATTGATACACCATCCAAATTGTAATGTATAACTTCACCATGCTCAATGGTACTGTATATTCAATGTCTGCTTTTTATTTATCTTTACCCTTCTACAAATAGGTGCCCTTCTTTGCGAGGCATTGGAGAACCTCCCTGGTCTTTGGTTGAATCTATGTTGGAAATGTACTGCTCGACTGAGGTACCTTACAGATAATTGTATATGTAGGGTACAAAGATGAGGTAGTCATTCAAATAGTGTGTGTATTATTGCACACAGAGTGAGTCCATGCAACTTATTATGTGACTTGTTAAGCATGTTTTTACTCCTGTATGACATAACAAAGGGGTTGAATACTTTCACTATTTACTATTCATTTTTAATTAATTTGTAAAAATGTCTAAAAACATAAACCACTTTGACATTAGGGGGTATTGGGTGTAGACCAGTGACACAAAATATATATTTAATCAATTTTAAATTCAGATTGTAACACAACAACATTTGGAAAAATTCAAGGGGTCTGAATATTTTCTGATGGTACTGTATATGTTCGATCAACCCCAAGTTTCACACAACCATATGCAAACCCAACACCTTCCACTTGTGTATGTTGCACATCTGTGTGTATATGACCAGATGTCTTCATGAAATAACAGTACATTTATTAGAGTAGCCTATGTCTGCACTATTGTTCGTGCCAACCACCTCACAGCTTAGGTTTGTGACTTTGAGCGTAAAGTGTATTTGTGATAAGGGACATATTTTGTGCTCTGTAACCTTTTCCATATCCCCTCTGGGATTGTATTAATTATGGATGGGTGATCTCCAGGGAGGCGGAGGCAGGGGCCACAGGGTTAATGTTGCTGACTGACAGCCAGGCAGTCAGTCAGTTTCCCCTGTTTACTGTCACTCCAACGGCGACAGCCTCCGGCTCACGTCTGTGTTCTTCAGCATTTCACCCTTTACAAAATGGGGGGATGCTGTATTGTGTGTGTATGTATACGTTTTTTGTGTGAGTGTGTGTATGTTTAGCACACACACTACATGCTTATTTCTGCATGTGTGTGAAATATTAGGCCTATGTGTAATTTTTGCTCATTCATGTGTAACGAATGATCTGTGTGTGAGTGACAGATGTAACCAGTCACTGCAGTTCTCTCTCTTACATCACAAGTAGCCATTTTGGTGCTAGGCAGGTGGCCTCCAAATCTGCTCTTGAAAGTGGCCGCTATCATGACATCATGACATCCTCTTCAGAGCAATAGTTAGCCTATCTGTCACTACTCCTGTGACATGATTTCCTATCTTTAGTTTTTACACCTTTTTTTTATTTTTAAGCCAGTTGAGAACAAGTTCTCATTTACAACTGTGACCTGGCCAAGATAAAGCAAAGCAGTGCGATAAAAACAACAACACAGAGTTACATATGGGGTAAAAAAACAAAGTCAAAAAAATACAACAGAAAATATATATACAGTGTGTGCAAATGTAGCAAGTTATGGAGGTAAGGCAATAAATAGGCTATAGTGCAAAATAATTACAATTAGTATTAACACTGGAATGCTAGATGTGCAAGAGATTATATGCAAATAGAAATACTGGGGTGCAAAAGAGCAAAATAAATAACAATATAGGGATGAGGTAGTTGGGTGGGCTAATTTCAGATGGGCTGTGTACAGGTGCAGTGATCGGTAAGGTGCTCTGACAACTGATGCTTAAAGTTAGTGAGGGAGATAAGAGTCTCCAGCTTCAGAGATTTTTGCAATTCGTTCCAGTCATTGGCAGCAGAGAACTGGAAGGAATGGCGGCCAAAGGAGGTGTTGGCTTTGGGGATGACCAGTGAGATATACCTGCTGGAGCGCAGACTACGGGTGGGTGCTGCTATGGTGACCAATGAGCTAAGATAAGGCGGAGATTTCCCTAGCAGTGATTTATAGATGGCCTGGAGCCAGTGAGTTTGACGATGAACATTTAGTGAGGACCAGCCAACAAGAGCGTACAGGTCACAGTGGTGGGTAGTGTATGGGGCTTTGGAGACAAAACGGATGGCACTGTGGTAGACTACATCCAATTTGCTGAGTAGAGTGTTGGAGGCTATTTTGTAAATGACATCGCCGAAGTCAAGAATCGGTAGGATAGTCAGTTTTACGAGGGCATGTTTGGCAGCATGAGTGAAGGAGGCTTTGTTGCGAAATAGGAAGCCGATTCTAGATTTAACTTTGGATTGGAGATTCTTAATGTGAGTCTGGAAGGAGAGTTTACAGTCTAACCAGACACCTAGGTATTTGTAGTTGTCCACATACTCTAGGTCAGACCCGTCGAGAGTAGTGATTCTAGTCGGGTGGGCGGGTGCCAGCAGCATTCGATTGAAGAGCATGCATTTAGTTTTACTAGTGTTTAAGAGCAGTTGGAGGCTACTGAAGGAGTGTTGTATGGCATTGAAGCTCGTTTGGAGGTTTGTTAACACAGTGTCCAATGAAGGGCCAGATGTATACAAAATGGTGTCGTCTGCGTAGAGGTGGATCTGAGAGTCACCAGCAGCAAGAGCGACATCATTGATATACATGGAGAAAAGAGTCGGCCCAAGAATTGAACCCTGTGGCACCCCCATTGAGACTGCCATAGGTCCAGACAACAGGCCCTCCGATTTGACACATTGAACTCTATCTGAGAAGTAGTTGGTGAACCAGGCGAGGCAGTCATTTGAGAAACCAAGGCTATTTAGTCTGCCAATAAAAATGCGGTGGTTGACAGAGTCGAAAGCCTTGGCCAGGTCGATGAAGACGGCTGCACAGTACTGTCTATTATCGATCGCGGTTTGACATCTTGTGACACAGTAAGTGTGTGTGTGTGAGCCCTGTTGGCCCTGGGTGGCTCTTAAGCAGCAAGGTTAGGTAATAAACTGGCATAGCTGGCATGGCTGGCACCAACTGCAGCAGCTGGGCAATACCCAGCAAACAATTCTAGAGTGGTTTCACCTCTCCTTGGCAATCCGCAATTAGTACATGGAGATGTGCTCTCCACCTCTGCTAGGCAATTAGCAATTAGTGTTGGATCATCAGTCTCCCCTGGTTTCTCAATGGCAGCTGTAAGTGGTGGCCGTGTCAGTGGCGGTTTTGTCGCAAAACTAAGACCGGCGCCGAAACAAAGATGGTTCTGCCGAGTTATTCGAGGAAGGAAAGAGAGGAAGGCTCCACACCATTCTCTCACTTGAGTAACTTACCTAGTTATTTGCAGATTATCTAATTTTGCTCTGTTGTAGCTTGGTCAACTATGTGTGTGTTTTCTATACCTGTTCGCACCTCACCCTGTAGGCTTTACAGACGCTTCCCACCCCTTGGCTGCAACCCTTCTAATTTAGTGTAACCTGCGTGCACAACACGTGGCATTACGGGTCTCTGGCAGCGTTTGGAACTGCCAATCTGCGGTCAAGAACCACCAGGCGTTCCATGAACGCTTTCCATACGCATGAGGTGAACTGAGGACCACGGTCTGACACAATGTCCTCCGGGATCCCGTAGTGCCAGAAGACGTGCGTAAAAAGAGCCTCCACGGTTTGCATGGCCGACGGGAGTCCAGGTAGAGGAAGGAGGCGACAAGCTTTGGAAAACCGGTCCACAATGACAAGAAAAGTGGTGTTCCCCTGGGAGGGGGGAAGGTCAGTGACAAAGTCCACCGAGAGGTGAGACCAGGGTAATTGTTGAACCGGCAGGGGAAGGAGCTTTCCTTAAGGGAGGTGTCTGGGTGTTTTGGACTGGGCACAGATGGAGCAGGAAGAGACGTAAACCCGGACGACCCTAGCCAAGATGTGCCACCAGTACTTCTCAGTCAGGCAGGCGATGGTACGGCCTATCCCAGGATGACCGGACACAGGCGGCGTGTGTGCCCAGGAAAGGAGGCTGTCCCGCACACCCGTGGGCAAGTAGGCGCGGTTCTCCGGGCACTGTGTAGGTGCGGGTTCCATACGCAGGGCCTGCCGTATGTCGGCGTCCACATCCCACACCACTGGCACGATGTACGGAACAGAGGGATGATTGGGGTCTCCTCTTCCTGCCTCTCCTCTGCCTGGGTTGGAGCAGGGGAAATCCCTGGCTTGTCACCTCCTCGCTTTCTAGTAGATAGAAGACAGGTCGGGGAGAAATTACCCCTTTCTACACCAAAGGAGCAGAGGCCCAGATTCCTCCTTCTCCTATGCTCTGCCTTGGGCAAACGTGCAGAGCCCACCTCCATCGGCTCTGGCCACGGAGCAGGTGTAGCCATGGACTCTGGATTCCGCGCAGTTCTTCGTCGGGACCGCAGGAGGATGTCCAACCGGATCGCCATGCTGATGAGCTGGTCGAGTGACAGGTTATCATCACGGCAGGCTAGCTCCATCTGTACGTCCTCCTGCAGTCCTCTGCGGAACACAGTGACCAGAGCCGACCCAAACAAAGAGCAAGGTGTACCCTCTACACAATACACGGGACGAGACCCGTAAACAACAAGAGCATAATACATGGTACTCACGAGACATGGGACAATAATCAATAATAAAGGAAAATGAGGAACAGAGGGCACATATATACACATACTAATCAGGGGGAATGGGAACCAGGTGTGCGTAATGAGACAAAACAGTCCGGGTTGGTGGTAATGATCCATGTCAGTGACACCTAGAAAGCCAGTGACGTAGATCTCCGGAACTGGTGAATGCAATGAGCAGCAGTACCGGGGAGATCTGTGACAACATTGTAGAATAATAGTGAAGATATCAAAACCATGAAATAACACATATGGAATCATGTAGTAACCAAAAAAGTGTTAAACAAATATATTATTCAAATAGCCACCCTTTGCCTTGATGACAGCTTTGCACACTCTTGGCATTCTCTCAACCAGCTTCATGAGGTGGTCACCTGGAATACATTTCAATTAACAGGAGTGCCTTCTTAAAAGTTAATTTGTGGAATTTCTTTACATCTTAAGGCATTTGACCAATCAGAATAAAATAAATAAAAACCCTTGAATGAGGGTTTGTCCAAACTTTTGAATGGTACTGTAAGTGTCTAGGGGCAACTTCCCTACACTCTCTCCTTCAGTCAGCACAAAGATAATGGTCCTCTTTAAGCCATTAACTACATACTCAGTCACTCACTAAATGATTTCACTCACTAAAGGATTATTACACATGCTATTATCAGCTGTCTACTTTCTGAGTTAATATAAGTGTTTTAATGTTGTTTTCACCAGACCCAAATTAAGTCTGTTCCTGGACAAAAAAACACTTTCATAGGAGATTAACCTTTTCACGCGTGAGTTACAAACATCTCTAATGTTCACCCCCAGCGTGATGTCAGAATGCACTCACTGTTCCAAAATGCTATTATTACACAACAGGAGAGTTAACCCACGCTGCCCTCAAACCAAGGCACGCTGCCTGCTAGTTATCTATAGGCTATGTTTCAACTTGTCAATTTCGAATTAATTTCTAACAAGTTTTATTTTCTAACAATAGTTTGAATTGAGGTGTGTTCTGCCTCATTAATTCACATAGAAGTAGCCCATTTAACTGTTGCGGACAATTTACTTATGTTTGAGTTATTACTGAGCAGGATAAACTTCTCTCTTCTATAAGAGCCCAAGCACAAACTTTTTCCTCCCTGGCGCCAGCATTGCCTTCACTACTAGTAATAACTTCGGACATGTGTGCGATCCTATCAAAGTAAGTGCTTTATTATGCTATCATATAGTTTCTGTATATTGGGTTGTTGTTTCTACTGTAGCACACTGTATGTACTGTATGTATGGAGCATCAAATCAAATCAAATCAAATTGTATTTGCCACATGCGCCGAATACAACAGGTGTAGACCTTACAGTGAAATGCTTACTTACAGTGGGGAAAAAGTATTTAGTCAGCCACCAATTGTGCAAGTTCTCCCACTTAAAAAGGAGAGAGAGGCCTGTAATTTTCATCATAGGTTCATGTCAACTATGACAGACAAAATGAGAAAAAAAAATCCAGAAAATCACATTGTAGGATTTTTTATGAATTTATTTGCAAATTATGGTCTAAAATAAGTATTTGGTCAATAACAAAAGTTTCTCAATACTTTGTTATATACCTTTTGTTGGCAATGACACAGGTCAAACGTTTTCTGTAAGTCTTCACAAGGTTTTCACACACTGTTGCTGGTATTTTGGCCCATTCCTCCATGCAGATCTCCTCTAGAGCAGTGATGTTTTGGGGCTGTCGCTGGACAACACGGACTTTCAACTCCCTCCAAAGATTTTCTATGGGGTTGAGATCTGGAGACTGGCTAGGCCACTCCAGGACCTTGAAATGCTTCTTACGAAGCCACTCCTTCGTTGCCAGGGCGGTGTGTTTGGGATCATTGTCATGCTGAAAGACCCAGCCACGTTTCATCTTCAATGCCCTTGCTGATGGAAGGAGGTTTTCACTCAAAATCTCACGATACATGGCCCCATTCATTCTTTCCTTTACACGGATCAGTCGTCCTGGTCCCTTTGCAGAAAAACAGCCCCAAAGCATGATGTTTCCACCCCCATCCTTCACAGTAGGTATGGTGTTCTTTGGATGCAACTCAGCATTCTTTGTCCTCCAAACACGACGAGTTGAGTTTTTACCAAAAAGTTATATTTTGGTTTCATCTGACCATATGACATTCTCCCAATCCTCTTCTGGATCATCCAAATGCACTCTAGCAAACTTCAGACGGGCCTGGACATGTACTGGCTTAAGCAGGGGGACACGTCTGGCACTGCAGGATTTGAGTCCCTGGCGGCATAGTGTGTTACTGATGGTAGGCTTTGTTACTTTGGTCCCAGCTCTCTGCAGGTCATTCACTAGGTCCCCCCGTGTGGTTCTGGGATTTTTGCTCACCGTTCTTGTGATCATTTTGACCCCACGGGGTGAGATCTTGCGTGGAGCCCCAGATCGAGGGAGATTATCAGTGGTCTTGTATGTCTTCCATTTCCTAATAATTGCTCCCACAGTTGATTTCTTCAAACCAAGCTGCTTACCTATTGCAGATTCAGTCTTCCCAGCCTGGTGCAGGTCTACAATTTTGTTTCTGGTGTCCTTTGACAGCTCTTTGGTCTTGGCCATAGTGGAGTTTGGAGTGTGACTGTTTGAGGTTGTGGACAGGTGTCTTTTATACTGATAACAAGTTCAAACAGGTGCCATTAATACAGGTAACGAGTGGAGGACAGAGGAGCCTCTTAAAGAAGAAATTACAGGTCTGTGAGAGCCAGAAATCCTACAATGTATTTTCTGGATATTTTTTTCTCAATTTGTCTGTCATAGTTGACGTGTAGCTATGATGAAAATTACAGGCCTCTCTCATCTTTTTAAGTGGGAGAACTTGCACAATTGGTGGCAGACTAAATACTTTTTTTCCCCATTGTATGTTGGAAATGTACTGCTCGACTGAGGTACCTTACAGATAATTGTATATGTGGGGTACAAAGATGAGGTAGTCATTCAAATAGTGTGTGTATTTTTGCACACAGAGTGAGTCCATGCAACTTATTATGTGACTTGTTAAGCATGTTTTTACTCCTGTATTTATTTAGACTTGACATAACAAAGGGGTTGAATACTTTCACTATTTACTATTCATTTTTAATTAATTTGTAAAAATGTCTAAAAACACAATCCCACTTTGACATTAGGGGGTATTGGGTGTAGACCAGTGACACAAAATATATATTTAATCAATTTTAAATTCAGATTGTAACACAACATCATTTGGAAAAATTCAAGGGGTCTAAATATTTTCTGATGGTACTGTATATGTTCAATCAACCCCAAGTTTCACACAAACATATTGTGTATGTTGCACATCTGTGTGTATATGACCAGATGTCTTCATGAAATAACAGTACATTTATTAGAGTAGCCTATGTCTGCACTATTGTTCGTGCCAACCACCTCACAGCTTAGGTTTGTGACTTTGAGCGTAAAGCGTATTTGTGATAAGGGACATATTTTGTGCTCTGTAACCTTTTCCATATCCCCTCTGGGATTGTATTAATTATGGATGGGTGATCTCCAGGGAGGCGGAGGCAGGGGCCACAGGGTTAATGTTGCTGACTGACAACCAGGCAGTCAGTCAGTTTCCCCTGTTTACTGTCACTCCAACGGCGACAGCCTCCGGCTCACGTCTGTGTTCTTCAGCATTTCACCCTTTACAAAATGGGGGGATGCTGTATTGTGTGTGTATGTATACGTTTTTTGTGTGAGTGTGTGTATGTTTAGCACACACACTACATGCTTATTTCTGCATGTGTGTGAAATATTAGGCCTATGTGTAATTTTTGCTCATTCATGTGTAACGAATGATCTGTGTGTGAGTGACAGATGTAACCAGTCACTGCAGTTCTCTCTCTTACATCACAAGTAGCCATTTTGGTGCTAGGCAGGTGGCCTCCAAATCTGCTCTAGAAAGTGGCCGCTATCATGACATCATGACATCCTCTTCAGAGCAATAGTTAGCCTATCTGTCACTACTCCTGTGACATGATTTCCTATCTTTAGTTTTTACACCTATTTTTTTATTTTTAAGCCAGTTGAGAACATCTTTTTTTTATTTTTTATTTTTTTTTAACCTTTATTTAACCAGGTAAGCCAGTTGAGAACAAGTTCTCATTTACAACTGCGACCTGGCCAAGATAAAGCAAAGCAGTGTGATAAAAACAACAACACAGAGTTACATATGGGGTAAAAAAACAAAGTCAAAAAAATACAACAGAAAATATATATACAGTGTGTGCAAATGTAGCAAGTTATGGAGGAAAGGCAATAAATAGGCTATAGTACAAAATAATTACAATTAGTATTAACACTGGAATGATAGATGTGCAAGAGATGATGTGCAAATAGAGATACTGGGGTACAAATGAGCAAAATAAATAACAATATAGGGATGAGGTAGATGGGCGGGCTAATTTCAGATGGGCTGTGTATTGGTGCAGTGATCGGTAAGGTGCTCTGACAACTGATGCTTAAAGTTAGTGAGGGAGATAAGTGTCTCCAGCTTCAGAGATTTTTGCAATTTGTTCCAGTCATTGGCAGCAGAGAACTGGAAGGAATGGCGGCCAAAGGAGGTGTTGGCTTTGGGGATGACCAGTGAGATATACCTGCTGGAGCGCATACTACGGGTGGGTGTTGCTATGGTGACCAATGAGCTAAGATAAGGCAGGGATTTGCCTAGCAGTGATTTATAGATGGCCTGGAGCCAGTGGGTTTGGCGACGAATATGTAGTGAGGACCAGCCAACAAGAGCGTACAGGTCACAGTGGTGGGTAGTATATGGGGCTTTGGAGACAAAACGGATGGCACTGTGATAGACTTCATCCAATTTGCTGAGTAGAGTGTTGGAGGCTATTTTGTAAATGACATCGCCGAAGTCAAGGATCGGTAGGATAGTCAGTTTTACGAGGGCATGTTTGGCAGCATGAGTGAAGGAGGCTTTGTTGCGAAATAGGAAGCTGATTCTAGAAATAGGAAGCTGATTCTTTAAACTAGTGTTTAAGAGCAGTTGGAGGCTACTGAAGGAGTGTTGTATGGCATTGAAGCTCGTTTGGAGGTTTGTTAACACAGTGTCCAATGAAGGGCCAGATGTATACAAAATGGTGTCGTCTGCGTAGAGGTGGATCTGAGAGTCACCAGCAGCAAGAGCGACATCATTGATATACACAGAGAAAAGAGTCGGCCCAAGAACTGAACCCTGTGGCACCCCCATAGAGACTGCCATAGGTCCAGACAACAGGCCCTCCGATTTGACACATTGAACTCTATCTGAGAAGTAGTTGGTGAACCAGGCGAGGCAGTCATTTGAGAAACCAAGGCTATTTAGTCTGCCAATAAGAATGCGGTGGTTGACAGAGTCGAAAGCCTTGGCCAGGTCGATGAAGACGGCTGCACAGTACTGTCTATTATCGATCGCGGTTATAATATCGTTTAGGACCTTGAGCGTGGCTGAAGTGCACCCATGACCAGCTCAGAAACCGGATTGCATAGCGGAGAAGGTACGGTGGGATTCGAAATGGTCGGTGATCTGTTTGTTAACTTGGCTTTCAAAAACTTTCGAAAGGCAGGGCAGGATGGATATAGGTCTGTAACAGTTTGGATCTAGAGTGTCACCCCCTTTGAAGAGGGGGATGACCGCGGCAGCTTTCCAATCTCTGGGGATCTCAGACGTTACGAAAGAGAGGTTGAACAGGCTAGTTTTAGGGGTTGCGACAATTTCGGCGGCTAGTTTTAGAAAGAAAGGGTACAGATTGTCTAGCCCAAATGATTTGTAGGGGTCCAGATTTTGCAGCTCTTTCAGAACATCAGCTGTCTGGATTTGTGTGAAGGAGAAGCGGGGGGGGGGGGGGGGGGGCATGGGCAAGTTGCAGCGGAGGGTGCAGAGCTGGTGGCCGGGGTAGTGGTAGCCAGGTGGAAAGCATGGCCAGCCGTAGCAAAATGCTTGTTTAATGGTACAGTCCATGGCTTTGGAGTGCTGGTTGGAGGGTGTCCAAGTCCAGGTAGTGTTGGTGGATATACAACATAAACTCTCACTATGGTAGGCCAATCAATGTTTACCTAAGGTCGGAATGTAAACTAAGGAAACTGGCCTGAGAAGTGGGATATTGAGATAAGAAACACATTCAAATAAAATCTAACTTTATTTGTCACATGCACCGAATACAACAGATATAGACCTTACCGTGAAATGGTTACTTACAAGCCCTTAACCAACAATGCAGTTCAAGAAAGAGTTAAGAAAATATAAATATAAATAGTACGGGTGGCCATTTGATTAATTGTTCAACAGTCTTATGGCTTGGGGGTAGAAGCTGTTAAGGAGCCTTTTGGACCTAGACTTGGCACTCCGGTACCGCTTGCCGTGCGGTAGCAGAGAGAACAGTCTATGACTTGGGTGACTGGAGTCTTTGACAATTGTTTGGGCTTTCCTCTGACACCGCCTGGTATAGAGGTCCTGGATGGCAGGAAGCTTGGCCCCAGTGATGTACTGGGCCGTACGCACAACCCTCTGTAGCGCCTTAAGGTCAGATGCCAAGCAGTTGCCATACAAGGCGGTGATGCAACCGGTCAGGATGCTCTCGATGGTGCAGCTGTATAACCTTTTGAGGATCTGGGGACCCATGCCAAATCTTTTCAGTCTCCTGAGGGGGAAAAGGTGTTGTTGTGCCCTCTACACGACTGTCTTGGTGTGTTTGGACCATGATAGTTTGTTGGTGATGTGGACACCAAGGAACTTTAAACTCTCGACACGCTCCACCACTGCCCCGTCGATGTTAATGGGGGCCTTTTCAGCCCGTGTTTTCGTTACGCCTTTTCCTGTAGTCCACGATCAGCTCCTTTGTCTTGCTCACATTGAGGGAGAGGTTGTTGTCCTGGCACCACACTGCCAGGTCTCTGACCTCCTCCCTATAAGCTGTCTCATCATTGTCGGTGATCAGGCCGACCACTGTTGTGTAGTCAGCAAACTTAATGATGATGTTGGAGTCGTGTTTGGCCACGCAGTCGTGGGTGAACAGGGAGTACAGGAGGGGACTAAGCACGCACCCCTGAGGGGCCCCCGTGTTGAGGATCAGCGTGGCAGACGTGTTGTTGCCTACCCTTACCACCTGGGGGCGGCCTGTCAGGAAGTCCAGGATCCAGTTGCAGAGGGAGGTGTTTTGTCCCATGGTCCTTAGCTTAGTGATGAGCTTTGTGGGCACTATGGTGTTGAACTCTGAGCTGTAGTCAATGAACAGCATTCTCACGTAGGTGTTATTTTTGTCCAGGTGGGAAAGGGCAGTGTGGAGTGCGATTGAGATTGCGTCATCTGTGGATCTGTTGGGGCGATATGCGAATTGGAGTGGGTCTAGGGTATCCGAGATGATGCTGTTGATGTGAGCCATGACCAGCCTTTCAAAGCACTTCACTCTGAACCAAACTGTTATATCAACCACACCTACTGCACTGTACTGAATATACAGAATAGTATACTGTAGCCTATGTGTTGTTCAATCATTTAGATTAAGTTTGGAATTAGAATAACTTAACATGATTAAATAAAAATGAATAAGCTTTGTCATCATGGTTCAGCCATGCCATTGAACCAATAGTTTATTTGAATTAGTATGTGTGTACTCCTATTAACATGGATCTCTCTTTTTTGAGAGAGAGAGACTAATGTGCTTTTGAAACGAGTGTTGAATTTCATGTAATTTAATTACACAAAATCGGAATAGTTCCCATGACTGATATTAGTGTACATTCATTTTGTTGTTGTAAGCGTCCTTTTTAACATAGCACACTTCCTTCTCCTTATTCATTCCCCCTCATAAACATTCCCCCTGCCCCCTTACCTCGTCCCTGTCTACTGTATCTATGTGGAAGAGGTAGGTTACTGTAAAATAGTCCCATGAAAATCGTAATCAATCCTATGTGTAAAAAACACTGATATTTAGTTTATATGGTAACTTACATTGTTATAATCAGTGGTGTAGTGGCGCTTGGAGAAGTGGGTATACACACTCTGAATGACCAAAAAATATAAATCACATATCGGTCTTTCACAGTCAGGCCTGTGTAAGTAGGCTAATAGTAGGCCTACATTTGAAACAGATAAATTAGGCTGTAAACTGAGTCAGTAATTCACAGGTAAAAAACTATTTTGGGGTCACACTTGTTTTTATTGAAAAACAACAAAATTGGATGTTGTAAGTTCATAACAATGCTTAAACTGCATCAGTAGACCACTTTTGAGGTCTTGGAAAAATCTAAGAAATGTAGATTTTTTTGGTGTAGTTACCCTTTAATTCAATTGTACAGGCACCTAGCACTGTTGTTTGCTTAGCAGTGTTTATGTAGCACATGGGATGGAGTTTGCACAAGAAATGGCCACTGGATTGATGCAAATAATCATGATATCATTCTGACAGGTAGGCATGGGCTACTTTGTGGCTAGTTAACATTTAATTGTGAAGATTTTTGGGAAAGACTTTCCATCTTAGGCTTATCATTAGCATCTGTATTTTTCCTGTTTCTTAATTGTGTGAAACCTGGTAGTTGACTTCATATTATGAGTAATGTCTTACCTTGCTTCTAAGTAGCCTATTGCCAAAATCCCACCATTGAAATGTAGAGGCAATTATTTTATAGACTTTCTCATATGCGTTCTCCTATTCTATTGGTTTTCTTTCAACTTTCTTTCATTGTCTAGCAGCCAAAGGCATTATCCTAGTCATATTAGCAACCCATGATAGTTGTTACATCTTTAGATCTCCCCTCCTTCTAATGGATATTTCCATCTCTGGGCATTTTAGAACGGTGTTTTCCCGCAAATTGCATTTTGGAACATTTGCACGTAGACCTACCGTGGTGCGCACATTGCTGCGCCTAAAATGTGAAGAAATAATAGTTTATCAACATTCTAAGCTAAACATTCTGATCTGTTCCATCAGCTTTATTAATTGATACAGTGTATACCTCCACTACACTACTTTGATACATATCGTGGGGATTAAGAAGTGGGTATATGCAATGCTCACTGAAAAATAAGTGGGTATATGGCATATACCTGCGTATATCCTCCGCTACACCACTGGTTATAATGGTCTCCCATCAATATATTGTGATATGTAAGCATTTCAGTCATTTATTAACTTTTTATCTGTTGATTTGTGAATTCTGTACATGCTAGCTAGTTATTGTTCTTTTCATTGTACATGTCATCATTGGGCTAGCATGGCTATTCATGTACCCTTTCGTTGTTAATTTGTACAGAGGAGTTGTTGCATAAGGGCAGCACAACATTCTACACCGGTCACACTTACACGCAGCCCTCTCTTAGCTGCCTCTCATCAAAGCTCACTATTCATAAGATCAGAGGGATCGTCAATAGCGGGAATATGTTTTGACACTAAATGTAGATGCTGCTATCCTCTTGAGCAAAGTGCTCCAAGTAAAGTTATGTGTGGGACATCAGAGCACAAAATTGATCAGGGATGGCAACATTTCTAAGTCAATTCAGGAGATTAATTAAAAGGAGAATCATTAATTTATTTTCAATGAGGTATTTTCAATTCTTGAATTGAGATTAATTGCAACACTTTATTTGAAGGGTACTGTACCTTCATAAGGACATAGCACATTCGTAACCCATACATAACATATTCATAATGTTCATAGCATTCATACATTTCATAAAACAAACTTCATTCATACATTTCATAAAAATTTATGCCATTCTCTTGTGCTTCTTATGATTGGGTTATGTATGGGTTACGAATGTGTTATGAAGTAGGTACATTTACATTTACATTTATGTCATTTAGCAGACGCTCTTATCCAGAGCGACTTACAAATTAGTGCATTCACCTTATAGCCAGTGGGATAACCACTTTACAATATGTTTGGGGGGGGGGGGGGGGGGTAAGGGGGGGTAGAAGGGGGGGGGGGGTAAGGGGGGGGTAGAAGGACTACTTTATCCTATCCCAGGTATTCCTTAAAGAGGTGGGGTTTCAAGTGTCTCCGGAAGGTGGTGAGTGACTCTGCTGTCCTGGCGTCGTGAGGGAGCTTGTTCCACCATTGGGGTGCCAGAGCAGCGAACAGTTTTGACTGGGCTGAGCGGGAACTGTGCTTCCGCAGAGGTAGGGGGGCCAACAGGCCAGAGGTGGATAAACGCAATGCCCTCGTTTGGGTGTAGGGACTGATCAGAGCCTGAAGGTACGGAGGTGCCGTTCCCCTCACAGCTCCGTAGGCAAGCACCATGGTCTTGTAGCAGATGCGAGCTTCAACTGGAAGCCAGTGGAGTGCGCGGAGGAGCGGGGTGACGTGAGAGAACTTGGGAAGGTTGAACACCAGACGGGCTGTGGCATTCTGGATGAGTTGTAGGGGTTTAATGGCACAGGCAGGGAGCCCAGCCAACAGCGAGTTGCAGTAATCCAGACGGGAGATGACAAATGCCTGGATTAGGACCTGTGCCGCTTCCTGTGTAAGGCAGGGTCGTACTCTCCGAATGTTGTAGAGCATGAACCTACAGGATCGGGTCACCGCCTTGATGTTAGCGGAGAACGACAGGGTGTTGTCCAGGGTCACGCCAAGGCTCTTTGCACTCTGGGAGGAGGACACAACAGAGTTGTCAACCGTGATGGTGAGATCATGGAATGGGCAGTCCTTCCCCGGGAAGAAGAGCAGCTCCGTCTTGCCGAGGTTCAGCTTGAGGTGGTGATCCATCATCCACACTGATATGTCTGCCAGACATGCAGAGATGCGATTCGCCACCTGGTTATCAGAAGGGGGAAAGGAGAAGATTAGTTGTGTGTCGTCTGCGTAGCAATGATAGGAGAGGCCATGTGAGGATATGACAGAGCCAAGTGACTTGGTGTATAGCGAGAATAGGAGAGGGTCTAGAACCAGTGGTGAGAGCACGTGGTGCGGAGACAGATTCTCGCCACGCCACTTGGTAGGAGCGACCTGTCAGGTAGGACGCAATCCAAGAGTGAGCCGCGCCGGAGATGCCCAACTTGGAGAGGGTGGAGAGGAGGATCTGATGGTGCACAGTATCAAAGGCAG
This sequence comes from Coregonus lavaretus, assembly GCF_964263955.1. Lineage (NCBI taxonomy): Eukaryota > Metazoa > Chordata > Actinopteri > Salmoniformes > Salmonidae > Coregonus > Coregonus lavaretus. The sequence continues at coordinate 37,804,935 of NC_140018.1, read as the reverse complement.
CAGACAGGTCTAGAAGGACAAGAGCAGAGGAGAGAGAGTTAGCTTTAGCAGTGCGGAGAGCCTCTGTGACACAGAGAAGAGCAGTCTCAGTTGAATGACCAGTCTTGAAACCTGACTGGTTTGGATCAAGAAGGTCATTTTGAGAGAGACAGCAAGAGAGTTGACTAAAGACGGCATGCTCAAGAGTTTTGGATAGAAAAGAATGGATACTGGTCTGTAGTTGTTGACATCAGAGGGATCGAGTGTAGGTTTTTTGAGAAGGGGTGCAACTCTCAGCAGGGAGGAGAAGGTGGAGAAGGTACCCTTCCAGTAAAGTGTTATCTGACTACTATTCAATTGTTTCATACCCTCCGCCAACCATGTACTGTTGTAGAAAATTATCAAGCAAACAAAGTATTTTCAGAGTTTTTGTAGAATTAAGATATACTTTATTACAATCAATATAGCCGAGGTGGTCTGCAGAGCATCTAACTTTCCACCTCCAACTCTCAGTTTATGTAGTCATTTTACATAAATTTTATCTTAATCCCTCCCTCTTTGGTTCCTCCACCACTGTCTCCAGTTTTCACCTCTTGACCGCTCCGCCCACTTCCTCAATGGCGGTATCTGACTTATCGCCCTTCTAGTTCCGTGTCTGGAAACAATAGTGGTGGGACCAAGCCCTGTCATGCAAAAATAACAGCCCTGTCATGTAAAAATAACAGAGCCCTTTCCTGGCTCTGTTCTGACCCCCTAATTGATTCCCAAACCTATCAATCGATACTTAAACATGGCAGGTCCATAATCAATTTCTCAAACATATTCCAGCCTCCTCCCTCTGTACCACCCAGTCCAAACGCCCCCTCATGCTGTTATCAACCATGTTTAGTCTGAACTCTGTTCAACCCTGGCTCCATTCCAGGACTATGCCTGAGGAGAGAGGCAAAGGGCAACAGTCTGGTTTCTGTCACTGATAAGGCAGGACAGCCGTGGATTAGAGAGGAGCGAGGAATTTGACCCGAAGACAGATCAGATGAAAAAAGAAGAAACAGCCATAACAGACCTATAGTTTACGGAGTCTGAAAAGATCCAACTATAGTCCACTGAAAAATTCCCATCAGTACCCATTCCCTGGGTCTTATTAAGAACAGATTATAATGTACAGTTTCCATATTAGGTGTCAAACATCAGATAATAAACAGGTTAGCCACAGAAGAGATACCATTTTGGAACATAGTAGAAAAAGAAGTTAAAACATTCCCTAGAAGCAAGAGTGTCCTCTGTAGGCCAGAGAAAAGAAAGGAAGCTGTCTTTACCGTGGTCTCAACCACTTTAAGTCCCTTTTTAAGCCTCCAATAGAGGGATTTATGTCCACCCTCCGCCCATCAGTCTGTCTGTATGGCCTTCTTACCACTGGGTTCTTAATGATTCTCGACCAGGAAGGGTGTGCAAAATAAATGTTAGAGGAAATTAATGTTCTCTTCTTTCCCTCTCTATCTTTCCCTCCTACTGTTTGATCTGTGGGTGTGGTTGAAGATATAGAGCGACAAGAAATGGGATCTATAATAGTGCCACTCATCTGCTGCTACAGCGGAGGATCTCTTCCACTGCTCTAAATGGGTTGATGAACGGAGGAAAGAATGAGTGTAGATAGTTGAGGCTAATGGATAATAATTTCAGTAATACTTCCATGTGTTGTGGGATTCCTCCGAAACCCACAAGGGTCAATTATTGCTGGGCATTAAAAGGCATGACATGCAGTCAACATATGACAACAGAATAAATATCACAACATATGCCATAGGTTGCACAAACAGTATGATTACTATTTCATTGTTATTGGAAAGATGTGCAATTATAATAATATACGCCATTTAGCAGACACTTTTATCCAAAGCGACATACAGTCAGGGTGCATACATTTTACATATGGGTCATCGTGGGAATCAAACCCACTACCCTGGCGTGACAAGTGCGATACTCTACCAACTGACCACAATAAAACAATATGATTACCATTTCATTGTTATTGGAAAGATGTGCAATTATGAGTTTTCAGGACATGTAACCTATTTCTTCATGTATATAGCGATAACACATATTTTTATTCACAAATGACACCTTATTATATAGTGCACTACTTTTGACCAGAGCCCTATGGGCGGAATATAATCCAGTGATGATATGGTCATGGTGAGTCATTGGCTGTGTTCCAATCCAAAGGCAGCTGCCTACCTGCCTCCAAAGGCACCTACTTTAGTAGGTAGCACTTTTCCAGTAGATAACTGCCATTTGGGACGGGATTCGAAGGCAGCATCACGTGATAATGCATTCGCGTTCCACAGAGCGAGAGACGTTTGTTTACATTGTAGTCACTGTAACAGCATGAGCAACTAGGGTCACTCTTTATTTGGATAGTCCGTATCTCCCATCTGTAGATGCTCTACAGATGGTCATACTATCAACAATCTATCTGTTGATAAGCAACTGCTTGCTAAGGTTATGGTTAGGGATAGGTTTAGAATAAAGGTAAGGGTAAGGGTAAGGATTAAGTTCAGGGTTAGGATAAGGGTTAACCCTTGAGTCAATTTCTGTGGCCCCGCAGAAATCAAATTATCATAATACAAAAAGTCCCTTCAAAAGCCATCTGTTTAAGCTGGATATATTGTTTTTTGCATGGGCTGCGTCTCAATCCACCACATCCGCCAATGGCGGCCTTCCGCATCTGCGGTGGAAGGTGGCCGAGCTACAGCGGTGTTTGTCAGACCATGAGACATCCCAAAAATCTGTCTTTTCACGAAAACATCTGTAGCGTCCGAAAGATTTGGCCTAGTGTCCAAACGGTTTTGCTCTAGGATGCCCACAAGCCTTACAAGACTCGCCTGAAGGCAGCCGGGACCAGTTAAAAAATGTTATGGAAGTAGTTTAGTGCCTAAAAAAAGGGGTTAAATATGTGTACAAAAATATATATACAGTGCCTTCGGAAAGTATTCAGACCCCTTGACTTTTTCCACATTTTGTTACGTTACTGCCTTATTCTAAAATGTATTAAATTGTTTTTTCCCTCATCAATCTACACACAATACCCCATAATGACAAAGCAAAAACAGGTTCCTCTCTTCTAACGCTTGCCATTTGTCACATGGTCTGTATTGACTCCACTCTCTCTCATTCTCCTCTCCCCCTCTTCACGTAGTCCTTTGTAAGTGGAGCGTAGCTTCTTTTTTCTTTTTCCAACTCATACTCTTCTACCCAACCCTGCCTCCTCCCTTCCCCCGCCAAACCCTTGTCTCACCTATTTCCTACATGTAAAAGAGAGGATGAGAAGAATGGGAATCTGAGCAGTTGTGTAAAGTACTTAAGTAAAAATACTTGAAAGTACTACTTAAGTAGTTTTTTGGGGTATTAGTACTTTACTTTACTATTTATATTTTTGACGACTTTTACTTTTTCTTCACTACATTCCTAAAGAAAATATTGTACTTTTTACTCCATACATTTTCCCTGACAACCCAAAGTACTCGTTACATTTTGAATGCTTAGCAGGACAGGAAAATTGTGAAATTCACTCATCTATCAAGAGAACATGTGGTCATCCCTACTGCCTATGGTCTGAAACTTCTCTCTATGGCTGGTGACTTAGCATTCATGTGGCGTCACCCAGGACGGCAGGTTGGGACGACTCCCTTGGTAACGGTGCACGGCCACAGTTACAGATCCATGCCAGAGAGGTCGAAAGGGATCTTTACAGTCCTTAATACAGTTATTACTACATAACTATTAGAGAGCAATAAATATCTACCAATGTATTTGTGTATGAATGAGGAAGAAAGAGCTGTAGGAGTTTCAAACTCCATTTGCCTTTACTGAGAAGCATAGACTCAGAATTGTGGACAGGAGTGGAGTGAGTGTGTGTGTGTGCCTACGTGCAAGAGTTTATGGTCTCAAACACCTGAGGCTCTAGAAATAGACAGGGATGTCGGATACCTGAGTTACCATGAACTACTCCCTCCCCAATTCGTTCCCACCCCCATTGATGTCCACTCATCAGTGAATGACTACCCCACTCTGACAGCTGATTGGCTACTTACTAGTCTAGTCAAACTCATATGACTCCACACATGGATCCAGGGTGAAGTTTTTCCTAGGTACAGATCTAGGATCAGCTTTCCCTCCTCCAATTCTAAAATGCAAAACAGCCCAAGATCAGCATCTAGGGTCAACTTCACCCTACTCCCCTCACATGCCACAGAGAGGTCAAGGCCAAGAGACAGTCACTGTGCTGCCTCTGAAGATGGAAAAATTACAGTCAACACTGTCATTTGGGTAAGCACCAAAGCACCTGAGCAACTGAGCCATAATTGACATAAGTGGTGATAACATCCCAAATGGCACCCTATTACCTTTATGTAGTGCCCTTTGGGACGTACACTGGGGTTTCCCTGTTGCTAAGAACAACCACTTAATTAATATTTTACTGCAGTGGGCTAAATCAGGGTTATGCAGAGTGTTTCTTGGTAGTCTTAAACAAATTTACATTTTTACCCTCAAGCCATAAGACTCCTGAACAGCTAATAAGTATTTGACCCCTCTGCAAAACATGACTTAGTACTTGGTGGCAAAACCCTTGTTGGCAATCACAGAGGTCAGCCGTTTCTTGTAGTTGGCCTCCAGGTTTGCACACATCTCAGGAGGGATTTTGTTCCACTCCTCTTTGCAGATCTTCTCCAAGTCATTAAGGTTTCGAGGCTGACGTTTGACAACTTGAACCTACAGCTCCCTCCACAGATTTTCTATGGGATTAAGTTCTGGAGACTGGCTACTCCAGGACCTTAATGTGCTTCTTCTTGACCCACTCCTTTGTTGCCTTGGCCATGTGTTTTGGGTCATTGTCATGCTGGAATACCCATCCACGACCCATTTTCAATGCCCTGGCTGAGGGAAGGAGGTTCTCACCCAAGATTTGACAGTACATGGCCCCGTCCATCGTCCCTTTGATGCAGTGAAGTTCTCCTGTCCCCTTAGCAGAAACAAACCCCCAAAGCATAATGTTTCCACCTCCATGTTTGACGGTGGGGATGGTGTTCTTGGGGTCATAGGCAGCATTCCTCCTCCTCCAAACACGGCGAGTTGAGTTGATGCCAAAGAGCTCGATTTTGGTCTCATCTGACCACAACAATTTCACCCAGTTCTCCTCTGAATCATTCAGATGTTCATTGGCAAACTTCAGACGGCCCTGTATATGTGCTTTCTTGAGCAGGGGGACCCTGCGGGCGCTGCAGGATTTCAGTCCTTCACGGCGTAGTGTGTTACCAATTGTTTTCTTGGTGACTATGGTCCCAGCTGCCTTGAGATCATTGACAAGATCCTCCTGTGTAGTTCTGGGCTGATTCCTCACCATTCTCATGATCATTGCAACTCCACGAGGTGAGATCTTGCATGGAGCCCCAGGCCGAGGGAGTTTGACAGTTCTTTTGTGTTTCTTCCATTTGCGAATAATCGCACCAACTGTTGTCACCTTCTCACCAAGCTGCTTGGCGATGGTCTTGTAGCCCATTCCAGCCGTGTAGGTCTACAATCTTGTCCCTGACATCCTTGGAGAGCTCTTTGGTCTTGGCCATGGTGGAGAGTTTGGAATCTGATTGATTGATTGCTTCTGTGGACAGGTGTCTTTTTATACAGGTAACAAACTGAGATTAGGAGCACTCCCTTTAAGAGTGTGCTCCTAATCTCAGCTCGTTACCTGTATAAAAGACACCTGGGAGCCAGAAATCTTTCTGATTGAGAGGGGGTCAAATACTTATTTCCCTCATTAAAATGCAAATCAATTTATAACATTTTTGACATGCGTTTTTCTGGATTTTTTTGTTGTTATTCTGTCTCTCACGGTTCAAATAAACCTACCATTAAAATTATAGACTGATCATTTCTTTGTCAGTGGGCAAACGTACAATATCTGCAGGGGATCAAATACTTTTCCCTCACTGTAATTCTGAGACATATTAGTAGGACATTAGGCTATTTAGATAGTAATTGTGGTTTCGTAGCTAACGTTTAGTTGTGGTTTAGGGGGGTTTGTTAGTAATACTGCATGTTGTGATGGTACTTCATGGCTAAGCTGTGTCGCTCTGCAGCAGTCTACTCTATGGTCTTCTCTATGTACAATGTCTTCTGTTATATAACCATGTATGCCTTTTCTATTACAATTTCAGTCAGGCAAATGCAGCCTTATCATGCTCCAATAGCAGGGATTAAGTTCATATTGGGCGTCAGGACCCTTCAGCGTGCAGTCTGCTCAGGAATCCATCTGTCTGCCTACTCTTCATGGCCTACGGAGAAGCAACTAACATGCATATACAGTAAAAGAGTATCTCTACTCTGTCAGTAGCACAAGTTTGAGTTCACGTTAAGGCAACAGTGTTGGGTTTACATTATGCTTTTCCACAGGTGGTCCGTATGATGGCTTTATGGGTTCTTCAGTCTGAAATACACAAAATGTTCCTTCCCTTCATTTTTGCATGTTGGACTCTCACATGTTAAACGTACTCTCATACACCCCTAGTTGAAATAAACCAGAACTAACACTGCTTTGTCCTCTCTTTCATGTTATGCTGTTTGCATGCTGAGCACGGGCATCACCTGGTGAACCTCTGTTCAACATTAATGCTGGCAACCAATGACAAGATACTGGAGCTTATCACGGCTCTGGTTCCTTTGTCAGCGCTGAGAGCTAGCTCTGAGCTATTGGCGCCCAATTCTGCATCGGCGCTGCTACTGCTTCTCAATTGATCCTGGCTTCACTCTGATCCTCTCCTGCTACAATGTTACAATTGATTGATTCTGAGATTGTGAAACCTACATGAGTTCCTGCAGTATTGCTTTATGATTATGATTTTGGCATTGACCGAGCAGTAGAGTTAATAAATGGTGAAATCTTTGTAAAAAAAAAAAGAGTAAACATGCATCTAGGCTACTCAGTGGATGATTAAAACGTTGTGGGTTGTGATTAAAACGTTGTGGGTTCGATTCCCACGGGGGGCCAGTATAAAAATAAAAAAAAATGTATTCACTAACTGTAAGTCGCTCTGGATAAGAGCGTCTGCTAAATGACTAAAATGTAAATGTAAAATGTAAAATTATCACAGCTCCAAAAACCTTTTGCAGTGAGCAGATACTGAAATTAGAAAATGAAAACCACAATTTCACTTTAGGAAGTTTCACTATTACATGGTCTGAAGTATATGTGTTTTCCATCACCCTGTGCATCAAACCACACAGGACACAGAATTCTCAGGTCTCAAGAATTCACAGTTCAACAACCTTAAACTGTTATAATCAAGAAGCCTCATTGTTCAAAGCTGGAAGCCTAACTTTGTACTGTTGCACTAAGACTTGCTCTTGCATCTTGCATATTTGAACGTAAATGCATGTACCCAGAAGTCTGTATTAGATGTGATACTTTGACTGCATTTCACAGAAATACACTTGTTATTAGGTGTAATTACTTGAAAACGAACTACACCACTGTGCTTGCAGTTGAACAAGGACAATGTGGAAAGAACTTCATGTGTAGATGTTTGTGTGCTGGATAATGTGCTGTTATAATTTCTGTGTTTTAGTATATCCTCTCGATTCCTGAAATAAAAACAGCCTTTTATTGTGGGTTTTCTTTTCTGTTCTTACTGTAACTGGAGGGATGGTATGGTAGAACATTTTCCTAATATGAAATCTAAGTGGAACAAGACACTGCTTTCTCTCAAAACAAAAGAGAGATGGATTCCAGTGGCTAAAATATCCTGTGTGACACTCAGTCATATAGGCCAGTGGTGCCTCCCGAGTGGCGCAGTGGTCTAAGGCTGTGCCACTAGAGATCCTGATTCGAATCCAGGCTCTGTCGTAGCCGGTCGCGACCGGGAGACCCATGGGGCGGCGCACAATTGGCCCAGGGTAGGGGAAGGAATGGCCGGCAGGGATGTAGCTCAGTTGGTAGAGCATGGCGTTTGCAATGCCAGGGTTGTGGGTTCGATTCCCACGGGGGGCCAGTATGAAAAAAATATATATATGTATGCACTCACTAACTGTAAGTTGCTCTGGATAAGAGCGTCTGCTAAATGACTAATGTAAATGTAAAAATGTTCCCAACCAGTGGCACTAGGACCCCTGCGAGTACTTGATTTATTTGGTAAAGCAGCAGAAGCAGAAGCTACTGTTCCTGGAGTCCACAAGAAATGCAAAACATGACAAGGACAGTCACATACATTTTTTATACAAACAATACAACTAAAAAATGGTGTGTGTCCCCTGCCGTTCCATGAGATGTAGTTTAATCCGTTTTTTAAAGGTAACTTTGCTGTTTGCTTGAGTAATTGAAGATGGAAGCGAGTTCCATGCGATCAAAGCTCTGTATAATATTGTGCGCTGCTGTGAATTCGCTTTAGACTTTGCAACTGTGAAGAGACGCCTGGTGGCATATCTTGTGGGGTATGAGCTGAATGTTTTTTGATTATGCAGACAATCTGGAATTTTCATCACAGTAATATTTCTCATAAAAACTAAAAGAGAAGCAGTTCATCTCTCGTCAACCCTCAACCATGAAAGACTGGCATGCATGTTGTTGATGTTAATTCTGTATGTGCAGTTAAGAGCAAGGCGTGCTGCTCTGTTTTGAGCCAGCTGCAGCTTTGCTAGGTCTTTCTTTGCTGCACTTGACCATATTACCGGACAGTAATCAAGATGGGACAAGACTAGAGCCTGAACAACTAGTACAGTTGATTTTTGTATCAAAAACGCAACAACTTTGACCATGATAATTGATTATCCAATGTTATACCTAGGAGTTTAGCTTCCTCAAATTGCTCAATGGTCACAGCCAACTCCAGTTGAGGTTTAGGTCTTAGAGAATGTTTTGAACCAAATACAATGCTTTTAGTTTAGATGTATTTAAGACCAGTTTATTATTAATCACCCAATCTGATACTGACTGTAAATCCTCTATTTTCCATACATAGTCCTTATAGCTTCATGTAAGACCAGTGGCAAATCATATGTAAAAATAGAGATGAGTAACAGCGCAAGGGAACTGCCCTGAGGGACACCGCGCTGTACATATCTGACGTTAGAGAAGCTTCAATTGAAGCCATAGCAAATTAATATAGGTTGCATACTTATTGAATTTGTCTTTGACTAAATGTTCACTCTTATTTACATTTTATTAATTCATGAGTAAAGACTGACATCTTGTGGCTTATTAGCTGAATTACACCTATATACTATTGCGATTGACCATTTTCTCCTCAGACGGTTTCATGCTGTTGGAGAGAATGAGAGGAGTGAGAGAATCCTTCACTGCAGTGTATGTTCTTTTTCATTTCCAAGAGAATAAAACATTGCTTGAGCTCTATCATCACTCTGTACCTGCTGCGCTGTCTGTTGCCTTTGGAGGGAAGAACAGTGGGGTTACACTATCACCTCCAACCACACCTTTGCTGGGTATTTTCTGGTACTTGAAGATAGAAATTAACATGAATCTGATACACAGTTACCAGAAGAAAAAAATACTCTTCAATACAAATAACTCAAATAACTATATTCTTCATGTGAGGGGACTTCTTCTTGTGTAGAGTGGTTTGAGAAAACACACAAATAACAAACAACAGTCAATGGAGAACAGGCATAGAGAATAAAACCACTGGCGTACCAGTGTAGATTGGCAGTAAATTAGCTTTAAAAATGCTAAATGATCTCAGTCTCATTGCAAAATGTGTAGAATAGCATGAGATTAGCTATACAACTGCAAATATTTCTCTCTGCCCCATGGCAATATATGTAGAATTGCAGGAAGTTAGCTGTTTCCCCCAAATAAAATCTCCCCCAAAATAATCAACATTTGCCATTTTGATGCTGAAGTAATTATTGAAGTAGGCCTGCTGCTCTATCATGAATAGTTCTAGTTTTCTCAATTCCTGCGTTCATGCAGTTACGGCATCACTGGCCTCAAAAGCCTATGTAAGAAGTGTTGGACTAGCCTAGGTGGCCATCTGTTTCTGCTCTCTTATTCACCTTATGGAATTGTCATGCCAAACAGGCTAGCATCAGCCTTTTTTCTATATTTTTTTTATTCTGGCCTTTGATGGGCAGGATGTTCATTCCTTTTTCGGATTATAGTGATAACACATATATAATTACAAGGAAAAATTGCTAGGCTTCAGTGTTCAGTGTTCACCACTCTTACCATTTCATTCCTCCACCAATACCATTAACAGAGGGTTTGCTCTGCTGCAAATTAAAACCACACTCCTTTTGTTTTTGCATGCCCTGAAAGAGTGGGCCACCAACAGAAATGTTGACAATGGAGCCATTGAATCCCATTAAATGTTCTAATGCAAATAGCACTTGATGTCTATGATTATATTTGGCAATGCATAAACAATGGAGTCTTTTGTTTTTTGCTAATGATAAGCGATAAGGTAAGACAGTTTTATTAATCTCGGAAAATAATCTCTCTCTCTCTCTCTCTCTCTCTCTCTCTCTCTCTCTCTCTCTCTCTCTCTCTCTCTCTCTCTCTCTCTCTCTCTATCTCTCTCTCTCTTTATTCAATTCTATTCAATTCAATTTAAGGGCTTTATTGGCATGGGAAACATATGTTAACATTGCCAAAGCAAGTGAAGTAGATAGTAAACAAAAGTGAAATAAACAATAAATATTAACAGTAAACATTACACTCAGAAGTTCCAAAAGAATAAAGACATTTCAAATGTCATATTATGTATATATACAGCGTTGTAACAACGTGCAAATAGTTAAAGTACAAATGGGAAAATAAATAAACATAAATATGGGTTGTATTTACAATGGTGTTTGTTCTTCACTGGTTGCCCTTTTCTTGTGGCAACAGGTCATACATCTTGCTGCTGTGATGGCACACTGTGGTATTTCATCAAGTAGATATGGGAGTTTATCAAAATTGGGTGTCTGAGGGAAATATGTGTCTCTAATATGGTCATACATTTGGCAGGAGGTTAGGAAGTGCAGCTCAGTTTCCACCTAATTTTGTGGGCAGTGTGCACATAGCCTGTCTTCTCTTGAGAGCCAGGTCTGCCTACGGCGGCCTTTCTCAATAGCAAGGCTATGCTCACTGAGTCTGTACATAGTCAAAGCTTTCCTTAAGTTTGGGTCAGTCACTGTGGTCAGGTATTCTGCCACTGTGTACTCTCTGTTTAGGGCCAAATAGTATTCTAGTTTGCTCTGTTTGTTTTGTTAATTCTTTCCAATGTGTCAAGTAATTCTCTTTTTGTTTTCTCATTATCTGGTTGGGTCTAAATGTGTTGTTGTCCTGGGGCTCTGTGGGGTCTGTTTGTGTTTGAGCCCCAGGACCAGTTTGCTGAGGGGACTCTTCTCCAAGTTCATCTCTCTGTAGGTGTAGGCTTTGTTATGGAAGGTTTGGGAATCGCTTCCCTTTAAGTGGTTATAGAATTTAACGGCTCTTTTCTGGATTTTGATCATTAGCGTGTATCGGCCTAATTCTGCTCTGCATGCATTATTTGGTGTTTTTCGTTGTACACAGAGGATATTTTTGCAGAATTCTGCATGCAGGGTCTCAATTTGGTGTTTGTCCCATTTTGTGAATTCTTGGTTGGTGAGCGGACCCCAGACATCACAACCAGAAAGGGCAATGGGTTCTATAACTGATTCAAGTATTTTTTGCCAGATCCTAATTGGTATGTCGAATTTTATGTTCCTTTTGATGGCATAGAAGGCCCTTCTTGCCTTGTCTCTCAGATCGTTCACAGCTTTGTGGAAGTTACCTGTGGCACTGATGTCTCTCTCTCTATCTCTATCTCTCTCTCTCTCTTTCTCTCAGCTCTCTCTCAGTGGGCTCAAAGGAAGCCAAAGCAGTGTTTAGTGGGTCTGGCTCTGTCTTGGCTGAAGGTTGAATTTGCATAATATGAGCTGGTCAATAATTTGTTAGAATTTACTGTGATGTGGGGTACGAGGGGGGTCAAGTTTGTGCGCAATGTACAATAGTGTTTGTGTTATAAATACAATTTTCCTAATGTAACAGAGTTAAATTCAATGGCCGTATTGAATTCAATGATATTACTTTCCCATGTTGAAAGTTGCCTTACACATTCATGAATTGTGTCTTCCCAGTTTCTGTTACCAGAATAAAAAAAGTGAGAAAGCAAGCCCTCTGTGTCCTATAAGTCATTCTGTTACCGTATGATCACCTTTACACTAGTTAGAGTCAATTCATATTAAGTGTTGAGTTCATCGGTGGTCACATTGCCATGATGATCACCTGAGGTGGTAAGCAAAGGAAGTATTGGATAGGAGGACTCTTTAATGGAGCCACATTGTGTTTGCGGTTGTGCATGCGTGTGTCCGTACATAGGAACCTTTGTGTGTGCTTGCATCTATGTGTGTGTGTGTGTGTGTGAGTGTGTGTATGTGCGCAGACTCAGGTGAGATCTGTCTCTATACCCTTCATCTGGTGCTCAGACAGACAGTGTTCAGGGCTGGGGAGGATGGGGCGAAGGTGGTGGGGTTACTCTTTCTGGTTGGTCAGTCTAACCTGTCCAGGCACCCTGGCTGTGTGGGGAGGGAGCTCAGATTAGCTGCTGTAAGGGGAATAGTGGGCAGCAGACGTCAGAGAGAGGACTGAATACACACACACACACACACACACACACACACACACACTGCGGTCTATGCAGATGTACTGTACTCTGTTTCTGTTTCTCTCTATTACACACACACACAAAGCAGGATAACCCTTAGACCTGTATTTTGTTAGCCTCTGCCAGGAAGACACTTATAAACCTTTTGCAGGTGGACAGACAGAGAAAGAGCAGGAGTTTTCTAGAATTTCCCATATTTCTTTCCCACTTGACCTCTTGATCACCTGCAACTCCGATTACTACCATGTTCTGTTTCATCTTTGGAAGTCTCTTTCTTCTGACTTTGGATCGCCTTTAGCTGACACGTTAGCGACAGCTAGTCTTCTTGTGATGCCTCTTCACTGCAACCTCCTCTCTGTCTTTCCCTGGAGGAGCTGGCTGCTCCAGCATGTGACTGGCAGTGGACCGACTCAACCCAACCCGACCCAGCCAGGATGGGGGAGGTCAAAGAAGAGGTGCTTATATTTGTCCTGTTTCACACATGTACAAGTGTGCAACCTAAATGTGTTTTTTTGCATATCCCACTCCCCCTGAGAGTGGGGTCATGGCCTAGGATCAGTTATTATTGACGGCGACCCTGGAGCAATTAGGGGTAAGTGCCTTGCTCAAGGGCAGATCGACAGATTTAGTCGGTCCGGGGATTTCGAACTAGCAACCTTTTGGTTACTGGCCCAGAGCTCTAACCGCTAGGCTACCTGCCACCCATAGTGCCACTGCTGCCACCACATGACAGAGCTAACCCGCATGGTGCTGGAGCTGAAGCAGGAGCTGTGGGAGCTGGCGGAGAAGTACGAGGGGATGTCCAGCAGGATATCATGGACACCATGGAGGAGCTGCAGGACACCAAGTTCTCCCATCGACGCCAAGGAGAGGCAGGCGCAGCAGCTCAACAGGCAGCTCTGAGGAAGAAAAGAGCAGGGTCTAGTTCAGTAGGGAGGAAATTATTGGAAAGAGTGAAACAAGGAGGTACTACCTGGATGTTTCCAATGACAGTGAATAATTTTGTTTTTAAACATTTGAGAAATGTTTTACGGCAGTGTGCCCTACTAAACGCAACCCATGAGAGACTGACTGATTCTGTCACAGGCTGTTCATTGAAAACTAAAGGACACTTGAGAGAACAGAGACTATGGAGGGGAGGGGAGAGAGGATAGAGCTGTATCACTCTGTCTGGAGATACAGGACTGGGAAGGCGTGTTTGTGGAACTGTGTTTTCGTGGCTTACACAGCGCATTCGGAAAGTATTCAGACCCCTTCACTTTTCCCACATGTTGTTATGTTACAGCCTTATTCTAAAATGGATGTAAAAAAAAATTTGCCTTATCAATCTCCACACAATACACAATAATGACAAAGCAAAAATAGGTTTTTATGAATTTTTGCAAATGTATTACAAATAAAAAACTGAAATATTACATTTACATAAGAATTCAGACCCTTTACTAAGTACTTTGTTGAAGCACCTTTGGCAGCGATTACAGCCTCAAGTCTTCTTGGGTATTACGCTACAAGCTTGGCATACCTGTATTTAGGGAGTTTCTTCCATTCTTCTCTGCAGATCCTCTCAAACTCTGTCAGGTTGGACGGCAAGCGTCGCTGCACAGCTATTTTCAGGTCTCTGCAGAGATGTTCGATCCGGTTAAAGTGCGGGCTCTGGCTGGGCCACTCAAGGACATTCAGAGACTTGTCCTGAAGCCACTCCTGCATTGTGTTGGCTGTGTGCTTAGGGTAGTTGTCCTGCTGGAAGGTGAACCTTCGCCCCAGTTTGAGGTCCTGAGCAATCTGGAGCAGGTTTTCATCAAGGATCTCTCTGTACTTTTCTCCGTTCATCTTTCCCTCAATCCTGACTAGTCTCCCAGTCCCAGCCGCTGAAAAACATCCCCACAACATGATGCTGCCACCACCATGCTTCACCGTAGGGATGGTGTCAGGTTTCCTCCAGATGTGACGCTTGGCATTCAGGCCAAAGAGTTCCATTTTGGTTTCATCAGACCAGAGAATCTTGTTTCTCATGGTCTGAGAGTCTTTAGGTGCCTTTTGGAAAACTCCAAGCGGGCTGTCATGTGCCTTTTACTGAGGAGTGGCTTCCGTCTGGCCACTCTACCATAAATGCCTGATTGGTGGAGTGCTGCAGAGATGGGTGTCCTTCTGGAAGGTTCTCCCATCTCCACAGAGGAACTTTGGAGCTCTGTCAGAGTGACCATCGGGTTCTTGGTCACCTCCCTGACCAATGCCCTTCTCTCCAGATTGCTCAGTTTGGCCGGGCGGTTTGGCAAACTTCTTCCATTTCAGAATGATGGAGGCCACTGTGTTCTTGGGAACCTTCAATGCTGCAGAAATATTTTGGTACCCTTCCACAGATTGGTGCCTCGACACAATCCTGTCTTGGAGCTCTACAGACAATTCCTTCGACTCATGGCTTGGTTTTTGCTCTGACAGGCACTGTCAACTGTGGGACCTTATATAGACAGTTGTGTGCCTTCCGAATCATGTCCAATCAATTGAATATACCACAGGTGGACTCCAATCAAGTTGTAGAAACATCTCAAGGAGGATCAATGGAAACAGGATGCACCTGAGCTCAATTTCGAGTCTCATAGCAAAGGGTCTAAATACTTATGTAAATAAGGGATTTCTGTTTTTTATTTTTAATACATTTGCAAAAATTTCTAAAAATCCTGTTTTCGCTTTGTCATTATGGGGTATTGTGTGTAGATTGATGAGGAAATGTTTTATTTAATCAATTTTAGAATAAGGTTGTAACGTAACAACATTTAGAAAAAGTCAAGGGGTCTGAACAATTTCTGAATGCACTGTAGGTGGTGGACATGTATGTATTGTGAGAGTATTTTCAGTTTATGAGTTGATCTGAGAGTGTGTGTGGTCCCTCTCATTGGGATGTGGCCAGGCAGAAAGGGAGAGGTGGCTGGCTGGAGACGGTTTAGCTGTAGGATGAGCTGAATGAGCGCACAGAGAAAAAAATATCCATTGATCTGAATAAGCTCCCATTAGGTTCACACTCACATAATTGACTTTTTGGTATTCTATGTTGCAGTTTGTGATTTTGAGAGATGAGTCAATCAATAAGAAATCAGTCATATCTGAGCCTATGCAAGTTTAACAGAGTCTTGTTTGAGACGTGAAGACAGGTGTTAGCTCCCTGAGCTAATTCCTAGGCTTTAGTTCAGCGGGCCAACAGTCTTGTGGCATGCATGAGACCCTGGGTTTGAACCCAGTCGCTCACACGAGCACCTGAAAGATAGTCACCAAAGTTCTTCAGGACAATTCTACAAAAATAACTATAGTACCTAGTGTGATTTGGGCGCTCTCAGGTTAACGGAGGACACTTAACGTCATCCAACGGAGAACATTTTTGTTGATTGGACCCACAGTAAATCATAAATTGTGTCTCAGTTGAGAGGTCCTAGCCTGTATGTATGGGCTGAATTACAGTAGCATTTGTTCCCTATCATTACCGTTTTCTCTCTGTCTTGTCCCTTTCTCTGTCCCTTTCTCCAGCTCTCTGTCTTGTCCCTTTCTCTGTCCCTTTCTCCAGCTCTCTGTCTTGTCCCTTTCTCTGTCCCTTTCTTCAGCTCTCTGTCTTGTCCCTTTCTATGTCCCTTTCTCCAGCTCTCTGTCTTGTCCTTTTTTAATCTCTGTCCACCCCCCTCTTTCCCTCTTTCCTTCTTTCTCTCAATCCTCTGTCTCTTGCTCTCTCTGTCTGTCTCTCTCTGTTTGTCTCTCTCCCTCTCTGTCGCTCTCTCTCTGTCTCTCTTTCCCTCTCCCTCCCCATTCTCTCCCCAGGATAGATAGCCTACTGATTAAATTAAAGTATATATTCCGGCATTCCGTTTGGCTGTTTGTTCCACAGCAGAGAACCAGTAATGTCTCCTCTTTCGTCTGGTTTAAAACGTGGCATGGGAACCGCTACTACGGTTCTCTAACATATAGAAAAAGGGCACGATTCCTTCACCACCCTGGCATTAGTCTTTCTCGGTGGTATCACACTGAAATAACTCGTAAGTAACCCCTTAAGGCGATTTCAGCGACTTGGCGCCTCCCACTGCTCTTCTCATGTGATTTATCAGTGTGTGTTTAGTGGGATTGTGGTTGTGGGGTGTGTGAAAGGGACTTTCAGTGGTCGGAATGAACCACAAACAAACCGTTAAAGGACATAACTCATAAGCTGTTTTCTCTGTACGTTTTAAGCATGTATTTTCCAACTGTGATACTCAATGCTTTTATTGATGTGAATGTATGTAATAAGGAAAACCCAGGCCCCTAAAATAGAGCAACAGCTCACACAGTTTATACAGTATACAGTGGCTTGTGAAAGTATTCACCCCCCCTTGGCATTTTTCCTATTTTGTTGCCTTACAACCTAGAACTAAAATTGATTTTTTGGGGGGGTTTGTATCATTTGATTTACACAACATGCCTACTACTTTGAAGATGCAAAATATTTTGGGGGGTGAAACAAACAAGAAATAAGACAAAAAAACTGAAAACTTGAGCGTGCATAACTATTCACCAAACGTGTTTGCTTATTTTTTTCTTTAAGCAATGGCTTTTTTCTGGCCACTCTTCCGTAAAGCCCAGCTCTGTGGGGCTTAAAGTGGTCCTATGGACAGATACTCCAATCTCCGCTGTGGAGCTTTGCAGCTCCTTCAGGGTTATCTTTCGTCTCTTTGTTGCCTCTCTGATTAATGCCCTCCTTGCCTGGTCCATGAGTTTTGGTGGGCGGCCCTCTCTTGGCAGGTTTGTTGTGGTGCCATGTTCTTTCAATTTTTTTATAATGACTGGACAATAATCAAGATACAGTAAGATAAAACTAGAGCCTGCTGGACTTGCTTTGTGGAGTGTGGTGTCAAAAAAACAGAGCATCTCTTTATCACGGACAGACCTCTCCCCATCTTTACAACCATTGAATCTATATGTTTTCACCATGACAGTTTACAATCTAAGGTAACACCAAGTAATTTAGTCTCCTCAACTTGCTCAACAGCCATACCATTCATTACCAGATTCAGCTGAGGTCTAGAACTTAGGGAATGATTTGTACCAAATACAATGCTCTCAGTTTTAGAGATGTTCAGGACCAGTTTGTTACTTGCCACCCATTCTAAAACTGCTAGAAACATTCTAGACCTGCTTCTTGTTTTTATAAGAAACATCAATGTGTTGGAAATTCCAAATTGTTTGCTTAGTCAACTTACACAGAGCACTGACACACACACTTAACTCACCAGACATGCCACCAGCACAAAGTCAAGGAAATGTAGAGTATTATACAGAGCCATGATTGCATGGAAATCCCTTCCATTTCATATAGCGCAAGTGAACAACAAGCCTGGTATCAAAAAACAAATAAAGCAAATCCTCATGGCACAGCGCCTCTCCCCTATGTGACCTACTTTTTGTGTGTATATACTGACATGTATGTGTAACTGATAGATGTAGACACACAATCACACTACATGTTCATGTTTTAGATATACAGTACCAGTCAAAAGATTGGACACACCTGTTCATTCAAGGGTTTTTCTTTATTTTTACTATTTTCTACATTGTAGAATAACAGTGAAGACATCAAAACTAGGAAAAAACACATATGGAATCATGTAGTAACCATTTTTTTTTTAAACAAATCAAAATATCTTTTAGATGTTAGATTCTTCAAAGTAGCCACCCTTTGCCTTGATGACAGCTTTGCACACTCTTGGCATTCTCTCAGCCAGCTTCATGAGGTAGTCACCTAGAAAGCATTTCAATTAACAGGTGTGCCTTGTTAAAAATTAATTTGTGGAATGTATTTCCTTCTTAATGTGTTTGAGCCAATCAGTTGTGTTGTGACAAGGTAGGGTTTGTATGAAGAAGATAGCCCTATTTGGTAAAAGACCAAGTCCATATTATGGCAAGAACAGCTCAAATAAGCAAAGAGAAATGACAGTCCATCATTACTTTAAGACATGAAGGTCAGTCAATATGGAACAATTCAAGAACTTTGAAAGAATTCTTCAAGTGCAGTCGCAAAAACCATCAGGCACTATGATGAAACTGGCTCTCATGAGGACTGCCACAGGAAAGGAAGACCAAGAGTTACCTTTGCTGCAGAGGATAAGTTCATTAGAGTTACCAGCCTCAGAAATTGCAGCCCAAATAAATGCTTCACAGAATTCAAGTAACAGAAACATCTCAACATCAACTGTTCAGAGGAGACTGCGTGAGTCAGGCCTTCATGGTCTAATTTCTGCAAAGAAATCACTACTAAAGGACACCAATAAGAAGAAGAGACTTGCTTGGGCCAAGAAACACGAGCAATGGATATTAGACCGGTGGAAATCTGTCCTTTGGTCTGATGAGTCCATATTTGAGATTTTTGATTCCAACCGCCGTGTCTTTGTGAGATGGAGAGTAGGTGAACGGATGATCTCCGCATGTGTGGTTCCCACCGTGAAGCATGGAGGAGGAGGTGTGATGGTGCCTTGCTGGTGACACTCTCAATGATTTATTTAGAATTCAAGCCACACTTAACCAGCATTGCTACCACAGCATTCTGCAGCGATACACCATCCCATCTGGTTTGCGCTTAGTGGGACTATCATTTGTTTTTCAACAGGACAATGACCCAACACACCTCCAGGCTGTGTAAGTGCTATTTGACCAAGAAGTATATAAATTGGTCATTTAGCAGACGCTCTTATCCAGAGCGACTTACAGGAGCAATTAGGGTTAAGTGCCTTGCTCAAGGGCACAGACAGATTTTTCACCTAGCCGGCTCGGGGATTTGAACCAGCAACCTTTTGGTTACTGGCACAACGCTCTTAACCACTAAGCTATCTGCCGCCCCAAGTAGAGTGATAGAATGCTGCTTCAGATGACCTGGCCTCCACAATCACCCGACCTCAATCCAATTGAGATGGTTTGGGATGAGTCTGAACGCAGAGTGAAGGAAAAGTAGCCAACGAGTGCTCAGCATATGTGGGAACTCCTTCAACACTGTTGGAAAAGCATTCCAGGAGAAGCTGGTTGAGAGAATGCCAAGAGTGTGCAAAGCTGTCATCAAGGCAAAGGGTAGCTACTTTGAAGAATCTCAAAAATAAAGTATATTTTCATTTGTTTAACATTTGTTTGGTTACTACATGATTCCATATGTGTTATTTCATAGTTTTGATGTCTTCACTATTATTCTACAATGTAGAAAATAGAAGGGGGAAAAAACGTGAACGAGTAGGTGTGTCCACAAACCTTTGACTGGTACTGTATGTAAATTGTAGTCTTTTGTCTGTAATGTATTTTTCATTATTTGTTGGACCCCAGTAAGACTAGATGTCGATCCTAATAAAATAAAAATCGAAAAATGTAAATGTGAATCCTCAGTTTGGCCTTGGTCCTTGGACCTTCAGTAACTAGCTCTGGCATCAATCACTATCAGATAAGAGAACAATATTGATCATAACAGTCATAATCAAGTCTAGTGACCATCAGTCTACACCTTGAGTGTTTGGGCAACAAACTTCTGGATTGAAGGATATGTAAATAATTTACAGAGACTAAATATGGTCAATAACACTAAATATAGACATTTGTGATCTTACATTTTCTCATTACAATCTATGCTTTGAATGCTGTGATAATATCATTGTCCTTTCAATGATCTTCATATGAAAAAAGTTTGACTTTATTCTACGCTAGGCCTACTGATGCCACTGACATGGTAGGCCACTTACATGGTAGGTCTACTATAGGAACTTTTGTGGTATGAATGGTTACTTTCTGGTACTTACTTAAAATATTTCAACACAACTGGTAACTTCGTGGCACTTAATTTTACCAAGTGGGGCTTGATCTATCGCATCCCAGAGGAACAGTGATTTAGTGCTGTAATTCCTAGGTTATGATTGTGCCATGACCATTTTACCAATTTTGAAGTAAATGATAGGTTCTGCACTGTAGAATAAAAGGTACATTTAAGGTAATTGATTACTCTATTGGTGTCCTTCTCTTCCCTGCCCTGCCTTACAATATAGCAATTGCAACAAAGCTGATGTATCAAATACTGTACATAATGACAAACACTACTGTACTACTAACACATTATTAGCCTAGATGTCACTTCAGACAGAGTTTAATATCATAGATTGCTAGAACGAACAGAAGAAACGTTTAAGAAAAGTTGATGTCAAACATTTCAAATTCTACCCAAAAATATGCATGCATCGTCATCTCTTGATTAAAATAAAATATGAAGGCAAAGTGTGTGACTGGGCAAAATCCAAGTGGAAAGGATCCAAGTGAACTGGATATAAAAGGTGTTCATTTCATGCAAGGAGTTAATTGTAACCGGACATCTGTAGCTAACAGCTTTGAGAGCTGAGAGGTGGAGACGACAGATAACTGAGTGTCAGTCGCTGTCCTGTCTTCTGGGTGAGTGCACTTCCTTCTGGGACGCTGGGCAAGAGGAGAGGATTTAAACTACAGAGATATTGATAAGGTACGATTGAATGATGATCATTATTCTATATATTCTATTATCATATTCTCATATTCGTTACATTTTTGCAAACATTTTAGGGAATGTGTCTTTTGTGGTGACAAGTGGTTATTTTGTCCTCTCTGTGAATGTTAAAGCTGTCTGTATGGTCTGTATATAAAATATACACACCAATAGGATGTAGTCGTTGGAAGAATTAAATAAGGCAAATTACAATTTCACCTTAGAGCGATTTCTTGGTCAACTTTCATTGTCATTTTCAATTAGACTCTTGTTATGATATATTATCATTATATATATAATCATATTAATCCAAAAGTTGATCAGATGTTAAATTAAACATGTTAAAGAGAAATGTCACAAATGTTTTTTCTTCATATTCATCATCTCCAGCACCACCCTAAAATCAACATAAGTGTTTCTAATGACAACATCAGTGTGCATCATGCGATTTTAACCAATTATCAGTAGGCATCGCCTACTAATTGCCTACAAACGTTCTACTAATTGGTTGATGACGTCATTGGAAACACTTACAGTACCTTCCTCTATCTTTTTTACCACAAAACATGTTGATGCTAGAGATGATGAATATGAAGTAGAATTTCTTAGAAATGTCCCTTTAAATGGACATTGCTGTAAGGTGTTTACAATCTGTATCTGTATCTCATGCAGCACTATCATTGCACTTACTCCCTAGTAAACATGGCCATCCTACTGGTCCTGGTTCTCCTACAGTTACTGGCTGTCCCATCATTATCTGTAAGTGATACTTCTTTGATTGTATTATTTTGGGGTGTAAAACAAGTACAGGTAAAAAGT
Organism: Coregonus lavaretus; assembly: GCF_964263955.1. Lineage (NCBI taxonomy): Eukaryota > Metazoa > Chordata > Actinopteri > Salmoniformes > Salmonidae > Coregonus > Coregonus lavaretus. The sequence goes on along the minus strand of NC_140018.1, from coordinate 37,782,963 downwards.
ATAGAGTCCTGAGGATAATATATCAGTATTATACAAAACGTATTTCCAATGTGGTCCTCAATGGAAGACAAACGAGACAAAAACAAACAGGAAATACAGTACATATGATAATCTAGTAATACCACATACACAACATCCACATAAAACAACAAAAAGAATACAACACAACTCAATAGCCTACAATACAATTCAAGTTGACATTGTGAATGTACACGCACACAAATAGTATTATTTTGTTTACAAAAACAGCTGGAATGTGGGGATTTTCTATCGTTACCATACTGGTATGTAATAAGGGTTTGTGTAATGATATGGATTGGTTTGTGGTGATAGGATGTTTTCCCCTTGCTATTCTGGTGTAGAGTACTCTGTGTACTACTGCACAGTGGTGTTTCAGTGCTTGATGTGCTGGCTGCTGTTGTGTTCCAGCTAACAGCTCCCAGCAATGACTACTGGGGGGAGTACGGGGCTTATGGGGCGTGCAGTCGACCCTGTGGCACTGGAGTAGCCATGAGGATAAGGCAATGTATCACTGCAAGGTAAAAGAGAGAGAGAGAGCGAGTGTGCGAGAGAGCGCGCGCACGAGAGAGAGAGAGAGAGAGAGAGAGAGAGAGAGAGAGAGAGAGAGAGAGAGAGAGAGAGAGAGAGAGAGAGAGAGAGAGAATATGATGATTGTGTGTCTTTCTGACTCTACTTCTCTTTGACTTGCAGGACAGATGGAGGAAACAACTGTGTGGGATCTTCAAAATCTTACCGCACCTGTAATATGCAGGTACACGCACGCGCACACACACAGTCTTGTACAGCTAACCTTGTGGGGACACACAATTCAGTCCCATTCAAAATCCTATTTTCCCTAACCCCTAACCTTAACCCTATCTCTAACCCAAAAACATAACCTTAACCTTAACCCTAAACCTAACCCTAGCTCCTAACCCTAAAACTAGCCCTAGCTCCTAACCCTAACCCTTAACGTAATTCTAACCCTAACACTAATTCTAACCTTAACCCTAAACCCCCTAGAAATAGCATTTGACCTTGTGGGGACCAACAAAATGTCCCCAGATGGTTTTGTTTGTTTACTATTCTTGTGGGGACTTCTGGTCCCCACAAGAATAGTTAAACACGTCCACACACACACACACACACACACAATCTCTCTCTCGCTGTCTCCCATGTAAACACTAACAGACTGACATTGTCTGTAATTGCTCTATGCAGGCATGTCCAGCGGGATCCAGGGATTTCCGTGAGGAGCAGTGTGCCCAGTTTAATAGGATGGACTTCCAGAGCAAACGCTACACCTGGCTGCCTTACCATGGAGGTGCAATAGGGATTATTGCCGTACAGTTTTTTTTATCGCTTTGATGCTATTTTCACAAGTATGTGGGGAATTTTCTAAACTCTTAGTACAAAACTCAAAACTGGTAACAGTTGTAACGCAGTCTCATATTCAAAACCTTTTACCACACAACCATTGATCCAAAATGTCACGATCGTCATACATAGAGGAGGACCAAGGCGCAGCGTGTTGAGCGAACATACTTTAATTAGTTAAAGTGCACACACGATACAAAACAACAAAACGACTCGTAACGTCCTAGGTGACAATGACCAACTGGAACAAAAACCCACAAACACCAAGGGAAAACAGACAGTTTAAATATGGCTCCCAATCAGAGACAACCAGCCACAGCTGACACTCGTTGCCTCTGATTGGGAGTCACTCAGGCCAACAAAGAAACAGAAGAACTAGAACCCCCAACATAGAAATATAACACATAGAATGAACACACCCTGGCTCAACATATAGAGTCCCAGAGCCAGGGTGTGACAGTACCCCCCCCTAAAGGCGCGGACTGCGACCGCGCCTCCACTAGAACAAAACAGGGGAGGGCTGGGTGGGCATTCCTCCTCGGCGGCGGTTCTGGCTCCGGCCTTGCCCACCACCCTCCAATAAACCCCCCATAGCGCCCCTGGTCCGGTCTGGCCCCGCTGGCTGGAGCTGAACTGGACGTAGCAGGAGCGGTTAGCTTCAGCTCCGTAGTGGAGCCGTTGACCGGTACCTTACCAGGCACCGGTGACCCAGGCACGGGTTGTGCTGGACTGACGACGCGCACCCCTGGCTTGGTGCGTGGAGCCGGAACGGGCCGGACCGGGCTGACGACTCGCACCCCTGGCTTGGTGCGTGGAGTAGGAACGGGCCGAACCAGGCTGACGACTCGCACCCCTGGCTTGGTGCGTGGAGTAGGAACGGGCCGGACCAGGCTGACGACTCGCACCCCTGGCTTGGTGCGATTGGCAGGAACAGGCCGGGCCGGGCTGGCGACGCGCACCGTAGACTTGGTGCGAGTGGCAGGAACAGGCCGGGCCGGGCTGACGATGCGCACCCCTGGCTTGGTGTGTGGAGTAGGAACGGGCCGGACCAGGCTGACGACTTGCACCCCTGGCTTGGTGCGATTGGCAGGAACAGGCCGGGCCGGGCTGGCGACGCGCACCGTAGACTTGGTGCGAGTGGCAGGAACAGGCCGGGCCGGGCTGACGATGCGCACCCCTGGCTCGGTGCGTGGAGTAGGAACAGGCCGGACCGGGCTGGCGACGCACACCGTAGGCTTGGTGCGTGGAGCAGGGACAGGCCGGACCGGGCTGGCGACGCACACCATAGGCTTGGTGCGAGGAGCAGGGACAGGCCGGACCGGGCTGGCGACGCACACCGTAGGCTTGGTGCGAGGAGCAGGGACAGGCCGGACCGGGCTGGCGACGCACACCGTAGGCTTGGTGCGAGGAGCAGGGACAGGCCGGACCGGGCTGGCGACGCACACCGTAGGCTTGGTGCGTGGAGCAGGGACAGGCCGGACCGGGCTGGCGACGCACACCGTAGGCTTGGTGCGAGGAGCAGGGACAGGCCGGACCGGGCTGGCGACGCACACCGTAGGCTTGGTGCGAGGAGCAGGGACAGGCCGGACCGGGCTGGCGACGCACACCGTAGGCTTGGTGCGTGGAGCAGGGACAGGCCGGACTGGGCTGGCGACGCACACCGTAGGCTTGGTGCGAGGAGCAGGGACAGGCCGGACCGGGCTGGCGACGCACACCGTAGGCTTGGTGCGAGGAGCAGGGACAGGCCGGACCGGGCTGGCGACGCACACCGTCCATTTGGTGCGAGGGGCCGTAACAGGCCGGACCGTACTGGGGACACACACCACTGGCTCTACTTTGACCAGTGGCCCCCGTAACCTGGTGGCCTTCTGAATACGCCCCTTTTCTGCCTCCGTCAGCCCCGTCGTCCATGCCCTGTGCCCCCCCCCACCTAAAAATTATTTGGGGTTGCCTCTCGACCGTCCGACGACGACCCTGATCACGCCGTTGCTCCTCTCTCCGTCGCCTCTCTACAGTCTCACTCCATGGCCGGCGATCCATCCCGGCCAGGATTTCCTCCCAGGTCCAGGACCCCTGCCCGTCCAAAATCTGCTCCCACGTCCAGGCTGCCTGCTCCTGGACACGCTGCTTGGTCCTGGTATGGTGGGTTTTTCTGTCACGATCGTCATACATAGAGGAGGACCAAGGCGCAGCGTGTTGAGCGAACATACTTTAATTAGTTAAAGTGCACACACGATACAAAACAACAAAACGACTCGTAACGTCCTAGGTGACGGTGACAATGACCAACTGGAACAAAAACCCACAAACACCAAGGAAAAACAGACAGTTTAAATATGGCTCCCAATCAGAGACAACCAGCCACAGCTGACACTCGTTGCCTCTGATTGGGAGTCACTCAGGCCAACAAAGAAACAGAAGAACTAGAACCCCCAACATAGAAATATAACACATAGAATGAACACACCCTGGCTCAACATATAGAGTCCCAGAGCCAGGGTGTGACACAAAATATAAGTTTACTGTGAAATATTATGATCACGTTGATTTAATCAGCAAAACACAACATAATGTTATCTTCTCAATTTTGTTGTTTTAACAACCAGTTAATCCAATAGCAAAAAATGCAAGGATAAAGCTATGGTTAAAAGCCTAGGAAAAAGACTTGCTGGCACGAAAATAGGCATGAATGATCAGTTCACGAGGGAGATTGCAGAAAGGCGAAAAGTTCTGTATCCAATCTTCAAGGAAAACAGATTAAAAGGGAAACGTGTGGCACTGGTGGTCGATAAACTGTTCAGACCAAATGTTCAGAGACGCAAAGACTACTCCATGGCTATTCTAAAAGTTGTAATAGAGGAGTTGAATAATGGAACACCCAATACTAGCAATGATAGGGATTGTAATATTAAATAACATTTATAGTAAGTATAGTATTTTAAAAAGGTTAAAACGATATAACAAGAAAAGATAACAAGCAGAATAATACATCTTCAAATACAACTAATTAGTACATGGCTTTTTTGGCGGGCAATTGTTGTTTTGGTGGACGGTTGTTGGGGTTGGTCCTGTGTTCTCCCTGGCGTCCTTTCCCCCTTGCGGCAGGTGTGGGAAGTGGGTGCGTTTGCACGCTCGGCCCATTTCCTCTGCAGTCAACCATGTGGTGTGCATTTTTGTGTTTGAAAAGGTGCGGTGTTAATTGAGTGAGAGGGGAAATGGTTGCATATCCTAGAGCCGACGGGTGTCTATGAGCAGGGGTAGTGAGGGAGAGCTTTCAATTTTGTGTAGATGAGGGATATACATTGTTAAATATAGTATACATCTAATTTTTTTTTTTATTATGATGGAAAGATCCCCAACCCTATAACCTGGACACCCACCTGAGTGACCCATACACCAAAGAGAAGTTCCCATCTCTTTTATGGACCTGCTGTGAGTATGCAGCCTAAACCGAGAAATAAATGCGGTCAGAGACCTACTTGAGCAGCACCGCCGCCTCAAGATTCTGAGCCTGCCTGGCAGGGTTGGTCCTACAAAGCCAGAGCCCCCTGATGGGAGAGCATTATCTACAAGAACATTCTCAAAGCTGCTAATGAGAACCTTGACGACCTTTTACCTAGCCGGTGGGGATTCCGAAAGGGGTACCCCCACCCAGGTAGTGGCAGTGCTGGCAACACTAGTTGCAGTAACCCATGGGGAGGGGGTCACACTCGGACAATCAGAGAGGGGGTTTATCATTGTGGCCCAGGTGGCACAAAATAATCAAAGGTCTGACTGCACGGAGATGCTTGGGAAAAATGGTTACAACGGGGGACCAGAGTGTTTGTGTCTCAGGTGAAGAGGGTGGATCTGATCTCCATCACCTAGGACTTGACATAAATTAAGTAGATTAATCAAATCTGACATTGTCCATTTCTGCTCAATCTTGAATGCTTTCTCAATCAGCTGTAACTGTATGTGCATTCGTAAATCAGGTCCTTTCTTGAGTTGTGCTCTGGGATATTACAACCGTTGATTATCTGAAATCGGAAATCATCTCCCAGATATCACTATTTCTAAAACAAGCCATAGAAAGTTGGTTGCAATTTCAATTTAATCCTCCAGAAACGACAGAACAAATAATGCAACAAATATTGTGGTTAAACTCAAAATATAGTAATTGACAAAAAACGTTTTTTTGACAAAATGTGTAAAAAAGGTATAATCTGTGTAAATGATATCATCATTAGGACTGGTGGAGTTATGTCGCACATGCAGCTAACAAAAACATATGGAAATGTCTGCTCTACCCAAAATTACAACCAAATCATTGCAGCCTTACCGCAAAAATGGAAGAGGAAAGTGGAAGGAGGAGAAAGTAAGAAACTTGTCTGTCGGCCTTGCATTAAAGAACATAATTGGTTAAGGAAAACTGTGATAAATAAAAAGGTATATCAGTTTCATTTAAGGAGCAAGGGTTTGACAGCCGTCCCATATAGATTGCAAAATAGTTGGGAAGAGATTTTTGACGTACCGATCCCATGGCATAGTGTTTATGAACGGACACGCAAAACGACACCGGATTCAAAACTTAGAATCTTTCAATTTAAATTATTATATAAAATTCTTGCTACCAATATAATGTTATTTATATGGGGGATACAATCTTCCCAGCTCTGCAGATTTTGCTGCGAAGAGACAGAATCATTACATCATTTGTTTTCATTTGTTTTGGTACTGTCCATTTGTAGCTTGTTTTTGGACATAGGTCCAGGAATGGCTAAAGGATTGCAATATTTACCTGGAGCTAACCCTGCAGATAGCACTACTGGGAGATCTGAAAAGTCATAGTCAATCGATCAACAACAAAATAATACTATTAGCAAAAATGTTTATTTTCAATTCACAATCTGTAGAAACAATGAGAATAGAAAGGTTCAGAACTTTTGTAAGACATCACAGTACAGTTGAAATATATATGGCAAATAGAAATCCTATATGGATGGTGTTAAAATATAGATGGGAGGTGTTGAATGGAATTGAAGGATGGGACTAATAACAACTAACAACAAACAATAACAAGATAACTAATAATGTAGGCACACTGTGTCCATAATAAGTGTATGGGTTGTAGGTTGGGAGCTTTTGTGAAGAAGCACAATTAGAAAGATATGGCATATAGAAGCAAACTGGATGGACATCATGAAAATGATCGGAGAGGTTGAGAGTAGAAGAAGTTCAGGAGAAAGAACAAACAAAATATAATTACTGTAAAGTTGACTGTGTCCATAAAATGTAGATAGTGGGTATGGGCTGGAAGTAGAGGCCTAGGCGTTGTTGTTCACTAGTTTACTCCAAGTGGGGAAAGGGTGGTGGGGTTGGAAAGTAATAAAGGGGAATATATATATATATATGTTAAAGGATATGTATGTGCATGTATGTATGTATGTATGTATGTATGTATATATATATATATATATATATATATATATATATATATGTATATGTATATATATATATGTGTGTATATAAATAAAAAAACATGGGGGATTGGAAGTGATGCAGACAATTACATTGATGGAAGTTACAATCTATCTGCAATATTAAGCTGATCTACCCCCAAAATAAATAAATAATAATAATAATTACAACATAATGCACTGCAAATGAAACAAATGAAATGAAATAAATAAACATAACATTTAGCAGGTACTAGTTTGCATCAAGCCTGTCTTGAGCATTTGAACATAGGTTCTCATCCACATTGCAGAAGGGTGACATGCTCATGGGGATGGCAAACATACACCTTTCACAGTATTGTAATCATGTATTGTATTTTGTAGTATTGTATTGTATTTACGTATTGTATTGGTCATGTGTGGCTCAGTTAGTAAGCGCATGGCACTAGCAACACCAGAATTGTGGGTTCGATTCCCAATGGGGTAACATACGAAAATATGTGGACTGTTGTCACTTTGGATTAAAACGTGCTACGTAAGTGGCATATATTAAGTATTACAGTACAATGGATGAGGCATGCAATGACATCAATCCAGACCTACAGTGGGGAAAAAAAGTATTTAGTCAGCCACCAATTGTGCAAGTTCTCCCACTTAAAAAGATGAGAGAGGCCTGTAATTTTCATCATAGGTACACGTCAACTATGACAGACAAAATGAGAAAAGAATTTCCAGAAAATCACATTGTAGGATTTTTAATGAATTTATTTGCAAATTATGGTGGAAAATAAGTATTTGGTCAATAACAATAGTTTGTCAATACTTTGTTATATACCCTTTGTTTGCAATGACACAGGTCAAATGTTTTCTGTAAGTCTTCACAAGGTTTTCACACACTGTTGCTGGTATTTTGGCCCATTCCTCCATGCAGAGCTCCTCTAGATCAGTGATGTTTTGGGGCTGTCGCTGGGCAACACAGACTTTCAACTTCCTCCAAAGATGTTCTATGGGGTTGAGATCTGGAGACTGGCTAGGCCACTCCAGGACCTTGAAATGCTTCATACGAAGCCACTCCTTCGTTGCCCGGGCGGTGTGTTTGGGATCATTGTCATGCTGAAAGACCCAGCCACATTTCATCTTCAACGCCCTTGCTGATGGAAGGAGGTTTTCATTCAAAATCTCACGATACATGGCCCCATTCATTCTTTCCTTTACACGGATCAGTCGTCCTGGTCCCTTTGTAGAAAAACAGCCCCAAAGCATGATGTTTCCACCCCAATGCTTCACAGTAGGTATGGTGTTCTTTGGATGCAACTCAGCATTCTTTGTCCTCAAATCACGACGAGTTGAGTTTTTATCAAAAAGTTATATTTTGGTTTCATCTGACCATATGACATTCTCCCAATCCTCTTCTGGATCATCCAAAGGCACTCTAGCAAACTTCAGACGGGCCTGGACATGTACTTGCACTGCAGGATTTGAGTCCCTGGCGGCGTAGTGTGTTACTGATGGTAGGCTTTGTTACTTTGGTCCCAGCTCTCTGCAGGTCATTCACTAGGTCCCCCCGTGTGGTTCTGGGATTTTTGCTCACCGTTCTTGTGATCATTTTGACCCCACTGGGTGAGATCTTGCGTGGAGCCCCAGATCGAGGGAGAATATCAGTGGTCTTGTATGTCTTCCATTTCCTAATAATTGCTCCCACAGTTGATTTCTTCAAACCAAGCTGCTTACCTATTGCAGATTCAGTCTTCCCAACCTGGTGCAGGTCTACAATTTTGTTTCTGGTGTCCTTTGACAGCTCTTTGGTCTTGGCCATAGTGGAGTTTGGAGTGTGACTGTTTGAGGTTGTGGACAGGTGTCTTTTATACTGATAACAAGTTCAAACAGGTGCCATTAATACAGGTAATGAGTGGAGGACAGAGGAGCCTCTTAAAGAAGAAGTTACTGGTCTGTGAGAGCCAGAAATCTTGCTTGTTTGTAGGTGACCAAATACTTATTTTCCACCATAATTTGCAAATAAATTCATTAAAAATCCTACAATGTGATTTTCTGGAAAAGAAAATCTCAATTTGTCTGTCATAGTTGACGTGTACCTATGATGAAAATTACAGGCCTCTCTCATCTTTTTAAGTGGGAGAACTTGCACAATTGGTGGCTGACTAAATACTTTTGAAACAACGGCCTTTTTGATGATCTGTTTTGAGTTTTGTACTAAGCATTGTGAAAATGTACCACATACTTGTGAAAATTGCAGCAGAGCTATTGAAAGAAACTGTAATATTGATGCAAATAATAGTTTAACATTTCACTATGGATTATTACCCATTTCTACATTACCCATACACAAAGAAATACTAATGTACTGTATGTTGTTTACCTGTTGTTGTTTACCTGTGAAGCATCCAACCCATGTGAGCTGAACTGCGTCCCCCATGGAGAGAACTTCTTCTACAGACACAGGCCTTCTGTGGTGGATGGCACACCCTGCTATGTGGGCCGCAGTGACATCTGTATCGACGGCATCTGTAGGGTTAGTACTTAGTACTTACCCACTGGGCACACTCTGGTTGAATCAACATTGTTTCCACCTCATTTCAATGACATTACATTGAACTGATGTGGAATAGATGTTCAATTGACATCTGTGCCCAGTGGGTAGGTAGTTACTTCAACATGCTTGTTGAATTGGAAAATAAATGAGAAATTTCTCTCTATCTGTCTATCCCCTTTCTCTGAAATATATTTTTAAAAAAATATTAACCTTCATTTTTATCAGGGAGTAATACTGAGACCAAGGTCTCTTTTACGGATGAGCTCTGAAAGAAAAACACGATCATAAAAAACAAACACATTTATCAGTAATAAGGTTCTCAATCAGCTTTCTGAATTGCCCTAGAGGCACCAAAACATACAATTTTACCCACTAGAGTCGATGTCCGCGCCCCGCGGAAATGAAATGAGCGTAATAATAAAACATCCCCATAAAAAACACATCAATTTAAGCCAGAGATATCAGTTTTGCAAGGGATGCGTCTCAATCCACTACATCCGCTGATGTCGCACTTCCGCATCTGCGGTGAAAGGTGACAGAGCTAGAGCGGTGTTTGTCAGACCATGAGGCATCCCGAAAATCGGTCTTCTCACAAAATCGTCTGTAGCATCCGAACAGTTTGGCAAACTATTACATGTGCATATGGAAAGTATTCAGACCCCTTGACTTTTTCCACATTTTGTTATGTTACAGCCTTATTCTAAGATTAATTAAATAGATTTTTTTCCCTCATCAATCTACACACAATACCCCATAATGAAAAAGCAAATAAAAAACAGAAATATCACAATTACATAAGTATTCAGACCCATTACTCAGTACTTTGTTGAAGCACCTTTGGCAGCGATTACAGCCTTGACTCTTCTTGGGTATGACGCTACAAGCTTGGCACACCTATATTTGGGGAGCTTCTCCCATTCTTCTCTGCAGATCCTCTCAAGCTCTGTCAGGTTGGATGGGGAGAGTCGTTGCACAGCTATTTTCAGGTCTCACCAGAGTTGTTTGATTTGGTTCAGGTCCAGGCTCTAGCTGGGCCACTCAAAGACATTCAGAAACTTGTCAAGGACACTCAAAGACTTGTCCCGAAGCCACTCCCGCTTTGTCTTGGCTGTGTGCTTAGGGTCATTGTCCTGTTGGAAGGTGAACCTTCACCACAGTCTGAGGTCCTGAGCGCTCTGGAGCAGGTTTTCATCAAGGATCTCTCTGTACTTTTCTCCGTTCATCTTTCCCTCGATCCTGACTAGTCTCCCAGTCCCTGACACTGAAAAACATCTCCACAGGATGATGCTGCTACCACCATGCTTCACAGTAGGGATTGTGCCAGGTTTCCTCCAGACATGACACTTGGCATTCAGGCCAAAGAGTTGAATCTTGGTTTCATCAGACCAGAGAATCTTGCTTCTCATGGTCTGAGAGTCCATTAGGTGCCTTACTGAGGAGTGGCTTCCATCTGGCCACTCTACCATAAAGGCCTGATTGGTGGAGTGCTGCGGAGATGGTTGTCCTTTTGGAAGGTTCTCCCATCTCTACAGAGGATCTCTGGAGCTCTGTCAGAGTGACCATCGGGTTCTTGGTCACCCCCCGACCAAGGCACTTCTCCCCCGATTGCTCAGTTTGGCCGGGCGGCCAGCTCTAGGAAGAGTCTTGGTGGTTCCAATCTTCTTCCATTTAAGAATGATGGAGGCCACTGTGTTCTTGGGGACCTTCAATGCAGCAGAAATGTTTTGGTACCCTTCCCCAGATCTGTGCCTTGACACAATCCTGTCTCGGAGCTCTACGGACAATTCCTGGCTTGGTTTCTGCTCTGACATGCACTGTCAACTGTGGGACCTTATATAGACAGGTGTGTGCCTTTCCAAATCATGTCCAATCAATTGAATTTACCACAGGTGGACTCCAATCAAGTTGTAGGAACATCTCAAGGATGATCAATGGAAACAGGATGCACCTGAGCTCAATTTCGAGTCTCATAGCAAAGGGTCTGAATACTTATGTAAATAAGGTAATTCTGTTTTGTATTTTTTATAACTTTGCAAACATTTCTAACAACCTGTTTTCACTTTGTCATTATGGGGTATTGTGTGTAGATTGATGAGGATTTTTTTAAAAATCTAATACTAAACATAACAAAATTTGGAAAAAGTGAAGGGGTCTGAATACTTTTCGAATGCACTGTATATGGCCACTCCTCCCCTTTTCTGTAATCTGTCACATCTAAATACATTATAGTCATTTACTTCAATGTCTTTATCAGAGACAGAACCATTTAACCAGGTTTCTGAGAGAAGCAGAATGTCAGGACATGAGTCCTGCACCCAAATGTCAATTGTGTCCATTTTTGTAATCATACTTCGCATATTTAGGTGCATTAGCCCAAGCCCCCTACGAGATTTAAAGTCAGAGGGAGTATTTAGCTAACTCCCATAACAGCTTACAGGCATAGGGTCATCTGCAGCTATTTGCTGATTGAGCTGAGACTTTGCCAAGGTCCCTGGCCAACAACGTGAGAGCAGAGCAGAATGAGCATTTGACAGAGCTCCCTCAGGTCGCTGGGGTGGGAACTGGGAGAGCAGTAGTGGCATAGTTCAGTCCACCCGGATGAAGCTCCCGCCAAAAGAGTGGAGCTGCTGCAGCAGACCGCAGTGACTGCCAATGCTCCATTCTGGGTGTGCACAGGAGGCCTTGGCGTGGCTCCTGTTGCAGGGTTTGGGCTGCCATGGGGGGCAGGAGTGTACCAGGCCTGGGGATGGGAGGGAGGTTGTGGTGGGGAATATGACTGTGTCATATTCTCTGGATATATGACGTAAATGTAAATGTAAATGTGTCATCTGTTCAGGGATGTTGTTTGACTATGTAATCCTCCTATATTTTCCTTCTCTAGGCAGTGAGCAATGGAGAAATCCTGGGCATGGACCGTGATGTGGCGCCCGCCCCTCCCGCTCCTGCTGCCAACCTCCGCTACCGCGAGTCCCTCACGTACGCCTACACATACAGCGCCTGGTCCGAGTGCTCAGCCCCCTGCAACAGTGGCACTCAGCACCGCAGCGTGCAGTGCATGGTGCAGGACTCGATGGCACCCCATGTGGTGGATGACTCTTACTGCGTCTCCCAGCAACTTCCCAGGCCGGAAAGCCAGCAGGCCTGCAACCAGCAGGGATGTGCAGAGTACAGCGTGTCCAGCTTCAGTGTGGTGGGTCCTGGGGGGACCAGTATGGCCAGTATAGCCAGACTGTTACCAGTATTATTACTAGTATGATTATACGACTAGAGGCTGGTTGTGGAAGTGTGATGGGTTACCAGTCAGACCTGGGTCAAATACATACTGTATGTCAAATACTTTCAAATACTTTGAGTTGCATTGGATTTAGTTTACCCGGTACCAATGGAATAGTCCCAAAAGTACAAACTCCAAACTAATTCAAGGACACCAAGTCTCAAACACTTTCATGTATTTGACACAGGTCTGGTACCAGTATGGTCAGTAGAGGGGCTTGAAATGACTTATATGCTTTCTAAATACAGTATAATCACTAACTATAAGATTTCACCTTCCTTATAACTGTAAAATACATATTTGTATGTTTAGTGTTAGAGAAAATGTGCATATTTTCTAAAGGTTTCTCTTGATCAAAACATCTACCCCCACTGCTGTGAACGTTACACAGAGCTCTAGTATGGCTTCCTGAACTCGCTAGGAACTCACCTTTCATTTCATATTAATCTTGTCCATCTATGACAAACAGAAAGTTTTTTTGTTTGTTTAAAATCTATGAAATATTTTAGATTAATGGTTATTACTCGATCTCTGAATGACTGTAAGTCGCTTTGGATAAAAGCGTCTGCTAAATGGCATATTATTATTATTTATTATTATTAATGTGCTATAATGATTAAACCATTCTCTCCTGCTGTGTTAAGATGTAAGGATTGCAGGCATGTGCTTTGTCAGTGGCTGTGACATAGGGTTCAGCCAGGAGTTGATGGACAGTCGGAAGAGCGAATGAAATGGTAGGAGGGACATTACAGCTTCAAGTGGTTTCAAATTTCACACAGGCGAACAAAATACACTACTGTGTCCGTGGCAACCAGGGCTATTGCTCAATGCTAGCCATTTCGATCTATGGTGTCCACAGATCAATTTATACGCGAAAATGTCAGTGGGAACCGGTATCAGCTTGGAAAATAAATAAATGTGACTCTGGATGACAACATAATGATGTTTGTTTCCAACATTAGGGCTGTTTTCCTAAAGAAGTTAAATCCGCTTCATGTTTTGTTCCATTGCCACGATACTAACGAGTATCGCGATACTGGTATTGTCTCGCCAAGCTAGTAAAAATGCCATATTACATCCTATGTTGTGATAATTGCGTTGTTTGCTCTGTAACCCATTCGTTCATACGCCACCGTGATATACAATAAGGCCGAGACAACAAAAAGACAACAGTCACACAGTGGTGGAATAAATTCAACTACACAAATGTTTGTTTCATCACAAAACCACAAGGGAAAAATCTGTCCTGTGAAGTCGACAAAGCAAATATAGCATGTAACAAACAGTTACATGGCCTACAGCATGGTCAAGCAAGTTAATGTTTTCCACAGTTTAATAAACAACTACTGATTTAGAATCATGGAGTTACCGCAAGTCAGCACAAAAGCAACAGGAGCACTGCCTCCGCTATTCCAGCACCATTTCCACTTCAACATTTAAACATAATCAAATCAACTAGGATTTATACAGTGTATGCTTAGTTTAATACAGTGAAAACAAACTTAAAGATACCAAAAACAATTTAGTCCAATCAAGAAACCATACTGGAAACAATAGAACACTATGACAAATCAGGGAAATCAGGCCTGGTATTCATAGCTGACTTTGAAAAGGCTTTTGATAAAGTACGACTGGAATTTATATATAAATATTTTCTTTATTTTAAGAATGTGCAATGTCAGAATAATAGTAGAGATAATGAATTATTTCAGCTTTTATTTATTTCATCACATTCCCAGTGAGTCCGAAGTTTACATACACTCAATTTGTATTTGGTAGCATTACCTTTTAATTGTTTAACTTGGGTCAAACATTTCGGGTAGCCTTCCACAAGCTTCCCACAATAAGTTGGGTGAATTTTGGCCCATTTCTCCTGACAGAGCTGGTGTAACTTCTGTCCCACTGTGAATGTGATGAAAGAAATAACAGCAGAAATAAATCATTCTCTCTAACATTATTCTGACATTTCACATTCATAAAATAAAGTGGTGATCCTAACTGACCTAAGACAGGCAATTTTTACTAGGATTAAATGTCAGGAATTGTGAAAAACTGAGTTTAAATGTTTTTGGCTAAGGTGTATGTAAACTTCCGACTTCAACTGTATATATATATATATATATATATATATATATATATATATATATATATATATATATATACAGTGAGGGAAAAAGTATTTAATCCCCTGCTGATTTTGTACGTTTGCCCACTGACAAAGACATGATCAGTATAATTTTAATGGTAGGTTTATTTGAACAGTGAGAGACAGAATAACAACAAAAAAATCCAGAAAAACGCATCTCAAAAATGTTATAAATTGATTTGCATTTTAATGAGGGAAATAAGTATTTGACCCTCTGCAAAACATGACTTAGTACTTGGTGGCAAAACCCTTGTTGGCAACCACAGAGGTTAGACGTTTCTTGTAGTTGGCCACCAGGTTTGCACACATCTCAGGAGGGATTTTGTCCACTCCTCTTTGCAGATCTTCTCCAAGTCATTAAGGTTTCGAGCCTGACGTTTGGCAACTCGAACCTTCAGCTCCCTCCAAAGATGTTCTATGGGATTAAGGTCTGGAGACTTGCTAGGCCACTCCAGGACCTTAATGTGCTTCTTCTTGAACCACTCCTTTGTTGCCTTGGCCGTGTGTTTTGGGTCATTGTCATGCTGGAATACCCATCCACGAACCATTTTCAATGCCCTGGCTGAGGGAAGGAGGTTCTCACCCAAGATTTGACGGTACATGGCCCCGTCCATCGTCCCTTTGATGCGGTGAAGTTGTCCTGTCCCCTTGGCAGAAAAATACCCCCAAAGCATAATGTTTCCACCTCCATGTTTGACGGTGGGGATGGTGTTCTTGGGGTCATAGGCAGCATTCCTCCTCCTCCAAACACGGCGAGTTGAGTTGATGCCAATGAGCTCGATTTTGGTCTCATCTGATCACAACACTTTCACCCAGTTCTCTTCTCTGAGTCATTCAAATGTTCATTGGCAAACTTCAGATGGGCCTGTATATGTGCTTTCTTGAGCAGGGGGACCTTGCGGGCGCTGCAGGATTTCAGTCTTTCACGGCGTAGTTTGTTACCAATTGTTTTCTTGGTGACTATGGTCCCAGCTGACTTGAGATCATTGACAAGATCCTCCCGTATAGTTCTGGGCTGATTCCTCACCATTCTCATGATCATTGCAACTCCACGAGGTGAGATCTTGCATGGAGCCCCAGGCCGAGGGAGATTAACAGTTATTTTGTGTTTCTTCCATTTGCGAATAATCGCACCAACTGTTGTCACCTTCTCACCAAGCTGCTTGGCGATGGTCTTGTAGCCCATTCCAGCCTTGTGTAGGTCTACAATCTTGTCCCTGTCATCCTTGGAGAGCTCTTTGGTCTTGGCCATGGTGGAGAGTTTGGAATCTAATTGATTGATTGCTTCTGTGGACAGGTGTCTTTTATACAGGTAACAAGCTGAGATTAGTAGCACTCCCTTTAAGAGTGTGCTCCTAATCTCAGCTCGTTACCTGTATAAAAGACATCTGGGAGCCAGAAATCTTTCTGATTGAGAGGGGGTCAAATACTTATTTCCCTCATTAAAATGCAAATCAATTTATAACATTTTAGACATGCATTCTTCTGTATTATTTTTTTGGTTATTCTGTCTCTCACTGTTCAAATAAATCTACCATTAAAATTATAGACTGATAATTTCTTTGTCAGTGGCCAAACATACAAAATCAGCAGGGGATCAAATACTTTTTTCCCTCACTGTATATATATATATATATATATATATTTACAAAAAATATATATGGGGGATTGGAAATGATGCAGAAAATTAAATTGATTGAAACTTCAATCTGACAACTTCTTCTGATCTACCCCTTAAAACTTTTAAAAAATTGGTCCAATCAAAATTCCTAAATATCATGTGGCTGTCAATGGTACTGATTTCTCTCTCTCTGTCTGTCTGTCTGTCTGTGTGTGTGTGTGTGTGTGTGTGTGTGTGTGTGTGTGTGTGTGTGTGTGTGTGTGTGTGTGTGTGTGTGTGCGTGCATGCGTGTGCAACTCGTAGACCAGTTGAAAGCCGATGCCATCCTCCGCTCTTCATGTTGGCAAAACGGTATATGGGTCTGTCATACAGTACGCTTTTAGTTTTTGTTGTCATAGGTTACCTAGCTAAAATGCTTGCTAGCCTAACTTCCTCACATGGGCAACAACGAATCAGCTAAGTTATCTAGCTAGCTAGTTAACATGATCCTACTAGGCGACATCTAGGATACATATTGAGCTTCAATTGTCTCAGGCCAGTGGCACAATATATGAATTCATGGTTAGATCAGAATTGCTGTCATAATCAATTAAGTCAAAACCACAGGTCCAAATCCCCATCTCCATCCATGTTGTAGGAAAAGGCAGATTTAGCAAGCTAGCTACTGCAGGACAACAACACAAGCAGACCAGAAACAGGGATGTGTTTCTGACAATGACATTTTTCTTTGGATGTGATTTGATTGGTGTGAAACCAAATCCAAACTGGCCTCCCTTGGGGTGTGTTTTGCTGCGTCAGGACAACCCACAGTTGAGCTCAGCTCAATGCTGATTGGCTAAATTAATGTTTTTATCAAGGGAGGCCAAATGCTTGCTGGCATCAACCAATCAAATGCTACGGTGGCAACATGTCATACTATTTTGGTCCAGACAGCATCAGATACATGGGCTACACATACTGAGACAGAGGGGCACTGTTTCCCTTGTTCGGATGATTTCTCCGGTGAGATTGAGCCCCTTGTGAATTGAAGGAACATTTTGAAAATACAGAGTTTTTTATTGGTCAAATATTTGGGGAAGCCTGGCTTTCCTTGGCAACCATGAATACACGCCACTGCTGGTTCGAATTCCTGAGCCGAGAAGGTGAAAAATCAGTTGATGTGCCCTTAAGCAAGGCACTTAACCCTAATTGCTCCTGTAAGTTGCTCTGGATAAGATTAAATGATTAAAATGTAAAATGTAAGATTGAGCCATTGATCTTGTTTTGATGCTAAATTTCCCCTGTTATATATTTCCCATTCCCAGTGTTCGGTGACCTGTGGGGAGGGCCAGCAGACCAGGGAGGTGGTTTGCGTGGGGGCAGGAGGGGAGCGCCTTGGGGACCAAGCCTGCAGTGGTCTGGCACGCGCACCTGCAGTCCAGGCCTGCCGCAAGCCAGCCTGCCACACCCACATCAGCTGGCACGTCCATGACTTCGGACTGGTAAGAGAAAGAGATAAATGTATTTTTTTTTTTGTTAAATTGTTCAACATAGTTGCTTTGGCAATACATACCAGTAATTTTGTCATGTCAATAAAGCATTTCGAATTGGACAGGGACTTTCGATATCATACAATACCAGAGGAGGCTGGTGGGAGGAGCTATAGTAGGATGGGTCATTGTAATGGCTGGAATGCGGTACTTGGTGGTGATGGCATTGAGACCTCTGTAGTCAATACATGGACGAAGACCCCCTCCTTATTGGCCACGAAGAAGAAACCTGCCAACGCAGGGGAGGTAGATGGGCGGATGAAACCCTGTTGGAGAACATCCTGGATGTATTCCATAGCCTTGGTTTCAGCCACTGACAGGGGATAGATGTGGCTGCGCGGAGGCGCAGAGTCTGTTAGCAGGTCGATGGCACAGTCCCAGGGGCGATGAGGAGGGAGACAGGTGGCACGGGTCTTGGAGAAAACCTCCCGGAGATGCTGGTAAACCTGGAGGGCAACCACAGGACTCTCAACTGACATGGAACCACAGGGTAAGGGAAAGCATGTCTTCCGACATCCGGGTGCCCAGGCCGTGATCTCCATCCTCGACCAGGAGATGGTGGGGTCGTGACGTTGGAGCCACGGGAGGCCAAGGATGACTTTGTGTATGGGTGCCTGGATGATGAGGAAGGGAAGGTTTTCTTGGTGCAGGGGTCCCACGGTGATGGTGAGTGGTCCTGTGATGTGTGTGATTGTCCCAGATCCCAGTGGTCGGTAATCCAGCGCTTGAACCGGAAACGGAGAGGAGAGCAGGTATGATGTTATGTTCAGGGAGGAGGCAAGGGCCTGGTCAATACAATTCCCTGCGGCGGCAATGGAGTCCACTAGAGCTGTAGAAACAACACGAGGGACAGCCAGTTAATGAAATCGGTACTAAAAAGGGTTTGGTGGAGAGTGATGATGATGGAATACTCACACCTACCCCAGGAGACGGGTGATCACGGGACCGTCCCTCTGCTCTAGTGGCTCCCGGGTTGGGACGTAGCGGACACAGTTGAAGCTGGTGCCCCTTTTGACCACAATAGGGACAGAACCCCAGCTGTCTCCGACGGCGTCGCTCAGCCGCAGGGAGGCGTGTGGCCCCTACTTCCATGGGTTCAGACTCTGACTCAGATCGGTCAACGAAGGGAGGCGTGTTGCCCCTACCTCCATGTTTTCAGACTCTGACTCAGATCGGTCAACGAAGGAGGGAGAGAGGCGATGAGAGTGGCGCCGCTCCCGAAGGAGGTTATCCAGACGGATGGCCATCGCGATGAGTGTGTCCAATGAGAAGGTGTCGTCTCGGCATGCCAACTCCGTCTGGACCTCCTCGGGCAATCCTCTTCTGAATAAGGAGCGGAGCGCCGGCTCATTCCATCCACTGGATGCTGCTATTGTACAGAAGGTGAGGACGTACTCCACAGCGGTCTGGTCCTCCTGCCGTAGTTGGAGTAGGCACTCACCCCCCTCTCTGCCCTCCGGTGGATGATCGAAGTCTCCTCCATGAAGCCATGAACCTCCCATAGGAACCCAGCTCCTCCTCTCCTCTCTCCCAGACGGCCGTAGTCCACTCCAACGCCCGCCCGGTCAGTAGGAAGATAACCGTGGCAACCTTGGACCTCTCGGTGGTGGGTTGCCAAGACGGTGGTTAGTAGACTGGTGACGTCGAGCGCCGGAGTGGGGGAGCCGGAGTAGACGTGACAATCTCCTACCCTTTTCTCTTATCTTTCCCTACTTCTGTGTAACTCTATCTATCATGCTGTCTCTGACCTCTCTTTCTCTGCTGTCTCTCCCTATAGTGCTCTAGGAATTGTGGTGGAGGGGTGCGGGAGAGGAGGGTAGTGTGTATGGACATAGACCAGAACCCACATGGGGAGGACAGGTGCGCCCCCCGCCCCAAACCCGCTACCGTGGAGCACTGTAACACCCAGGCCTGCCATGAAGCCCAAAGTGAGTCCAATTCCAGTGTGTTTTTTTCTTTATTTTTACTATTTTCTACATTGTAGAATAATATTGAACACATCAAAACTATGAAATAACACATATGGAATCATGTAGTAACCAAAAAAGAGTTAAACAAATCTAAATATATTTTATATTTGAGATTCTTCAAATAGCCAAATGATAGTTCCACTTTAGAATTTAGAATAAGGCACACTTAACCAGCATGGCTACCACAGCATTCTGCAGCGATACGCCATCCCATCTGGTTTGCGCTTAGCGGAACCTCACCAGAGCCTCCTACGCAGGAACTCCAACGTCCTGGCGCCCCCCAGATGGCTGGTGAGGTCGGATGCGTGAGCCCACTGAAGTAGTCGCGACCGTGCAGCCTTGGGTACGTACATCCTCCCCGATGGACCTCCGCCCGGATCGGGCTCCCATCGTAGCGCTGCTCTGACCAGTATATCGTATCCCCACGAAACTGGTGCAGCAATCAGGGCATTGGGGACAATGGGGTCGTCCCTCTCCACCAGGTCCACCGGGTCAAACTGCCGGGAGGGCGCGTCAGGCTTGGTGTTCTTTGACCCCGGACAGTATGAGATGGTGAACCGGAACCTGGTGAAGCCCCCTGAATGTAGGCTAAGTTCTTATGGTCCGTCCATACAACGAATGGATGGGCGGCCCCCTCTAGCCAATGCCTCCACTCCCCCAGGGCGAGCTTGACTGCTAGCAACTCACAGTTCCCCATGTCGTAATTCCGCTCCGCCGGGGACAGCCGACGGGAGAAAAACACGCAGGGGTGAGTCTTACCGTCCGTGAGGAACCGCTGGGACAGGATTGCTCCCACCGCAACATCTGAAGCATCCACCTCCACCATGAACGGCAGGGACGGATCAGGGTGCCCTAGGACCGGGGCCGATGTAAAGCTCCACGTAAGGGCATCAAATGCGTTCCCCACTTCCGGGGTCCAGGCGAAGGAGCGCACGCTTGTCTGGGTGAGGGCTGTCAGGGGAGCGGCTAGGGAGTTAAAATTGCGAATAAATCGCCTATAAGAATTTGCGAATTCTAAAAACCGCTGTAGTTGCTTGAGGGATGAGGGCTGGGGCCAATCCAGTACCGCGCTGACCTTGGCTGGGTCCATCCGTAGGTCCCCCTGGGTGATGATGAACCCCAGGAAGGAGACTGTCTCTGTGTGGAACACGCACTTCTCTGCCTTGATGTAGAGCTGGTGACAGAGAAGGCGTTGGAGGACCTGCCGAACGTGCTGCTGGTGTTCACTCGTCCGTTGAGAATATTAGAATTTCATCCAAATACAAGAAGACGCTGTAGTCGATATACTCCCTCATGGCCAGTGTCTCCGGCCGTGACAAGGAAAACAATCGCCCTTGTGTGGGCATGTTGCCCGGCAGTAGATCGATAGAGCAGTCGTATGGCCTGTGAGGAGGTTGGCCCTTGGCATCTTACTAAATACCTCCCCCAGATCCCAATACTCCTGGGGAACAGCTGCCAGGTCTGGGCTGGTGATGGAGTCTGTAGCCGCCGTCCTCCTGAAGGCAACCGCCGCTAGGGCGGTAGGCGGTTCGGAGTTCGGGACCTGGGGAAGAGGTGAGGACTGATAGGTGGTCTGGGATGATGGTTGGGCTGATGAGTGGTCGGTGGAGACCGGATCAAGACGGGGGCGGAGCCTCCCTCCAGGATGAGCCGCCCCATGGACCAGTCTATCCGGGGTTTGTGGGTGACCAGCCAGGGGTGCCCGAGGACGAGGGGACACTCCGGAGAGTCCACAATGAAAAACTGGATATCCTCCCACAGACCCCCCGCCACGCGGACACGCACAGGGACAGTGTGCCGTGTGATGAAGCCCGACCCCAACGACCGGCCGTCCAGGCCCATGACCGGAATGGAGAGGGAGAGTAACGGAATGCTCCACCCTTGGGCCAGCCCCGCGTCCATCAGGTTTCCCGCGTCCCCAGAATCCACCAGAGCATGCACCCGACGCGCAGCACGGGCCCACTGAACCCTGACGGGGAGAAAAGTCCGGGAGTCTCTGAAGTTGGGGTTTCAGTTCCCTCTCTCATGCACCTTCTCACGACGCCGATTGTCTACCTGCACCGAGAGTTTGACGAGGCCATCCAGTTGCTCAGGCAGCTCCCTGAAGGAGAGTTCGTCCTTCATCCCCTCCAATAGCCCCTGCGCGTAAAGGACGACCAGGGCAGCCTCCTCCCATCCTGCCTCTCGAGCCCGGGTCCGGAACTCCACGGAGTAGTCCTCACCAAACGGTCACATTGCCGACAGCCGACAGCCGACTCCCGGCCTCGTGCCCCGACACCACCCGAGAGGTGTCGAACACCTTGCGTAGCTCCCGGGTGAATTGGTAGGAATAAGACCAGGCCGGAGTTTGGCTCTCCCACTCCACGGTAGCCCAGCAAAGAGCCCGACCCGTCAACAGAGTGATGATGTAGGCCATCCGTCGGGAAGGAGGAGGGTTGTAGGCTGAATACCAGGGAACACAAGGTAAGGAATTCCCTGCAGCCCTCTGGACGTCCGTCATACCTCTCCGGAGGTGGTAGGCGGGGTTCCCGCAATGTCACAGGCGAGACTGAAGACGCCGCTGCCGCGGCTTCCGCTCCGCTGGTTGCCGGGGCTGGTCGGGTGTCCACCCAGCTCTGCACTGCGAACGTCCTCCCAATTGAGATGGTTTGGGATGAGTTGGACCGCAGAGTGAAGGAAAAGCAGCCAACAAGTGCTCAGCATATGTGGGAACTCCTTCAAGACTGTTGGAAAAGCATTCCAGGTGAAGCTGGTTGAGAGAATGCCAACTGTGTGCAAAGCTGTCATCCAAGCAAAGGGTGGCTACTTCAAAGAATCTAAAATCTAAATATATTTTGATTTGTTTAACAATTTTTTGGTTACTACATGATACCATATGTGTTATTTCATAATTTCGATGTCCTCACTATTATTCT
Source organism: Coregonus lavaretus (assembly GCF_964263955.1). Classification (NCBI taxonomy): domain Eukaryota; kingdom Metazoa; phylum Chordata; class Actinopteri; order Salmoniformes; family Salmonidae; genus Coregonus; species Coregonus lavaretus. Next base: position 37,760,142 of record NC_140018.1, on the reverse strand, counting down.
ACAATGTAATTATTTTTTTTAATAAATAAAATCCCTTGAATGGGTAGGTGTGTCCAAACTTTTGACTGGTACTGTATATATACAGTGCATTCAGAAAGTATTCAGACCCCTTGACTTTTTCCATAATTTGTTACGTTACAGCCTTATTCTAAAATGGATTAAATAGTTTTTCCCCCTCATCAATCTACACACAATACTCCATAATGACAAAGCAAAAACAGATTACAATTTTTTTTTAAATAAAAATCACATTTACATAATATTCAGACCCTTTATGCAGTACTTTGTTGAAGCACCTTAGGCAGCGATTACAGCCTCGAGTCGTATTGGGTATGACACTACATGCTTGGCACACCTGTATTTGGGGAGTTTCTCCTATTCTTCTCTACAGATCCTCTCAAGCTCTGTCAGGTTGGATGGGGAGCGTCGCTGCACAGCTATTTTCAGGTCTCTCCAGAGATGTTAGATCGGGTTCATGTCCGCGCTCTGGCTGGGCCACTCAAAGGCATTCAGAAACTTGTCCTGAAGCCACTCCTGCGTTGTCTTGGCTGTGTGCTTAGGGTTGTTGTCCTGTTGGAAGGTGAACCTTCGCCCCATTCAGATGTCCTGAGCGCTCTGGAGCAGGTTTTCATCAAGGATTTCTCTGTACTTTGCTCTTTTCGTCTTTCCCTCGATCCTGACTAGTCACCCAGTCCCTGCTGCTGAAAAACATCCCCACAATATAATGCTGCCACAACAATGCTTCACCGTAGGGATGGTGCCAGGTTTCCTCCAGACGTGACGCTTGGCATTCAGGCCAAAGAGTTCAATATTGGTTTCATCAGACCAGAGAATCTTGTTTCGCATGGTCTGAGAGTCCTTTAGGTGCCTTTTGGCAAACTCCAAGCGGGCTGTCATGTGCCTTTTACTGAGGAGTAGCTTCCGTCTGGCCACTCTACCATAAAGGCCTGATTGGTGGAGTGCTGCAGAGATGGTTGTCCTCCTGGAACGTTCTCCCATCTCCACAGAGGAACTCTAGAGCTCTGTCAGAGTGACCATCGGGTTCTTGGTCACCTCCCTGATCAAGGCCCTTATCCCTCGATTGCTCAGTTTGGCCGGGCGGCCAGCTCTAGGAAGAGTCTAGGTGGTTCCAAACTTCTTCCATTTAAGAATGATGTAGGACGCTGTGTTCTTGGGAACCTTCAATGCTGCAGAAATGTTTTGGTACCCTTGTGCAGATTTGTGCTTCGACATAATCCTGTCTCGGAGCTCTACGGACAATTCCTTCAACCTCATGGCTTGGTTTTTGCTCTGACATGCACTGTCAACTGTGTGGCCTTATATAGACAGGTGTGTGCCTTTTCTAATCGTGTCCAATCAATTGAATTTACCACAGGTGGACTCCAATCAAGTTGTAGAAACATCAACGATGATCAATGGAAACAGGGTGCACCTGAGCTCAATTTCGAGTCTCATAGCAAACGGTCTGAATACTTACAGTTGAAGTCGGAAGTTTACGTACACCTTAGCCAAATACATTTAAACTCAGTTTTTCACAATTCCTGACATTTCATCCTAGTAAAAATTCCCTCTCTTAGGTCAGTTAGGATCACCACTTTATTTTATGAATGTGAAATGTCAGAATAATGTTAGAGAGAATGATTTATTTCAGCTTTTATTTATTTCATCACATTCCCAGTGGGTCAGAAGTTTACATACACTAAATTAGTATTTGGTAGCATTGCCTTTAAATTGTTTAACTTGGGTCAAACGTTTCGGGTAGCCTTCCACAAGCTTCCCACATAAAGTTGGGTGAATTTTGGCCCATTCCTCCTGACAGAGCTGGTGCAACTGAATCAGGTTTGTACGCCTCCTTGCTCGCACACGCTTTTTCAGTTCTGCCCACAAATGTTCTATAGGATTGAGGTTAGGGCTTTGTGATGGCCACTCCAATACCTTGACTTTGTTGTCCTTAAGCCCTTTTGCCACAACGTTGGAAGTATGCTTGGGGTCATTGTCCATTTGGAAGACCCATTTGCGTCCAAGCTTTAACTTCCTGACTAATGTCTTGAGATGTTGCTTCAATATATCCACATCATTTTCCTTCCTCATGATGCCATCTATTTTGTGAAGTGCACCAGTCCCTCCTGCAGCAAAGCACCCCCACAGCATGATGCTGCCACCCCCGTCCTTCACGGTTGGGATGGTGTTCTTTGGCTTGCAAGCACCCCCTTTTTCCTCCAAACATAACGATGGTCATTATGGCCAAACAGTTCTATTTTTGTTTCATCAGACCAGAGGACATATCTCCAAAAAGTACGATCTTTGTCCCCATGTGCAGTTGCAAACCATAGTCTGGATTTTATATGGCGGTTTTGGAGCAGTGGCTTCTTCCTTGCTGAGCGGCCTTTCAGGTTATATAGATACTTTTGTACCGGTGTCCTCCAGCAGCTTCACAAGGTCCTTTGCGGTTGTTCTGGGATTGATTTGCACTTTTCGCACCAAAGTACGTTAATCTCTAGGAGACAGAACGTGTCTCCTTCCTGAGCGGTTTGACGGCTGCGTGTTCCCATGGTGTTTATACTTGCGTACTATTGTTTGTACAGATGAACGTGGTACCTTCAGGTGTTTGGAAATTGCTCCCAAGGATGAACCAGACTTGTGGAGATCTAAAATTCTTTTTCTGAGGTCTTGTCTGATTTCTTTTGATTTTCCCATGATGTCAAGCAAAGAGGCACTGAGTTTGAAGGTAGGCCTTGTAATACTTCCACAGGTACACCTCCAATTGACATCATTTTCTGGAATTTTCCAAGCTGTTTAAAGGCACAGTCAACTTAGTGTATGTAAACTTCTAACCCACTGGAATTGTGATACAGTGAATTGTAAGTGAAATAATCTGTCTGTAAACAATTGTTGGAAAAATGACTTGTGTCATGCACAAAGTAGATGTCCTAAACGACTTTCCAAAACTATAGTTTGTTAACAAGAAATGTGTGGAGTGGTTGAAAAACGAGTTTTAATGACTCCAACCTAAGTGGATGTAAACTTCCGACTTCAACTGTATTTTTTATTTATTTATTCAATTTTATTAGAATAAGGCTGTAACGTAACAAAATGTGGAAAAAGGGAAGGGGTCTGAATACTTTCCGAATGTGCTGTGTGTATATATCACACACATAGTACCAGTGAAAAGTTTGGACATTCCTGCTCATTCAAGGGTTTTTCTTTATTTTTTTTACAATTTTCTACATTGTAGAATAATAGTGAGGAAATCAAAACTATGAAACAACACATGGAATCATCTATTAACCAAAAAAGTGTTAAACAAATCAAAATATATTTAATATTTGAGATTCTTCAAATATGCACATAAAGCTAATTTCTCTCAAATGTTGTGCACAAATTTGTTTACATCCCTGTTAGTGAGCATTTCTCCTTTGCCAAGATAATCCATCCACTTGACAGGTGTGGCATATCAAGAAGCCGATTAAACAGCATGACCATTACACAGGTGCACCTTGTGCTGGGGACAATAAAAGGGCACTGTAAAATGTGCAGTTTTGTCACACAACATAATGCCACAGATGTCTCAAGTTTTGATGGAGCGTGTAATTGGCATGCTGACTGCAGCAATGTTCAACAGAGCTGTTGGCAGAGAATGTAACGTTAATTTCTCTACCATAAGCCGTCTCCAACGTCGTTTTAGAGAATTTGGCAGTACATCCAACCGGCCTCATAACCTCAGACCACGTGTAACCACGCCAGCCCAGGACCTCCACATCCGGCTTCTTCACCTGCGGGATCATCTGATGAGGGGGAGGGGGGGGGGGGTGCTGAGGAGTATTCTTGTCTGTAAAAAAGCCCTTTTGTGGGGAAAAACTCATTCCGATTGGCTGGGCCCAGCTCCCCAGTGGGTGGGTCATGTGAAATCTATAGAATAAGGCCTAATACATTTTTTTCAATTGACTGATTTCCTTCTATGAACTGTAACTCAGTAAAATCTTTGAAATTGTTTCATGTTGCTTTTATATTTTTGTTCAGTATATGTTTATGTATATATATATATGTGTGTGTATGGGTGGGGGGGGGTTCTATTCATGTATCATTGTCCCTCTCTGTTTAGGTGTACCAAGTGTCCAAGACCCAAGAGGACATGACAGCACTCTGAGAGGATATGTGCCTTACGACCCTTCAGGTACATGTGCGTTCGTACACGCGTGTGTGTTAGGGATGTTTTTGTCTCTATGCATGCATGGACATGTGTATCAATTTGAGTGCACAATTATAATCATATATGTGTGTAGATTGACTTGGGATAATTAAGGTAGAGACAGAAATAGTTTAGCAAAACAACAAGAATTTGAAAAATGAACTTTTCTTTCAGCTCTCAATCCTCACCCAAACAATTCTGTTTACTTTGAGTCGATCATTCCTTATGCTAAAACACACCTCTCTTATAGTGCATACTGTACATCCCAGTTCTCTCTGTCTAGACAGTGTTGTAATCCATCAAAAAAAATTAACTACATATAGACAAGACAGGATCCACTAGTCAAAGTGGTATATCCACATCTGAAAATATACTGTCTAGCTAAACATAACTATGCCGCTCCTAAATATACAATAGCAAAAATAAACACTCAAAACATTTATCCATGTACAGTGAGGGAAAAAAGTATTTGATTCCCTGCTGATTTTGTATGTTTGCCCACTGACAAAGAAATGATCAGTCTATAATTTTAATGGTAGGTTTATTTGAACAGTGAGAGACAGAATAACAACAACAAAAATCCAGAAAAACGCATGTCAAAAATGTTATAAATTGATTTGCATTTTAATTAGGGAAATAAGTATTTGACCCCTCTCAATCAGAAAGATTTCTGGCTCCCAGGTGTCTTTTATACAGGTAACGAGCTGAGATTAGGAGCACACTCTTAAAGGGAGTGCTCCTAATCTCATTTTGTTACCTGTATAATAATAATAATAATATGCCATTTAGCAGACGCTTTTATCCAAAGCGACTTACAGTCATGCGTGCAAAAATATTTTGTGTATGGGTGGTCCCGGGGATCGAACCCACTACCCTGGCGTTACAAGCACCGTGCTCTACCAGCTGAGCTACAGAGGGCCACAGAAGCAATCAATCAATCAGATTCCAAACTCTCCATCATGGCCAAGACCAAAGAGCTCTCCAAGGATGTCAGGGACAAGATTGTAGACCTACACAAGGCTGGAATGGGCTACAAGACCATCGCCAAGCAGCTTGGTGAGAAGGTGACAACAGTTGGTGCGATTATTCGCAAATGGAAGAAACACAAAAGAACTGTCAATCTCCCTCGGCCTGGGGCTCCATGCAAGATCTCACCTCGTGGAGTTGCAATGAACATGAGAACGGTGAGGAATCAGCCCAGAACTACACGGGAGGATCTTGTCAATGATCTCAAGTCAGCTGGGACCATAGTCACCAAGAAAACAATTGGTAACACACTACGCCGTGAAGGACTGAAATCCTGCAGCGCCCGCAAGGTCCCCCTGCTCAAGAAAGCACATATACAAGCCCATCTGAAATTTGCCAATGAACATCTGAATGATTCAGAGGAGAACTGGGTGAAAGTGTTGTGGTCAGATGAGACCAAAATCGAGCTCTTTGGCATCAACTCAACTCGCCGTGTTTGGAGGAGGAGGAATGGTGCCTATGACCCCAAGAACACCATCCCCACCGTCAAACATGGAGGTGGGAACATTATGCTTTGGGGGTGTTTTTCTGCTAAGGGGACAGGACAACTTCACCGCATCAAAGGGACGATGGACGGGGCCAAGTACCGTCAAATCTTGGGTGAGAGCCTCCTTCCCTCAGCCAGGGCATTGAAAATGGGTTGTGGATGGGTATTCCAGCATGACAACGACCCAAAACACACGGCCAAGGCAACAAATGAGTGGCTCAAGAAGAAGCACATTAAGGTCCTGGAGTGGCCTAGCCAGTCTCCAGACCTTAATCCCATAGAAAATCTGTGGAGGGAGCTGAAGGTTCGAGTTGCCAAACGTCAGGCTCGAAACCTTAATGACTTGGAGAAGATCTGCAAAGAGGAGTGGGACAAAATCCCTCCTGAGATGTGTGCAAACCTGGTGGCCAACTACAAGAAACGTCTGACCTCTGTGATTGCCAACAAGGGTTTTGCCACCAAGTACTAAGTCATTTGCATAGGGGTGAAATACTTATTTCCCTCATTAAAATGCAAATCAATTTATAAAATTTTTGACATGCGTTTTTCAGGATTTTTTTTCAGCAAATCATATACTTTTTTGCCTCACTGTATGTGTTTATTTGGTGTTTATTTGGTGTATTTTTGTATAGGTACATTAAGTATATAGGCTATTTGTATACATTAAGTAAACATTTAGCCATATGTCTGCGTCTGCTGTCTTTAGCCACTAACACAGTGTACGATCCCTATTCCACCGCTGTGGTTGGTCCTTACTGCGCCCAGTCATACTACGGCTGCTGCCCCGACGGCCACACATCCGCCGGTGGGCATAGAGGAGAGGGCTGTTCTGCAGATGACTGCGTACGCACCCGGTAAGACCTAGGTGGCGTTTGTTCAGTTGGGTTCAACTTTACATAACTTTAAGATGGAGATAGCATTGTGTAGAACAGACATGGCATGTAGAGGTTGATTATGACACAACTTTATGTTACTTGGACAGTCCAACTAGTGACATTCACATTCATGGATGCTGTCTGAGTCCATGTTCCTGTCTCACCTGTCTTTGTGCCTTTCCATAACAGCTAACGGTTTGTTGTCTAGTCAATATCTTACCTGTGTTCATCTCTGGTTGTCAGGTACGGCTGCTGTCTGGATGGGGTGACTCCTGCTCAGGGTCATGGAAGGGCAGGATGTCCTGATTACCACCCACTCGCGGTAAGAGCTGCCCACTACCCATTATGTCAAGACCACTCTTTTTCTTTCACAATCAAAAGCAGTCTATCCATCCCTTTAGATTGGAAAACATTTCATTTTCTTATTCTTTCCACCTATTTATGCTCTCTCTCTAGGACCACTCCGCTCCTGCTCAGTCTGGCCATATGTGCTCCATGTCACATGACGCTGGACCCTGTGCCAGTTGGACGTCCCGCTTCTACTACAACTCAGCCACTGGCAGTTGCACTCAGTTCTGGTTCGGCGGATGCCAGGGTAATGCCAACAACTTTGTCTCCATGGACCATTGCCAAAGGAAGTGTGGCAGTGCTGTCGTGACACCGAGAGTGGCATCCCCACCCGCAAGGACCGTGAGGGTGAGAACAAGGGCGAGGGCATACCGTGTCCGGTCTTAAAAGACACAGGAGGAATGTGTTTCAGTGACACACACACACCGTATCCTTACAGAGGAAAGGAAAAATATGAAGCAATATGATTAACCTATTTAATCTGTGAACAAATGTCTTCCAAAATCTGACATTCACCATTTCTCTGTTCGTTCTGTCATTGTTGATATTGATATCAATAAACTGAACAAATCTGTTGAATCATGGTGTCCTTCTTCTTGTATCATACTTTATCATATATTTTTTATTTCCTTTTTACAGTGGTGGAAAAAGTACCCAATTGTCATACTTGAGTAAAAGTAAAGATACCTTAATAGAAAATGGCTCAATTAAAAGTCACCCAGTAAAATACTACTTGAGTAAAAGTCTAAAAGTATTTGGTTTCAAATATACTTAAGTATCAAAAGTAAATGCAATTACTAAAACATAATTAAGTATAAAGAGTAAAAGTATAAATCATTTCAAATTCCTTATATTAAGAAAACCAGATGGCGCTATTCTTGTTTATTTATCCATCACTCAGACAAAATTAGCAAATGAAGCATGTGTTTAGTAAGTCCGCCAGATCAAGGGCAGTAGGGATGACCAGGGATGTTCTCTTGATAAGTGCGTGAATTGGACCATTTTCTTGTCCTGCTAAGCATTCAAATTGTAAAGAGTACTTTGGGTGTCAAGGAAAATGTATGGAGTAAAAAGTACATTATTTTCTTTTGGAATGTAGTGAAGTAAAAGTAAAAGTTGTCAAATGTAAGTAAAGTACAGATACCCCCAAAAACGACTTAAGTAGTACTTTAAAGTATTTTTACTTAAGTACTTTATGCCACTGCCTTTTTACACTGAGACTGACCCCAGTTTATCACTGGAGTTAGTAATATGTGCTTTTAATTTGAAGTAGACACTGACCTTTTCTACCGAGACGGATGGGCTAGTTTGAGGGAGGTCGGCCAGGATTTCGGTATGGCGATTGGGGACTGTGGCGGACCAAATATTTTCCGATAGAAGACGAAGGCCAAAATGTTGACACAAGTCCAGAGGATAGGAGGGAGCAATGATGAGGTCATTGTGGACTGTGAGGTCGAGGATAGAATAGACGGCGGAAGGGAAAGGAGGGGGAAATTGGAGTCCTTTGAGAAGGCAAGGAAAAGAGAGGCAGAGGAGGTCTAAGAGAGAGAGGGAGGAAGACTGTGAGTTTGAGTCTGTAAAAAATGGCGGGAAAAAGGGAGAAGGTTTGTTAAAGAAGAGTGGTAGGAAATGTAAGCAAAGTGAGCTGAAGACAGGAGGAGAAATGGAAGAGGGTGAAGTATCGGAGGTGGTAGGTGTGGTGAATTGCTCGGAGCCAGAGGCTTAAGCAGAGGGTCAGGATAAAGATGAGTCTGTGACAGTAGGAGTGAAGTTTGCGGAAAAAGTGGATCATTGTCTTCTGGCTGATCCATTTGTGGTTTCAAGATGGGTAAAAAAAAGTGTTGGGTATAGTGGAATCGGTGAGGGTAACCAGAAGTGGTCTAGTGATAATTGTTTGTGTTTCTGTTTGGCAGACGGAGAAGGCGCTTAGAGTTAAACAAATGGGGGAAAGAATTGTGAATTGTTTCGCTGTTAAGAAAAGGGTGCCATTGAGAGGAGTGATTACTGGGGTAGCAGTAAATGTAAAAGTGGATCAACTGAAGGAGAAGATTCCCGGTGTGTGTGATGCTCGTCGTTTGGTGCGACCTAAACAGGGTGGCAAGAGTGGGGAAACAGAAAAGTCATTGTCTGTTCTTTTGAGTTTTGAAGTTGAGTCTTTGCCAGATAAAGTGAAGTTAGGATATATAAGTTATCCTGTGCGAGCGTATGTGCTGAGTACGTAACGATGCTACAGGTGTCAAACTTATGGGCATGTGGCAGCAGTATGTAGGAGGGAGATTCCAAGGTGTGAGAAGTGTGCAGAAGGGCATGAGACTAAGGAGTGTGAAGCAGTGGGGAAAGTACATTTTACATTTACATTTACGTCATTTAGCAGACGCTCTTATCCAGAGCGACTTACAAATTGGTGCATTCACCTTATAACCAGAGGAATAACCACTTTACAATGTTTTTTTTTGGGGGGGGGGGGGGGGGGGGGGGTAAGGCGGGGGGTAGAAAGATTACTTTATCCTATCCCAGGTATTCCTTAAAGAGGTGGGGTTTCAAGTGTCTCCGGAAGGTGGTGAGTGACTCCGCTGTCCTGGCGTCGTGAGGGAGCTTGTTCCACCATTGGGGTACCAGAGCAGCGAACAGTTTTGACTGGGCTGAGCGGGAACTGTGCTTCCGCAGAGGTAGGGGGGCCAACAGGCCAGAGGTGGATGAACGCAATGCCCTCATTTGGGTGTAGGGACTGATCAGAGCCTGAAGGTACGGAGGTGCCGTTCCCCTCACAGCTCCGTAGGCAAGCACCATGGTCTTGTAGCAGATGCGAGCTTCAACTGGAAGCCAGTGGAGTGTGCGGAGGAGCGGGGTGACATGAGAGAACTTGGGAAGGTTGAACACCAGACGGGCTGCGGCATTCTGGATGAGTTGTAGGGGTTTAATGGCACAGGCAGGGAGCCCAGCCAACAGCGAGTTGCAGTAATCCAGACGGGAGATGACAAGTGCCTGGATTAGGACCTGTGCCGCTTCCTGTGTAAGGCAGGGTCGTACTCTACGAATGTTGTAGAGCATGAACCTACAGGATCGGGTCACCGCCTTGATGTTAGCGGAGAACGACAGGGTGTTGTCCAGGGTCACGCCAAGGCTCTTCGCACTCTGGGAGGAGGACACAACGGAGTTGTCAACCGTGATGGCGAGATCATGGAACGGGCAGTCCTTCCCCGGGAGGAAGAGCAGCTCCGTCTTGCCAAGGTTCAGCTTGAGGTGGTGATCCGTCATCCACACTGATATGTCTGCCAGGCATGCAGAGATGCGATTCACCACCTGGTTATCAGAAGGGGGAAAGGAGAAGATTAGTTGTGTGTCGTATGCGTAGCAATGATAGGAGAGGCCATGTGAGGATATGACAGGACCAAGTGACTTGGTGTATAGCGAGAATAGGAGAGGGCCTAGAACTGAGCCCTGGGGGACACCAGTGGTGAGAGCACGTGGTGCGGAGACAGCTTCTCGCCACACCACTTGGTAGGAGCGACCGGTCAGGTAGGACGCAATCGAAGAGTGAGCCGCGCCGGAGATGCCCAGCTCGGAGAGGGTGGAGAGGAGGATCTGATGGTTCACAGTATCAAAGGCAGCAGACAGGTCTAGAAGGACAGAGCAGAGGAGAGCGAGTTAGCTTTAGAAGTGCGGAGAGCCTCCGTGACACAGAGAAGAGCAGTCTCAGTTGAATGACCAGTCTTGAAATCTGACTGGTTTGAATCAAGGTCATTCTGAGAGAGATAGCAAGAGAGTTGGCTAAAGACGGCACGCTCAAGAGTTTTGGAGAGAAAAGAAAGAAGGGATACTGGTCTGTAGTTGTTGACATCAGAGGGATCGAGTGTTGGTTTTTTGAGAAGGGGTGCAACTCTAGCTCTCTTGAAGACGGAAGGAACATAGCCAGCAGTCAAGGATGAGTTGATGAGCGAGGTGAGGTAAGGGAGAAGGTCACCGGAGATGGTCTGGAGAAGAGAGGAGGGGATAGGGTCAAGCGGGCAGGTTGTTGGGCGGCCGGCCGTCACAAGTCGCAAGATTTTATCTGGAGAGAGAGGGGAGAAAGAAGTCAAAGCATATGGTAGGGCAGTGTGAGCAGGACCAGCAGTGTCATTTGACTTAACAAACGAGGATCGGATGTCGTCAACCTTCTTTTCAAAATGGTTGACGAAGTCATCCACAGATAGGAAGGAGGGGGGGAGGGGGAGGAGGATTCAGCAGGGAGGAGAAGGTGGCAAAGAGCTTCCTAGGGTTAGAGGCAGATGCTTGGAATTTAGAGTGGTAGAAAGTGGCTTTAGCAGCAGAAACATACGAAGAAAATGTAGAGAGGAGGGAGAGAAAAGATGCCAGGTCCACAGGGAGTCTAGTTTTCCTCCATTTCCGCTCGGCTGCCCGGAGCCCTGTTCTGTGAGCTCGCAATGTGTCATCAAGCCACGGAGCTGGAGGGGAGGACCGAGCCGGCCGGGAGGATAGGGGACATAGAGAGTCAAAGGATGCAGAAAGGGAGGAGAGGAGGGTTGAGGAGGCAGAATCAGGAGATTGGAGGGAGAAGGATTGAGCAGAGGGAAGAGATGATTACCATCTGAGTAGGGGCAGAGTGAGTAGTGTTGGAGGAGAGCGAGAGAGAAAAGGATACAAAGTAGTGGTCGGAGACATGGAGGGGAGTTGCAGTGAGATTAGTAGAAGAACAGCATCTAGTAAAGATGAGGTCAAGCATATTGCCTGCCTTGTGAGTAGGGGGGGGGGGGGGGGGGGGGGATGAGAGGGTGAGGTCAAAAGAGGAGAGGAGTGGAAAGAAGGAGGCAGAGAGAAATGAGTCAAAGGTAGACGTAGGGAGGTTGAAGTCCCCCAGAACTGTGAGGGGTGAGCCATCCTCAGGAAAGGAACTTATCAAGGCGTCAAGCTCATTGATGAACTCTCCAAGGGAACCTGGAGGGCGATAAATGACAAGGATGTTAAGCTTAAATGGGCTAGTGACTGTGACAGCATGGAATTCAAATGAGGAGATAGACAGATGGGTCAGGGGGAAAATAGAGAATGTCCACTTGGGAGAGATGAGGATTCCTGTGCCACCACCCCGCTGACCAGATGCTCTCGGGGTATGCGAGGACACATGGTCAGACGAGGAGAGGGCAGTAGGAGTAGCAGTGTTTTCGGTGGTAATCCATGTTTGCGTCAGCGCCAAGAAGTCGAGGGACTGGAGGGTAGCATAGGCTGAGATGAACTCTGCCTTGTTGGCAGCAGAACGGCAGTTCCAGAGGCTGCCTGAGACCTGGAACTCCACGTGGGTGGTGCGTGCAGGGACCACCAGGTTAGAGAGGCAGCAGCCACGCGGTGTGAGGCGTTTGTATAGCCTGTGCGGAGAGGAGAGAACAGGGATAGACAGAGGCATAGTTGACAGGCTACAGAAAATGGCTACAATAATGCAAAGGAGATCGGAATGAAATGAACTAAACATCTGGGAAAGGAGAGAGTGGGGCCTCCCTCACCACAACACCAAAATATAACTCTCCCAACTTCCACCTCAGAAACTAGAATTGTTGTAAACTACAGCGGTTCAATGTTTTCTAGGAATAGACTAACTTAGTTTATTTAGCTAGCTAACTTGGTACAGTATTCTTCCGTGAAAATCGTCCAGGGCACCTAGTCATAAGACGCCACAGCCAGCTAGCATGCCGGACTCCAACAACACGGTTTAGCACCAATACTCAGCCACAACAAACCACCAGTGTGTCAACACGCCAAGCAGATCATTCGTGTCCGTGTCTAACGTTGTGGGTTAGTCCCGACAGCTTGACCGAGTCCGTCATCAACTTATTCAGCCAGTTAGTTAGCTAGAATAGTTAGCATACTAGCTAGCCATTGCTTTCAGACAAAGAAGAAACCCCTCCTTTCACGGCACGAACACACAGAGAGAGCCAAGCTAACGTTAACTAGTCACCCATGTCCCGAATTCCCTTGAACGACTCCGGCTACCAATATGTAAAAACAAAACACAAATGTAGGTTATAACTTACCCCTAGCAGCTACTGTTAGCTAGCCAAGTGCCAAGCTAGCCACTGAATTGACTCAGCCAGTTCGCGTCTGTTCGCTAGGTCGTTCCAGCTATTGTTTACTAGTAGCTATCCAGGTAGCAACAAGCTAGCTAAATTTCAAGCACAGTAGCCACTTACTACCTAACATTAATGCTTCAGACAATAAGGTTAGTAAACAGCTGAATGGTAGGCATTATTGTATGTAATTATTGTAGGCAGCCAGCTGGTGTAATTACAGGCACACTCAGGCGTGAAACAACTATCCACCGTTGCTAATAGTTGCCAGTAGCTACCCGCCAGCTAGTCCAGGTAGTGGGTTAGCTAGCTAGCTTCGTGCTTCACCGGGCTCAGCCGAATACAATACTAACATACAACAACCCACGATAACTACCTAAAATACCTAACTATAATCAAAATACATAGTTTAAGCTTTACTCGACAAAGCCCAAACTATGTATAAAGCCAAGCTTACCTCCCGCCAGAGAGAGACACAACCTCACCCGACGACCTCCTACAGTAGTGGTATGTGCTAATTGTAGGGGTGGCCATGGGGCTGGGGATCAGACATGTCCAGTGCGAGAGAAGCAGTTTGAGGTTTCCAGGGTAAGAGTAGAGAAGAAGTTGTCATATGCGGAGGCAGTGAAGAAAGTAGAGGAAGAGGGGTAAAGGGGGGGGGGGGGGGAGTGGTGAGAGTAGGATATATATACCAGTACAGTGGGATAGGCAAGCAAGTGATATAGTTGAAGTCGGAAGTTTACATACACTTAGGTTGGAGTCATTAAAACTTGTTTTTGAAACTAACAAACTAACAAACTATAGTTTTGGCAAGTCGGTTAGGACATCTACTTTGTGCATGAAACAAGTAATTTTTCCAACAATTGTTTACAGACAGATTATTTCACTTACAATTCACTGTATCGCAATTCCAGTAGGTCAGAAGTTTAAATACACTAAGTTGACTGTGCCAGAAAATGATGTAATGGCTTTAGAAGCTTCTGTTAGGCTAATTGACATCATTTGAGTCAATTGGAGGTGTACCTGGGGATGTATTTCAAGGCCTACCTTCAAACTCAGTGCCTCTTTGCTTGACATCATGGGAAAACCAAAAGAAATCAGCCAAAACCTCAGAAAAATAATTGTAGACCTCCACAAGTCTGGTTCATCCTCGGGAGCAATTTCCAAACGCCTGAAGGTACAATGTTCATCTGTACAAACAATAGTACGTAAGTATAAACACCATGGGACCACGCAGCCATCATACTGCTCAGGAAGGAGACGCGTTCTGTCTCCTAGAGATGAACATACTTTGGTGCGAAAAGAGCAAATCAATCCCAGAACAACAGCAAAAGGACCTTGTGAAGATGCTGGAGGAAACAGGTACAAAAGTATCTATATAAAACGAGTCCTATATCGACATAACCTGAAAGGCCGCTCAGCAAGAAAGAAGCCACTGCTCCAAAACCGCCATAAAAAAGTCAGACTACAGTTTGCAACTGCACATGGGGACAAAGATCATACTTTTTGGAGAAATGTCCTCTGGTCTGATGAAACAAAAATAGAACTGTTTGGCCATAATGACCATCGTTATGTTTGGAGGAAAAAGGGGGACGCTTGCAAGCCGAAGAACACCATCCCAACCGTGAAGGACGGGGGTGGCAGCATCATGCTGTGGGGGTGCTTTGCTGCAGGAGGGACTGGTGCACTTCACAAAATAGATGGCATCATGAGGAAGGAAAATGATGTGGATATATTGAAGTAACATCTCAAGACATCAGTCAGGAAGTTAAAGCTTGGTCGCAAATGGGTCTTCCAAATGGACAATGACCCCAAGCATTCTTCCAAAGTTGTGGCAAAATGGACAACAAAGTCAAGGTATTGGAGTGGCCATCACAAAGCCTTGACCTCAATCCTATAGAACATTTGTGGGCAGAACTGAAAAAGCGTATGCGAGCAAGGAGGCCTACAAACCTGACTCAGTTACACCAGCTCTGTCAGGAGGAATGAGCCAAAATTCACCCAACTTATTGTGGGAAGGTTATGTAAGGCTACCTGAAACATTTGACCCATGTTAAACAATTTAAAGGCAATGCTACCAAATACTAATTGAGTGTATGTAATCTTCTGACCCACTGGGAATGTGATGGAATAAATAAAAGCTTAAATAAATCATTCTCTCCACTATTATTCTGACATTTCACATTCTTAAAATAAAGTGGTGATCCTAACTGACCTAAGAATTTTTACTAGGATTAAATGTCAGGAATTGTGAAAAACTGAGTTTAAATGTATTTGGCTAAGGTGTACGTAAACTTCCGACTTCAACTGTATATGTTTCAGTAAGATTGGGTTTATAGCAATGGTGATTAATTGTACTGCAGGGATGGAACGCAAATCGAAGACAATTGAGGTTGTGGTGGCTGCTGCAGAGAGATATTTGGGTGTGCGAGACCTGACAGCAGAAGAGTTACAGGGAGTGTTAAGTGGTGATATCCCATCATTTCAGGTTGAGGGCATGAGGTAGGAGTGAGTATATTTAAATAGTGGAGAAGGGTGGGGTTAATTATTAGTAGTAGGTTTGAAGTAGTGAGTGTAGTGGTAGGATTTTATTTGCTTGGTTTTATTTTATTTTTCAAGGAAAGATAAGGGAGTTGTACTCCAGTATAGTAGGTGGCGGTAATGCAACAAGTTGGATGACAACCGCCGTTAAACCTCATTGAAGAAGAGGAAGAAGACCTTTTCTACCGGAAGAGAAAGAATCTGCCTCTACTTCCTTCTCGTACTTGCTTTCCGTAACAGCTGCATTGCACGGGGATAGCAAAAGCAATATAACAGCAAATTAAACGCGGAATCTGCAAGTCTAGCTAGAAAAGCCTTTTTGGACACCAGAACAAACATGGTAAGAGTGATTGTTTGTGTTTTTTCTTCTTACAATGCAAGATCAACTTTATTATTCAATCATTTGACTTTTGCTTACTGTGGCTAGCAGTAGCCGGAGCCACAAGGCTCTGGCAGGAGCTCGCAACTTTACTAGCTACGACTATAGATGCAAATTTGCCTAAATGGTATGAGCTAAATGTAGTTACTAATGTTAGCCTCATGAATGTGGATGACTATCATAGTACAAGAGCAGCAACTATGTTATCGGGACAGCAGTTAGGAAAGCTGATTTGTTAGTAAAGAGACTAAATTCCGTCAATGCTCAATTCTCATTGGATGAATTGTAACTGTCGGTGAATAATACAATACCAGCTGCGCTGTGTGAAATAACAATATTTACCTACTTCATGCAATTGTGGAAGACATCGTCATGGTCAGATTGTTTGGTCGTTAGCTACATTATTAGCTATAAAACATATAGCCTAGTCAGACTACTATTGCTGTTCAAGCTGGCTGACGTGCATTATTAAGTAGTTAATGTTAAATACACTCAAATATTGTTTTATTTTTTCATTAGTCCACTGTTGATACAGTCCAAGTCTGATTAATCAGGCTGTAATACACAATTAATTGGTATATACAGCCTGAAACTAATGACTGCAAAATCGTATAAATGTTCCTTACAAGAATGTTTAATAAAATTACATTTGAACTTACTCTGGTGTTGGCTTCAGATGGTCAAAATTCGAGACAAAATATTCATGCGTGCATGTACTTCCGTCTTGTGCACGTGCCTTCGGTCATGCGCAAACACGTATGCATGCATACTAACTGAAGTCCGCACGGATTTATATGTTTTTGCGCGTATGCCTGGTGATAGAAATGTCAACTTCAGTACCAGCAATCTAAAAAGTCGGGTAAAAAAAGACGTTCCTGTTGATATTGTCTCAAATTTAGACCATGTGAAGGACCAACACCACAGACAACCGGTAGAGTGAGTTAAAATGTAATTTTATTAAACATTCTGGCTTGTAAGGAACATTTACACGATTTTGTAGTCATTAGTTTCAGGCTGTATATATCAATTAATTGTGTATTACAGCCTGATTAATCAGACTAATACAGTCCCAAAATATTTTTGCATGTCAGCAGTCCATTTTTCAAGATATTGGACTTTCAAGAAGCAAAGTGTCACTAGGAACATTATCATGATGATGCATGCATTTTGTATATCTTGAAAACTTGACTGCTGACCAATGACTGTATATATGGATGGACAAAGCCATCGATCACGTGACACCATTCATTCCTATGTGAAGACTCAATAGCGCATAGAAGCCAAATGAAGTCGGTTAAGATGGCATTTCATGGAGACCTAACATGCGCAGGGTCATGGCTAGAAATAATAATATAATAATATGCCATTTAGCAGACGCTTTTATCCAAAGCAACTTAGTCATGTGTGCATACATTTTTACGTATGGGTGGTCCCGGGGATTGAACCCACTACCCTGGCGTTACAAGCGCCATGCTCTACCAATTGAGCTACAGAGGACCACGGTTCCAGCTTTTGTCAAATTAACGTCAAGTTGATATTTTTCTGCATTTTATCTAACCCTAACCATTTCCCTCCCTTAACCTAATTCTCCTAACCTGCTACGTTAATTCTCCCTACCTGCTGCGTAAGTTCTCCTAACTTTCCACAAAAAGTAAAATCGGATGTTAATTTGACAAAAGCTGGACCCCTTCTAGCCACCATCTACCCCAGGAAGTGACGTTGCAGGCTAGCTCAGTGCTGACCCCTCTCATTGAGTAACTCAAGTTGAAGGCTGACCAGGGTACTGCAGGCTAGGGTTGGGCAGTTTCCAGATTGTCATACCGTCCTTCTCTCATTCTGGGATTTACGGTATTACCGGTTTAGTACACAAGCCATAAAAAAACCAAAAAAAAAACATTGGGGATCTGTTACCAGAATGCTAACCAAATTAGCAAATTCTTTGCTTTATCTTGGCCAGGTCGCAGTTGTAAATGAACTTGTTCTCAACTGGCTTACCTGGTTAAATAAAGGTGAAATAAAAATAAAAAAGCACAAGTAATAGCCAATTTCCATGGAGGCTGCTTACTAAATATGCTAACGAGCGCAAAATAAAATAAATGAATTGCAAAGACCGGCAATCCAGCTCATAAAGTTATACATATAGTTAGGAGCCACCGAATGTCATTTTTGGTGAGTTTGGACATTTTACAAGCAAATGAACAGTTTTGATGCATGCTTATCTGCTCTGAAGCAGCATGTGTACACGCTGTGTCTGTCTGGAGTTGCTAGGGCAAAGGGCCTGCCTGCTGCTCGGAGAAGATGGGGGAGGAGCAGACGGGCTGAAAACGGAGGAGAATAAACGCAAGGAAATCAAACGATAGCAGTGGCAGCTGTACAGATAACTCCAAAGGGCTTTGACTTCTCAAACACGGCAGAAAGCTTACACAATATGATGCCCCATCGCCTTATTAATTCAGTAATTTACTTAGATAAACTTAGGGGTCACGTTAATGCAGATTTATTTTATTTTTTTCACGCAGGAAAAATAGAATGCGTAAAATCTCTTGCTGCGTTTTATAAACGCAGATCTAAAATGCTTCTTATTGTAATTTCTGCTCGGCATCAGACACATTTTGTGCTTTAGTTGCACTTCTCCACTCGGATGAGCATTCATTAACGGCCATTCTATCAGCAGACAGTGCTCTGACTGATGTGTAGCTTTTTTCTCTGGTACTTTTTTCCATGTAGCCAGCCTAAAATTTAAAGATGAACTTCAAGCAAAACATTAGGAACTGTAGCTGGCTACATTTACATTTAGATGATAAACATTAGAAATGATGGCCATGCGTCGTTCATTTACTTGTGTGGCTGCCAGCCAAATAGCGTTGCACTTCTGTTGTCATCTGATGAAAATGAAGCTATTTTCCGCCGACTGTGTTGTACTAATGTATTTTCAGTGAAGGAAAACTATAGTTGCACGTCCCTGATCACTCTATTGAAGTAAAAAAAACTGACTTTCGATATAAAACGCAACCCCTGTCAATACAAAGCTGGACTCACCTGCTCCCGCTTTCACCCATTGTGCTATTTACAAACAAACACGTGACTGGCTGAACTGTTCTGGGGAACTATCGTAAGCTTTAAAATGTACAATTATGTGACTGGTGAAATGAAGGACATTATCGGCTTTATCTCCTAACGTGTTGCACCAGTTGACTGCAGGTATTTACTTTAAAGTAGCTACAAAAATAAAAATGTATTGAAAAACTTCAAAGAAATAGTTTCAATGGTATTGAAAAACCATCCTGTGGTTATTTCCAAATACCACGGTATACCGCCCAAGCCTACTTCAGGCTGCCATTGGCAACAAATTATAATTATAACTTGTTCTGTGTGCGATTTTAAAATAATTGGTAGGACATACATCTGTTGTAGTATAAGCAATTATTGGTACCATGATTGTCTTCAAATATTGATTTTATGTACATGAAGATTGCCATTTTTCCATTCACTATAATGGGGGATCCTGTTTTCTGCTAACAATGCCTGCAGTACCATGGTATGCCCTGATGTGGCTTCAACGAGAGGGGGAATTGGTTTTCCCTGCTGCTGACATGTAACACATTTTGGGACTATAGGGCTGGGTGATATGGTCAAAATATCATATCACTGTATTTTTCAAAATTTTGAAGGTATTTTATATTTTGGAATAATAAAAGTTCAAAATTTGGTTTGAATAGTGCGTGACTCTAGGGTGGCAACACTTACATTCTAAGTGATTTCAATGGGTCTCATTCTGATTGTTCAACCAAAAACACTTTTCTGCATTTTCTTCAATTTCTGCACTAATTTGAGAGAATTTCCACACTGCCACATAGGGCTGCACGGTATGGTCAAAAAATCGAGGTCTTATTTTTAACCAAATGTTACAATTGCGATTTTGATCAAAACACTTGAGTGAACTGTTGAAATCATGTAAAATGAATTATTATTCTAATTCTATAGTTAGAAGATAATAGTGGGCACTTTGTATAGTGTTTGACATGATAACGAATGAAAATGCCAGGGAGGAGTTATTGTGACAGGGTAGGAACCAAAGTGTTGGTCAGTGTTTCATAGGGAACCCTATAATCTTTGGCTACATTAGCTAAAGGATTTCTCTTAGCTACTTGATGTAGCTAAGATATTGATGCTCGCCTATTTCTGTTTAATTTAGAAGATACTTTTGCACAAACATGCTGATTTAGGCCTTCACATCACTGGTATCAGGCTGTATAGCTAGCTACGTTTGTTCTGACTCAGTACATTTATTAGCTAACTATCCAGCTAACTAGCGATTAAACACAACTTAGTCACAACTTGCTAAGAAAAGTGAAACTAGCTGTTTGCAGATGTAAGAAACAAACTAATAGTGTAATTATAGAATGCTTGTGTATTTATATTAAGAAGAAAAGTGGGAACAGCATCGCAGTCATGAACATTGTTGCATGTGCTGCATTGACCATGCAGACTGAATGCAAGTGTCACGTGGTTGATAAAAAACAAATGCGCTCCTTGAGTGACGGGGCGGGGCTAGGTCTGTGGGCAAAAGCGGCATGGAGAGAGAGCGTGAGTAGCGGAGTAAACTATAAAAATGGACTTGCATACGGCGTATCACATAACAAACCAAATATTCAAATACCGTTAAAGAAGGTAAAGTAAAAACCCAAACCAGTCTGTGCATCAATACTGGTGTATCTGATTGGATTTTTCCTTTAAAGGACCCCCCCCCCCCCCAGAGGAAGTTGTATGTCAAAGTAATTTCCTGTCCTAGAGATGAAATGCATGTTTAGGTTCCAACCAGGGTTTCCGTTAGGAAAATGTGGCACTGGACTTTTGACCGGCAGCATTTTAATTTACCAGACATTTCAGAAATTTACCGGGCCCATATGCATTAGGTGCATAACCTAATTCGGTCGTCCACCCACGGTGCTCAGAATGACACATTTAGATTATGGTAATTAATATTAACAGAACATGCAAGTCGAGGATGCAACGAATTCTGATGCGCACTTTTTAAAGATGTTAGAATAACTGTCCACATGTACTTTTACTCAGCCAACAAGACGAGTAACGAACAGCAAAATTACTAGCCTATGTCAATCTACTATCCCCTATAGTAGAAAGTTTACCTATTCTATTGGTCAGCTTGTCGAGAAAGAAATGGCCTATTCCAAATGCTCTGGGACAGTTGTGGGACGTTAGATCCCAAATTCATACAACCAGTAGGCCTAGGCTACATAAAAATGTTAAAAAGCAATGACTTTGATGCAACAGATCAGAATGTTTAGCTTAAAATGATAAACTATTATTTCTTCACATAAGTGCAGCAATGTGCACAAGGCAGTAGGCTACGCTCGAATGTTTGTTCCATAATGCAATTAGCGGAAAAGACTTGTCAAAAAGCGCACCGCACATACGATCAGTTTCATGTGACACTGTGTGTGTGTGTAGTGGTTGTGGCCAATGGCACAGTTTGAGGCCCCCCTCTTGGCCGCAGAGACAAAATGTTGTAGTTTTAAAGCTAATTACCTGCAATTATACACATTTTACCATAGCATAAGTACAAGGCATAAGCCATCTGAGTGACTCAAACACTATAACAAAATCAATGGGGGCCCCATGCCATGACATTTTTGGAATTTTAGATTCTCCCTGACTGTCTAGTTTTTATTTTGGTGATTGTTAGTTCTCAAAGCATATCTTATTTTACAAAGTGGGATTAAAATGGATTTAATTGTCTCTTCTTCTTTTTTTTTGTCGGCGATCTACACAATTCTGTCAGTGGAAGAAAAATTCTAACATTTAAAAATATATATATCTTGATTTAGATAAGTATTCAATCCCTGAGTCAATACATGTTGGAATCACCTTTGGCAGTGATTACATCTGAGTATTTCTGGGTAACTGTAAGAGCTTTCCACACCTGGATTGGGCAACATCTGCCCATTTATCATTTTCAAAATACTTCCAGCTCTGTCAAATTGGTTGTTGATCATTGCTAGACAACCATTTTCAGGTCTTGCCATACATTTTCAAGCAGATTTAAGTCAAAACTGTAACTTGGCCACATTCACTGTCTTCTTGGTAAGCAACTCCAGTGTAGCCTTGTGTTTTAGGTTATTGTCCTACTGACAGGTGAATTCATCTCCCATTGTCTGGTGGAAAGTAGACTGAACCAGGTTTTCCTCGAGGATTTTGCCTGTGCTTAGCTCCATTCCGTTTCTTTTTTATCCTGAAAAACTCCTGTCAGTAATGATTACAAGCATACCCATAACTATGTTTGAAAATATGGAGAGTGGTACTCAGTAATGTGTTGTATTGGATTTGCCCCACACTTTGTATTCAGGACAAAATGTAATTGTTTTGCCACATTTTTTGCAGTATTACTTTAATGCCTTGTGGCAAACAGGATGCATGTTTTGGAATATTTGTATTCTATACAGGCTTCCTTCTGTTGACTCTGTCAATTAGGTTAGTATCCCCTGTAGCTCAGTTGGTAGAGCATGGTGCTTGCAACGCCAGGGTTGTGGGTTCGTTTCCCACAGGGGCCAGTATGAAAATGTATGCACTCACTAACTGTAAGTCGCTCTGGATAAGAGTGTCTGCTAAATGACTAAAATGTAAATGTAAAATGAGTAACTACAATATTGTTGATCCATCCTCAGTTTACTCCTATCACAGCCATTAAACTCTGTAACTGTTTTAAAGTCACCATTGGCCTCATAGTGAAACCCCTGAGCGGTTTCCTTCCTCTCCAGCAACTGAGTTAGGAAGGACACCTGTATCTTTGTAGTGACTGGGTGTATTGATATAAGTTCAGGAGTAAAAATGTGCAACTATATGCAACCATCCAAAGTGCAATTAATAACTTCACCATGCTCAAAGGGATATTCAATGTCAGCTTTTTTTATTTTTACCCATCTACCAATAGGTGCCACTTATTGCACACGGTGAGTCCATGCAATTTATTGTGACTTGTTAAACACATTTTTACTCCTGAACTTATTTCGGCTTGCATAACAAAGGGGTTGAATACTAAATTGACACAAGACATTTCATCTTTTCAACCTAGCCTACAAGTGAAAGTGTATAGCGTAGGTGCACAGGTCGAGAGACAAATTGGAGTAATCAAGGTGACCGACAGTGACACATTCAATACTTCCTTGCACATAGAGGATCTAGATACATTTTCTAACCTCTCTGGATTACAACCAAATTATGACAAATATTACGTATTGGATCACAAAAAAATTAAAATGTTACATTACCATGTAGTTTACCAATAAAATGGTCTGATGGTGATGTGGATATACTTGGAATACATATCCCAAAGGAAATAAATGATCTCACTTCAATACATTTTAATAGAAAGTTAGCAAAAATAGATAAGATCTTGCTACCATGGAAAGGTAAATACCTGTCAATTTGTGAAAAAATCACCCTGATTAACTCTTTAGTATTATCCCAGTTTACCTATTTGCTTATGGTCTTGCCTACGCCTAGCGAACAGTTTTTTAAAAATTATGAGAAAAAAATATTCCATTTTATTTGGAACGGCAAGCCAGACAAGATTAAACAGGCCTATTTATATAATGAATATGAATTCGGAGGACAAAAATTATTAAATATTAAAGCATTAGACCTATCACTAAAAGCTTCAGTCATACAAAAGTTATACTTTAAATCCGAACTGGTTCTCTAGCAAATTAGTAAGATTGTCTCACCCAATGTTAAAGAATGGCCTTTTTCCCTTTATTCTGATTACAACCACTCACATTCAGTTATTTGAAAAGGAAATCATCTCCCAAATATCACTATTTCTAAAACAAGCCATAGAAAGTTGGTTGCAATTTCAATTTAATCCTCCAGAAACTACAGAACAAATAATGCAACAAATATTGTGGTTAAACTCAAATATACTAATTGACAACTTTTTTTTGGACAAAATGTTAAAAAAAGGTATAATCTTCGTAAATGATATCATCGGTAGGACTGGTGGAGTTATGCAGCTAACAAAAACATATGGAAATGTCTGCTCTACCCAAAATGACAACCAAATAATTGCAGCCTTACCGCAAAAATGGAAGAGGAAAGTGGAAGGGGGAGAAAGTAAGGAACTTGTCTGTCGGCTTTGCATTAAAGAACATAATTGGTTAAGGAAAACTGTGATAAATAAAAAGGTATCAGTTTCATTTAAGGACCAAAAGATTGACAGCTGTCCCATATAAATTGCAAAAGAGATTTTTGACGTACCAATCCCATGGCATAGTGTTTATAAACTGATACGCAAAACGACACCGGATTCAAAACTTAGAATCTTTCAATTTAAATTATTATATACAATTCTTGCTACCAATAGAATGTTATTTATATGGGGGATACAATCTTCCCAGCTCTGTAGATTTTGCTGCGAAGAGACAGAATCATTAGATCATTTGTTTTGGTACTGTCCATTTGTAGCTTGTTTAAGGACACATGATTGCAATATTTACCTGGAGCTAACCCTGCAGATAGCATTACTGGGTGATCTGAAAAGTCAGTAAATCGATCAATAATATAATAATACTTTTAGCAAAAATGTTTATTTTCAATTCACAATCTGTAGAAACGTTCAGAACTTTTGTAAGACATCACAGTACAGTTGAAAAAAAAAATAAAAAAAAAAAAAAAAATATATATATATATATATATACATACATACATACATACATACATACATACATACATACATACATACATACATACATACATACATACATACATACATACATACATACATACATACATACATACATACATACATACATACATACATACATACACATACACAGTGGGGGGAAAAAAGTATTTAGTCAGCCACCAATTGTGCAAGTTCTCCCACTTAAAAAGATGAGAGAGGCCTGTAATTTTCATCATAGGTACACGTCAACTATGACAGACAAATTGAGGAAAAAAAATCCAGAAAATCACATTGTAGGATTTTTTATGAATTTATTTGCAAATGATGGTGGAAAATAAGTATTTGGTCACCTACAAACAAGCAAGATTTCTGGCTCTCACAGACCTGTAACTTCTTCCTTAAGAGGCTCCTCTGTCCTCCACTCGTTACCTGTATTAATGGCACCTGTTTGAACTTGTTATCAGTATAAAAGACACCTGTCCACAACCTCAAACAGTCACACTCCAAACTCCACTATGGCCCAGACCAAAGAGCTGTCAAAGGACACCAGAAACAAAATTGTAGACCTGCACCAGGCTGGGAAGACTGAATCTGCAATAGGTAAGCAGCTTGGTTTGAAGAAATCAACTGTGGGAGCAATTATTAGGAAATGGAAGACATACAAGACCACTGATAATCTCCCTCACCCCGTGGGGTCAAAATGATCACAAGAACGGTGAGCAAAAATCCCAGAGCCACACGGGGGGACCTAGTGAATGACCTGCAGAGAGCTGGAACCAAAGTAACAAAGCCTACCATCAGTAACACACTACGCTGCCAGGGACTCAAATCCTGCAGTGCCAGACGTGTCCCCCTGCTTAAGCCAGTACATGTCCAGGCCCGTCTGAAGTTTGCTAGAGTGCATTTGGATGATCCAGAAGAGGATTGGGAGAATGTCATATGGTCAGATGAAACCAAAATAGAACTTTTTGGTAAAAACTCAACTGGTCGTGTTTGGAGGACAAAGAATGCTGAGTTGCATCCAAAGAACACCATACCTACTGTGAAGCATGGGGGTGGAAACATCATGCTTTGGGGCTGTTTTTCTGCAAAGGGACCAGGACGACTGATCCGTGTAAAGGAAAGAATGAATGGGGCCATGTATCGTGAGATTTTGAGTGAAAACCTCCTTCCATCAGCAAGGGCATTGAAGATGAAACGTGGCTGGGTCTTTCAGCATGACAATGATCCCAAACACACCGCCCGGACAACGAAGGAGTGGCTTCGTAAGAAGCATTTCAAGGTCCTGGAGTGGCCTAGCCAGTCTCCAGATCTCAACCCCATAGAAAATCTTTGGAGGGAGTTGAAAGTCCGTGTTGCCCAGCGACAGCCCCAAAACATCACTGCTCTAGAGGAGATCTGCATGGAGGAATGGGCCAAAATACCAGCAACAGTGTGTGAAAACCTTGTGAAGACTTACAGAAAACGTTTGACCTGTGTCATTGCCAACAAAGGGTATATAACAAACTATTGAGAAACTTTTGTTATTGACCAAATACTTACTTATTTTCCACCATAATTTGCAATTAAATTAATTAAAAATCCTACAATGTGATTTTCTGGATTTTTTTTCTCATTTTGTCTGTCATAGTTGACGTGTACCTATGATGAAAATTACAGGCCTCTCTCATCCTTTTAAGTGGGAGAACTTGCACAATTGGTGGCTGACTAAATACTTTTTTCCCCCACTGTGTGTGTGTGTGTATATATATATATATATTTATATATATATATGGCAAATATAAATATATGGCAAATATAAATCCTATATGGATGGTGTTAAAAGATAAATGGGAGGTGTTGAATGGAATGAAGGATGGAACTAATAACAACTAACAACAAACAATAACAAGATAACTAATAATGTGAGCATACTGTGACCATAATAAGTATATACAGTGGGGAAAAAAAGTATTTAGTCAGCCACCAATTGTGCAAGTTCTCCCACTTAAAAAGATGAGAGAGGCCTGTAATTTTCATCATAGGTACACGTCAACTATGACAGACAAATTGAGGAAAAAAAATCCAGACAATCACATTGTAGGATTTTTTATGAATTTATTTGCAAATTATGGTGGAAAATAAGTATTTGGTCACCTACAAACAAGCAAGATTTCTGGCTCTCACAGACCTGTAACTTCTTCCTTAAGAGGCTCCTCTGTCCTCCACTCGTTACCTGTATTAATGGCACCTGTTTGAACTTGTTATCAGTATAAAAGACACCTGTCCACAACCTCAAACAGTCACACTCCAAACTCCACTATGGCCCAGACCAAAGAGCTGTCAAAGGACACCAGAAACAAAATTGTAGACCTGCACCAGGCTGGGAAGACTGAATCTGCAATAGGTAAGCAGCTTGGTTTGAAGAAATCAACTGTGGGAGCAATTATTAGGAAATGGAAGACATACAAGACCACTGATAATCTCCCTCGATCTGGGGCTCCACGCAAGATCTCACCCCGTGGGGTCAAAATGATCACAAGAACAGTGAGCAAAAATCCCAGAACCACACGGGGGGACCTAGTGAATGACCTGCAGAGAGCTGGGACCAAAGTAACAAAGCCTACCATCAGTAACACACTACGCCGCCAGGGACTCAAATCCTGCAGTGCCAGACGTGTCCCCCTGCTTAAGCCAGTACATGTCCAGGCCCTGTCTGAAGTTTGCTAGAGTGCATTTGGATGATCCAGAAGAGGATTGGGAGAATGTCATATGGTCAGATGAAACCAAAAGATAACTTTTTGGTAAAAACTCAACTCGTCGTGTTTGGAGGACAAATAATGCCTAGTTGCATCCAAAGAACACCATACCTACTGTGAAGCATGGGGGTGGAAACATCATGCTTTGGGGCTGTTTTTCTGCAAAGGGACCAGGATGACTGATCCGTGTAAAGGAAAGAATGAATGGGGCCATGTATCGTGAGATTTTGAGTGAAAACCTCCTTCCATCAGCAAGGGCATTGAAGATGAAACGTGGCTGGGACTTTCAGCATGACAATGATCCCAAACACACCGCCCGGGCAACGAAGGAGTGGCTTCGTAAGAAGCATTTCAAGGTCCTGGAGTGGCTTAGCCAGTCTCCAGATCTCAATGCCATAGAAAATCTTTGGAGGGAGTTGAAAGTCTGTGTTGCCCAGCGACAGCCCCAAAACATCACTGCTCTAGAGGAGATCTGCATGGAGGAATGGGCCAAAATACCAGCAACAGTGTGTGAAAACCTTGTGAAGACTTACAGAAAACGTTTTACCTGTGTCATTGCCAACAAAGGGTATATAACAAAGTATTGAGAAACTTTTGTTATTGACCAAATACTTATTTTCCACCATAATTTGCAAATAAATTCATAAAAAATCCTACAATGTGAATTTCTGGATTTTTTTTCCCTCATTTTGTCTGTCATAGTTGACGTATACCTATGATGAAAATTACATGCCTCTTTCATCTTTTTAAGTGGGAGAACTTGCACAATTGGTGGCTGACTAAATACTTTTTTTCCCCACTGTAGGTTGTAGGCTGGGAGCTTTTGTGAAAGAGCACCGTTAGAAAGATATGGCATATAGAAGCAAACCGGATGGACATCATGAAAATTATCGGAGAGGTTGAGAGTAGAGGAAGTTCAGGAGAAAAAAACAACAAATACAATTGTAAAATTGACTGTGTCCATAAAATGGAGATAGGATTCTACTTCCAGCTTATACCTACTAAGCATTGTTGTTCACAAGTTTACTCCAAGTAGGGAAAGGGTGGCGGGATTGGAAAGTAATAAAGGGGAATATATATATATATATTTTTTTTTTTTTTTAAGATGTGTGTGTATGTATGTGTATATACAGTGAGGGGGAAAACAGTATTTGATCACCTGCTGATTTTGTACGTTTGCCCACTGACAAAGAAATGATCAGTCTATAATTTTAATGGTAGGTTTATTTGAACAGTGAGAGACAGAATAACAACAACAAAATCCAGAAAAACGCATTCAAAAATGTTATAAATTGATTTGCATTTTAATGAGGGAAATAAGTATTTGACCCCTCTGCAAAACATGACTTAGTACTTGGTGGCAAATCCCTTGTTGGCAATCACAGATGTCAGATGTTTCTTGTAGTTGGCCACCAGGTTTGCACACATCTCAGGAGGGATTTTGTCCCACTCCTCTTTGCAGATCTTCTCCAAGTCATTAAGGTTTCGAGGCTGACGTTAGGCAACTCCAACCTTCAGCTCCCTCCACAGATTTTCTATGGGATTAAGGTCTTGAGACTGGCTAGGCCACTCCAGGACCTTAATGTGCTTCTTCTTGAGCCACTCCATTGTTGCCTTGGCTGTGTGTTTTGGGTCATTGTCATGCTGGAATACCAATCACGACCCATTTTCAATGCCCTGGCTGAGGGAAGGAGGTTCTCACCCAGGATTTGACGGTACATGGCCCCGTCCATCGTCCCTTTGATGCGGTGAAGTTGTCCTATCCCCTTTGCAGCAAAGCATCCCCAAATAATGATGTTTCCACTTCCATGCTTCACAGTTGGGATGGTGTTCTTGGGGTTGTACTCATCCTTCTTCTTTCTCCAAACACGGCGAGTGGAGTTTAGACCAAAAAGCTCTATTTTTGTCTCATCAGACCACATTACCTTCTCCCATTCCTCCTCTGGATCATCCAGATGGTCATTGGCAAACTTCAGACGGGCCTGGACATGCACTGGCTTGAGCAGGGGGACCTTGCGTGCGCTGCAGGATTTTAATCCATGACGGCGGAGTGTGTTACTAATGGTTTTCTTTGAGACTGTAGTCCCAGCTCTCTTCAGGTCATTGACCAGGTCCTGCCATCTAGTTCTGGGCTGATCCCTCACCTTCCTCATGATCATTGATGCCCCATGAGGTGAGATCTTGAATGGAGCCCCAGACCAAGGCTGATTGACTGTCATCTTGAACTTCTTCCATTTTCTAATAATAACAAGATCTCGCGATACATGGCCCCATCCATCCTCCCCTCAATACGGTGCAGTCGTCCTGTCCCCTTTGCAGAAAAGCATCCCCAAAGAATGATATTTCCACCTCCATGCTTCATGGTTGGGATGGTGTTCTTGGGGTTGTACTCATCCTTCTTCCTCCAAACACGGCGAGTGGAGTTTAGAACAACTTCTTCCATTTTCTAATAATTGCGCCAACAGTTGTTGCCTTCTCACCAAGCTGCTTGCCTATTATCCTGTAGCCCATCCCAGCCTTGTGCAGGTCTACAATTTTATCCCTGATGTCCTTACACAGCTCTCTGGTCTTGGCCATTGTGGAGAGGTTGGAGTCTGTTTGAGTGTGTGGACAGGTGTCTTTTTATACAGGTAACGAGTTCAAACAGGTGCAGTTAATGAGTAGAGAACAGGAGGGCTTCTTAAAGAAAAACTAACAGGTCTGTGAGAGCCGGAATTCTTACTGGTTGGTAGGTGATCAAATACTTATGTCATGCAATAAAATGCTAATTAATTACTTAAAAATCATACAATGTGATTTTCTGGATTTTTGTTTTAGATTCCGTCTCTCACAGTTGAAGTGTACATATGATAAAAATTACAGACCTCTACATGCTTTGTAAGTAGGAAAACCTGCAAAATCGGCAGGTTATCAAATACTTGTGTATATATATATAAAACATGGTGGATTGGAAGTGATGCAGACAATTACATTGATGGAAGTTACAATCTATCTGCAATATTAAGCTGCTCTACCCCCCCCAAAAAATAAAAATACTTCCTCTTGCCTGCATCTGGCTGATCTGGGGTGTAATCATTAGTCCAAACAGTTCCGTTTCGCAACTAAAACGAGAGATTCAGGTAGGTCCATCCCCTTTTCGTTCCGCTTTCTTCCATTTTAAGAAACTGTTTGCAACAGAATCAACAGAATGATCACCCGCACACACAATTCACTTTCATAGGAGCCACATAGGCCTACCAGCATCTTCACTTTGCTCGTTGTATAATTCCTTCTAGCATCTACGCAATCTCCTCCTTTCCTTTTCCCTTTGCTTGTGGACGTCAGTGCACAACACAACAACTGTCTGTGACAAGGTGGGAAAAAAAACTCAAAGCCAAACCTTCATACCATAACCGCTACACAACCTACATAGTTGTCACCATATTAGCTAACGTCATAGTCCAATCCATGTGTACAATCACGCAGTACAGTGTACATTAAGCAGTTTAGCAGCTACACTGACAGGCCCCGGTGGCAATAAATTAATAAAACAGACAGCTTACTCTGACTTGGAAGAGTGGCCGTGTTGGATAGCCTAAGCCAGCTAGCTAACATAGTGTTCCTCTCTGTTTTAGTCAGGTTGTTGAGTAGGCTAAATTAGCTGCATTAGCTAGTAAGTGAAAGGTAAACTTAGAAGAAGAAAAATACAAAATATAGCTAGCTCTCCCTCTGCTGCTTTTCCTTAATTTTTGAAGATTCACATTTTAATTAAAAACTATTAAATTGTCTGTCTCGGAGTCAACTACTCACCACACTTTTTTATGCAGCGCTAGCTAGCTGTAGCTTTCAGTTCTGATCCTTTGATTGGTTGGACAACATGTCAGTTCATGCTGCAAGAGCTCAGTTAGGTTGGTGGATGTCCACCGGAAGTCGTCATAATTACTATGGAAGTCTATGGAAGGGGGTGAGGCAACTGTAGACCTTCATTGCAAAAGAATGGGTGTTTCTCTATATGCATACTACCGTGCTCCACACTCTTTTTAAATAGCCCATATGAATATATGTAGCCTTAGCAAGTTATTGATTTCATTAACCTTATTTCTAACATCGGATAACATTAATATATTAGCCATTTCTGAGACTCACTTAGATAATTAATTTGATACAGCAGTAGCAATACAAAAATATAACATCTATAGAAGAGACATGGTTATGGGGGAGGTGGTGCTGAATATATTCAGAGCCATATCCCTGTAATGCTTAGAAGATCTTATGTCAAGTGTTATTGAAGTGTTGAGGTTGCAGGTTCACTTGTCACATCTAACGCCTTTTCTTTTGGGGTGTTGCTATAGGCCACCAAGTGCGAACAGTCAGTCTCTAAATAATATGTGTGAAATGCTTGATAGTGTATGTGATGTAAACAGAGAGGTCTACTTTCTTGGGGACCTGAATATTGACTGGTTTTCATCAAGCTGTCTGCTCAAGAGGAAGCTTGTTACTGTAACTAGTGCATGTAATCTGGTTCAGGTTATTAATCAACCTACCAGGGTGTTTACAAACACTACAGGAACAAGATCATCCACATGTATCGATCACATTTTTACTAATATTGTAGAACGTTGTTCTAAACCTGTATCCGTACCCATTGGATGCAGTGATCACATATATCCAGATAAGCCAAAGTTCCAACAGCTGGGCCTAAAATAGTGTATAAGAGATCATACAAAAGATTTTGCTGTGACTCATATGTGGATGATGTACAAAATATTTGTTGGTCTGATGTGATTTAATAAGGAGTATCCAGACGCTGCACTTGATGAATTTATTAAATTGCTTCTTCTGATTATTGATAAACATGCACCTGTTAGGAAACTGACTGTTAGGACTGTTAAGGCTCCATGGATTGATGAGGAATTGAAAAACTGTATGGTTGAAAGAGATGGGGCAAAAGGAGTGGCTAAAAAGTCTGGCTGCACATCTGACTGGTTGACTTACTGAAAATTGAGAAATGATGTGACTAAACTCAACAAAAAGAAGAAGAAACTGTATAAAGCTTTGGAGTACTTTAAATGAAATGATGGGCAGAAAGACAAATTCAACTCCATCTTTCTTCGAATCAGATGGCTTATTCATCACAACCATTTGATTTTGGCAATTATTTTAATGATTACTTCATTGGCAAATTGGGCAAACTTAAGCAGGAAATGCCAACAATGGACAGTGAGCCATCGTAGTCATGCATAAAAACAAATAATGAAAGAAAAGCATTGCAAGTTTGAATTTTGTAAAGTTAGTGTGGGAGAGGTGGACAAATTATTGTTATCGATCAATAATGACAAACCTCCTGGCATTGACAACTTAGATGGAAAGCTACTGAGGATTGTAGCTGACACTATAGCCACTCCTATCTGTCATATCTTGAATCTGAGCCTAGAGGAAAGTCTTTGTCCTCAGGCCTGGAGGGAAGCCTTTAGTAATTCCACTACCCAAGAATGTTAAAGCGGCCTTTACTGGTTCTAACAGCAGACTTATAAGCTTGCTGCCAGCTCTTAGCGAACTGTTTGACCAAATACAATGTTATTTATCTGTAAACAAATTAACAACAGACTTTCAGCATGCTTATAGGGAAGGGCACTCAACATATACTACACTGACACAAATGACTGATGATTGGTTGAAAGAAATTGATAATAAGAAGATTGTGGGAGCTGTACTGTTAGATTTCAGTGCAGCCTTTGATATTATTGACCATAACCTGTTGTTGAAAACTTATGGCTTTTCAACCTCAGCTCTGAATCCACGATATGGCAATCTATCTAATATAACTCAAAGGGTTTTCTTTAATGGAAGCTTCTCTAATGTCAAACATGTAAAGTGTGGTGTACCACAAGGCAGCTCTCTAGGCCCTCTATTATTTTCTATTTTTGCCAATGACCTGCCACTGGCATTAAACAAAGCATGCGTGTCCATGTATTCTGATGATTCAACCATATACACATCAGCAACCACAGCTAATGAAGTCACTGAAACCCTTAACAAAGAGTTGCAGTCTGTTTTGGAATGGGTGGCCACTAATAAACTGGTCCTGAACATTGTATTGACTTACTATGAGCTTGTGATCTACACCCAATACAGTGGGTATTGTAGGTAAACATGCCAGAATTAACACGGCATGTCTTTATTAACATATCAATATAAAATGTTGTACTCAGGCGACATGATGTCAATAGGCAACATTTCATTCCATAGTCGGAGTGTATTTTCTCTCGCTTCAGCTCGAATAATGGGCGCCATTGATTTCAAGAAATGTAATTTTCTACGTGTTTGCATCATTTCTGTGCATACTTTCTGTTGAAGCTTGCATCAATTTATGCTTCAAAATATGTACAAATGGAGTACTCATTCGAGAAGTGCCCTCCGTGCTCCGTTTCGCATACTTTGATTATGAGTCATACCACGACCCTCCTGTGCTCCAATTTGCGTGTTTGGAGCACGGTAGTATGCATTTTGTCAAACACCCAGTGTGTTTTAATCAGTTATTTGGTGACGTGAATATATTTAGTATAGTTTTATCTAAAAAGGATAACTTTTGTTTTATGTTTCACTTTCTATTTTCTGAAATTCACTGAATAGGATGGTCCTCCCCTTCCTCCTCTGAGGAACCTCCAGTGGTGGTAACATTCAAATAAAACCCAGCCCTGAAACAAAACGTAGGCTGAAAATAATTTGTTATATCATAGGAAAAGACAACGCATACACACAGATTTGCAAGTGGGCAGTTCGGAGTTGTCATTTCAATCCCAAATACACTGCTCAAAAAAATAAAGGGAACACTTAAACAACACAATGTAACTCCAAGTCAATCACACTTCTGTGAAATCAAACTGTCCACTTAGGAAGCAACAGTGATTGACAATACATTTCACATGCTGTTGTGCAAATGCAATAGACAACAGGTGGAAATTATAGGCAATTAGCAAGACACCCCCAATAAAGGAGTGGTTCTGCAGGTGGTGACCACAGACCACTTCTCAGTTCCTATGCTTCCTGGCTGATGTTTTGGTCACTTTTGAATGCTGGCGGTGCTTTCACTCTAGTGGTAACATGAGATGGAGTCTACAACCCACACAAGTGGCTCAGGTAGTGCAGCTCATCCAGGATGGCACATTAATGCGAGCTGTGGCAAGGTTTGCTGTGTCTGTCAGCGTAGTGTCTATAGCATGGAGGCGCTACCAGGAGACAGGCCAGTACATCAGGAGACGTGGAGGAGGCCGTAGGAGGGCAACAACCCAGCAGCAGGACCGCTACCTCTGCCTTTGTGCAAGGAGGAGCAGGAGAAGCACTGCCAGAGCCCTGCAAAATGACCTCCAGCAGGCCACAAATGTGCATGTGTCTGCTCAAACAGTCAGAAACAGACTCCATGGGGGTGGTATGACGGCCCGACGTCCACAGGTGGGGGTTGTACTTACAGCCCAACACCGTGCAGGACGTTTGGCATTTGCCAGAGAACACCAAGATTGGCAAATTCGCCACTGGCGCCCTGTGCTCTTAACAGATGAAAGCAGGTTCACACTGAGCACATGTGACAGACGTGACAGAGTCTGGAGACGCCGTGGAGAATGTTCTGCTGCCTGCAACATCCTCCAGCATGACCGGTTTGGCGGTGGGTCAGTCATGGTGTGGGGTGGCATTTCTTTGGGGGGCCGCACAGCCCTCCATGTGCTCGCCAGAGGGAGCCTGACTGCCATTAGGTACCGAGATGAGATCCTCAGACCCCCTGTGAGACCATATGCTGGTGCGGTTGGCCCTGGGTTCCTCCTAATGCAAGACAATGCTAGACCTCATGTGGCTGGAGTGTGTCAGCAGTTCCTGCAAGAGGAAGGCATTGATGCTATGGACTGGCCCGCCCGTTCCCCAGACCTGAATCCAATTGAGCACATCTGGGACATCGTCTCGCTTCATCCACCAACGCCACGTTGCACCACACTGTCCAGGAGTTGGCGGATGCTTTAGTCCAGGTCTGGGAGGAGATCCCTCAGGAGACCATCCGCCACCTCATCAGGAGCATGCCCAGGCGTTGTAGGGAGGTCATACAGGCACGTGGAGGCCACACACACTACTGAGCCTCATTTTGACTTGTTTTAAGGACATTACATCAAAGTTGGATCAGCCTGTAGTGTGGTTTTCCACTTTAATTTTGAGGGTGACTCCAAATCCAGACCTCCATGGGTTGATAAATTTGATTTCCATTGATAATTTGTTTGTGATTTTGTTGTCAGCACATTCAACTATGTAAAGAAAAAATTATTTAATAAGATTATTTCATTCATTCAGATCTAGGATGTGTTATTTTAGTGTTCCCTTTATTTTTGAGCAGTGTATATCATACTTAGACTAAAACATAAAAACATAAAACTTAAATCGTTGTGCTGCAATATTGGTAAACTCTGGCCATCATCTTTCAGCTCGAGAAAGTGGATTTCTACTGGTGTGGGCGTTAAGCGTAGCCCAGATCATTTTTGACCAACCTTTACTTGGCGACACTAACTCAATTCTCGACTGGGAAGACAACGCATGTCTTCTAAACTTGTGTAGTTGCAGGGGGTTTGTTTTAAATTAGAAAAATACATGTTTTGCTCCATGAAGTAATCCAAAAACGTGTACTATTTTAAATATTCTCTCATAGATTGCGACAGGTGGGTGTCCACCACAAAGTGTTGCATGTCATGACACTCAACTGTCTCGATCAATGAAAGAAGAATTGAAATAGACAAGATGGCGGTGTACACATTGTTGGATTACTTCATGTAGCAAAACATTATTTTATTCAATAAGAGTATTTTCTAAATTGAAACGAGCCCCCTGCAACAAGAGATGGAAGATCCCAGTCGGGAATTGAGGAAGTATCACCAAGTAAAGGTTGGTCGACAATTCTCTGCTACGCTTAACATTACCTACCTAATAACGCCTATCAGCCAGCTGGAACAGTAATAATGGTTTGACTAGGAAATCTTTTTAATAGCTATTACAGTATAGTCCTAATGTACACTACCGGTCAAAAGTTTTAGAACACCTACTCATTCAAGGGTTTTTCTTTATTATTCTACAATGCAGAAAATAGTAAAAAATAGTGAAGACATCAAAACTATGAAATAACACATGGAATCATGTAGTAACAGAAAAGGTGTTAAACAAATCAAAATATTTGCCTTGATGACAGCTTTGCACACTCTTGGCATTTTCTCAACCAGCATCATGAGGTAGTCACCTGGAATACATTTCAATTAACAGGTGTGCATTCTTGAAAGAAATTACACAAATTAACTTTTCTCCTTAATGTGTTTGAGCCAATCAGTTGTTGTGACAAGGTAGGGGTGACATACAGAATATAGCCCTATTTGGTAAAAGACCAAGTCCATATTATTGCAAGAACAGCTCAAATAAGCAAAGAGAAACGACAGTCCATCATTACTTGAAGACATGAAGGTCAGTCAATATGGAACATTTCATGAACTTTGAAAGTTTCTTCAAGTGCAGTTTCAAAAACCATCAAGCGCTATGATGAAACTGGCTCTCATTTGGACCACCACAGGAATGGAAGACCCAGAGTTACCTCTGCTGCAGAGGATAAGTTCATTAGAGTTACCAGCCTCAGAAATTGCAGCCCAAATAAATGCTTCACAGAGTTCAAGTAACAGAAACATCTCAACATCAACTGTTCAAAGGGGAGGGTGTGAATCAGGCCTTTATGGTCGAATTGCTGCAAAGAAACCACTACTAAAGGACACCAATAAGAAGAAGAGACTAGCTTGGGCCAAGAAACACGTGCAATGGACATTAGACCGGTGGAAATGTGTCCTTTGGTCTGGAGTCCAAATTTGAGATTTTGGTGGTGCTGGTGACACTGTCTGATTTATTTAGAATTCACAGCACACTTAACCAGCATGGCTACCACCGCATTCTGCAGCGATATGC
The DNA here is from genome assembly GCF_964263955.1 of Coregonus lavaretus. Classification (NCBI taxonomy): domain Eukaryota; kingdom Metazoa; phylum Chordata; class Actinopteri; order Salmoniformes; family Salmonidae; genus Coregonus; species Coregonus lavaretus. The sequence goes on along the minus strand of NC_140018.1, from coordinate 37,722,848 downwards.
CATCCCATCAGGTTTGGGCTTAGTGGGACATGACCCTCCAGCATGACAATGCCACCAGCCATACTGCTTGTTCTGTGCGTGATTTCCTGCAAGACAGGAATGTCAGTGTTCTGCTATTGCCAGCGAAGAGCCCGGATATCAATCCCATTGAGCACGTCTGGGACCTGTTGGATCGAAGGGTGAGGGCTAGGGCCATGCCCCCCAGAAATGTCCGGGAACTTGCAGGTGCCTTGGTGGAAGAGTGGGGTAACATCTCACAGCAAGAACTGGCAAATCTGGTGCAGTTCATGAGGAGGAGACGCACTGCAGTACTTAATGCAGCTGGTGGCCACACCAGATACTGACTGTTACTTTTGATTTTGACCCCCCCTTTGTTCAGGGACACATTATTCAATTTCTGTTAGTCACATGTCTGTGGAACTTGTTCAGGTTGTCTCAGTTGTTGAATCTGATGTTCATAAAAATATTTACACATGTTAAGTTTGATGAAAATAAACAGTTGACTGAGAGGACATTTCTTTTTTTTGCTGAGTTTATGTAAAAATAGCCTACATAAAGCCAACAAATAAAAACATTGCAGCCTGCAGGTTGAAAATATCCTGATAAAAATAAATGTCCTATAAATCACATTGGCTACACATGGCCTGTCTGCAACAAACTAGAAACGTATTAACTTGGGTCCAGGCCGAAGCTTGTGCTAGCAAAATTGGAACGTATAAAATATTCTGGGCCTTCAGTTTCCTGCACCAGTGAGCTCGGGACAGACACAGCTGTAGGCTATTTGCGCAAGGGATAAGAAGCAGTGCTCGACTTGGGCAGGAGCTCACCGGAGATGAGTACCGGCACCTCCAATTTTCTACTGCTTGAGCTCCTGTTCCTCTTATAGAATATTAGCTCAAAAGTATTGTGGAGCTCCTGCACCTAAATATAAACAGTACCAGCACCCAAAATGAGTACCGGAACCTTTTTCAGTCCAAGTCAAGCACTGATAAGAAGCCTATTTTATGACGTTTCCACTGGATCAGAGCGTGACATTGTTCCCTTTCACGCTGAGTGGTTATCAAAAGGGAGAGAGCTGGAAAGATTTTTCTAATACATTGAGGAGCTATTGTAATTGTCAATTGATGTAAAAACAGACTTTGTTTGCATGCTGTTTTGAGGTGAAGAAAACATTACTTTGAGAATCTCCACACGTCATTAGTGGTGGTGCGTTAAGCCATTCAGAAAAACTATCAGATGCCTACATTTGCGCGCAGGCCATACTTCTACGTGTCCTTACTCAACATTGACAGGAGCGCTCCAAACAAAAGAGAATGACTAAATTAACAGAACTCGTAAATGGAATTAAACAAACAAACTTGTTTCTCACAAGTGTAGCATAGGTTGTGCACTCTGCAAACAGTGTCCACTCAGATAACGAGAACAGGAAGACTGGAATAATAATATTAAATGACAGCAACCAAAGTAAGAAACATTGTAGATTAGAGATTATAGGAATTAACGGTAAATGTACTACTGGTGATATATGTAATGGGGAATTGATATACACTAACAATCAAACGCAAACAATTCACACTGAATTTATGAAACAATGAATGTGCACAAATTTGCGGGAGAGCGCATTCTGGAGAGAGAAGTGCGTTGTGCATCTGGGCACATGATCAACCGATCGTCTGCATTGGCCATGCAGCATTTACAGTGATATGGCCTCCGCAGAAGTCAGGGCAAGAATGGACTCGGCAGAAGTCAGGGCATTCATAATTATTGCGCAGAGCTGTTGTCAAGGAAGTGAGTTTGTGTTTATACAGGATGTACCGCCCCCACCTACTGTCAACCAATCATGTCAATGCGGAGCTACACAGAGCCCTCCGCATTGTTACAAAATTTGGGAGGCGCGTGGTGATCCGGTACAGAGCTCGATTTGGCCTCTTCATGCCTCTGGAGGCTCCGCAATTGCGTCACACCCTCCATATGAAGCCTCTAAAACAATCTCGGTCGACAAACAGCCGAACGACCAAACAATCAACCAGTAGACTAATTGGGGTCAGCCCTAGTCTGTGACAATTGTTCTTGTTTCTCTGCTTTGCAGTCACACACAATTCTGCTTGTCCAGCCAACAAAGAGACCAGAGGGGAGAACATATGCCGACTACGAGTCAGTCAACGAATGCATGGAGGGTGAGAGTCAATCTACAGACAGAGTGCAACAGAGTTTTTAAAACCAGGGTTCCAACAGGCTAATACTTCCGGGAATGTCTCGAGAAGCAGACTCCACAAACCAGACCGTGGTTTGGGAAGTAGATGGGAGAAGTGAATGTGTCCTTAGTTGTTAGTTTTCTCAATCTAAAGGCACAACCTAGATTTGAGCCAATGTCTTATGTAGCTGAGCATGTCATTACTACAACCTCACGAAAATGACAAACTGACACTTTTTCATTTTCATCAAAAACTACATTATAGCAAATGTAGCCTTTGATTTGACGACCTGCGCGACTCAACCGTTAGACCAGATGACGTGTTTCTGCGCATGAGCTTAGCTAGCTAACGTCGCCATTTTGCTACAGTGTGCCCTATTGAACACGACCCTAGTGTAAAAAATTAAGCGCACTGTGCCAACAAACGGTTAAAAGTAGCAGGTGGCCGTCTAATCGACTCTGACCAGACATCTACATCAGGGTTCCCCAACTGGCTGCCCGCAGATTTGGCCCAACAAGTTTTATCAGCAAAAATAAAATTAAAATACATTAAATGTTTTCTTTTGGAAATCTGTTCCAAAGTATTCCCACGCATAAGAGATATGTGATCGTATACAGATGTAAGCACGGTTTGAAATGATTGTTTTAGTCAAATATTATATGTTTGGGCTTCTTGCGGTCAATTTGCAGTCTACAAATGATTTTATATTATGTTCCCGGCCTCCTGACCATCCGCTCAAGAAAGGAATTGGCTTGCTACAGAATCTAGTTGATGATCCCTTACCTACATGTTGACATTCTACAACGCCACCGTTCGTCGGCACCCAGCAGGCGATCGTGCAGCCACCCGTTGAGTTTAATAGTTTGTCGCCGTGGTGTTTTGTCCTTAACTTAAGTATTTTCACACGTTGCAGTTCTATGTCTCACCCTGTGTCCCTCCTAATCCAGGTGTGTGTAAAATGTACGAGGAGCACCTGAAGAGGATGAACCCCAACAGTCCCTCCATTACCTATGACATCAGCCAGCTGTTTGACTTCATTGACGACTTGGCCGACCTCAGCTGTCTAGTGTAAGTAGTACTGTACAACCTCACCGTTAAAGGGATAGTGCAACATTTTAGCATTTTTCTACTTACCCTTTTTCTACTTACCCAGAGTCAGATGAACTCATGGATACCATTTTTATGTCTCTGCGTGCAGAGGAAGTTGAAGGTAGTTTCTGGAGCCATTGCTAATTAGCGTTAGTGCAATGACTGGAAGTCTACAGGAACAGCTAGCATGCTACACCTAATGGTGTAGCCCAGTAGCCTAAACTCCACCTTGCTTACCAGAGGGCTAAGTGGAGCTAATACTATACTGCAGGATTGTATTCATTAGTCCACACTGTAGCAAAACGTTTTGCAATGTAAAATGAATACAAGCCTTTACAGGTAATCCCTCCCCATTTAGTTCCTAGTGAATACGACCCTGTTCTATCCTGTCATTTCACAGCTCTGAGGAGCTGTCAAAAGTGGCCAAGGTTTAGGGGGCTAGGGGTCAATTTTGGATTTGGACTAAGAATTGCCTTCTGTTTTCACCCCAGTAATAATGAGGTCTAGTAGGCTATTTGACCCCAAGGCTTGATCTAATGAGAGAAAGTTATGTTCATGACATGTCTCTCCTGGGTCATATTCAAAATGTCTTGCAATAGAAAACTAGTGTTTCTTATTGGACAATTCAATGGGTGTAATCATTAGTCCAAACTGTTTCAAACAGTTGAGAGTTTCTATTGAACAAATTAAGGTAGGTCCCTCCCCATTCCCTAGTGAATACACTCCAGGTGTTTCCTCCCAAGTTTGTCTTTTTTCTTGCTTTTGGTGTCTAATGAATACGAAAATTTTTACATTTTAATCATTTAGCAGACGCTCTTATCCAGAGCGACTTACAGTTAGTGAGTGCATACATTTTTCATACGAACCTCCTACTCTATCCAGGTACCGGGCGGACACTCAGACGTACCAGCCGTACAACAAAGACTGGATCAAGGAGAAGATCTACGTGCTGCTGCGGCGTCAAGCCCAACAAGCTGGGAAGTAAAGGCAGGAAGGGAAGGAGCCGAGAGGTTGTCTCCTTTGCACAGATCTAGGATCAGTTTACTCCACCCTGAAGTAAAAACCACTAGGAAGTAAAAAGCCCAAACTGATTCGAGACCAGTACATAGGGGCAACTTAATCCTGCACCAGGGGTGGGCCTTGGCTTTTTGGTAGAGGCTGTATAGTGAGGGGGACAGTGGCCCTTTTCGAATACACACAGTGCATTCACCCTCCCTTGAGATAATCACAGATCTAGAAGTGATTGGATAGATGAGAGCAAGGTTATCAACCATTTTGCTTTCACCAATTCAACTGAATCCGATAAGTGATTAGTCCAAAGAAGGGAGGAAAGTATTCGAACAGCGACAGTGATCTGGGGGTGGGGAGACAAGCCTATGATTTGTTTGGGTCTATTCTTTGTGGGAGTGGCTATTTGATGGAAGGACTAATTTATTGGTAAAGATGGGTCTATTGAACAAAAGAAACTAGACAAACAAGGATACAGGAACTAAAAACAGGACAACTATTTTTGTATCGTTATTGTTTGTCTTTCAATAAACGTTAATTTCTGTTCAAGGAAGAGGGTTATGAGGAATGTGACTATTTGCTTTGTTTTTATAAAAGTAAGCGAGAGTTTAATTGAAACACGCCACTGATGGTGTCCGATAAGGGTGTAATTTGTTCATTTTATAACATCTGACAAATGATTGTCCTGAAATGCTGATTATTAATTTAGGGTGAGTTGTCGGATTTATTTTCCATATTTGCACCTCTTACTACCATAATTTTTATTTAAGACCTGTGAAATCCTGTTTTTGTAAACTTTATTTGGTATTTGTCTGACATCTGTTCATGTTTTCTCCAGTAATTATGTTTATTTTCTCTGAATACAGGAAATAAACTATTCTTTTCAGATTTTATTTGGAGTGTGTTTTACTGAAAGCATATCAATACACTACGGTATGAGTGCACCTATGCTTATTTACTGAGAAGATGAGAACAAGTGCATTGAAGATTCACAAATGAATTGAGAGATGGAGGAACAGATTTCCTTTGGTAAACTACCAGAGGATGAAAAATGACATTCTCCAGGGGAACCTGAACCTGAAAATATTATCTTACAATGTTTAATATTGTCCTATTACTTACTGGGTATATGTAGTAGTTATGATTCCTTACCATTAGCTGTTTATTTCTTCATATTCTGTCTTTTGCACCAAGTGATGCTCGTCTTCATCTTTTGAAAACTGTACTGTTGCTTTAAAATGTGGCAGGCTGCCCTGTTGCTGTGCTGGAAACCCCGTACTGACTTTCTGAAGGGACCCCAAGATGGCTGAATGCACACAGGGGGGGTAGTTAGCAATGATCTAAGCAATATGATGGAAATTAATGGTAAATAACTTTAGTATGTGAAACATAACATTGAGGGAGTTATACGATTACAGCTGGTTGATCTGCCTAATTTTAGAATACAAGAATACCTCGTAAGGACAGAGACTGGTCTCTCGGAGGCCCAGAGCCAGAACATGGCGGAACACTTGGGAAAGAAGTAGCTAGCAGCTAACGTTAGCTAGCGTATTATCAAGAGACACATAGCTAGCTGATCAGAAACGTCGGGGGCTATATTGAACGACACTGATGGTAAACGGGCAATAATGTAACCGATGCATGGTATTTGTCGCTATTTAACAATTTACTGTTTTCATAAGATGTTTAATGTAGCTAGGCAGTTAGCCGACTGGCTAGCTAACTTGCTAGGTAGCTAGCTAGTCCGTTACAATAGCTAGTATACAGCAATCATCTCACTGTAGCTGAAGTCAGAGGATATAGCCTGGTGAACTTACCTGAATGTTTCCAATTGAAACATTGTCGTCATACGTATTAGTTAGTCTGATTGTACTGTTTATATCATTTCTGAGGGAGAATGCGTACCTAACTAGCACTAGGAAAACTAGCAAGTCTGTTAAACAGCGCGAATTGACGCGTCGTGCTTTTCTAGTCTGCGCAAGACATGTTTTGTGGAAGCCAGTTAGTTATCTGTAGGAAGTTACAATTAGCGAACAGCCAAACCTAAGTAATCTAGCTACTGTTTGAAAGTGGATCTAGTTATCCTCATACAAGGCAGTCGGTAGAGTTGCGGCGCGGGGGAAAGCGGTCACGACCACCTGCCAAGATGACGGATACCCGCCGCCGAGTCAAAGTTTATACTCTTAACGAGGACAGACAATGGGACGACCGCGGCACGGGACACGTCTCCTCTGGTTATGTGGAGAGGCTGAAAGGCATGTCTCTGCTGGTGCGAGCGGAGAGCGATGGTGAGTCAGGTATAAGTATTGTTACTACTCTAATACTCACAACCATTGATTGAAACTCTTTGTTCTGATCATTTCATGAATCATTATGTTGTTGATAACACCTAACTAGCTAGCAGTAAACAAACTAACGTTATATAGTTTTTGTGGACATTTAGGATAGTTTTGTGTACTATTATGAAGACTGTCAAAAAAGGAGCCTTTATCTAGTGAGTGGGTGGTCCACTAAGTCCTTGAGCTCATATACAAGGCACTAACCCTGAATCCCCATAATGTGCACTGAAAGACCAAAAAACATAGCTAGATGGGATCATGGAATGTCCCCCATCTCTTTCCTCCACAGTTGTATTGAGCCAGCCCGCTGTTGTAAACATTGCTCAGTCCAAGAAGTCTGTCATCGCCTTGCACTTGTGCCTTGTTGAAAACAATTGTGAACTCTGAGAAATACGATGTAAAATCATGAAGTCAGTGATCTTCAGGGTGGAAAGTCGGAGCTCTAGAAAAAGGCCTGAGTTCCCGAGTTGGGATTCCAAGTTGGATGACTGTTCAAATCGAGTGTTCCCAGTGGGAACTCGTTTTTTCTGAGGTCTCAGTTGTTTTGAATGCGGCATTACATAACCACACTGTCCTCACAGCCTCCCAAAGAGGCGCCGAGATACACAACTCCCAATTTAGTGCCTCTACTGTCCTGTTACAGCAGTAAGCTGCCTCCGCTTTCAAAGTCTTTGTGCAAACTGCGAAACCGGATGTTCGTTGTTAGTGTAATAATTTACTGTGTTTTTTCTCATCCCACAGGTTCCCTACTGCTCGAGTCAAAAATCAACCCAAACACAGCCTACCAGAAACAACAGGTCAGTCACTTGCTTGATGAAGACACTTGAATGTTAGCATAATGTGGTCTATGACCTGGGCTGTGTTCATTGGGCACCAAACGGAAGAAACCGGACTGAAACTGGGATTATTTTCCCGGACCTGGTCCCGTAAGAAATGTCTGTTTTGCGTTTTCAGACACTGCATGCCCTAATGAACACGTGACTAGTGTTTTTTTCCCTTCAGGACACGTTGATAGTGTGGTCGGAGGCTGAGAACTATGACCTGGCCCTCAGCTTCCAGGAAAAGGCCGGCTGCGATGAGATCTGGGAGAAAATCTGTCAGGTTGGTAACCTTATATTCCTGTGTGTGTTTGTTTGTGTGTAAGTTAAGTGTATTTATAAGTTCAAGGTGAAACATGCTCAACTCTGTCTTGTGCCTAGAAGCCCCAAATCCCCAAATAATGAAGTAAAATAGGTTAGCTCTCACTTGACAAAGTGACAGCAGATACTTTGATTTTGAAAATCAAAGTATGGTTTAAAAGTAGGATCATGCTTGTTCTTGTTTAACTAATTTCTTCATGCATTGTGTTTTGGCTCGTGTCTCTCTGTTCTCGCTCCCCCATGTTGTGTTGTTATAACTCATTGGTTTGTGCATGTGATTTTTGACTTCTCTGTCTGTCTCCCTGTCTTCACCATCTCCACCAGGTCCAGGGCAAGGACCCGTCAGTGGACATCACACAAGAGCTGGTGGACGAGTCGGAGGAGGAGCGCTTTGACGACATGTCCTCCCCAGGCCTCGAGCTCCCTCCCTGCGAGCTGGGCCACCTTGAGGAGCTCGCCGAACTCGTTGCCTCCTCCCTCCCCTCCCCCTTACGCCGCGAGAAACTCGCCCTGGCCGTGGAGAATGAGGGCTACATCCGCAAGCTCCTGGAGCTCTTCCGCCAGTGCGAGGACCTGGAGAACGCCGACGGCCTCCACCACCTCTACGAGATCGTCAAGGGCATCTTCCTGCTGAACCGCACGGCCCTCTTCGAGGTCATGTTCTCTGAGGAGTGCATCATGGATGTGATTGGCTGCCTGGAGCACGACCCTGCGCTGGGGGGGTTGCCGCGGCGCCACCGTGACTTCCTCACCAAGACGGCGCGCTTTAAGGAGGTCATCCCCATCGGTGACCCCGAGCTGCGGGCCAAGATCCACCAGACGTACCGCGTGCAGTACATCCAGGACATGGTGCTGCCCACACCGTCGGTGTTCGAGGAGAACATGCTCTCCACACTGCACTCGTTCATCTTCTTCAACAAGGTGGAGATTGTGGGTATGCTGCAGGTGAGGTCTGGGGCGTAGGGAACGCACACATAGTAGAATACACATGCAAGTAGGGTTGGGTGGTATCCAGATTTTCATTCTGTTCCTGTACCGTACTGGGGTATATGTTATCACCGTCAGTGTACACAAGGGGCGCTGTTTCTTTCCAAATGTGTTTGTGTAGAGCCATCTGTGGAAACGCAAGAGTGTTTGGTAAATGAGTTACGCCACAGATAGAACAATGAGCCAGATGTTTCACTGGATGTATAAATCTGAAGCATCCGGTTGGCATTTCCACTCACCACCAAATATGGTGATGAGAGGAAGCCCAGTGGCCGGCAGTGGGAGAAGATGGAGCAAGATGAATTTTTCCGATATTCTGCTAATTTTCTCATCAATGAAACATTTGATCTCAATACAGTTTTCTGTTCCCAAAACTAGAATCTGTTACGAACAAAGTGGACTACGTTTTGTAGACTTTTAAAGTTTTACAAAATGTGCGTTGTTTAGAAGTGCAAGGGCCAATTGAGTTATTGCACTTGCACACTTCAGAGTAGGCGTTCCTTAACGGAAATATGCAAATACAAGCTAGACTGCGCCAATAGGATCTCGCTAGCTCGTGCTTGGCTCTGCCCACCACCTTGCTTGTTCTTCTCACTGATTCATTTGCTCCCATTGGAAACGACTGGTGGTGGTCTATCTTGGGTTACTTATAAAAAATCTTTGGTTACGCTGCGTGATGGAAACCGACACATAGACGGGTTGGTTGTTTTGCAACAAAACCGATGTGTGCGCAACTATGGGGCAAAACAGACTGGGTTGGTTCAGATTGTTGACAACATGTAAACCAGTGGTCACCAACCACTGGTTTACCAACCAAGTCAAGATCACTTTCTGAGTCAAAATGCAAGCCGAGATCTACCGCTCAAAACATGAATTAAAAACATAAGCCTATGCAACATTAACCAATTAAAAACAGTTCTGTAGCAATGAGGTTTGTGCAGTAGGCTATAGGCCCAATACATTACTGCATATTGGGTATGCTTGAATTGGCCTGCCAATGTTCTTCTCAGACCATTTTGAAATAATATTTTAAAAATGTTGGTATATGATCACACTGTTAATAGATAATTTGTTGTATTACTTGTGAGGCACAACTAAGTAAACATAATGATTAGCTTTTTTTTTTTACTGGACTGATGGCCTGCATCTGATGGTCAGTCTAAGAGGAGGAAGGGAAGGAGCAGCGTTGAGGCTGCCTCTCACCAGACTCACCGTCCCTCCGCTGAGCAAAGGCACTTTCAAAGGGGACACAGTCTTCCAGCTGATCACAAAACTCAAGTCGCACTGCATTATTTCTGCCTCATGCACCAATTCATGTTACTCCTATGACCAGAGAAAGTGAAATATTCCTCGATATTAAAAAAGACAAGCTGGTAATAAAAACAACGCAAGCTTTATCGGAACACTTTGCTATACTCATTAATTGCAGCTGCAGTGCTGGTTGTAGCATGTGGAAGTAGGGAGAAGGTGCATTTTATGCCTTATGAAAGTGTCGACAGTGCTGAATAATAACTTAAACATGAACTTACAAATAAAAACAGCAGCTCTTTGCTGTATTCGTTGAGTCTCTCTAGTCATGGTTTTAAAGGTTTTTAAATATCACAGTGTCAACTTTGCTGTGCATCCAAGGCTTCTTTTTACAGTCTATGGCTTGAGGAAAAACTGCAGACACGGTTATCTGATTGGCCAGCAGTAGGCCTATAGGTCCACTTGATTTTCTACCTTCAGACACATAACATTGTTAAAAATGGGGACACTTTGCCTTCCCGCGCAAGGGCTGCTAATCAAGTACACCTACCGCCAACTACGAAAAAAAAAAAAAGGAATGCATGGCTTTATCGTTGAGGATTATAACAGAAATGTTTGGTGATCGACTAGGAATGCCTTAGAGATCGACCTGTTTTGGTGACCACTGATGTAAACTATCTTTTGTCTCCAAATGTTTACTGAAAATATTAATGCACTAAACAAAAATATAAACGGAACATGTAAAGTGTTGGTCCCATGTTTCATGAGCTGAAATAAAAGATCCGAGAAATATTCCATTTGCACAAAAAGCTTATTTCTCTCAATTTCTGTACCGTTTTTGCATCCCTGTTAGTGAGCATTTCTCCTTTGCCAAAATAATCCATCCACCTGACAGGTGTGGCATATTAACAAGCTGCTTAAACCGCATGGTCGTTACACAGGTGCACCTTGTGCTGGGGACAATAAAATACCACTCTAATGTGCAGTTTTGTCTCACAACACAATGCCACAGATGTCTCAAGTTTTGAAGGAGTGCGCAATTGGCATGCAGAGCTGTTGCAAGATAATTGAATGTTAATTTCTCTACCATAAGCCACCTCCAACGTCGTTTCAGAGAATTTGGCAGTATGTCCAACCGGCCTCACAGCCGCAGACAATATGTATCCAGCAACTTCGCACAGCCATTGAAGAGGAGTGGGACAACATTCCACATGCCACAATCAACAGCCTGATCAATTCTATGTGAAGATGTCTTGCTACATGAGGAAAATGGTGGTCACACCAGATATTGACTGGTTTTCTGATTTAAAAAAAGAAGTTATCTGTGACCAACAGATGCATATCTGTATTCCCAGCTGTGAAATCCATATATTAGAACCTAATGAATTTATTTCAATTGACTGATTTCCTTATATGAACTGTAACTCAGTAAAATCTTTGAAATTGTTGCGTTTATAGTTTTGTTCAGTATTCGTTTGCACAATGGGTGCTTGTCTCTTAAATAAATTGTTACAGTTGTTGGTTAGCTAGCTAGTGTTTTTTTTGCCATATTAGCATTGCCATAATCAGTCAAAACACCTAAAAGTAAGAACAAGATACAACTAGCTGAAACGAACCACCGACGATTACCCACATGGCAGCTTCTTGTAATTTTGGCTAGCCATCTGACAATTCAGAATCATAACAAAGCACGGCTTCTGGCCCCATGGATGTGCGTACATAATTTTCGTGACGTCAGCCAATCCGTCTATGGGTCGTGTTCATCAGAGACCAAATGGAAGAAAACTGATTGAAAAAAAAAAAGCAAAACATTTTTCTATGGAAAGTTCATGAGCGTTCTTATTGAACAAGGACAGGTATTACTTCCTGTTTCAAAATGTTTTCTCCTGTTTCGTGCCTACTGAAACAACCCTAGAGTCGGGAATGGTGGGACAGCTAAACATCAGTAGACCAACTGCCAAAATGTCTGAAATTGAACGCTATAGTGCAGTTACACAAGCGACAGCTAGAAATTGCCTTCATAGGCACATCTCTAGGATCAGCTTAGTGTCCATGAGCAACTTTATCCCGTTATTCTCCATCTCATCTTTCATGTTCTCTTCTTTTTTCTCTCCTCCCTCGGTCAGGACGATGAGAAGTTCCTGACTGACCTCTTTGCACAGCTCACAGATGAGGCTACAGACGATGACAAGAGACACGAACTGGTACGCCAACTGACAGCAGCACAAACACAACTGTTGTTTGTTTACCTGACCAACACTACAAATATCACCACCTTCCTTACACCCTGTATTCTTTCATTTTGCAGAAATGTTAAGTTAATCAGTGGGTGATGGTGATTTCAGATAAAAACAAAAAAAAGTTGGGTGGTATATCTGATAGTGGGGTGGTAGATGCTCAGCCTGCCCTATGGCTCAGCTCAGGTGCCTACACACACACACACACACACACACACACTGAGGGCCACGCAGCTTAAGCCGAAAGTACACTACACACTTTTGTCCCTGATTTAGCTGTGCCAGACACGTTTTTTGAGATCGGATACAAATTCCCCAAGTCGTTGCCAACTCGGGACACGCGGCTGTCACTGACACTTGTTTAATGTGATCGGGTCAGAGACGCAATCAGAGGGCTACCGATCTTGTCTTTCAGCAGTCCCAGACGTCCCGATATTTTCAAACCTGTTTGATTTTATCTGCACAAAATCTGCAATGTTCTTGGGTTGCACATCTCACACTACATGTTTTGAGAACGGTGATCAGCAATAGCCAATGAGAGCTCGCCAGAGAAGAAGCCAGTTGACGTTGTTTCGCATTACCCAGAATGTGTAGACTCGAGCAGGAGTGATGACTAGTAGTGCTTTTGTACTTGCCTTTAACCAAAGCCAAAGTGTCAAATTTGCAATGTTATTCAATTCAAATTGTTGCCTACAAATTTCAACTCTATGTCAAGCGTGAATGTCTGACTGAAAACCTTTTTTGAGGCTGCTTTGAGCCACAGCCTGTTTTAGCCACATTAACAATCGAATCACATCACGTTATTGTTTTCACGAGACAGTGTGGTGGTATGGAGAATCTTCACGACCAAGTGAAGAGTTGTAGTGTGTGACACCCCGTCTGCCCCAGAGGGGTTAGTGTGCACACCACTACGTTGGCAAGACAAAAAAACTACAGGAATGACGGTCGTTTAATGTGAGAGGCTCAGCGATGTTAGGATTTTGAAAGTCGTGTAGTGTACACCCGGCATTAGAGAAGTCATTTCAGACAGATCCAGCTGCTGATCTCCCATCAGCAGCAGATATTCATTTCAAATGGAAAAAATAATGGGTTCATGCAAAAAGCATTTGTTTCCAACCAAATCGCATCAATTCGTTCCCCTAATCAAACCGAATCGTTTAAAAGTAAACGTATTGTTCCTGTATCGGAGCCCATGTATCTAGATGCGTATCGAATTGTTCATGAAAGGAGAGATGCACATACTTATGTTTCCTGGTCCTGGGGATGCAGCACATTTTTTTTTTGCCCTAGCACTCACACACTTCATTCAAATAATCAACTCATCATTAAGCCTTTAGTTAAGGGGTGTCAAACGCATTCCATGGACAGTTTGCAGGTTTTCCTTTGTACTTGATCGATCATTTAAGGTGATTGATTAGTTAGGAACTCCCATCACCTGGTTGTCTAGGTCTTAATTGGACATGAATTGAAAGGAAATAACAAAAACCAGCAGACACTCGGACATCCATGGATTGAGTTTGACACCTCTGCTTTAGTTGAATCAGCTGTGTTAGTGCTAGGGCGAAAACAAAAATGTCCGCCCCCAGAACTGGGATTGGGAGAGACTGCATTAGACAACAAACATAAAAACACACATAGCAAACGAGACATGCAAATGAAATAATTGAGGAGGATGCCAAAACGTCTTACTTAGGCTGGTCCTAGTAAGTTAGTCATTGGCTAACACAAAGCATTGTTTTCCCCACAGGTAAACTTCCTTAAGGAGTTCTGCGCCTTCTCACAAACATTACAACCTCAAAACAGAGACACCTTCTTCAAGACTCTGTCGAACATGGGCATTCTCCCTGCACTAGAGGTTATACTGGTGAGTGCCCACACACACAAGCCCTAGCCCCTACCTCATAACCCCTAGGCACTTGTGTAAATTCCACCTTGTCAATTTGAGGGCAAGGTGGACCATATTGCTTATACCCATTACCTACACAGTTCTTTCAGATCTACATTGATGGAATATTAGACTCATAAATTCAGACTGCTTTGTATTTCTTAGCTGTCTTTTACAGTGTTATTCTACTCTGTTCTGATCCTTCATATTCGATTCCATTGTCTTCTGTGACTGTCGTGAATGTTGTGTGTGCGTGTGCCATCAGGGGATGGATGATGTGCAGGTGCGTGGCGCAGCCACCGATATCTTCTCCTATCTGGTGGAGTACAACCCCTCTATGGTACGAGAGTTTATCATGCAGGAGTCCCAGCAGAACGACGACGTAAGTACAGCTCTCTTACCTATACCTGCATCCCCCCATATGCAATAGGACGACAGAGATATGAATCTCAGAGTTTCAGACTATGGAAATGGGACTTATATTAAACGCAAAACAACTGACTTCTTTAGGCTACAGATAGACAAATGTAAACAGCCTAAAATGAACACCTGCCAAATGCAGGTCGATTTTGGCATTGGCGGGTAAGATGTCGATTTTACCAGCCACGTTGGCGGGTGGTCAGGGCTCCACAGTGCGAGCATTTCACTCGCATTTGTGAATAAAAACAGTCAAGTATGATCACATTTATAGTAAAATAAATGCTGCAGTAGCTGTTTTCAAAGTATTTTTGCCGTTTTGTTTCATAGCTGGTAAATTAAATCGCACAAGGTCAAAGAACTACTAATCCTATATACAGTGGGGGAAAAAAGTATTTAGTCAGCCACCAATTGTGCAAGTTCTCCCACTTAAAAAGATGAGAGAGGCCTGTAATTTTCATCATAGGTACATGTCAACTATGACAGACAAAATGAGAAAAAGAAATCCAGAAAATCACATTGTAGGATTTCTTATGAATTTATTTGCAAATTATGGTGGAAAATAAGTATTTGGTCAATAACAAAAGTTTCTCAATACTTTGTTATATACCCTTTGTTGGCAATGACACAGGTCAAACGTTTTCTGTAAGTCTTCACAAGGTTTTCACACACTGTTGCTGGTATTTTGGCCCATTCCTCCATGCAGATCTCCTCTAGAGCATTGATGTTTTGGGGCTGTTGCTGGGCAACACAGACTTTCAACTCCCTCCAAAGATTTTCTATGGGGGTTGAGATCTGGAGACTGGCTAGGCCACTCCAGGACCTTGAAATGCTTCTTACGAAGCCACTCCTTCGTTGCCCGGGCGGTGTGTTTGGGATCATTGTCATGCTGAAAGACCCAGCCACGTTTAATCTTCAATGCCCTTGCTGGTGGAAGGAGGTTTTCACTCAAAATCTCACGATACATGGCCCCATTCATTCTTTCCTTTACACGGATCAGTCGTCCTGGTCCCTTTGCAGAAAAACAGCCCCAAAGCATGATGTTTCCAGCCCCATGCTTCACAGTAGGTATGGTGTTCTTTGGATGCAACTCAGCATTCTTTGTCCTCCAAACACGACGAGTTGAGTTTTTACCAAAAAGTTCTATTTTGGTTTCATCTGACCATATGACATTCTCCCAATCCTCTTCTGGATCATCCAAATGCACTCTAGCAAACTTCAGACGGGCCTGGACATGTACTGGCTTAAGCAGGGGGACACGTCTGGCACTGCAGGATTTGAGTCCCTGGCGGCGTAGTGTGTTACTGATGGTAGGCTTTGTTACTTTGGTCCCAGCTCTCTGCAGGTCATTCACTAGGTCCCCCGTGTGGTTCTGGGATTTTTGCTCACCGTTCTTGTGATCATTTTGACCCAAAGGGGTGAGATCTTGCGTGGAGCCCCAGATCGAGGGAGATTATCAGTGGTCTTGTATGTCTTCCATTTCCTAATAATTGCTCCCACAGTTGATTTCTTCAAACCAAGCTGCTTACCTATTGCAGATTCAGTCTTCCCAGCCTGGTGCAGGTCTACAATTTTGTTTCTGGTGTCCTTTGACAGCTCTTTGGTCTTGGCCATAGTGGAGTTTGGAGTGTGACTGTTTGAGGTTGTGGACAGGTGTCTTTTATACTGATAACAAGTTCAAACAGGTGCCATTAATACAGGTAACGAGTGGAGGACAGAGGAGCCTCTTAAAGAAGAAGTTACAGGTCTGTGAGAGCCAGAAATCTTGCTTGTTTGTAGGTGACCAAATACTTATTTTCCACCATAATTTGCAAATAAATTCATTAAAAATCATACAATGTGATTTTCTGGAGAAAAAAATTCTCAATTTGTCTGTCATAGTTGACGTGTACCTATGATGAAAATTACAGTCCTCTCTCATCTTTTTAAGTGGGAGAACTTGCACAATTGGTGGCTGACTAAATAAATGTTTTCCCCACTGTAGCCTATCCCATCTCACGCTGCAGCACTGCCTGGCTGGGGGCTGTGAGTACGTGAAGAGCGGAGTGAATGATTCATTTTTAGAAGCAGGCATAAAAGTAGGTTGTTTTTCAATGTTTGAGTTTCAACTGCTAGGGAAGAGAAGACAACGCTTCTAATAGTCTGATTCAATCTCACAGGCACAAATGAGTTGCGTTACCACGGTTACCTCCCGCACTTAAAGGGACAAGTGAAAATGTATGTTCAAAGACTCAGGTCACAAAAAATTAAATTATATAATATAACACATTTTACTTATTACTAGTAATATGCTATTACAGAGCATGCTCATCAGTTTTTTTGTGTTTTGTTGGTGTAATTTTAGCGAAAATTATTTTAATTGTGTCTGGTAGATTTTTATATCTACCTGCCACAGTGGCTGGTGGGCCAAAAATAACATTTTAGGCCCTGAATGTAAATGCTGCTTGTGTGTGCTAAAACACATCAGACATTTACAGTATTCGTCTTGGCCTAAATTAAAATGCATGTAAACATGCAATCAATATTTATTATGGAGGTTTGATCCGTTTAAGTGAATTTTAAGATTAAACGTTTCAGTGTTCTGATCAGCGATCGACCTCCATTCCCGACGTGTTCATATGTCTGAGGTCCTACCGTATGGTAATTTAAGCCAATTCTAAAGAACATCTTGCTTCTGCCCCTTGAGGCGTTGCAGTCCGACTGTGACAGAGCTTAATGTAGGTATCACGATACTAAGATACCAGATTTTCCATAGGAAAACGGAAAGCAGACTAAACACTTTGGTCCTTAAAAAAAAAACTGCTTTATGTCAAATGTAGTGTACTATAGCTTGGAAAATAAACAAATGTGATTCTGGGTGACAACATCAGGCTGCTTATTTCCAACATTAGGACTGTTTTCCTCAGGAAATGTTGTCCGCTTCATGTTTTGTTTCCTTGCCAAGATACCTTTGAGTATCGCTGTACTGGTATCTGACAACCCTACCGGGTCCTAGAACTGTGGGGCTCGGAGTGATTGACAGCAAAGTGGCCGTCTGAGAAAAGAAAAGAAAAACTTATTGCACTGCTTTTTTTATTTGTATAAACACTAAACACGAAAGTAACTGGATAGTTAGTGGTCTTATTTTGTGGCTTCATTTTATTCTTTACTGTTTCATTCGGATCTTAGTGCACAATTGTCGTAAAGGTGTCAGGGATATTATTGCCATTGAAATCTTTGAGCGGGCCATCTTACCGTTTTTTTGGGGGGGGGCCGCCTAAGTCCAAACAGGGTAAGAAAACAACGTTGTTTAAATGAAATAAAAAAAGATATGGAAACAACTAAAATCATGTAGAATGTATGTAGAAAAGATAATTGATAGATATATATATATATATACACACACAAAAAAATAAATATATATATATATAAATATATATATATATATATACAAACATACAAACATACAAACATACAGTGCCTTCGGAAAGTATTCAGACCCCTTTACTTTTTCCACATTTTGTTAGGTTACAGCCTTATTCTAAAATTGATGAAATTGTTTTTTTCTCATCAATCTACACACAATACCCCATAATGAGAAAGCAAAAGCAGGTTTTTAGATTTTTTTGCTAATTCATAATAATAATAAAAAACTGAAATATCACATTTACATAAGTATTCAGACCCTTTACTCAGTACTTTGTTGAAGCACCTTTGGCAGCGATTACAGTCTCGAGTCTTCTTGGGTATGACACTACAAGCTTGGCACAGCTGTATTTGGGGAGTTTCTCCCATTCATCTCTGCAGATCCTCTTAAGCTCTGTCAGGTTGGATGGGGAGCGTCGCTGCACAGCTATTTTTAGGTCTCTACAGAGATGTTCGATCAGGTTTAAGTCTGGGCTCTGGCTGGGCCACTTAAGGACATTCAGAGACTTGTCCCGAAGCCACTCCTGCGTTGTCTTGGCTGTGTGCTTAGGGTCATTGTACTGTTGGAAAGTGAACCTTCGCCCCTGTCTGAGGTCCTGAGAGCTCTGGAGCAGTTTTTCATCAAGGATCTCTCTGTACTTTGCTCCGTTCATCTTTACCTCAAGCCTGACTAGTCTCCCAGTCCCTGCCGCTGAAAAACATCCCCCCAGCATGATTCTGCCACCACCATGCTTCACAGTAGGGATGGTGCCAGGTTTCCTCCAGACGTGACGCTTGACATTCAGGCCAAAGAGTTCAATCTTGGTTTCATCAGACCAGAGAATCTTGTTTGTTATGGTCTGAGAGTCTTTAGGTGCCTTTTGGCAAACTCCAAGCGGGCTGTCATGTGCCCTTTACTGAGGAGTGGCTTCCGTCTGGCCACCCTACCATAAAGGCCTGATTGGTGGAGTACTGCAGAGATGGTTGTCCTTCTGGAAGGTTCTCCCATCTCCACAGAGGAACTCTAGAGCTCTGTCAGAGTGACCATCGACCACCTCCCTGACCAAGGCCCTTTTCCCCCGATTGCTCAGTTTGGCTGCCAGCTCTAGGAAGGGTCTTGGTGGTTCCAAACTTCTTCCATTTAAGAATGATGGAGGCCACTGTGTCCTTTGGGATCTTCAATGCTGCAGAAATGTTTTGGTACCCTTCCCCACATCTGTGCCTCGACACAATCCTGTCTCGACGCTCTGTGGACAATTCCTTCGACCTCATGGCTTGGTTTTTGCTCTGACATGCGCTGTCAACTGTAGGACCTTATATAGACAGGCATGTGCCTTTCCAATCATGTCCAATCAATTTAATTTATTACAGGTGGACTCCAATAAAGTTGTAGAAACATCTAAAAAATTATCAATGGAAACAGGATGCACCTGAGCTAAATGTTCGAGTCTCATAGCAAAGGGTCTGAATACTTATGTAAATACGGTATTTATGTTTAATTTGTAATACATTAACAAAAATGTCTAAACCTCGTTTCACTTTGTCATTCTGGGGTATTGTGTGTAGATTGCTGGGAATGTCTGTTTATTTAATCCATTTTAGAATAAGGCTGTAACGTAACAAAATGTGGGAAAAGTAATGGTGTCTGAATACTTTCCGAAGGCACTGTATGTATACAGTGGGGAAAAAAAGTATTTAGTCAGCCACCAATTGTGCAAGTTCTCCCACTTAAAAAGATGAGAGAGGCCTGTAATTTTCATCATTGGTACACGTCAACTATGACAGACAAAATGAGGAAAAAAAATCCAGAAAATCACATTGTAGGATTTTTTATGAATTTATTTGCAAATTATGGTGGAAAATAAGTATTTGGTCAATAACAAAAGTTTCTCAATACTTTGTTATATACCCTTTGTTGGCAATGACACAGGTCAAACGTTTTCTGTAAGTCTTCACAAGGTTTTCACACACTGTTGCTGGTATTTTGGCCCATTCCTCCATGCAGATCTCCTTTAGAGCAGTGATGTTTTGGGGCTGTCGCTGGGCAACACAGACTTTCAACTCCCTCCAAAGATTTTCTATGGGGTTGAGATCTGGAGACTGGCTAGGCCACTCCAGGACCTTGAAATGCTTCTTACGAAGCCACTCCTTCGTTGCCCGGGCGGTGTGTTTGGGATCATTGTCATGCTGAAAGACCCAGCCACGTTTCATCTTCAATGCCCTTGCTGATGGAAGGAGGTTTTCACTCAAAAAACTCACGATACATGGCCCCATTCATTCTTTCCTTTACACGGATCAGTCGTCCTGGTCCCTTTGCAGAAAAACAGCCCCAAAACATGATGTTTCCACCCCCATGCTTCACAGTAGGTATGGTGTTCTTTGGATGCAACTCAGCATTCTTTGTCCTCCAAACACGACGAGTTGAGTTTTTACCAAAAAGTTCTATTTTGGTTTCATCTGACCATATGACATTCTCCCAATCCTCTTCTGGATCATCCAAATGCACTCTAGCAAACTTCAGACGGGCTTGGACATGTACTGGCTTAAGCAAGGGGACACGTCTGGCACTGCAGGATTTAAGTCCCTGGCGGCGTAGTGTGTTACTGATGGTAGGCTTTGTTACTTTGGTCCCAGCTCTCTGCAGGTCATTCACTAGGTTCCCCCGTGTGGTTCTGGGATTTTTGCTCACCGTTCTTGTGATAATTTTGACCCCACGGGGTGAGATCTTGCGTGGAGCCCCAGATCGAGGGAGATTATCAGTGGTCTTGTATGTCTTCCATTTCCTAATAATTGCTCCCACAGTTCATTTCTTCAAACCAAGCTGCTTACCTATTGCAGATTCAGTCTTTCCAGCCTGGTGCAGGTCTACAATTTTGTTTCTGGTGTCCTTTGACAGCTCTTTGGTCTT
This sequence comes from Coregonus lavaretus, assembly GCF_964263955.1. Taxonomy (NCBI): domain Eukaryota; kingdom Metazoa; phylum Chordata; class Actinopteri; order Salmoniformes; family Salmonidae; genus Coregonus; species Coregonus lavaretus. The sequence continues at coordinate 37,702,012 of NC_140018.1, read as the reverse complement.
GGTGGAAAATACTTATTTTCCACCATAATTTGCAAATAAATTCATAAAAAATCCTACAATGTGATTTTCTGGAATTTTTTTCCTCATTTTGTCTGTCATAGTTGACGTGTACCTATGATGAAAATTACAGGCCTCTCTCATCTTTTTAAGTGGGAGAACTTGCACAATTGGTGGCTGACTAAATACTTTTTTTCCCCACTGTACATACATACATACATACATACATACATACTTTACATACATACTTTACATACATACACTACCAGTCATAAGTTTATAAATATAAAATATATTTTGATTTGTTTAACACTTATTTTGGTTACTACTTGATTCCATATGTGTTATTTCATAGTTTTGATGTCTTCACTATTATTATACAATGTAGAAAATAGTAAAAATAAAGAAAAACCCTTGAATGATTAGGTGTGTCTAAACTTTTGATTGGTACTGTATATACATAATATAATCTTATGAGAACTAACCAGGGTTCTAGGCTAACTTTTTCTACTGGTGGCACTGGTGCTACAGTCTTTTTCAGTTGATGGCACCAGCAGATGATTTGGTCGCATCAGTGAATAATGACCTGACCTGTGTCCCATAATGTACCTGCATTCCAAACAGAATCTTTTAACTTAGCATGCCCTTGCAGGACTTGACATTCAGGTAAATTTGCAAGTGAAACACCGGGCCAGTGCCAACTGAAAGCTAATGGCCCAAATGAAAATGATTATTGTACGGGAAAGCGGATGATGCGCGCATGATTTAAATGTTATCTTTAATTTACGGGCTGAGCAAGTAGCCAATTGTCTATAATGACCTACCCTCCATACAAAAATAATTACATTTTAACTTGACAATATCATATTGATACTGAACAAAAATATAAACAATATGCAACAATTTCATAGATTTTACTGAGTTACAGTTCATATAAGGAAATTAGTCAATTGAAATAAATTCAATGGATTTCACGTGACTGGGAATACAGGTATGCATTTGTTGGTGACAGATACATTAAGGTAGGGGCGTGGATCAGAAAACCATGCAGTATATGGTGTGACTACGATTTGCCTCATGTAGCGAGACACCTCTCCTTCGCATATAGGTGATAAGGCTGTTGATTGTGCCCTGTGGAATGTTGTCCGACTCCTCTTCAATGGCTCAGTGAAATTATGGATATTATAAGTAACTGGAACATACACGTCGATCCAGAGCATCCCAAACATGCTCAATGGGTGACATGTCTGGTGAGTATGCAGGCCATGGAAGAACTGGGACAATTCTGTATCTTCATTGTCTAGTTTATGCCTGCCCATACCATAATCCCACCGCCACCATGGGGCACTCTGTTAACAACGTTGATTTCAGCAAACGGCTCGCCCACACGACGCCATACAGATGGTCTGCGGCTGTTAGGCCGGTTGAACGTACTGCCAAATTCTATAAAACGACATTGGAGGTGGCTTATGGTAGAGAAATTAACATTCCATTCTCTTGCAACATCTCTGGTAGTCAGCATGCCAATTATATGCTCCCTCAAAACATCTGTGTCATTGTGTTGTGTGACAAAACTGCACATTTTAGTGGCCTTTTATTATTCCCAACACAAGGTGCAGCTGTGTAATGATCATGCCGTTTAATCAGTTTCTTGATATCCCACAGCTTTCAGGTGAATGGAATATCTTGGCAACGGAGAAATGCTCACTAACAGGGATGTTAACAAATGTATGCAGAAAATATGAGAGAAATAAGCTTTGTGTGTGGAAAATATCTGGGATCTTTTATTTCAGCTCATGATACATGGGACCAACACTTTACATATTGCGTTCATATTTTTGTTTAGTTTGATTGTTTGAAGGGGGAAAATAAAACCTTTGGCACTCTGAAAAGGGTGTTATTGTCAGAGATTTTGAACAGTCAGTCTACATTTGTAGGGCCCTATAAAATCAATTTTATCTTTTGGTAAATTCAGTTTTCCTGGTTTAGTTTTTCCCGGTTTCTGAGTTTTCCAAATGTTTTCAGGTTTTCACTCAATCACATTTCTTTATTGGAAAAACGACAAAAAAGTGGATGTTCTAAGTCCACAACAATGCTTAAACCACATCAGGAGACTACTTTTAAGGTCTGGGAGCAATACTTTTTTTTAGGGGGAGTGTGTAGTTGCCCTTTTATTCAATTGTTCACTTAGCAAGATACCGTTGTTTAGCTAGCAGTGGTTTTGTACTGTACAATGTACATTGTAGGCTACATGTGATTGCAGAGTTTGCAAAACAAAGACCCACAATTGACACAAATCATCATGATAACATTCCGCCAGTTAGGCCTACTTTGCAGTCATTTACTTGGGAATGTTTTTTGCCTTTTTAGAAATGTTTCGTTCAGTCAGCGCATGAATACTGAATTGCGCATCGCATAGATTCAACCAAGACTTCGGACCAAACTTTTTGAATACATGGTTTGCATACCCATTGTTGTTTTTAAATAATGATAATCAAATGTGAACAAAAAACTAACGTGACAGCTACATTTTTTTCACTGGCACCCTAGCGACCAAAAAATATAACCCTGCTAACAATCACCAAAATAAAAGCTAGACAGTCTGCGAATTGAAAATTCCAAAAACAATGATTTAGCAGTATTGACTTTAATTTTTTAGCAAAAGAACATTGCATTAGCTATGGCAAAATGCATAGAATTGCAGGAAGTTAGCTTAAAAACTTTGCCCGGCCCTCTGCCACGCCCACCACCTAAGCCCCTTTTTGATCCAGAAAAAACCCTGGGTGTGTTTGTTTGTGGTTGTGTGTGTTGGAACATTATGAGTGGATGCATTCCAGTTCATCTGTTTTGCTGTTGCGCTGCTGTGCATTTTGGAACATTTCTATTGCCCATCAATGTGATTCATGAGCCGTTAAACACTTCTCCAGGCATTGAGATCCTGGGTCCTCTGCACAGCTCGACTGCAATAAAGATGACCTGGAACGCCACCACATATAGGCCACTCATCATGCCGCAACAAAACCGGATGTCATTGTTTTCGTTTTTTAAATATATTATATTGAGCCTTTTTGGGGGACAACAAACAAAAAGCATACATAGATAAAAACAATAAACAACTTAACGTTTACAGCCATACATTTCCACAAACATTAATGACATCACACCCAATGCTGTTTTTAATACTTACACCTTAATGCTTACACTTCTAATTGTGTTATGTTGTTTCTGTCTAGCCAGATTAAAAAATAAAAATAAATAAATGATTAAGCATTTGATTCTTACATTCTCTTAACGTTGGAGGATGATTTGACTTCCAGTATTTATGTAATGGCTTCTTCAATATAAGTGACAATGAAATTGTCCAACCCATTGGGTATCTCACCTCACCCCCATATGCCATGCCTTGATTAAAAGTGAATTTAGATTGTAAAACTTCTGACAGCCAGCTTTCTATCTCTGCCCATAACTTTTGGATTGGAAGATTTCTGGCTCCCAGGTGTCTTTTATACAGGTAACGAGCTGAGATTAGGAGCACACTCTTAAAGGGAATGCTCCTAATCTCAGCTTGTTACCTGTATAAAAGACACATTTACATTACATTTACATTACATTTTAGTCATTTAGCAGACGCTCTTATCCAGAGCGACTTACAGGAGCAATTGGGGTTAAGTGCCTTGCTCAAGGGCACATTAACGTCATTTAGCAGACGCTCTTAGCCAGAGCGACTCACAAATTGGTGCGTTTACCCTATAGCCAGTGGGATAACCACTTTACAATTTGGGGGGGGGGGGGGGTTCAAATGTCTCCGGAAGGTGGTGAGTGACTCCGCTGTGGGGTGGGGGGGGGGGGTAGAAGGATTACTTTTTCCTATCCCGGGTATTCCTTAAAGAGGTGGGGTTTCAAATGTCTCCGAAAGGGGGTGAGCGACTCCGCTGTGTGTGGGGGGGGGGGGGTAGAAGGATTACTTTATCCTATCCCAGGTATTCCTTAAAGAGGTGGGGTTTCAAATGTCTCCGAAAGGGGGTGAGCGACTCCGCTGTGTGTGTGTGGGGGGGGGGGGTGGGGGGGGGGGGGTAGAAGGATTGCTTTATCCTATCCCAGGTATTCCTTAAAGAGGTGGGGTTTCAAATGTCTCCGGAAGGTGGTGAGTGACTCCGCTGTCCTGGCGTCGTGAGGGAGCTTGTTCCACCATTGGGGTGCCAGAGCAGCGAACAGTTTTGCCTGGGCTGAGCGGGAACTATGCTTCCGCAGAGGAAGGGGAGCCAGCAGGCCAGAGGTGGATGAACGCAATGCCCTCGTTTGGGTGTAGGGACTGATCAGAGCCTGAAGGTACAGAGGTGCCGTTCCCCTCACTGCTCCATAGGCAAGCACCATGGTCTTGTAGCGGATGCGAGCTTCAACTGGAAGCCAGTGGAGTGTGCGGAGGAGGGGGGTGACGTGAGAGAACTTGGGAAGGTTGAACACCAGACGGGCTGCGGCATTCTGGATGAGTTGTAGGGGTTTAATGGCACAGGCAGGGAGGCCAGCCAACAGCGAGTTGCAATAGTCCAGACGGGAGATGACAAGTGCCTGGATTAGGACCTGTGCCGCTTCCTGTGTAAGGCAGGGTCGTACTCTCCGAATGTTGTAGAGCATGAACCTGCAGGATCGGGTCACCGCCTTGATGTTGGCGGAGAACGACAGGGTGTTGTCCAGGGTCACGCCTAGGCTCTTCGCACTCTGGGAGGAGGACACAGCGGAGTTGTCAACCGTGATGGCGAGATCATGGAACGGGCAGTCCTTCCCCGGGAGGAAGAGCAGCTCCGTCTTGCCAGGGTTCAGCTTGAGGTGGTGATCCTTGAGGTGGTGACACCTGTCCACAGAAGCAATCAATCAATCAGATTCCAAACTCCACCATGGCCAAGACCAAAGAGCTCTCCAAGGATGTCAGGGACAAGATTGTAGACCTACACAAGGCTGGAATGGGCTACAAGACCATCGCCAAGCAGCTTGGTGAGAAGGTGACAACAGTTGGTGCGATTATTCGCAAATGGAAGAAACACAAAAGAACTGTCAATCTCCCTCGGCCTGGGGCTCCATGCAAGATCTCACCTCGTGGAGTTGCAATGATCATGAGAACGGTGAGGAATCAGCCCAGAACTACACGGGAGGATCTTGTCTGATCTCAAGGCAGCTGGGACCATAGTCACCAAGAAAACAATTGGTAACACACTACGCCTTGAAGGACTGAAATCCTGCAGCGCCCGCAAGGTCCCCCTGCTCAAGAAAGCACATATACATGCCCGTCTGAAGTTTGCCAATGAACATCTGAATGATTCAGAGGAGAGCTGGGTGAAAGTGTTGTGGTCAGATGAGACCAAAATCTTTGGCCTCAACTCGCTGTGTTTGGAGGAGGAGGAATGCTGCCTATGACCCCAAGAACACCATCCCCACCGTCAAACATGGAGGTGGAAACATTATGCTTTGGGGGTGTTTTTCTGCTAAGGGGACAGGACAACTTCACCGCATCAAAGGGATAATGGACGGGGCCATGTACCGTCAAATCTTGGGTGAGAACCTCCTTCCCTCAGCCAGGGCATTGAAAATGGGTCGTGGATGGGTATTCCAGCATGACAATGACCCAAAACACACGGCCAAGGCAACAAAGGAGTGGCTCAAGAAGAAGCACATTAAGGTCCTGGAGTGGCCTAGCCACTAGCCCATATAAAATCTGTGGAGGGAGCTGAAGGTTCGAGTTGCCAAACGTCAGGCTCGAAACCTTAATGACTTGGAGAAGATCTGCAAAGAGGAGTGGGACAAAATCCCTCCTGAGATGTGTGCAAACCTGGTGGCCAACTACAAAAAACTTCTGACCTCTGTGATTGCCAACAAGGGCTTTGCCACCAAGTACTAAGTCATGTTTTGCAGAGGGGTCAAATACTTATTTACCTCATTAAAATGCAAATCAATTTAAAACATTTTTGACATGCGTTTTTCTGGATTTTGCTGTTGTTATTCTGTCTCTCACTGTTCAAATAAACCTACCATTAAAATTATAGACTGATCATGTCTTTGTCAGTGGGCAAACGTACAAAATCAGCAGGGGATCAAATACTTTTTTCCCTCACTGTACATTAGTTTATACTGGATGAACCATACATTTTCGTTAACTGTAATTTTGTTCGTTATGTTCCAACACTCCCTCAATCTTATGCTAATAATCAGTTATTTGTATGTCTTGGTTCCAATAGTTGATATTGTTTTCTAAGAGATTGTCAGTTGGATAGGCTCTTTGCACGGTTTTGTATATCTTACCTATCATACGAGTACCTTTTTCTGACTCAAATAGGATTCCCCTATAAGCTTTCAGGTCTACATTTTTTGTACACTATAAACCTTTTTAAGTTGCATGTATTTGAAAATGTCCACATTGGTCAGTCCAAAATTGCATTTTAATTTAGTCATGGAATTATTGTATTGCCTATTACCAGTTCATTTCCGGTTTCTATGCCTTTATCAGTGAATTCTGAAAAGCTATCCAAGGATTGTTCCTTAGGGGTTGTGTTTTTAGGGAGTGATATTGGTTCTTGTAGAATCTGTTTCATTTTCTTCCATGTTATAGTGTTCTTAAATTTGAAGTTGTTAATGTTCTTAACTCCATCCTTTTGTAAACAAAACACGTGAAAAGATTTCCCTGGTTGAGCATGTGCATCTTCAGTATGTACCCATTGTTCCTCTTTAGTGCATTTAACAATATGTCAGAGGTAAAAGCCTTGTTTGGCGATTTGATACAATTCCAAATCTAGAAGGTTAAAACCACCCTCAGATTTAGGGTCATGTAAAACTTTCCTATTTATTCTAAGTTTTATGAAGTCTCTTATGGTCCCCTGTAGCTCAGTTGGTAGAGCATGGCGCTTGCAACGCCAGGGTTGTGGGTTTGTTTCCCACGGGGGGCCAGTATGAAAAATGTATGCACTCACTAACTGTAAGTCGCTCTGGATAAGAGCGTCTGCTAAATGACTAAAATGTAAATGTAAAGAATGTTTTTGGTGGGGTAATTGGTACTACCGAAAATAAATATTGCAATTTTGGTAGCCATGCAATTCTAGAGGTTTGTTCTACCTGTAAGTTTTATGGGGAGATTATTCAATTGAATTAGATCTGCTTTCATTTCGGATGTAATTGTTTTCAATGAGACGATGATGGCAATTTGTTTTGTTTTACTTTGCCTAAGGTCTAGCTAAGAAGTTTTGATGGTTGAAGTGCCATATTTATTTAGCTAGCATGCTCTTCAAACCAGCCAGCCAGGCAAACTGCCAAGCAACAAAGGGTAGTCCATGAGTTTTCATGCAGTCCGGGGCGACTTTCTTTGAGTCGCCTAGGTGTTTTGAATGTAGCATTAGTGCTAGTGTTGAATTTGCTTCTAGACTCTGATCTTGGGTCAGTTTTACATTTCCCCCACCAATGGTTGAGATTTGGATTGGGGAAGGGGAAGCTGCTCTGAGATCTGTACCTAGGGGAGCAGTGCTAACGGTGTGTCTGTCTAAAGTCTCTTGTGTATCTCCCTTCGTGTCTCTCCCAGGACATACTGCTGATCAACCTGATCATCGAGCACATGATCTGTGACTCAGACCCAGAGCTGGGCGGCGCCGTGCAGCTGATGGGTCTGCTACGCACCCTGGTGGATCCCGAAAACATGATGGCCACCGCCAATGTGAGTAGAGCGGCTCGCTTCTTACCTCTGACCTTTCCTTACCCCTTTCACCCTGAGAACATGCTGGTCATTGCCAATATAAGTCTAGCACGGCCCTATCACCCACCACCCCCCCCCCCCCCCCCCCCCCCCCCGAGAGAGTGGCTGGAATTCGAATCGACCCTTAGCTCCTAGTCCTTGGGCAGGATTTAAAACCCACCAGGCATACTTCCTAGAGGCTCCGCGACCGTTTTGTGACTTCACTCGCCACCGCACCTATGGCTTCGCACAGAGATTTCGCTGCATGCCATAATTTGCAACTAAGGAGTTCACCCGGTGGAGTGTAAACCCAGCCCGACTTACTCCCTAGGCACTTCCTTTAGGTCTTCTGTGTTTTGGTGAAACCCTTTTCACTTGGAGTGTTTGCATCTTGTGGTTTGACTCTCCTCCTCCTACAGAAAACAGAGAAGACAGAGTTCCTGAGCTTCTTCTACAAGCACTGCATGCACGTCCTCTCTGCTCCACTACTGGCCAACACCACGGATGACAAACCCAGCAAAGGTGTGTTCATCCATCCCCTAAAACACCATCGGGGTGTGTGTGTGAGTGCCCTGTGATTGTCATGACTGACGCATTCACTCAAAGTTGTATATACACAATCTGATGCGACCAGCTACAATTTAGCGTTCTGTCACATGCACGCACACCCGAGATGAGTCACTTTATGTCAGTATGTGTGTGTGAATGCTCTGAGTGAATGAATGACCTCTTAAACATGTATACACACACACCATATGAGCCACTGTATGTGTGTGAGTGCTTCATGATTGTTATGAACACACCGTTCATCCCCTCCCTCCCTCCCTGTATCCCCTCCAGATGACTTCCAGACGTCTCAGCTGCTGGCGCTGATCCTGGAGCTGCTGACGTTCTGTGTGGAGCACCACACCTACCACATCAAGAACTACATCATCAACAAGGACATCCTCCGTAGGGTCCTGGTGCTAACCGCCTCACAGCACGCCTTCCTGGCCCTCTGTGAGTCCTCTATACACACACACCATATAGTACCGTAACACACAACGTAACGTTCAGCTTGCCAAAAACCTGCCCCATCACCTTATCTACATTGTCACGATAGCCTCACCAAGCCTGTGTTGTATTTAGCCAACACTATACTCTTTATGCGTCACCACCCCCACTCTAGACCTTTAAAACCCCCCTCACCTGTCCTTTTCTCTCTGATTCCCCGACGCACTATTGGAAAATCACACACACGCACTTGCTGAGTCTCTCTCTGTGCTGACCGTCAGGAGAAAACTGTAATGTCTGCACACTGTATGTCTGCACACTGTTTACGAGTCGGTCGGAACATTGTATCTGTATCAACTTTATCAAAAGATCACCATGAAAAGTTGAATGTGTGTAAAACTCTGCTTTCATTGATGCGCACTCATCCCCCCCTCTCCTCCAGGCGCGTTGCGCTTCATGCGGAGGATCATCGGGCTGAAGGACGAGTTCTACAACCGCTACATCATGAAGAACTTCCTGTTTGAGCCAGTGGTCAAGGCCTTCCTCAACAACGGCGCCCGCTACAACCTCATGAATTCGGCCATCATTGAGATGTTCGAATATGTCCGCGTGGTGGGTACCCCCCACCCACCCCTAACGGGCCCACATTCGACAATATCACACCTTGCTTAGACAGAACAAAACCTAAGCTGAGCAAGAATGCGATTATCAGTGTTGTGACAAGCGAGAGTGAAGTCAACCGCCAAGACATGACGCAGGGCATTGTATTAAACAAGACTGGTACGGTCTTCCCCTCCCTTTTTCTCTCTCTCCCCTCCCTCCCTCCCTCTCTCTCTCTTTGCCCTTCCTCCCTCCCCCATTTTTCTCCTTCCCTCCCTTACTTTCCTCCTCTATACACTACCATTCTCCCCAGGAGGATGTGAAGTCCCTGACGGCTCACATAGTGGAGAACTACTGGAAGGCCCTGGAGGACGTGGACTACGTGCAAACCTTTAAAGGACTGAAGCTGCGCTATGAACAGCAGAGGGAGAGGCAGGACAACCCCAAACTGGACAGGTAATATATCGTTTTTGTGTTTATTTATTGTCTTGTGTCCATTGTTTTGACTATGTGCTGCAAAAGGAATTGCACCTCTGGGATAATAAAGACTACTATTCTACTCTAAGACTTGGGGGGGGGGGGGACCGGAGGGCTAGGGAGAGGATTGGATTGATGATTGAATGGACAGATGAAATACAAATTCTGCTAGTAATGTTTGGGGTTGGTAATGGGCATTCTAGCTGTGGTTGTGTTTGGAAATGGCTGCCATTAGCTACAGGATGAGTAGGTAGTTGTCTTTGGCTTTAAAGGAATCCAATTGGCTAGGGCTGCTGTCTTTTGGTTCTACTCAAGCTGATTGGCCTTATGAATGATTGTTTATTTTTTACATTTGGAATCCACTGGTTTCTATCAATTTGCTATCTCTTATTTATCTGTAACTCAACTCTACGGTCATGCTCAAGTTTAACTGTTTGCCAACTCCCCTTACACAGCATGCGGTCGATCCTGAGGAACCACCGGTTCCGGCGAGATGCGCGGACGCTGGACGATGACGAGGAGATGTGGTTCAACGCGGACGAGGACGAGCTGGAGGAGTGCGAGGCGGTTGTGCCCCCCTCGGACAAGACCACCAAGGCGAGCGACGGCGAGAATGAAGACCTCATGGACCCCATCAGCAAGTTCATGGAAAGGAAGAAACGTAGGTCACAGGGAAAGAATGCATGAATTACTGACAGAACTGGGTCAAATACATATGTGAAGTTTTTTTAGGGGAGTTTAGGTGTGCTTGTTTTTGTTTGGAATTTGTACTTTTTGGATTATTCAATTCGTTCCGTTGCTCATGGGAAATTAAATTAAGGGCAGCTCATGCATTTGAAGGTTGCTGATATACTCTGTACTGAGAACAAAAAAACTGTAAAACTGACAGCCCACAACTGTCTATATCTCGGTCTTTCTGCCCCACAGTGAAAGACTCGGATGACAAGGAAGTCCTGGGCAAGTCCAGTAGTCTGTCAGGCCGCCAGAGCCCCAGCTTCAAGCTCTCCTTCTCCAGCTCCACCACCAAGACCAGCCTGTCCAGCCCGCCCGGCTCGCCGGGGTCAGGGGCCAAGGGCTCGCCCCCGACAGCAGCCACAGTCACCACAAAGGTGGGTAGTAGGACCCGACTCGTCTCCACGGGAACTGGTTTGTGTTCATTAGGGCACGTAACAACAGAAAACATTTCAAATGAAAATGTAAATTTCTTATTGGACAAGTCAAGGTAGTCCATCACAATTTGTCTGTTTTCTTCATTCTGTGCCTAAGAATGGGATGATTGTTTGGGGGTCGGAGTTGGTTTAGTAGTTTAGGTCTTACAAAAAGACAGGGAAGTTAACCCAAAGTATAAAATTGACATGTTTTGTTTCCTTACCTTGAAATCAGTCTGGAGAAGGACAGACTGCAATCCACACTTTGGGTTTGTTTTACCGAAGCACTGCTAACAACCATTAACTTTTATCAATTGCAAATGAAAAACCAGTAGAAGTCAATTTACCCCAATTGCAAGCTCCCTCCAAACTTGAGACATCTGTGGCATTTTGTTGTGTGACAAAACTGCACATTTTAGAGTGGCCTTTTATTGTCCCCAGCACAAGGTGCACCTGTGTGATAATCAGCTTCTTGATATGCCACACCTGTCAGGTGGATGGATTGTCTTGGCAAAGCGTTTGTGGCCTACCACTTCGTGGCTGAGCCGTTGCTCCTAGATGTTTCCACTTCACGTGGTCCTCTGTAGCTCAGCTGGTAGAGCACGGCGCTTGTAACGCTAAGGTAGTGGGTTCGATCCCCGGGACCACCCATACACAAAAAAATGTATGCACGCATGACTGTAAGTCGCTTTGGATAAAAGCGTCTGCTAAATGGCATATTATTATATTATTACAATAACAGCACTTACAGTTGACCGGGGCAGCTCTAGCAGGGCAGAAATTTTACGAACTGACTTGTTGGAAAGGTGGCATCCTATGACGTTGCCACGTTGAAAGTCACTGAGCTCTTCAGTAAGGCCATTCTACTGCCAATGTTTAGCTATGGAGATTGCATGGCTGTGTGCTCGAATTTATACACCTGTCAGCAAGGGGTGTGGCTGAAATAGCCGAATCCACTAATTTGAAGGGGTGTCAACATACTTTTTAAAATATTGTGTACCACGTTTAAGGGCTGTTCTTATGCACGACGCAACAAAAGTATGTCCACATACTTTTGTATATACAGTGCATTCAGAAATAATTCAGACCCCTTGACTTTTTCCACATTTGTTACGTTACAGCCTTATTCTAAAATTGATTAAATAAATACAAATGATAATCAATCTACACACAATACCCCATAATGACAAAGCAAAAACAGGTTTTTAAAATGTTTTGCAAATGTATTACAAATAAATAACAGATACCTTATTTACATAAGCATTCAGACCATTTGCTAAGAGACTCAAAATTGAGCTCAGGTGCATCCTGTTTCCATTGATTATCCTTGAGATGTTTGTACAACTTGATTGGAGTCCACCTGTGGAAATTCAATTGATTGGACATGATTTGGAAAGGCACACACCTGTCTTTATTAGGTCCCACAGTTGACAGTTCATGTCAGAGCACTGCAGCACTCCACCAATCAGGCCTTTATGGTAGAGACCGAAGCCACTCCTCCGTAAAAGGCACGACAGCCCGCTTGGAGTTTGCCAAAAGGCACCTAAAGTCTCTCAGACCATGAGAAACAATATTCTCTGGTCTGATGAAAACAAGATTCAACTATTTTGCCTGAATGCCAAGCGTCACGTTTGGAGGAAAACTTGCACCATCCCTACGGTGAAGCATGGTGGGGGCAGCATTATGCTGTGGGGATGTTTTTCAGTGGCAGTGACTGGGAGACTAGTCAGGAACGAGGCAAAGATGAACGGAGCAAAGTACAGAGAGATCCTTGATGAAAACCTGCTCTGGAGCGCTCAGGACCTCAGACTGTGGCGAAGGTTCACCTTTCAACAGGACAATGACCCTAAGCACACAGCCAAGACAACGCAGGAGTGGTTTCGGGACAAGTCTCTGAATGTCCTTGAGTGGCCCAGCCAGAGCCCGGACTTGAACTCGATCGAATATCTCTGGAGAGACCTGAAAATAGCTGTGCAGCAAAGCTCCCCATCCAACCTAACAGAGCTTGAGAGGATCTGCAGAGAAGAATGGGAGAAACTCCCCAAATACAGCTGTGCCAAGCTTTTAGCGTCATACCCAAGAAGACTCGAGGCTGTAATCGCTGCTAAAGGTGCTTCGACAAAGTACTGAGTAAAGGGTCTGAATACTTATGTAAATGTTATATTTCAGTGTGTTCTATTTAATAAATTAGCAAACAATTTGGAAAAACCTATTTTTGCTTTGTCATAATGGGGTAGTGTGTGTAGATTGATGAGGGGGAAAAAAACTTTTTTAAATCAATTTTAGAATAAGGCTAACAATGTAACCTAACAAAATGTGTAAAAAGTCAAGGGGTCTGAATACTTTCCGAAGGCATTGTACGTCCCATTTCCATAATGTTTAACTCTGAGATTCATATCTCTGTTGTCCTATTGCATATGGGGGGATGCAGGTATAGGTAAGAGAGCTGTACTTACGTCGTCGTTCTGCTGGGACTCCTGCATGATAAACTCTCGTACCATAGAGGGGTTGTACTCCACCAGATAGGAGAAGATATCGGTGGCTGCGCCACGCACCTGCACATCATCCATCCCCTGATGGCACGCGCACTCACACAACATTCACGACAGTCACAGAAGACAATGGAATCGAATATGAAGGATCAGAACAGAGTAGAATAACACTGTAAAAGACAGCTAAGAAATACAAAGCAGTCTGAATTTATGAGTATAATATTCCATCAATGTAGATCTGAAAGAACTGTGTAGGTAATAGGTATAAGCAATATGGTCCACCTTGCCCTCAAATTGACGAGGTGGAATTTACACAAGTGCCTAGGGGTTATGAGGTAGGGGCTAGGGCTTGTGTGTGTGGGCACTCACCAGTATAACCTCTAGTGCAGGGAGAATGCCCATGTTCGACAGAGTCTTGAAGAAGGTGTCTCTGTTTTGAGGTTGTAACGTTTGTGAGAAGGCGCAGAACTCCTTAAGGAAGTTTACCTGTGGGGAAAACAATGCTTTGTGTTAGCCAATGACTAACTAACTAGGACTAGCCTAAAATGCTGACTAGACCGGGCGCGTGCGTCCGCCATCGTTCGCATGTTGATTTTGTCCACCCACACCAGACGCAATCAGGACACATTTTAGAATAAGGCTGTAACGTAACAAAATGCGTAAAAAGTTTAGGGTTCTGAATACTTTCCAAATGCACTGTATAGTGTTTGTGTATATATACAGTACCTTCAGAAAGTATGTACACCCCTTGACTTTTTCCACATTATGTTGTTACAGCCTGAATTTAAAATTGATTAAATTTAGATTTTGTCACTGGCCTACACACAACACCCCATAATGTCAAAGTAGAATTCTTACAAATTAATAAAAAATTTAAAGCGGAAATGTCTTGAGTCAATAAGTATTCAAAATCTTTTGTTATGGCAAGCCTAAATAAGTTCAGGAGTAAACATTTAAATAAATGCTTAAGAAGTCACATAATAAGTGGCATGAACTCACTCTGTGTACAATAATAGTTTTTAAAAAATGTTTATGACCTCATATCTGTACCCCACACATACAATTATCTGTAAGGTCCCTAATTCGAGCAGTGAATTTCAAACACTGATTCAACCACAAAGACCAGGGAGGTTTTCCAATGCCTCACAAAGAAGGGCACCTATTGGTAGATAGGTAAAAAATATAAAAAAGTAGACAATTAATATCCTTTTGAGCATGGGCAAGTTATGAATTACACTTTGGATGGTGTATCAATACAACTAGTCACTACAAAGAAACAGGCGTCCTTCCTAACTCCGTTGCCGGAGAGGAAGGAAACCGCTCAGAGATTTCACCATGAGACCCATGGTGACTTTAAAACAGTTACAGCGTTTAATGGCTGTGATAGGAGAAAACTGAGGATGGATCAACATTGTAGTTACTCCACAATACTAACCTAAATGACAGAGTGAAAAGAAGGAGGCCTGTACAGAAGAAAAATATTCCAAAACATGCATCCTGTTAACAATAAGGCCCTAAAGTAAAACTGCAAAACATTTGGCAAAGAAATTAGCTTTATGTCCTGAATACAAAGCGGTATGTTTGGGGCAAGTCCAACACATCACTGAGTACCTTTCAAGTATATTGGTGTCTGCATCATGTTATGGGTATGCTTGTCATCGGCAAGAACTAGGGAGTTTCTGGGATAGAAATTAACGGAATAGAGCTAAGCACAGGTTAAATCCTAGAGGAATCCTGGTTCAGTCTGCTTTCCAACAGACACTGGGAAACAAATTCACCTTTCAGCAGGACAATAACCTAAAACACAAGGCCAAATATACACTGGAGTTGCTTACCATGACAACATTGAATGTTCCTGAGTGGCCTTGTTACAGATTTGACTTGAAAATCTATGGCACGACTTGGACATTTTGATTTCAGGCTGTAACACAACAAAATGTTGAATTAATCAATGGGTATGAATACTTTTCTGAAGGCACTGTGTGTATATACAGTATAGAGTGTTTTTTTTTTTTTTTTTTGCACTGTTCCGAAGGATTTCAATGGCTGAAAAAAGTCCTCTTAAGGGGCTGATTCTGATGGGAATCAGATATCAGTTTGGGGGCCCCAAGATAGTAGCTTGCATGCCTGATGTGGCCCCCATGCCTAAGTTTGAGACTGCTGTTATGGTAAAGAGTTAAGTAGTTATTTTCTGTATTTAAAAATAAATTAAAATCAAGATCAGATCCGAATACATGAATGACCCCGATTTCCCCCCCCCCCCCCCCCCTTCTCTCTCTCGCTCTCACTCAGGTGGGACTGGTGGACTACCCTGATGACGACGAAGAAGATGAAGAGGATGTGGGCGGCGAGAGTAAAGAGGAGACTCCGCCCCTGTCCAAGAAGTCCAAGCTGAGCTCCTAATAAAAAATTAAACGTTAATGACTACTTTCCACCGATCCCACGATGGACTCAACACAGGAACGAACAAAAACTGCTCAACCTGTTAAAACAAATGAATGAACCCCACCCCCCCTTGGTTTTCAATGGGGGCTTCTGTTGAGGAGCGGACTATGAATGGATACGCGTCTCTAACTAATCCCAATATACAAGTGCCAATCGGGAGGCCGCAGAGCTAGGAACGAACGAATGGACAAGAGAGAAAGGCGGAGAGAAAAGACTATTACCGATAATGGCGTCAAATAAAAGGGGCGGAGTGACAATTTATAATCAAACAAAGCTAAAATACCGCAGGAAATGACCACACAAATACACACATTCATCCACACACACACACACGCACACACACACACACACACACACACACATACACAGACTTCAACCCCAAAGAGCTTGCGGGCTCGGACCATGACACACTGCCTCACCCCCAACCCCCCCCACTCAGGGAAGGACATCACAGCGACCCCCAAAATGGGGCCGACCAATCCAGATGCAGAACCACTCACCCCCTACGCTGACTTCTCCTCCCACTTCTGTTGATTTCTCTCTCCACCCCCCTTTTCTCTCCATTTTTTGTTTCTTTTAATATCTTTAATCCTTTTTAGATGTTAGTTTCTAGGACCAGACGTGAGACTGCAGACCGACGGGGCGAAGTCGTTTTGTTTTTCGTTATGATGATGTCATCAGTGCTGTCGTCGTTGCTCAGTGGAAGTTATTCCTCTCATTAGAAAAAAGCCAGCCGTTTTTTTCCTTTTTAATCACTCCCTCTCGCTCTCTCTCTTCAGTTTTTTGTAAACGACAACAAAAGAGACCTGCCTTTACATGTTCAGGAACTTTTCAGTCGCACTTGAACAGGTTTTTAAAAACCCCAGTAGGTTGAGCTAGTTTTACCCTTTTTTGCCCTTTGAAACTGCAGATTTTTTGGAAAAATAATTTGTAATCCTTTCTTGATTAAAGATTGAGTGGAATTGTAGATGTGATCAATTTTTTTTCATATCTTCTCATTTTTTTGGTTTTCTTTTACGTGAGTGTACACTTAGTTGTTCAGAAATATTTGGGACCATTAAAAATGATCTTTGCTGTATGATGTCCTACTACCTTTTGTGCTGGCGAGACTGAAATTGTGTTATTTCTGCACTGCTATGTTGCAGTAGCAAAGCCCCAGATCTGTTTGTGTGGTCTTGCCAACTTCTATGGTGGTGTGACAATGACCATAGAAATCAGCAAGACAGCACAAGCAGATCTGGGACATGGCAACTGTTTTTCAATGTTCTCGAGCTGATTCTTCACTTGACACCTGAACGTGATTTTTGGGGATGTTGAAAGGTCTAGTAGAATGTTATTTTATTGTGAATGGGAACTTTTTATAATTCATAAACCCGTTTTTAACAATTTTGTAATGGTTTGACTTGATGAGGTCAGCTTACCAGTTCTATCTCTTTACAAGGGTGAACCTCAGTTGTATGTCTACACGGTCTCCACCAGGTGGTACCCTCGCATCACACAAGACATGAAAAAGAGACGGTGGCTGTATAGTACTGTAAGGTCTTGAGAGGTGCAACTTTGTCCGTTCTCATGTTACTTACACATATTTTAATGCACCGGTTTAATTTCTTGGCCTTCATAATTTATCTTAAGGTTCAAAATGCTACCTAAGTTTGTGTCATCACTAAAGTTCTTCCAAAGCTCAAATGGGATAGTTCATCAAAATGGCAAAATTATTTAAGGTCTATGGGCGAGTTTAATTCTATAAATTCTATTCATCCCCAAGGGGAAATGGTTGATGGTATCTACACAATTTTTTTTATGGTTAAGACCAAGGATAGACGTGACTGACCGTTCTCTTTACGCTAAACATCGATTAGTCATGTCTCCTTCCCTATTGCTATCTGTGCCTCAGTGGGTGCTGGAAGAATTCCTAAACGCAAACGGCGACATGGGGCCACCTTGGCGCATGCCGCATTATCCCACCTCATCCCTTCAATAGCAGAGTCGGCTGCCAAACATCTGCTATTAATTAAAACCTTCTGATTAAACCCATCTGATCCCCAGAAGCTCAGCAGGCCGTGATTTCACGGCGCCTATTTAAAACTCCATTCACTACAAAGCCTTTTATAGACTTTGGAGACAAACCTTTCGAAAATAGCCTCCCCCCACCAATGCTATGTCTATTCCACAGCATGACGGTGACAGTGGTTGTGCGTGACTGTATGTTCTCTCTCTCGACTCCATACTGAACTGGCACGAGAGGGGCAGTCTGGTAGTAGCCTAGAGATGCCAGCTCTACTCGTCCTAAAGGCGTGCTATCCCAACGCAAGGTTTTTGCCAAGACTCTTGCCCCCTTGCGTTGCCCGCCTGTGTGTCTGCCAGCCTGAAGGCATCCACACCGGCGGAACTGCAAGCGTGCCGTGGACTTCCTGGCGTGCCACTGAATACCCTCTTTGACAGCTCTTTTGATTGGCACGACTCCCATCTTCGCCAGCCTTGCTGCCTCCAGTTTCGCAGACTGGGATAGTCTGACTGATCAGGAACTGTTCTATAGTTTTATGTGTTAAGGATGAATAAGAACAGGAATGCATGTAACCCACGATACTACATAACTGGTTCACTTGAACGCCATCTCCTAGGCCCCTTTAGGCCAGTGTTTCCCCTAGTTAAATTTTTAGGTGGGCCCCCAAAGCAACATCCAGGCCCTTGTCTGGCATCACAATTATCAATTGTAGCCAAAATCTTTTAGGCGGGGGAAAACAGGTGGGCACCTTATGGTCAGATCATCCACTAACAAATGTGCCACCATGAACGTGTACAAAAGGGTTCCAGTGTAAGCTATACAATGACAGCTATAAATTATAGTAGGCCTGTAGCTTATTGGGGATGCAAAATCTCCACTTTTGAAATGTTTTGGGGGGGGATCTGACAAAAAGTGCACAGACATAGTGTTCAATCAATCTCACGTGTGACTGCTGCATCCCCTAACCAGCAATTAGTCTACTCAGCTGCTTCTCTCCGTCCGTTCTTTCTGCGCATCTCCATCAGTTTTTAAATGTTATTTAGCCGTGATGGCGAGTTGGGGTGTGCAGATAGTGATGTTACATTTGTTTAATTGGAGCGGCCCGCAGCGCGAGCGAAGTCGATACGTAGATATCTTTTAATTATGCCTGTAAGAACAAGCAGGCCAGTCTGACTAGGCTTCGCTGTCATGCAGCCTCTTAGTGTTACTGCCATAGAGGAAAAACGGAGCACAGTGACAGTCAGTCATGCTTGCACCTTTACACTGCGAGTTTCTAGCCCAAAACCCACCATATTGTTAGCTAGCTAGCCAGGTAACATGACTAAACAATGTTGTTTTTTATCAAACCAAAAACTCGAGGCCCACAAGTAATTTAAAACAACCCAAGACATGGTTTATAGAATTGTATAAACTGGGTGGTTCGAGCACTTAATGCTGATTTGGCTGAAAGCCGTATACCACGGGTATGACAAAACATATATTTTTACTGCTAATTATGTTGGTAGCCAGTTAATAATAACATTAAGGCACCTCAGGGGTTTGTGGTATATTGTCAATATACCACGGCTAATGGCTGTATCCAGGCACTCTGCGTTGCATCGTGCTTAAGAACAGCCCTTAGACATGGTACACTATATATACAAAAGTATATGGACACCCCTTCAAATGAGTGGATTCGGCTATTTCAGCCACACCCGTTACTGACAGGTGTATAAAATCAAGCACACAGCAATGCAATCTCCATAGACAAACATTGGCAGTAGAATGGCCTTACTGAAGAGCTCAGTGACTTTCAATGTAGCATCGTCACAGGATGCCACCTTTCCAACAAGTCAGTTCGTCAAATTTCTGCCCTGCTAGAGCTGCACCGGTCAACTGTAAGTGCTGTTATTGTGAAATGGAAACGTCTAGGAGCAACAACGGCTCAGCCGTGAAGTGGTAGGCCACAAAAGCTCACAGAATGGGACTGCGGAGTGCTGAAGCATTTAGAGAGTAAAAATCATCTGTCCTCGGTTGCAACATTCACTACCGAGTTACAAACTGCCTCTGGAAACAACGTCAGCACAATGACTGTTCGTAGGGAGCTTCATGAAATAGGTTTCCATGGTCGAGCAGCTGCACACAAGCCTAAGATCACCATGCGCAATGCCAAGTGTCAGTTGGAATGGTGTAAAGCTCGCTGCCATTGGACTCTGGAGAAGTGGAAACACGTTCTCTGAGGTGATGAATCACGCTTCACCATCTGGCAGTCCGACAGATGAATCTGGGTTTGGCGGATGCCAGGAGAACGCTACCTGCCCCAATGCAAAGTGCCAACAGTAAAGTTTGGTGGAGGAGGAATAATGGTCTGGGGCTGTTTTTCATGGTTCGGGCTAGGCCCCTTAGTTCCAGTGAACTAAGGTTACAGCATACAATGACATTCTAGACGATTCTGTGCTTCCGACTTTGGAAGGCCCTTTCCTGTTTCAGCATGACAATGCCCCTGTGCATAAAGCGAGGTCCATACAGAAATGGTTTGTCGAGATCGGTTTGGAAGAACTTGACTGGCCTGCACAGAGCCCTGACCTCAACCCCATCGTATACCTTTGGGATGAATTGGAACGCCGACTGCGAGCCAGGCCTAATCGCCCAACATCAGTGCCCGACCTCACTAGTGCTCTTGAGGCTGAATAGAAACAAGTACCTGCGCAATGTTCCAACATCTAGTGGAAAGCCTTCCCAGAAGAGTGGAGGCTGTTATAGCAGCAAAGGGGGGACCAACTCCATATTAATGCCCATGTTTTTGGAATGAGATGTTCGACGAGCAGGTGTCAACATACTTTTGGTAATGTAGTGCACCCTCATAATTCCCTTGCCAATAGGATTTAAAACGTGGTCTCTCATGGGTTCCTGCAGAGGGAAATGTAGGCAAATGTTACCGGCATTTGGTTAAAATGAAACATACAAAAAACATAATTATGACAGTGGTAATTTGTATTTGTAAATTAGTAGGAATTGATGGTCATATACAGGCAAGAGTTGAAATGGGGGGGAACCAGATTCTGGGAGTGAAATAATTTTGTCAGGTAAAAAAATTATTCTTAAGGTGAATTCAAGGATTTTACATGAGTGGGTTCCCAGAGTGATTTTCTACCCCTGGTATACAGGTTGTGAGTTAGGCTAACTCAATTGTGTTATCAACACAGAGATGACCTCTGGTAGGTTCTGAACTCGGAGGAGCTGGACCTTCTGTATGGGTAGATGCTAAGGTATCCTTAAGATGACCCTACTCTAAACGCTAAACATAAACTTAACCCTTACCCTAACCTTAACCATAACCCTTACCTAACATTAACCCTTACCTTAACTGTTTTCAATTTCAACTTCAATGGGGTGACATCAGAGTTGGATGTCCCAAGGACTTGTCCCTTCTGTATGACAGCCTGGATGTCTACAACCAGAGTGACAGTAGCTGCATACAGTCCTGAATTGGTCACTTCACACTTCACACTTCACACGCTCTGTGGGACCTTATATAGACAGGTGTGTGCCTTTCCAAATCATGTCCAATCAATTGAATTTACCGCAGGTGGACTCCAATGAAGTTGTAGAAACATCTCAAGGATGATCAATGGAAACAGGATGCACCTGATCTCAATTTCCAGTCTCATACAAAGGGTCTGAATACTTCTGTAAATAAGGTATTTCTGTTTTTCTAAAAACCTGTTTTCACTGTCATTCTGGGGTATGCTGTGTGGATTGATGAGGATTTTTATTTATTTAATCAAATTTAGAATAAGGCTGTAACGTAACAAAATATGGAAAAAGTCAATGGGTCTGAATACTTTCCGAAGGCACTGTATGGTGCTTTCAAGACAACTGGGAACTCTGAAAAATATGAGGTCAAATCATGACATTAGTGATTTTCAGGTCGGAAGGTCGGAGCTCTAGAAAGAGGCCCGAGTTCCCGAGTTGGAATTCCGAGTTGGATGACCGTTCAAAACTATTTTTCCCAGTCGGAACTCGTTTCTTCTGAGTTCCGAGTTGTCTTGAACGCACTGAAGTCAGAAGTCGGAGATTGCCGAATTCCCAGTTGTTTTGATGACGGATCACCACCTCAAGCTGAACCTTGGCAAGACGGAGCTGCTCTTCCTCCCGGGGAAGGACTGCCTGTTCCATGATCTCGCCATCACGGTTGACAACTCCGTTGTGTCCTCCTCCCAGAGTGCGAAGAGCCTTGGCGTGACCCTGGACAACACCCTGTCGTTCTCCGCTAACATCAAGGCGGTGACCCGATCCTGTAGGTTCATGCTCTACAACCTTCGGAGAGTACGACCCTGCCTTACACAGGAAGCGGCATAGGTCCTAATCCAGGCACTTGTCATCTCCCGTCTGGATTACTGCAACTCGCTGTTGGCTGGGCTCCCTGCCTGTGCCATTAAACCTCTACAACTCATCCAGAATGCCGCAGCCCGTCTGGTGTTCAACCTTCCCAAGTTCTCTCACGTCACCCCGCTCCTCCGCACACTCCACTGGCTTCCAGTTGAAGCTCGCATCTGCTACAAGACCATGGTGCTTGCCTACGGAGCTGTGAGGGGAACGGCACCTCCGTACCTTCAGGCTCTGATCAGTCCCTACACCCAAACGAGGGCACTGCGTTCATCCACCTCTGGCCTGCTGGCTCCCCTACCTCTGCGGAAGCATAGTTCCCGCTCAGCCCAGTCAAAACTGTTTGCTGCCCTGGCACCCCAATGGTGGAACAAGCTCCCTCACGACGCCAGGACAGCGGAGTCACTCACCACCTTCTGGAGACATTTGAAACACCACCTCTTTAAGGAATACCTGGGATAGGATAAAGTAATCCTTCTACCCCCCCCCAAAAGAAAAAAATTGTAAAGTGGTTATCCCACTGGCTATAAGGTGAATGTAAGTCGCTCTGGATAAGAGCGTCTGCTAAATGACGTAAATGTAATGTAAATGTTTTGAACGTGGCATCAGATTGTAACTATGGTACCTCAGGGTTGCCAGCTCAGATCCTCCTTACCAGGGGTTTTATTTTTATTTAGCATATAAACTTCTCCTGTGTTTGCCTCCCATTTATTGATAAATCCCCCATCATTGTAATATTTCCTGCATCATATCACCCCACGATACCTTCCCCCATTTCTACCCCCCATGGGAAACCCCCCCCCAAAAAACCCTTAAAATGGTTTCATCCCTGTTTAGCTTTCGTGCTACAGTTAGGCTAGGCAGTAGGCTTGTACATTTTATTTGCTTTGGGATTTTTTCAAAAACGGTAAACAACTTGTCAAGTCATGTGATACATTAGAGTCCTGTGTAGCTCAGTTGGTAGAGCATGGCGCTTGCAACGCCAGGGTTGTGGGTTCGATTCCCATGGGGGACTAATAAGGAAAAAGAGAAAGTATGAAAAATGTATGCACTCACTACTGTAAATCGCTCTGCGTCTGCTAAATGACTCAAATGTAAATGTTGTATACACTGTAACAAGTACATCAAACACTTGTAATATGCTGAAAAGTGGCCAAATTAAGTTAAACATTTTCAGGCAATGTGCGCAGCTGTCTTTCACTTTGACTTTGTTTATTTGCATCTTATAGTGAATGGCATTCTGGGATTAGGGAGTTTTTGTTTGCCAAACATAAACAAACATGGCTGCCATCATAAAGAATTTAGCTGCTGTTAGCTTAGCTGACATGCATCTCTTTTCTAAACAATATTACATTTCTCTCTTGTGCTCACCAGAGATGTGGTACATTGTAAACAAGTCTAGCTGTTAGGTCGCTAACTTATGTTCTGTTTTTTTGTCAGCGAAACCTGTTATAAAGACTGGTTTATGGAATGAGTTTGGCTGTTGATGTGTTCTTTGTGATGTTTGGATGATGAAGTTCGCATTTGTCTTTTACAATAAAAGGTGAAATTGAGGAATAATGTTGTGAAGACCTTTATTGTCTAGATGCTTTTCAGACAACAATGCTTTTTAGACACGTTTGGTGCGTCATACATTCTGTTGCTACTGTTCCAATCACATACTTACGATGGTACGCTGCAGGGACCACTGCAGGGACACTGCGCGTCAAAGGGTTAACAGAACATGCAAGTCGAGGATGCAATGGCGTGTGTGTCCTTCTTACAGCGCACTTTGAATGTGTTAGAATAACTGTTCACGTGTACTTCTCCTCAGCCAACAAGACGAGTAAAAAGAGCTAAATTACTAGCCTATGCATAGGCGGCTTGTGGGTTTCAAGTTTGGGGAAGTTAATTTTCACCATAAAATGCACCGTCATAATAACGTTTTCCATGCATCATCGCATTTGCAGACTTAAGTAAGATAGCCTACTATTCGTAATGTGTTGAGAAGATTGTATAGTCGTAATTTAGGCTGCTAATATAACTCGATCACTGTTCGCAAAATTTACCATTCAATGCATGGCTGAGCGCGTGTAGCGTAGAAGCCTAACTATAGGCTATATCAGATACGTTTTTCTTTCCTTGCACGGGAAAAATGTTGCCTTTTTAAAAATGCATTACATGCAATTCTACTACATGTATATGACTGCAGACATTAGCAGACTGTTTTTTTTAGACTACAAATTACATGGTAACAGATCAATAAAAACGATGTTGTCCATATAATAAGCCTACGAGAAAGAGATACACAAAGAGAATATGATGTCCATCTAAACTGGAAGAGTCAATTATTGTCCAAAAACAAACTTTTAAGTGGCATTGACCCAGCAATGATAAAGAGTGAATATGTGCAGTGCGCACTCACTGGGGATATGGCCAATGCTCTCTGCTGGTGCCAATAAAATATGCCATAGGCCTACTGTTGTTCGCTCAATTAAGTTGAGAATTTTGATAACTAAAAGACAGATTAGTATTTTCATTATCTTCTCTTTACAGCAATAGCCATTTGCTTTCCAAACTATGTTTTCCCGTGATTACATTTTTTAATATTGCGATATGCCTGGCTGGGCCTCTTTTCACTGACGGTCGCAACTTAACAATCATCTATTTGGGAAATGTCCAAATTCCGCTTGCTACCTTTCCTTCCGACTAACTGACCTAAGACGGGGCATTTTTACTAGGATTAAATGTCAGGAATTGTGAAAAACAGAGTTTAAATGTATTTGGCTAAGGTGTATGTAAACTTCCGACTTCAACTGTAAGTCTGGAGTGAAGTCATTGCATGCCTCATCAATGGCCTGAAGCTAGTTGGTAAGCTCATGGGAATGGCAATCATGTAGCTTCCACCTATATTGTACTTGTGTTTTGTCTTTTACAGTATTGTATTGTACTTATGAATTGTAGTGGTCCTGTACGTGGTTCAGTTCATAAGAGCATGGCACAAGCAACACCAGAGTTGTGTGTTCGAATTCCCACTGGGGTCACATAACAAAATGTGTGGACTGTTGTCACTGGATAAAAGTGTCTGCTACGTAAATTGCATATATTATGGTATTACAGTACCTTATTGGCCCCCCCATTTTGCTGCACCTGCTGTAACATCTGCTAATCTGTGTACGCGACCAATACACTTTGATTTTATTTGTTACATACAATACATCTGATCTTGTCAATATCAAATTTTTACAAACTTACTGTGAAGTAAAATCATAAGTCATCACCATAGTACTATATTTGAGTATATATCATACTTTTTATGTTTCTACTTTACAGACATTTTCATTACGTAGTTCTCAAAATCTGTAG